>NC_135348.1:20668732-21877550 GCF_023851605.1 Tamandua tetradactyla | reverse complement strand
TACACCCTATAATTTTCAACTCTTACTGGCTTTCTGTATCTTCTTTTTGATGAAATCTTTCTCCAGGGGTCCTGGCTTGCCTGGATGGCTACATGAATATAGCCCTGGAGCAGACGGAAGAATATGTAAATGGACAACTGAAGAATAAGTATGGAGATGCGTTTATCCGAGGAAACAATGGTAATTTCCTTTATAGTTGTACAACATCCAAAATAAGCCTTTTAAATTATAATCAAAATCATTGGAGGGTTTTCTAAATAATTTGAAAGTTCAGTTTTAGTTTTGATATGTCTTTTTTGAAATGCCTATATTTCAGCTCTTCGGTGTGATGGTCCTTTCTTAGATGTTTCATGGAATTTTTGAAACAGGAAACTCTCTTATTCCTTCTCTTTACTGTTGAGAAATTGAGGGGCATTGGTATATTGCTCCGAAACTCCCTTCCCTTAAATACAATTTGTTTTATTCCCCCGATACATATTCCTTCCTCTCACAAACTGGGAGTTTGAGCTGTAAGAATGCAAACTGTTACCCACTATCTTTAATTTGCATAATTTGGTAGTTAACTTGTCCTAATTGTGCTTTTTCTATTAAGCATTCAGATCCTTTTTTGTGAATCTTTGTACCTTTTAGTTTGGCAAAAATGGCAGTACAGAAAATACAAGTTTTAAAGTTATTCAGCCTTTTCTCTAACTAATTTATTGTTATGATATTTATGGTTATTTTAAAGTGCCATTTTTTTTTAAAAACACAAATTATCAATAAAGTCATATTTTAATTGGAGGGTACACAGTGATGGGAATTGTCCTTTGACTTATCCCATGCCCACTTTTTGGGGGCTCCTGAAATGGACCCCTAGGACTCTTGAGTTTGGATTTTTTATTGATGTATCTGGATGACTTCTTCACTTCCTGTATCCCATAATGGTTGGACCTTTTTGCTCTGTTCTAAACCTCTTGACTTGTGTAAAAGGTATTCTAATCCCAGTTTTGTGGCATCATAGTTCTTCAGAGCATATCTTTATATATGTCTTTTGCTTTCTTTTTAGTCCTTTCAATGAATAGAATTTCTTGTCTCATCTTTTATATTGTTCTTATTTGACTTCCTCTGTTTATTAAGAAATGTCATGATCTTGTTCCATCTCAGTATAGGTGATGGCAACAGTCATCTGTAAGTTCTGTGAGTGGTAATAGGGTAGATCCTCTCCCTTGCATGCTACATCTAAGACTTGCCCTTATTTCCAGTGGTGTTTTTACTGCTATTCTGATGCTTCCTTTTATATAACCTTCCATGTTGCAATCTGTGGCAGTTATTACTAGACTCCCAAATTAACATATGTAAATGCTTTCCTTGGGTCTTGAAAAGGATCCTGACTTGATTAATCTGTGCTATGTTCTTTGACCAAGACATCTCTTGATGTTGACTATCAACAAAGCTGTCAGAATATGAGTAAGCATGGGGGCCCAAGGGTAGAAGCTTGACCAGGGTGACCCAGTCATCAATTTTATTCTTATTTACCCATATCTTAAAGAGTTCAGTTTGGTGGTCATGAGAAGACCAACTAACCAAGACTTTGGATAGCACCTTAGATTGAGACCCTGTCTTAGTCTGCCAGAGCTGCTATGGAAACTACCACATAATGGGTTGGCTTCAACGGCAGCATTTATTGTGTCGTGGTTTTGAAGGCTAAAATCCAAATGAGGATGTTAGAAAGGCCATGGTTTCTTTTGGTGTTGGTTGCATTCTGGTGATGACAGCCCTCTCTCACATGGCACATTCTCCCTCTCCTCTCTGTCTCCTTCCTGTGTTTTCCTCTGACTGCATCGTAATTTCCTCTTTTATAAGACCTCCAGTCGTACGAATTAAGACCCAACCTGATCTAATTTGGCCACACCTTAACTAATAATAACATCTTCAAAAGGTACTATTTACAAATGGATTCACACCCATAGGAGCACCGATTAAGGTTTGAACATGACTTTTGTAGGGGACATGATTCAATCCCTGACAGACCCCAACAAGGAACTCATTAAAGATTTTGTATCTTTAAAAAAAAAGACAATACACCATATCAACAAATCAAAGCAGAAAAATCACATGATCATCTCAATTGATGCAGAGAAGGCATTTGATAAGATTCAACATCCTTTCCTGTTGAAAACACTTCAAAAGATAGGAATACAAGGGAACTTCCTTAAAATGATAGAGGGAATATATGAAAAACCCACAGCTAATATCATCCTCAATGGGGAAAAATTGAAAACTTTCCCCCTAAGATCAGGAACAAGACAAGGATGTCCACTATCACCACTATTATTCAACATTGTGTTGGAGGTTCTAGCCAGAGCAATTAGACAAGAAAAAGAAATACAAGGCATCAAAATTGGAAAGGAAGAAGTAAAACTATCACTGTTTGCAAACGATATGATACTATATGTCAAAAACCCAGAAAAATCCACAGCAAAACTACTAGAGCTGATAAATGAGTACAGCAAAGTAGCAGGTTACAAGATCAACATTCAAAAATCTGTAGCATTTCTATACACTAGTAATGAAGAAACTGAGGGGGAAATCAAGAAACGAATCCCATTTACAATTGCAACTAAAAGAATAAAATACCTAGGAATAAATTTAACTAAAGAGACAAAAAACCTATATAAAGAAAACTACAAAAAACTGTTAAAAGAAATCACAGAAGACCTAAATAGATGGAAGAAGGGCATACCGTGTTCATGGATTGGAAGACTAAATATAGTTAAGATGTCAATCCTACCTAAATTGATTGACAGATTCAGTGCAATACCAATCAAAATCCCAACAACCTATTTTTCAGAAATAGAAAAACCAATAAGCAAATTTATCTGGAAGGGCAGGTTGCCCCGAATTGCTAAAAACATCTTGAGGAAAAAAAACGAAGCCGGAGGTCTCGCACTGCCTGACTTTAAGGCATATTATGAAGCCACAGTGGTCAAAACAGCATGGTATTGGCACAAAGACAGATATATCGACCAATGGAATCAAATAGAGTGCTCAGATATAGACCCTCTCATCTATGGACATTTGATCTTTGATAAGGCAGTCAAGCCAACTCACCTGAGACAGAACAGTCTCTTCAATAAATGGTGCCTAGAGAACTGGATATCCATATGCAAAAGAATGAAAGAGGACCCATCTCTCACACCCTATACAAAAGTTAACTCAAAATGGATTAAAGATCTAAACATTAGGTCTAAGACCATAAAACAGTTAGAGGAAAATGTAGGGAGATATCTTATGAAACTTACAATTGGAGGCAGTTTTATGGACCTTAAACCTAAAGCAAGAACACTGAAGAAGGAAATAAATAAATGGGAGCTCCTCAAAATTAAACACTTTTGTGCATCAAAGAACTTCATCAAGAAAGTAGAAAGACAGCCTACACAATGGGAGACAATATTTGGAAATGACATATCAGATAAAGGTCTAGTATCCAGAATTTATAAAGAGATTGTTCAACTCAACAACAAAAAGACAGCCAACCCAATTACAAATTGGGAAAAAGACTTGAACAGACACCTCTCAGAAGAGGAAATACAAATGGCCAAAAGGCACATGAAGAGATGCTCAATGTCCCTGGCCATTAGAGAAATGCAAATCAAAACCACAATGAGATATCATCTCACACCCACCAGAATGGCCATTATCAACAAAACAGAAAATGACAAGTGCTGGAGAGGATGCGGAGAAAGAGGCACACTTATCCACTGTTGGTGGGAATGTCAAAAGGTGCAACCACTGTGGAAGGCAGTTTGGCGGTTCCTCAAAAAGCTGAATATAGAATTGCCATACGACCCAGCAATACCATTGCTGGGAATCTACTCAAAGGACTTAAGGGCAAAGACACAAACGGACATTTGCACACCAATGTTTATAGCAGCGTTATTTACAATTGCAAAGAGATGGAAACAGCCAAAATGTCCATCAACAGATGAGTGGCTAAACAGACTGTGGTATATACATACGATGGAACATTATGCAGCTTTAAGACAGGATAAACTTATGAAGCATGTAATAACATGGATGGACCTAGAGAACATTATGCTGGGTGAGTCTAGCCAAAAACTAAAAGACAAATACTGTATGGTCCCACTGATGTGAACCGACATTCGAGAATAAACTTGAAATATGTCATTGGTAACAGAGTCCAGCAGAAGTTAGAAACAGGGTAAGATAATGGGTAATTGGAGCTGAAGGGATACAGACTGTGCAGCAGGACTAGATACAAAAACTCTAAAATGGACAACACCATAATACCTAATTGTAAAGTAATCATGTTAAAACACTGAATGAAGCTGCATCTGAGCTATAGGTTTTTTTTGTTGTTGTTGTTTTGTTTTTTGTTTGTTTTTGTCTGGTTGTTTTTTGTTTGTTTTTTTGTTTTTACTATTATTATTACTTTTATTTTTTTCTCTATATTAACATTCTATATCTTTTTCTGTTGTGTTGCTAGTTCTTCTAAACCGATGCAAATGTACTAAGAAACGATGATCATGCATCTATGTGATGATGTTAAGAATTACTGATTGCATATGTAGAATGGTATGATTTCTAAATGTTGGGTTAATTTCTTTTTTTTCTTTTTTCTGTTAATTAATAAAATAAAATAAAATAAAATAAAAAAGACAAAATATATTCTCAGCTCTTACGTATCCTGTCACAATTAAAAAGGTAAACAGCAATTTAAAATTTATAATGGGGAGATTGATGCGAATTTTATTATTTAATTTTTGATGTGAAATCTAGCTGGTAAATTTATGGACTAAATTTTCTAAGAGCATAATTATTATACTTAAAGTTGTAAAGCATTCTTAGATTCTAGGGACTTTCACATATATTTTATCCTCCTGGTCATAATTTACAGAGTCAATCAGATAAATAGTTAAGCTAGAATAATAATTCTATAAGACATCAAACTTAGGTCTAGATTTATAAAGCTGGTCTTAAAGTATGTAGCATTGATCATGTGGTATGAAAATTCCTTTTAAATTTACAAAGTTTTCAGGTCCAAATGTTTGCTTTTAGAACTTGCCACTATTATATTTAAGAGCATTTTTTTTCTTTTTCTTTTCAGTGCTGTACATAAGTACACAGAAGAGAAGGATGTGAAGACACCAGAGGAGCAACACTTTTCATACTTGGATATATTTTTATGAAATGTTTTTTTAAAATTTTTTTGGCTCTTTTGTTATCTAATTGATCTGTTTTCATAATAGTGATTTTTGATGTTGAAGTAAGATAAATGTATACAATTGTTGGATTTAATTGTAAAGAGTTCTTTTACATTTAAGTTTCAGTGATTTTCTTTTACCTCTATGCCAGTATAAAGGAGGCAAAAAGAATTTAAAAAAAGATATAAAGACTATTTTTTCGTACAAGATTATTTAACTTAAGTTCAAATATTGTTATTTGCTTTGCTTTATTTATTTGGTTTACTAAAACGATGCAGCTAATGGACGTATTAAACCCTTTGAGAGGTGTCCTTTCTCCCATTCTCTTCTATTTGCCACACAAAATGCTGTACTGAAAATGTTCCATAAAGACATTCAGTTTCAGTGTGAGGCTCTAAAAAGTGTCCGTGAAGTCAGAAGCCCAGCAGCTCATTCAGTCACACCTAGCTAGATAGTATCGGGGCTCTACTAGAGGTACTTCTACACAATGAATGGTAATATGAAATGAGTGTGTATTGGGGGAGGAGGTAGATTCTAAAGATGAACAATATGCCATTTGGGTAAACTTCTGTTTGCTAGTCATCCTAGCAAATTCTCCTTTGCAGTTTGACTTGTTAGATTTCCTTGCTCCCTTTCCAGAGCATTGGCATTGATGTTATTCTCTCATTTTACAAAGCACAGTGAGGAACCATTCCTGGCAGTCATTTAGATTAAAGCAAAGCCTAGAGTTTATGAACTCATTCTGGTTTAATTTCTAAACTATGATTGTGAAAGAATTTCTCCTAATTCTTGCCTAGTGAGTGGCTTTTAGGGAATCCTTTCCCTAAACCCGGAGCTATGTTTGAGTGTGGCATTGCCCAAGAGCAGAGCACCAAACATTCATACTGCTTGGCACAAAGCAGCTCCTCTGGGTTATGGGACTCATGCTGAGGAGATTTTCAGAATTTATTAACAAGCTTTCCACAACCTTGCTTTAGTCTCTCAACAGTCTTAATGCTGTCTCTAGGACCAACAAACATATCTGGGCACTGTGGTTGAATGAACACCAGGCGACTGTGTAAATGTTGTGTTGGTCTTCCTCTTTTTCCCTCTCCAATCTAAACAGAATTCCTGTTTCAGGAGGTGGTGGTGTGATTTTCAACAATTGCCTAGTTGCAGAATGTGGGGACAGGATAGGGAAGGAGGGAGTGAAGGGGTGGTGGTGCTGCTTAAGGAGAGGTGAATGTGGCGTGTTTTCTTTTTTTATTTTAAAGACCAGCGAGTAATTGGAAACAATTATTTTTTAATTAATAACTGGAGAAAGGTGAACAGAGACATTTCACAGTACTTTACTATGTGCACATTGAAAATAAAACACTTTATGCTGTGCTTCAATAATTTATCACTCCTTGACGGGGGCTTGTAAAGTGTCCAGTCTGTAAGTACAAATCACTGGTTTGCTCTTTTATAAATGACTTCTCTTAAAGAGAAAATGGATGTGCCTCCAAATGAAGCATACATGTTCTCATTCTCATTTGTTTTGTAAAATATGTGGGCCTGCCAGGTTTCTGTGTCCCTTCATTCACTTACATCAGCCACCTCTAAAAGCAATTCCATTGTTATCTTCCACCAATCTATAGCATCCCATTTCTCCTAATTTCCTCCCTGACCTCCCCCTTGGCATATAAGTCTTTATTTTTCCCTTGCCATCTCTATTTTAATAGCTTTGCTGGGGAGTAGTGGTTTCAACCATGGAACTACTTTTAATCAAGATCGACTTTGGGAAATGATAACCATTTTTATGTAATAAAGAGTTGTATTATGCACTTCTACCACTGCAAGTTGTCCCCTGAGTATACCTGCACATTTTACAACTGTGAAACAAAGTGTAAATGCTAAAATTACTTTTTTTTATCTTCATCTCTTAGAGGTCAGTGAATGATTTCCAGTTGCATTGTAGCAAAGACATTTGTTCTAGGTTGAAGAAATTTTCGCTTGAATAAATACATTTCCCCCAGCCCCCACTCAGTTCTTTCTCTTAGCTGTGGCAAAACAGAATGTTTTGCAAGAAACAGATAATTGTGCATCATGTTTAGACTCTGATTTCATGTTCTGTTTTGGTCTTTTAAGCTATTCCTTGACTAATCTTCCAGCAAGTTGAATTGATTCCTCAAAACTGTTTATCCCAAAACAGAGCTGTTGACAAGTACAAATACAGATGGCAGACATGTGGTATGATTTTTATGTTCTCCTCTCAGCATTCAGTAAGGGAATGTTACTGAGAGATGGTTTACATCTTAAGCTTTTTGTTCAGGGCAATATGGAATGCGTGGTAGCAGTGCTTAATTATGTAACACAGAAGCATGTTTAAGGGATTTCCTTAAAGTCTTAAAAAAAAAAAAAAGGCAGCATTGATTTGGTGTGTCAGGTTTATCACCTTGGAAGCTATAGTAATCACCATAGTGACTCAAGAGTGATCTTAGTATAGCCTTCCAGGTCAAAAGTCCAATCTTTCCCCTTACTGGGGACAGACACACCCATCCTTGTACTGATCTTTGTCCTCAGAGCAAACGATCCAACAGCACTGACTAGCTCTTCGATTCAGAGGTAAATCTTTGGCCAGGGCTATTCTGGATTGCCGAAGTGTGCATTAACTATTTTTCTCTTGACAAAAAGAAATTGATGGTGGAAGGAACACAACCTGCGGTTTTTCTCTGACCTTGTTTCAGGAGGCCTGTGCTCAGCAGCACTGCCCTGACTGCACTGATGAAGATTGCCCCTGACAGTTGTTGAGCTAGGCTCTAGCTAAAAGTTGCAGGGTTAGTTCTGACCTTCTGGGTTCTGGGCATCTGGCACATGCTTTTGTTTCGATAGCTGCTGCCATGTGCACCAGTGCACAGCAGTGCAGCCGTCACAGTCTCCATCATCTACCATCCAGCCTTGGCTCTCCAGGCAAGAATTCAGTTAGCCAAACTGGAGGTGAGGGCACAGGAGTGGACAGGCAAGAATGGCTCCGTATGTGACAGAACAGTGGCCATAGCCCTAACTAACACCTGCTGTGTTCCTCCTTTGCCTGCTTCCTTCCTTTTGGAAAAGGGCTGTGGGCTGGGAAGATGGTCAGGTCATATGGATTACTGAAAGTGGAAGCAAAAATCAGTTTAACATGTATTGGCTGATAACTGTAGGCAGGCACTGTGATAGAAAAATAAATATGACTTCATACCCTCCATATTGAGTTTGTAAGCTTTGACTATAATGGAAAATGATGCTGTGACATACTTTTTTTTTTATTGGAACATAATTGTGAAAATGTAAAATCTGAACACTACTAGATGGATTTGAGAATCTCAGCTATATGTTTGTATCTTAATCAAGACTTGGACCAGATAACTGAAATCTGATTATCTGCATCCATTTATTTATCTCCTGGGCCTTCACAGGTCCATGTGGTTTATCCTCATCTTTATACTCTTTTTTCATAAAACAAAAGCCAGATTTTCAGTGTTTTAACAGAATAGCCACATAGAATGCTTTTAATTTGAAGACCTATTTTGATTCATCTGCAGCATTGAACTTTTTTTCATTGATAATAATTTGGGAGTTACAACAAATAGAAAGATGGACATATTCTAGGAAATGTCACAAAATCATAAAAGTGAAGCCGTTGGGATAGAATACTGAAGTTAGAAGCCTAGTTTACAGAAATGTTCAGACCCATGTGGCCTCCATTTATTTCAGATCTTATAATGGAATGGATGTTGGTGGGTTTGGCAAAATATTGTGCCAGTGATTTAAAGGAGAGAGGTCAGTTTGTGAAAACTTTAAATAAATAATTTTAGAAAAACAGCTTTACTACCCTTGTGTGCATACAGTATTCCAAATCCCTATTCAGAGTTTGTGCCAATTAGAAGTCCCACTGAACTTGCAATAATGAAGAAAAATTAAAAATCTGTAATTGATCTTGAATCAACTGAGTGGATGGTGTTACGACACAGGACAATTTTCTTATATCAGTCACAGTCTCAAAATCTCAGGGTTTGAAACCACAAATGATTTTCATTCAGGCTCTGCATCGACAGGTCTGTAGGAGGGGACTCTGCTTATTGTCACCTGAGAGTCCTGACTGAGAGAGGCAGCCGCCCCTCTGCTTCTACCATCTCAACACAAAGACTCAGGGTTTGCTGCCGCAAGGGAGGAGACCGTAAAGAATCCTGTCCTGGCTCTTAAATCTTTTGTTAGAGGAAATACTAGTCACTTCTGCTAATGCCACGCTTTAAGTTTGCAGGAAGTTGCAGTCTTTCATGGGTCTAGAAGTAGAAAAAACAAACGCTGGTGAGCGATTGTAATGTCTACCACTAGGAGGTTAGCCGTAGCCTTTGCATGATAAATCTTAGCCATCCTTCATAGAGCATAGCCAAATCCTAACTGTGAAGTCTTGGTAAGATTTTACTGCCTTGAAAAAGGATCCTTTCTCTCTTAATACTGGCGTTGAGAGATCTTGTTTTTGCTGCCTTAACCATTGTTCATCATTAGATTCCAAAGAAAACTAGTAGCTGTGGTTCCTTCCATGGTTTTAGAAGCTGACTCTGGGTAGATTGGTTTGATTTGGTTGTGGGATAACTTAAGAATTCCCCATTAGTAATAAATTTCTAGATTTAAGAGAAAATGTAGATGAGAAAAACCTTTCCATAGAGTTGGTAAACCTTGTCTCAAGCCAAACAAGTGTGTGTTCACCAGCAGTGGGGAGATGATCGCGGAGTTTTTAGTGCACATCAGAACTATGCTCTGTATAAAAGGCACAGGGTATATTACAGCAAAAACTTATCCTTATTTTGTTTGATATGTTTATATGGCTCTTCTTCCCAGTACATTCAAAACCCTTTTTAAGTGTCTTTATCGGGAAAGAGTGAGTGTGCCTTGTTCAAAGATGTTCCATCAGTAGAACCTGATTTTATAGTTTGTTTTTTTCTTATTAGTCTTTAGCAGACTGCTTCCACACCCTTCCTAGTTTCTCTGGCATGAGCATAGATACAGAAATTTCTGAGCTGATTCCCCCACATCAGGAGTTCAGTACAGAACTCATATGGGACTCAAAACTTCCCACCTTGATTTCATTAGCCAACTGAGTTAATCCCCTCACATTCTCCCGTTGTGATTACTGAACAATTCTAAATGTGAAAACCTGAGACAAAGAGGCTGAGTGACTTGCCCTGGGTCACTTGGGGAGTTGATGCAAATAGAATAACAGTTCCCACTACTATTTGATCAAGCTCTTAAGTGCTGGGCTCTATTGATTCCCTCTTCTAGTGTGCATTTAATCAATAAATCAATTTCTCTCCTCCTATTCATCCTCCCAGTATTTGCAATAAGAAGGTCCCAAGATGTGCACATAGACTGCTGTCTTCTACATTCAAAGATGATGTTGCTGACAGTGATTTGTTAACGCTCCACTCGGGTGTGACAGGAAAGATCAATAGGTGTCCAGCAACCCTTTACACACTGAGCCACAGTAAAAACTGCCCCCTTGGCTTGCGTCTCAAAGACTAGCAGTTTTTGAGAGATAACTGTCTCTTAGAATTTATTTTTTCCCTTGGAGTCTCCCTAATTCTAATTACTATACAACAGTCTATTTCCCAGCAATCCTTTTCTGTGCTTCCATGTTAGACGCTGTGCTTTATTGGACCCAGTAAAACACAAGAGAGAAATGAAGACAGACTGTGTATTACTCTGAATTGGCTTTTCTTCCCTGCTCCAACATGACTGAATCTATTGATCTTGGTTATAGGCTCATTTGCTCAGATGTTTATTAAAGACTGAAATAATTTGGGACCTCTTCTAATAAGTGAGTTTTGCCATGTCAATTGACCCATGGTCCCCTTTAGCCCCTGGCTCTCAGTATGTGTTCTTGGTACTTTCTCCAGTCCCTACTCCTTGAAACTACACTGCAGTCCCACCCTAGAACTCATAAGGCTTATTTAAAATCGCTATGTAATAATTTTAAATCCAACCAGATTATGTTCTACATTTTGTGTTATTTAATATTTACTTAAAACTTCTCCTTTGCTCTTCTCCTTATCTTTCAGTTTATTATGAAACTTAAAATCAATTTTACTTTTTGGTTTGTTTTGCTTCTGACTTTTGAGTGAAACTGATCATTTTGAGAACTTAAAGCAAAAGTCCTGGATGTTAAGAGATGCAGTAGGTAGGCCTTGATCAAAATGCCTTATTGTGTTTGCTTCTCAAGAAGGAGAAATGTATTTTAAGGAGGATTTAAAATAGATAATTGATGAGAGATTGGAAGAGAAGAAACACTTTTCCCTGGTTAGACTGTGTTTTCCAAAATCAATCTGTTTTGTCTGTTCAGAGAAATGAAATTATTGTTTTGATTGAAGGGAAAACTTGAATATAAAGGTAAACCATTAAGTACAATAGCATTTAGTCTTTTTATTTAAGACCAGTGCTGACTTTTAATATACTACTTTTACCTATTGTTCATTTCCCTTAGATCAAGGGAAACTTACCCCAAACTACCTCATCCTCTTCTCTCCATCTTCCTTTGTTTTATGGGAGTGACCAGCTTTTAGACTTGACAGTTCCAATTCCCCACATCTACCCCTCCTAAACTATGCAGGCATTATTTCTCTCAAAGTTGCCCTTATTTTTAATTCCATGTCAATTTTTTTGTTATTTTTAAAAGCTGATTCTTCACCAAACTTTCTGTGTGGAGGTGGAAGGGTTGTGCTAAAGGCATCAATGTATTCTAGTAGAAGCAGAGCTCATAGCGTAGTCAATGACCTTGAGTGCCTGGTGGGTGGGTGCCATTGACCTAGGTGCTTTAGGCTTTTCACAGAACGTGGAGAAAGAGGTTCCTGTCAAGCATGTGTGTGTGAGAGGCATCAGAACATTACGAGGGTTTAAACTTAACCAGGAGACTAGATCAATTTTACTACTCTTGTTGTCTGAAGACTCCTTGAGGGCAGGGCTGTGTCTTGTTTGCATTTTTATTTCCAGTGCCTGAAGGTGTCTGGCTCATTGCTATTCATTTGCAATCTTCTACTGACAAGTAATTGCATAAAAACACAACCCTGGTCTCACTAAATAGTTTACATAAGTCTTTGGCAAGCTTTTTGGCTTCCAGAAAGAACAACTAGCGTCCCTCACATCAGGCCCATTATAATTATTTGAACATTTAAAAACACAGGCAAAGGGTGATTTGAACAGTGAATAAAAAAGTATTTGCGAAGTCCCCTTTGGGAAACGGTGAGAAAGGGGGAAAATTCAACTTCCCCAAGTGGAGAATTCTTGATATTCTCACAAGCAGTGGGGACAACAAAGCAATAGGCTGAGCCCCCAATTTGGGGTTTGTTCATATGAAACTTAACCCCACAAAGGATAGGTCAAGCCTACTTAAAATTAGGCCTAAGAATTACCCCCAAGAGAACCTCTTTTGTTACTCAGATGTGGCCTCTCTCTCCAGCCAACACAACAAGTAAACTCACCACCCTCCCCCTGTCTACATGGAACATGACTCCCAGGGTGTGGACCTTCCTGGCAATGTGGGACAGAAATCCTGGAATGAGTTGAGACTCAGCATCAAGGGATTGAGAAAACCTTCTCAACCCAAAGGGAGAAGAGTGAAATGAGACAAAATAAAGTATCAATGGCTGAGAGATTCCAAACAGAGTCGAGAGGTTATCCTGGAGGTTATTCTTACGCATTAAATAGATATCACCTTGTTAGTCGAGATGTAATGGAGAGGCTGGAGGGAACTGCCTGAAAATGTAGAGCTGTGTTCCAGTAGCCATGTTTCTTGAACATGATTGTATAATGATATAGCTTTCAGAATGTGACTGTGTGATTGTGAAAATCTTGTGTCTGATACTCCTTTTATCTACTTTAGCAACAGATGAGTAAAACATATGGAATAAAGATGAATAATAGGGAGAACAAATGTTAGACAAACAAACAAAAAAAAACACTGGCAATCAGGCAAGTTACCGTTCAATAAGGCTCTTAATTTTCCTACCAGCTGGTAGAAGTTCATTGGGCTACAAACACCATCTAAAGCATTTTTGGCTTGCCTGGCTGAGGGTTTTGTTACTCAGAAATCAGAAGAAACACCAACAAGAACTGATGCTGGACTAATAAGGGAGAAATACCGACCAACGGGGAAGTGATGGGAATGTGGGAGAGAAAGTGACTTTGTCATCTTAGCATTTATACCCAAGAATAAAATAAATGTTACATGTAGTCACATATGTATTCCAACCTTTATGAAAGCAGATACCAAAAGTTTAGGAAGAAAGTTGTCTTGTGGGAAGAGATGCCAGAAGTTTAGGAAACTGTAAAATTCCTTCCTGTGCACAAACTCAGAAAGGAAAAGGGACGGCTTTCAGAGAGTTCCACATAATGATGACAATTATGGTTAACCTTTATTCAAGGCTCACTGTGGAGACCTAAGTCCCCAGCACCCCTCCATATGGAGAGTAAGTTACTGCACGTAGCTGCCTACATCACTGGGACAGAAGTCAAAGGTCAGGTCACAGACCTCCGCATGGAGGAAAGAATGTACAGATGGTATCATAAAACACTTATCTTGCAAAGCATTAAAACTACTCTCCCCTTATGGATATGTTGATAACAAATCTCTAGTCCCCTGTGTCATGAGACCCTGCTGAAACCCTGTTCTTATATCCTATGGAATGTCCTTGTCCTAAACCCTTATAAGCTGCCCCTTGCACTCACACCTTTGTGGAGCACTACTTCTATTCTTCTCCGGACTGCTGCCACCAGAGACCCTTCTCCTGTTCATAAGTCCTAATAAAACTCACGTCTGGACTCTGTGCCTAGCGTATTCTTTGGACTAGTGCCTGCCTTGACCCGAGCCCTCCAAGAGCTGGGTTGGAACACTTATTTTGTGCTGGACACTTTTCTAAGCTCTTTGCAACTCAATCCTCATAACAATCCTATGAAATAGATAGTATTATTCCTTTTACAAATGAAGAAACTGAAGCACAGAGAAGTGAAGAAGTTAGCTTAACATCACGCAACTAGAAAGTGGCATGGTGGCATTTAAACCTAGCATTCTGGCTCCAGAGACCTAAGACCATCACCCAAATATGGCAGGAAACTTAAATCACCAAATGAACTGAGACTTTTTCAGAATAAAATGGACAACGAAGGGATAGACTCACTTGTTAATGAAGGTGGGATGGTGTCAACAGATGGTGAGAAGACCAGGCCACTCTGACCTTATTTATTCTCTCCAAGCAAAAAAATGCTTCTGTGAGAGAAACAGAATCCACCAAAATAAAAAAGATGGTAACTCCTCTAAGTTAGTTCCAGTCTCCATTAACACTGACTTATGTTGCGCTTCATAATCTAGCTTGCATGTGACACTGAGGCAACACTGTTAGGAACCTGTGAGAGATTCAAGAGAGAGAAGAGAAAATGCCCTGGTTTGCAAAAAGAAAGGAAAGATAAGTTAGGGAAACAATAGATCAGCACACTTAAGGTTAAAACCTTAAAATACCCAAATGAATAATGCATTTTTTAAAAAAGTGGTGTGATTATTAGGAGGCAGCATAGGATCACTGGAAGAAGGCATGCCTAGACAACATAATATTTTAGTAGATATAGTTCCTAGAATTGTAAACTAGGGGAATATCATAATTTTAACATCATCATCATCATTGTCAGCATGACTGTCACCATCAACATCATCCTGGCCAATGATGACTGAGCTAGTAAACAAGGCTTCAATGAAGTTTCTTTTTATTATTATTATTTTAGAACATAGTTTGGGGAGACCCAGAATCATTGAATCTGAGAGTTAGAAGAAATGGTTGGTCTTCTCTCTCACCTAAGCAGTTGCACTGAACAGTTCTCTAGTCCAGTTGGCATGAGTAGAGGATAATGAAATCATTGTAGTGGGTAAAGATCAGCATTAAAAAAAATTAAATAGAAGGGGTGTGAGAGTAGTTCAGTAGTAGAATTCTCGCCTGCCATGTGGGAGACCCGGATTCAATTCCTGAAAAATAACACACTTCCCTCCAAAAAAACAAAACAAACAAACAATTCAATAAAGTGTTGCTGCAGTAACGGGATACTCACATGGAAAAATAATGAAATGTGACCCCACCATATGACAAACAATAAAAACAAATAAATAGAAAAAGTATCAGTATGTGTAATTTATAGTAATTGTATGTATTATGTTAAAATTATATTTCCATTTTATTCTTGGTTATGTGTGTACCTGGCTGTGAAATGAAATCTATTTTCTACTATAGGTTGTGGCAAAAATATTTGAAAGCCACTACTGTGGCCAATTCTCAAATACCTTCCTTTCATTGCTTCATTAATAAACATTGTCTACAGGGAAATCTGGAGACAACCACTTCATCTTTGTAAAGATCTGACTCTTAGGGATATTTTTGTCTTTTAATATTGGATTTAAATTTGTCCCCCTGCGGCTTGAGCACATTAATCCTCTAGCTGTGGGCTCGCTGTTGTGTCTTAGCTCTGGTAGGTGAGATAATGTGATCTTGCTCAAATCATTTTACCTCTTCAATCCAAAATATCCTCATAAGGGAAAATGGAAATAATATTATAACGAAAGCAATAATAACACTTTCCATACCTTGTGCGAAGGTAAATGAACTTTTTTTTTAAGAGAAGACATTTTTAAAAACTCTGAAGATTTTCAAATGCTATTTTTCTTTATAACCCTTAGGTTTACCTGGGACAAACAATTTTTCTAGTCAACTCTTCAGATATTTGGAGATACCCATTATGAACCGTCTCCCCTAGCATCTCTTCAGGTTGAAACTCCCTTGTCTGTTCAACTATTCTTTATAAATATATGGTTCTCAGTCCATCAACCGCCTGGTCATTCTCTTCTAAATGCATTCCAGTTTGCATATGTTCATTCTGCTTTATTTATTTTGTTCTGTACAACCGTTTAAAGTAGTTTGCAACATGAAAAATAACACACAAGCAGTTGCAATATCTGTGTTAGGAGGAGAAGCCTATTCATGATTATCTTGCTTTTTCAAAAATTATTTTTAACTTTGGTATATATCCTATTTTCCATAGAAATAAAGCAGGGTGACCAGAATCGAATTCCAAATGTAGGAAGTAATCTCAGAGTATAATGGAACAATTATATCCCTTGTTCAGGAGACGAAAATTGCACTCAAAAACGGTTTTTGTTTTGGTTTGGTTTTGATGGCATGCTTTCAGTTTAAAGCCCTAAAGGTTTCTTGTGTGTGCATGTTTTAATGCCTGCAGGTAAGCTCTATCTCCTCCAGCCTGGGTTTATGCCATTGGTTTTTCTTCCCAACCTAAGAAGAGCACTTAACATTTGTCCTTGTTGAATTTCATCTTGTTAGATTCGGCTCATTGCTCTGGCCTGTCAAGACCATTTTTCATCATTATTCTGTCAAGCAGTCGGTCACCTGCCTGCTCCTTCCAGAGCTGGTCACCCACAGGCCCGCTGTACTTTTCTCCCATGACACAGAAGGGAAAGAGCCACTCGAAGCCCTGCCCGGGTGACATGATGGAGCTGCCTTTAGTGGAGGTCCTTCAGCCAGGCTAGAAGCCATCTAGCTGTCCTTGCATTATTTCAGCCCGTTTTTCGCCATGTGGTCCACAATGATAACGAGTAGACAACTGATTATGTTTACCTTCTTGATTTAGCTGCCAGGAAGCTCAGAGCCTGGGCCAATTACGCACACTTGATGGATCAGAAGTACTCAAAAATCCAGTAAAAATCAAATGAATAATAACACACGTTATTATACATGTAAAAGTGTTTCCTTTAATGATGTACTTATATACAATATATGATTTTAAAGAATTTGGTTATATAGACTAAATCAGACTTAGGACTGCTCCGTACTCTTATTTTTTTCAAATTGTATTATTTTATCTATGCACGTGACATAGTAAAGTAAAACACATTAAGAGACTGTCATGTCTGAATTTTGTTTAAACCTGAACTATGTTCAAAAACTGAAAATTTTCTACTAAATTACAGATGCTTCAGTAATACATGGGTAAATTTGGCTGTAGGAGGAAAAAAAACAAGTGCTTTGGTAGAAAAATTATATTACGGATGATAAAAATATTGCTCCTAATCCATCTGGTGAGATAAGCTAATAAATCAGCAGAGGGTTTACTGAAAAAATGTAATGAAGGCCTTGTAATTGGCTTGGCCTATAGAACCCCTTGTGTTAAACTGTTAAGGGTGCTGTTGCCACGTGGGTTTTTCTTGCTTCACTGGAACATTTTTATCTGAAGGAAGAGTTTAAGCGCTGGCCTGGGACTGAGAAAGTCTGGTGTTTCTCCTTCCTGCTTTCCTAGACTGTTGTATGGTTCAAAGCAAATGATTAAAGTTCTCTGAGGCACCTCTAACTCTTGCTGATGTGGGCACCCCACGTATCTGAGGGATGTGCAGGGGATTTGCAGAATTCAATAGTGTCGCTGCTCCGACTCTTGGTGGGAAGTGCCAGGTGCAGTACTGCAGGTCTAGACCAAGAGGCTGACTTGTGCTGCTGTTTCAAAGGAGGCTGGTGGACAAGGCCCATCGGTTTTCAGTGCCTGTTGGTAGAAGCAAAGGCCCTGATAACAGAATGTTTACAGAACTACACGTGGTTTGGGGGAAATGTGGAACCTGCTGTGGAGCTGAGGGTCTGAAAGCCAAACAGGGAATTTGCCCTGCAGAAATTGTCTACAAAAGTGAACAGAATAAATTTTTGTAGGTGCCTTGGAAAATATTTTAAAAGTCGGGAAACTTAAATTTTGATAAAGGACCTTTACATTGAAAGATTTGGGTATTTTTCTCCGCCACCGTCAAGGGGGAAGCAACTAACCAAACAATTTACTTCTTCCTGGATTGTGAATAAGAGATTTGAATTACTTCTTTAAAGGAGTAATTTACTGTGTGTTGTGACTGCTTCTGTGATGGAAGATAAAAGGGCTGAGTGGAGAGGAAGAAAATAAAGGATGATATTGAGAAACTCAATTACAATGCCACATTCTTTATGTTTAAATAAAAGAGAGATGGTGAAAAGGAAAATATACTCTTAGAATTTTAAAATTTCATTTTAATTTATTCTTTTATTGAGGTATATTTCACATAACATAAAATTAACCAATCAACATGTACAATATAGCGACATTTAATAATTCACAATGCTGTGCAACCATCACCTCTACCTAGTTCCAACCATTTTCCTCACTTCAAAGGATGCCCTGTTTCCATCAAGCAGCTCCTTCCCGTTCCCTCTTCCCACCCGATTCCACCTCCACTCCACTCCAGCCAACCCCCATGCTTCCTGCAATCCCTCATCTACTTTCTGTCTCTATGGAATGACCTATTCTGGATATTTCCTATAAATGAAATCATATAATGCATGACTGCTGTGATTGGCCTCTTTCACTTAACATAATGTTTCCAGATTCATCCTTGTTGTAGCATCTATCAGTATTTCACTCATTTTTTTCTTTTCTTTTCTTTTTTTCATGGGCGGGCACCAGGAATCCAGCCCAGGTCTCCGGCACGGCAGGTGAGAATTCTGCCACTGAGCCACCATTGCCTGCCCTATTTCATTCCTTTTACAGCTGAATAAAAGTCCATTGTATGGCTACATCACATTTGGTTTTTCTATTCATCTGTTGGTGGATACTTGGTTTGTTTCCACCTTTTTTGGCTATTGTGAATAGTGCTGCTATGAACATTGGTTCCATCTGTTCTGATTTCTTCTTTCAATTCTTTTGGGTTTATGTAGGAGTGGAATTGCTGCGTCATAGGGTAATTCTATGTTTAATTTTTTGAGAAACTGCCAAATTTTTTTCAACAGCAGCTGCACCATTTAATATTCTCACCAGCAACGTTAGAGGGCTACATTCTTCACATCCTTTCCAACACCTGTTATTTTCCTTTTTTTTTCATTAAAGACTTCCTAGTGAGTGTGAAGTGGTATCTCACTGTGGTTTTGATTTGTATTTACTTAATGACTAATGATGTTGAGTATCTTTTAATGTGCTTGTTGATTATTTGTGTATCTTCTTTGGAGACATGTCTATTTAAATCCCTTCGCCATTTTTAACTTGGCTGTGTGTCATTTTGTTGTTGAATTGTAAGAGTTCTTTACATATTCTGGATACTAGGCCCTTCTTTTCAGATATGATTTGCAAATATTTTCTCTCACTCTGGTTGCTTATGCTTTTGGTATCATATTTAAGATCCCATTGCCAAAACCAAGGTCATGAAGATTTACCCCTATATTTTTGCCTAAGAGTTTTATAGTTTGGGCTCTTAAATTTAGATCTTGGATCTATTTTGAGTTAATTTTTGTATATGGGTTGAGATAGGAGTAGAATTTTAAAATGTCCATTACTTTGAGAAAATCTGCAGTAAATGAAAGGAAGGAAGGAAGGAAGGAAGGAAGGAAGGAAGGAAGGAAGGAAGGAAAAGAGGGAGGGAGGGAGGAAGGAAGGACATTTGACCGTGGTCAGTAGTGAGGACTCCTGAAATTCATTTACCTACATCACAGTGGCTTTTACCTACATACTTTGAAATGATGGGTTCCAAATTGGGTTTTCCCATTCATGGTAGGCTTGCAGGATTGGTGCGTGAATCTTCCATGAGAAGAAGTTAAAACTAAGTTTCTTGCTCACCCAAAGAGGCTCTCTAGACCCTAGCTGGAGAAGCAGGAAACTGAAATCTTGTCCTCTCTCTTTAATTTGCTCTTAGAACCATCACAATCTACTTTCTACAGTGATATATGCCTGAATATGTGACTACAACGAAGGGTCAGGTGCACAGGCTTCAGAGCTACACTGTAGGACTTTGGAACTCACATTTTCCACTCATTAGCAGTGGGACTTCAGACAAGTTACTTTAATCTTTTTATGCTTCAATTTCTTCATCTTTAAAATGGGGAGGATATTAATACATTTTTCACAGGGTCATTGTGAGGTCTAAATGAGTCAGTCCAAGTAAAGGGTTAATGCATGCCTGGCAGTATTATTTTTATTTCCTTGGAAAGGTTATAAGGAGGATGCATTAAAATAAATGAAACACACAGAGTTCTGGACAGAGAAATGCATGTAATTTGGTCGTCCTTCACTTATGTCCATGTAGATGAACAGAGAACTTGCAACGTACATGCCACCATGTTAGTTGGAGCTAAGCAATTTTAAAATGAGTCCTCCTCTCCAGGGGTTTGGAGCCATGCTAGCAGGGAAAATGACACATGCAACACTGATCAGTTGCAGCTCAGGGATGTGTATGGAACCAAATGTCTACGTGAAGATGAAGAGTCCAGACAGTGTAGGATCCTAGAAAGATACTACAATCAGTCATATATGGAAAAGTCCCCAGGATCACTTCAGGACTGATTTCTGAGACTAATTTTTTTTTTTTGTACTTTTTTAAAAAAATAATTAATTAATTTTTTTCTTTTTCTTTTTTCTTTTTTTTATTTTTTTAAATACCAAAAAGCACAAAGCAAATGCAAACATTCCCAGTTTGATCATTCCATTCTACATGTATAATCAGTAATTCACAATATCATCACATAGTTGCATATTCATCATCATCATCATTTCTTGGAACATTTGCATCTACTCAGAAAAAGAAATAAAACAAAAACAGAAAAAAAATTTATACATACCATACCCCTTACCCCTCCCTTTCATTGATCACTAGCATTTCATACTAAATTTATTTGAACATTTGTTCCCCCTATTATTCATTTTTATTCCATATGTTCTACTCGTCTGTTGACAAGGTAGATAAAAGGCGCATCAGACACAAGGTTTTCACAATCACATAGTCACATTGTGAAAGCTATATCATTATTCAATTATCAAGAAACATGGCTATTGGAACACAGCTCTACACTTTCAGGCAGTTCCCTCCAGCCTCTCCATTACATCATGAATAACAAGGTGATATCTATTTAATGCATAAGAATAACCTCCAGGATAACCTCTCTACTCTGTTTGGAATCTCTCAGCCATTAACACTTTATTTTGTCTCATTTCACTCTTCCCCCTTTTGGTCAAGAAGGTTTTCTCAATCCTTTGATGCTGAGTCTCAGCTCATTCTAGGATTTCTGTCCCATGTTGCTGGGAAGGTTCGCACCCCTGGGAGTCATGTCCCACATAGACAGGGGGAGGGTGGTGAGTTTGCTTGCTGTGTTGGCTGGAGAGAGAGGCCACATCTGAGCAACAAAAGAGGCTCTCTTGGGGGTGACTCTTAGGCCTAATTTTAAGTAGACTTGACCTATCCTTTGTGGGGTTAAGTTTCGTATGAACAACCCCCAAGACTGGGGTCTCAGCCTATAGCTTTGGTTGTCCACACTGCTTGTGAGAATATCAAGAATTCAACTTGGGGAAGTTGAATTTCTCCCCGTTCTCACCATTCCCCGAAGGGGACTTTGCAAATACTTTTCCACTCACTGATCGAATCACTCTGGGATTCATCGGGGCATCACTCTGGACAGACCAACAAAATCTCATGTCTTACCCAAGGTTCCAAGTACTTATGGTGTTCAATCAAGCTATCTACATAAGTTATTATTAAGAAATGCACTAGTCAAAATATAAATTTTGTACCAAATAAACATTTTTTGCTTTAGTCTCACACATAAGTTGAAATTTTAAAATATTTATTACCATCTATTTTCAGCACCCTGCAGTAATGACATTCTTTTGTTCTTCCTCATGCAGAAACATTTTTAAAATGTGTACATGGCTATTGGAACACAGCTAAAATGTGTACATGGCTATTGGAACACAGCTCTACACTTTCAGGCAGTTCCCTCCAGCCTTTCCATTACATCGTGAATAACAAGATGATATCTATTTAATGCGTAAGAATAACCTCCAGGATAACCTCTTGACTCTGTTTGGAATCTCTTAGGCTATACTTTTCCAATAGTATAGTGACTAAACTATCATTATACACTCTCGGCATTCCGAGATTATACCGTCTCAGTCTTTGTTGTGAGACTAATTTCTTGACATCTGTGATGGGTAGGTTCTGGTGTCAACTTGGCCAAATGATGAGGCCCAGTTGTCTGGCCAAGCAAGCAGTGGCCTGACCACTGCTGCAAGGATATTTCATGGCTGATTGGTAAACAGGAAGGCTGGTGTATTAAATCATCAGTCAGTTGATTGCATCAGTGGCTGATTACATCTGCAATCAACTATCTCACTGTGTCTCTCACAATGAGATAATCCAATCAGTTTAAGGTTTTCAAGGGAGAAGAGAGATTCTTTCACTGCTTCTTCAGCTGGTGAGCCTCCCCTGTGGAGTTCATCCAGACCTCTCATCTGAGCTGTCAGCTTCACAGCCTGCCCAGTGGATTTTGGACTCTTCCATCCCCATGGTTGTGTGAGACACCTTTATAAATCTCATATTTACAGATCTCTCCTGTTGGTTTTGTTTCTCCAGAGAACTTTTAAAGCAAACAGTTCCAAGATGTGAACATTTGGATTTCTGAAAAGAATAAGGAAAAATTTCTAATGTATTTTTATAGATTTGCTATTTTAACCATTTTTAAGTGGCATTAATTGCATTTGCAATGTTGTGCTACCATCAGCACCATCAAGTACCAAGACTCTGTCATCACCCATAACAGAAACTAAACATTGATTAACCAATAACACTCCATTCTCCCTCTCTCCAGCCTCTGGTAACCTCTAATCAACTTTCTGTCTCTATGAATTCACTTATTCCAAATATTTCATCTAGTGAGCTCTTACAATATTTGTCTTTTAATGTTTGGCTTATTTCACTTCACATCATGTTTTCAAAGTTCATCCATGCTATAGCATGTATAAAAAGGAAATTTTAAATTAAATACCAGGATAATTCTTTTTCTGTGCTCCTATAATAATATTTCTCCATTTGAAAATGGAGAAAATATTCACATGTCTGATGGAGTGAAGGAACCAGAAACAGGAATGGAGCAGGGAGCTCAAAGGGTCCTCCATTTTGAGGACACAGTGGACACTTGAAAAACCTTTTCCGAGACTGGCTCCTAAGGCAGGCTCTCCCAATCATTTGTCCCATCGTTTTCTTAATCATCTGCTCATGCATTTGTCTCCTTTACCAGCCCTGGAGAGGTAGGTAACTCATGCTATTCACCTTTATATCACCAGCGCTGAGCACTTGGCCTGCACATAATAGGCATTTAGTAAAGGTTGGGTGAAGCGAATGTATACTAAGAATTCATTTTAAGCAAGCCGAAAATTGAGTGCCACAAACTTTCCTTTTCAGATACAGGTTGTATTATTCTTCCAGGTTCTTTAAACTCGTCTTTTTTTTAAAAAAAAAAAATATTTTCCTTTGCCTCCATACAAACAGTTTTTTACTGATTCTTCCTTTGCAGTTATCCCAAATACTTTTATCCCATCAACATCATCATCCCCGTCACCCTATGTCTGGATAGTTACAGCAGCAAAAAAGCACGGCCTATCCCTTCCCACCTTCACACTTCTGTTCAAGCTCTCCCTCCTGCTCTACCCATGGTAGAGTTAAGGAACCAGAAACAGGAATGGAGCAGGGAGCTCAGCAGACCCTCGATTCTGAGGACTCAGTGGACATTTTAAAAAACTTTTCCAAGGTTGGTTCCTAAACCAGGAATGATGCAGGGTGGTGTCTCTGCAGGTTATATTATCTGCCAGGTTTAATCCACCTCATTTCAATTTAAGAATAGCTCATTCTTACACCTCTATGACTAAAGTAAAACTAAAAATGTGTATAATTCCCTGCTAGAAGACATCTATGAGATCCTCCCATTCAAACTTTTTATTTTATACCCGAGGCAACCAAGAGAAGTTAAGTGATTTGCTGAAGGGCACAAAGCTTCTGATTCCTAACCACAAACCCCACAAGACTTTCCCTGTGTAGGACATTCATGTAACTTCTGCAATCAGGGCCATGGGATGTTAATGTAACGGATTTGGTCACGGTAATATATCAAGTCCAGCCAAATTGCTCGTGTGAAATCCCCTCAACCAGATCCAAGGAAAAAAACCCAGAAAAAACAAAAAAAATGTTCTCTAGCGTTCCAGCCCAACTCAAGCCCCTGAGACTAAAGAACACACCAGGCAAAAAGTTCCCCATACATTTAATTTGGGACTTGGTAACAAGGAGATGACTCTTTTCCCAATGGCGACCTGTCAGGAAATGGCAATCAGTGATCTGCAAAAGCACCAGGGGAAGGGGCGTGCTTTACACAGTGGAGCCTCACGAGACCTGGCCTCAAAGAAGTCTCAGCTGAGTCCTGTGAAAGTTGATTACCAACAGTGATTAGGCTCGGTGACCTTAAAGCCTGTGTTCTGATCACCCAGATTGCTGAGTGCTCAAAGCTCTACCCTTTTCCCTCAAGGACGGCAGCACCCACCCCTGGGCTGCCACACCTGGCTTTCCCAGGTGCACCTAGCGGCGCCTCCTTCACGCTGGCACTGCCACCAGGGGCCTGGGCTTGCTCCTTTGCTGTCTCACTCTTGCTCTCACCCTGGTTCTGGCTTCCTCTTGCTCTTTCCCACTTTCCCACTCCCTGTCACCCCCTCTCTGGGACCACATGGCTTCTCCTGTCTGTGCACAAGCTCCATCATTTCTGTAGCTCAACAAGCTTTCTCCTTCCCCAGACAGAACATGCTTTGAGCACTTCTTTGCGCCAAGCCACATGTGAAGTGCTAACCACTTGTCTTATTACTTCACTGAAACTTCACAGGAACTTGGGGATGCAGGCACGAGAACTGTAGTTTATTCTCATTTTGCAGATGAGGCTCCAAAGCGAGTCACTGGCAAAGCTGTGATGAAGAGACAGGTTCGTCACAGCCTGGAAGCTGTGTGGTTTTGCAAGTTACATCAGTGCCTGTGCCCAGACCTCTATCTATGAAACGGGAGACTGAGAGCCCAAGACCTTCAAGTGTTGTTGTGAACATTAAATGAGTTGATCCACTAGCTGTCTGACTAAAACAGTGCTGGAAACTATATAAGCACTATCTGAAGATGAGTCTGTGCTTATTAAAACTACCCTAATCCCCGAGCCCCACTGCCTTGTCTTACACATCTTGTGCATGGCATGGCATGGCTCTCTGACCTTATCCCACATCGTGATCTCTTTTCTCAGTCACTTTCCTTGGTATAGACCTGCACTCTCAATATGCTGCAACTCACCACAGCGGTTATGCAGCACTTGAGATGTGGCTAGTCTGAACTGGGAAGGGCTGTGAGATAAAATGCACACCAGGTATCAAAGACTTATTAGAGAAGAAAAGAACATAAAATATCTCATATACTTGATTCCATGTTGCAATGATAATATTTTAGATATATTGGGTTAAATAAATACATTAATAAAATAAATCTTACCTGCTCCCCTTCACTTTTTTAATGGCACTACCAAAACATTTAAAATTATGTGCATGGCTTGCATTTGTGGCTCACACTGAATTTCCATTGGCCAGCATGGGTACAACGAAGCCTTCCGTCATTTCTTGGTTGGGTTCCCTGGTAGAGAATCTGGTTCAGCCATGCTTTGAAGGATGCTCCCCTGTGATCAGATGGCCGCCCTGGTGCAGCCAGCTTTGCTGCCACTCAGCAGAGGCCACAGGTGGGCAGGTGATGGGCATCCTCCCGTCTCCAACAAGAAATACTAGATGAGTGAGTGACATCATGTATTGAGCCGTTTGAGTGTGTTCCCTCTAACTCTCCACCACCCCTTTCTAACCAAGGGGTTGACCCTTTTGAGTCCGGAGGAGGTTGCATTACAAGGCCAAACCACAGTGTTGGTAGATGACCTACCCTTCTACCTGTAGGTAGGGAGATTGTGCCAGGTGACCCAGTGAGAAGGGAGGGGACCACAGAGACTTTGGCCCTTTAGACTAGGAAGGGAGCAGAGTGGAGTGGAGAAGAAGTTAGCCATGTTCCCCCTACAGCAGGATCTATGCCTCTCTCCATGGCAGCACCCAGTGGAGGGGGCAGGAGATGCTCAGAAGGAAAGGCTGCCCAGCACACCTCGGGGTGTCAGGCCACAGTGCCAGGCCACCAGCCTCGACGAAGACTCGAGCCCGTTTTTTGCACTGAAGCATCTGTGCTAACAGCCTTCAAGTGACCATGAGATCCTGGACAACTACCATAGTAGCAGCAACGTAAGGTCCTTACCAGGCCTCCTAGATTCTTTCATGACTCAATGGGAGACTGCAGTTTCCGCTACCTTGGAAAGACAGAGGCTTAGAGCAGTCAGATTTAATTCCGCATGCATCACCGCGTGCTGGGGTGGCTGGAGCCGTAGGCCAAGGATCACCCCTTGATGTTTATAGGGAAGATAGTTTCATTTACACATGCCGTGAGAGGTTAAGCCACCTGGCCCCCAAAACAGGCATCGCAGGCATAGAACTGTGATCTTTAAATCAGTGCTTTGCATATGGAGTCAATCATTTCGTTAGGATTTTCTGGGGTGACGACCAGGCCGTTGCCCTCTCTGGAGCCCCTCTCTCCATATCACCCTGCACCAGCCACCTCAGCCTTCTCTCTTAGGCACTCTGCATTCAATCGCCATGTCCTCCTAAGGATTATCTCCTGATATTTATTCCTCTTTATCCCCTACAGGGCTGTGGCAGCCTCCTCCTCAGCTCCTGCTCTCGCTCGGCTTCTGGTTCTCCACTCTTACCAAAGTTGTCTTCCTGGGACTCCCACTGCCTGTATTACTCTGCTGCTTTAAACACCCACAGTGACTCCCTATTTCCCCTGGAGCAGGGCTCAACCTCCCTATCATGATCTGCAAATCCCTTCATAGTTAAATTGCAAAAAAATTCCAACCTCCTCTTCCTCCTCCCGGGATCCTTCTTTCCAGGCATGTCTCAAACATGACTCAAGAAGCAGAGAACTCTGAGAAGTGTTTGATTCCAACATCCCCCCTCTGGCAGAGAGACCAGAGCCATCTGCTGCCAAAATGTCAAAGTCAATTGTGCACAAAACAAGTTCCAATACTTTCCAGTGCCTCTCTCTGGCTTTTGTGGCACAGACTGGACTCACGTTGATGTGGCTGCAAACTGTGTGTGGGAACGTGCATGCGGTTTTAGGGAAAATTAATAGGATTAAGGTGGGATTTAGACACTGAGGGGCAGATCCTGTAGATGCTGAGGATTAGCAGTAGCAGCTGTTATGCTTCGCATTAGAGGAGATGCTGAAGGGAGAAGAAAAGACTCTTCAAAGGATGTGTCTTTGCAACTCGGAGAGGGGGAGTTATTCCATCAAGTCTGGAGGAAAGCGCGTTCCTAGGTAAGTGGATGTTTTTTCCAGGTTCAGGTAGAGATGGTGGGAGAGAAGAAGCAGCAAGGTGCACGGAGGGGAGGGTGGGCTCTGCGATTGTGGCCTCTGGCACTCACTCCCCGCCCTCCGTGGGCATCTGTGTCTGATCTGCGCCCGGAGAGGAAAACCACCCTCTGCCATCAGCAAGGCCTGGAGGGGCATTTTCTATGTGGTCCCTCAAGGAAAATGGGAAGGACCCCTATGCCCCTTCAGCTGAGAATATGCTCTTTAGAGCTCATTGTTCATGATCTCTTAATGTGTCTGGGGAGCTGCAAGGAATGTTCCCTGGGGTATAAAGCGGCCTGACTTTGAGTGCCTCCTGGAAACCTGACCTAGAGGAGAAAGGTGTTGTCTGAAGGAATCACAAGACAAGTCTGCGGCATTTCAGCTATAGATCATCTTTCTATCTCTTGGTGTCTTTTCTACAGAAAGGGTGGTCAGGGTGGGAAGTGACGATAGTGTGGGGTGTAAGGTGGCTGGTTGCCCCTATGTATTATCTCCTGAAGCTACTGTTTTTAAAGCTAGTTTGCACTAGACTTTTAGTATTTTATTTTTTTTACCTTTTAAAGCTAACTCATTAAGAGGAGGGTAGTTGCCTTGCATTACTTAGACCAAAATGTTAGTCAAACTTTAAAAATGCCTGTGCGTAAGACCATAAAACAAGAATAGATCTATTTTTTTTTTTTGTATGCTGTATGGTGGGGTCACATTTCATTCTTTTTCCATGTGAGTATCCCGTTATTGTAGCACCATTAGTTGAATTTTTGTTTGTTTATTTGTTTTCGTTGGTTTCTTTGTTTGGGAAGTGCATGGGCCAGGAATCGAATCCGGGTCTCCCACATGGCAGGCAAGAATTGAACTACTCAACTTCCCTTGCACCCCCAAACATAAAACTTTTTTTTTGGCATGGACAGGCACCAGGAATCGAACCTGGATCTCTGGCATGGCAGGCGAGAACTCTGTCAGTGAGCCACCATTGCCCACTGTCTTTTTTATTCATTCAGAAAGCTTTTCATCTGCCTTATTTGCCCTCCCTTATTTTATTTTTATCTGTAGAGTTTTTACATAGTCAACTTCTAATCCTTTCTGTTGACAGACATTAGAGGTGGGAAACCCAAAAAACTGACATTGAGTCTACAGATTTTATTTTCTCTCATCACTCTATTTCATTGCTGAACCACATTATTACCTGTGTACTTAACAAGGTAAAAAAAAGAATTGGCATGGCTATAACTTTCTCTGCTAAACAGTAGTGAAATAACTAAAAACAGGAGAAAAGACAAGGAGAGAGCAAAGTTTTGCAAACTTAGCAATCACCTCCAAGCAATGATCATTAGAAGCACTTCTGCATCAGTCAGCTATATAATTTACAATAGTAGAGATGAGTCTCTAAGCCAAACTATCCTCGGCCGTGGCATAATGGGTGTCTAATTCAGCAATAACCTATTAAAGCTTGGATATCAGACTGCTTTTAAGGAGTTCACATGAATACAAACATCTTCCTAGTCTTATTTCTTTAACTTCATAATGAAATCCTCTCTTTAAAAAGAAGCCATCTGGTCTCATATTATGAGAAGGGAGGTTAAAAAAAAAATCCAACCCTTTTGTAGCCTGGCATGTCCTTTTGATGTTGGCATTTGAGGTCTTGCAGCATCTCAGGTGCAAAGGCAGTATGAGATTCAGATTAGCCACATCCCCAAAGCCCTCCTATGGTTCTCTGAAATAGCCTGGGGACTGAAGCTGCCGTTTCTCCCAAGACAGGAAAGTGCGGGATGCGGGTGTTTGTGGCGCTGGCCGTCTGCGCCTCTGCCGCCCTCTGCCTGGCCTCCTGCGCGGCCGCCTTCTCCCAGGGCGCCGGCTCGGCCGCCTGCACCCACCTGAGCCCCAGACACATCCCAGCCCAGCCTCGGAGCCCCAAGACCCACCACATCACCATCCGCATCAGCCGGTCTTCCTACTCACCTGGCGACGAGGTGCCAGGTACGCACGGGAGAGGATGGGAGGGATCCGAGGAGCCTGATGGCAGAGTTCCAGTTGCATTTTTCCCACGCAGGTGTTTTCTGGACTAAACTTTGGCTGAATCCTCAGGAGCAATAATTTAGCCAAAAAATAAGCATGAGATATTTGTACATAGGCAAACCGCGTGAAAACTCATATCTGTATCGATATTAATTTTTATAAAAGAAGACGATCCAAATGGCGTTATTGTAAAAAAAAATCATTTTGTCCTTATCATAAGATGAAATGATCCCGAACAGCTTTCAGGTATCACATGCATATGCAAGACATACTTTGTTCTCATTGTTTAAGACTAAAATTATTTTCTCTGGAAAGAATGTTTCCTGCTGTTTCAGTTTGGGTTCCTGCAAAAGCAGAGAAAGAACTTGAGTGTAGGTAGTTTAGCCGGGAAGTGATTTCAGGAAGCACAAGCAGGGAGGAAGAGGAAGTGAGAGAGGGAAGAGAGTGATACCTCTACGGGGTGGGAAATTGAGCAGGTGGCAGCTGTGGGCCACTTGGATTGAATTCCAGAAGGGCCTGTCTGAGAAACCATGTGAGGCATCCCTCCGAATCTTCCCTCAGGAGGATAAAGAGATGGGAGAATTTGTTGGTTGAAGGTTGCCTCCTCCAGGTTTTTTTCTTTTATTTTTTCACTTATATCCCTCACTTGAGAGTTCTACCTGCTTATCCTCAAGCAAGCTTCTCAGTGCCAGTTAGATAAAGTCTCAGACAGAGAAGAAAGCTGCAGCAGACATTTATGGTGGAAGCTAAATGTAGACAGAAAAACTGTCTGAGAAGCCACAGGTGAACTCAAATGGGCCAAGAGGGTATGCGAGAGGCTTCAGCAGCCTTCACTCTACCCTCTTTTGAGTTTTGCTAATTCTTTTGATAGGCATTGGAGGTGATAAACAAAAATGAAATTTAATCTATACATACAACTTTGTCCAATCATTTTATTCTATTGATGGTAAGTATGGGGGGAAAATATCTGTGGGTAGTATATGTGACCGACAGCACATGTTCCCAGAGCCAAACTTAAGGCCATTATAATAAAGCTTCCCCAACATCATCACATCATGACACAGACAGAAAATGATAAGATGTGCATGGCATGTGGGTGAGTGCAAGCGGCTGCCCAAGGATGGGGGAAAGTTCTCGGGGGACCCTGACCTCTCCAGCATTCACCCAGCCACCACAAGTACGAGGGGATCAATATGTTGGCACCCCACTGACCCATTCCTGGTAGCCCTGTGTTCTGAGAGAATGATATTAGAGAGGAAAATCTGTGCAAATGACTCAAAATATTGTGACACCCACATTCTAATAAAAAATTATCTGAAGGTGTCCTGAAAGAAACATAATTGGATTGTGTTTGCAACAAAGGACACATATGTAGGACTCAACCAGAGGGTGCCTCATGGACTCAGCCAGGGTCAGTTATTACTTTATTACATTGGAATTAAATTGTGTCCCTGTTGGAATCCCACACGAACGTGTGAGCTCCTTGAAGGGTAAGGCTGTGTCATTTTGTTCATAGATGTATATTCAGTGCTTAGCGCAGTGCCTGGTACTAAATAATAACTAAAGTTATTATTCAAATGTTTATTGCCAAAAGTTCAAATGCGCGGAAAACAAAATGGTCACAGAGATTATGCTGCATTCCACAAGCCCACGGAAGGTATTTTAGCCATTCTTCTGATTAAAAAAAATAGCCTGCAAACTTAATTGTTATAAAACCTTTTCACGCATCTTTCCAGAAATCTTCCTAGCCTATAAGCATATATGAGTGTGACAGAGAAATATAACTTTACAGAGACACAAATTAAATCATTCTGTTCAAGATCTATATCTTTCACCTCGCAATAATGTTGATCTCTTTTATCGTATACATAATTTATTTCCAGTGACTGCATACCAGTCCATTGTCTGGATGTCACATAATTCATTTAACTAGTTTTTTTATTGATTGGTATTTACTTTTTCTAATTTTGGGCATTATAAACAATTCTTTTGGACATCCTTATATATATTTGCCCATTTATGAGTCAAGATTACTTGCCCATTGTATGAGTCAAGATTACTTTAGGTGTAAATATCAGAAAAGCCTATTCACAGAAACCAAACCAATAAAGACATTAGGTTTTTCCCATAAATCTGGAAAATTTAGTTACTGTTTGGTGAAGCCATTCAACGATGTCATCAGGATCCTGAAATGTTTGCATTTTCATCATCGCAGGTTGTGTTGTCATGCCTTTATTTGTCCTTGCACAGTCTCAGGATGACTGCTCTTGTTTTTGGCTTCACCATGCTATCACAGTGTGGTATAGCCACACAGTGGAATATTATGCAGCCATGAACAGGAACGAAGTCCTGGGACATGCAACAACGTCGAGGAGGCTTGAAGACATCACGTTGGGTGAAATAAGCCAAACACAAAAGGACAAATACTGTGTGTCTCACTGACTTGAAACGATTAGTAGAAGCAAACATGCAGTGACAGAATCTAGAATAGAGGTTACAGGGGTCGGGATAGGGATAGGGAATGGGAAGTTAAGGCCTAAAATTGACAGGGCTCCTATTTGAAACGATGGTATTGATCTGGTAATGGGTGGTGGTGATAGCTAAACACAACAGTGTGAATGTAATTAACAGCACTGAAATATACATCTGACTGTGGTTAAAAGGGATAATATAAAGTTGACTATACGGTAACAGAATAAATTTTTTACAATATTCACATAACTACACAAACAGTGAACCCTAAGTTAAGTCATGGTCTATAGTTAATAGTACAACTATTAACAAAAAATAAAAATAAAAAATAAAAGGAACAAAAAAAGAAAAAAATAGTACAACTATTAATTGTAACAAATGCTCCATGCCTATGCAAGGGATTAATAATAGGGTGATATTTAGGAATCCTGTATCTAAAGCATGATTGCTTGGTAAACTGACTACATCTCTGATTTAAAAATAATAATAATAAGCCAAAAAAGAAAAAGAAAAAAAGCTGGAATAAAGGCTCTGGGCAAAAAGATTTATCCTTGGGAGTTACCAGCCCTCCCAGCAGGCTTGCCTTCTTCGGCCAGACTTGAATGGTGGCTGGAGAGACCTGGAATTACCAACACTGCTTTAGTCAGGTCACAGTCCATCCCCGGGGGATAGGGAGAGGCCTAATTGCTGGTGAGAAGACTTCTGCTGGCCACATCAACGTAAAATCTGGGCTCTGTTAGTGGGGTAAGTGGAGAAGGACTACTGAATAGTGAACTTCAGCATTTGTCATACTAATTTATGCAGTGTGTCAATAGGAAAAATTACTAGAAGTAAAATTGCTAAATTAAAGGGGAACTTCATTGTAAAGTTGGAAGATCTTGTCCGATTACCTCCCAAAGAGTTTCATGTTTGATAGTTCCAGCGCCAGCAAATTAGGTGTCTTAGTTTTTCCATAATTTTATCAATACTGGTTATCATCACACATTTTAATATTTGTTAATATGACACATATAAAATAGTGTCTCATTTTACTGGCTTTTAAAATTATGATTGAGCTTACTTGTTTTATTTTACCTGCTTATGTTCTTGGATCATTTGGGGCCGACCTCTTTTATCAGTTCACCATAATTCTTTGTGTATTTGTCTGTCTTGTATTTACAAATACTCTCCTCTGTTTATCATTTGTTCCTCTACATCATCTATGTTCAGGTATTTTTTTTTTTTAATGCAGCCAGAGTTTCTTAATGGCCTCTGGGTTTTGTTTAGAGAGGCACTCCAAACTTCAATATTAGAAAAAAAGTAACACCATATTTTTCTTGTTCTCTTATATTTCGTTTTTACGTATCTCTGATCCAAATGGAAGTAATTTGGGTCTGAAATAGTATTTCAACTTTTTTTCCCTCCTAACTCATTGTTCAGTTTCTGAGTGGTGGGGTGGGTGTGTGTGGGGGGGTCCTAAGCTTTTATTTGGAAAATACCCATATAATCGCCAGATGGAACGAAGGCAACACGGTGCCCTGAATGGATGGTTCCTCGTTCTCTGTTGCAGTGACCGTGAGAAGCAGTCGTGATTTCATGGGATTTCTACTTCAGGCTCGCAGCGTGGCTAACCATCAGACAGCTGGCACTTTTGTCTCCCTTCCTCCTGGGACCAAGAGGATGACTTGCTTTGAGGAGGCCGACTCCGTCACCCACACTGACAAGTCCCTGAAGAGAAACCTGTCTTTCGTGTGGAAGGCCCCTGCCCGGCCCGTGGGGGACATCAGATTCCTGTAAGGCACAGAGAAGTGCTGCTCTGTAGCAGCCGAGCTTCTCCCTTGGAAGAGAGTAGAGCTCGTCCCCTGCCTTCCTTCAGGTTCCCTCTGCCCTGTCCAGCCGCACACAGGGCTGCCCCAACTCAAAAAAAAAAACAACATTTTGCCCAACTTCTCCCCCATGGTCTTAGAACGTGGTTATTTCTCTGCTTCTCCGCGTATAGATGGATCTTGGCCAAACTCCCAAGGAAATTCCGACCACAGGCCAAAATAGCTGATGGTGGCAGAGTAGGGAGGGAGCGGAGGAGAGAGACAGAAGGCAGATGGACAAGTGGGTGGGAAGGAGGCACAGCCGCAGAGATATTACTGGAGGAGGGGGAGGTGACAAGGGAGAGCCACTTCAGTCCCTGTGCACTGGGTGGTTGTCAATCAAACGGGCCTAAAAGTGGTAGATGTGCCCTCAGAGGACTGCGGGAGGAAGCGAGGGCTGACATATGCAAAGGGCTCAGGACAATTCCTGGCAACAGTAAGCATTCTAGAAGCATCGCCATTCCTCGAGATGAGCTGCTTGTTTGGTCATTATTTTCAGCCATTTGCATTTACCCAGAAAGAATGTTTTCATCTCCAGGAAAGCGTGTGTGTTTCCCTCAGGTTCTCCCTCCTGCACCCTCATGGATCTATCAGTGGCTTTGACCCCCTGTAGGTCCTCCCCTCTGCACTGAAGAGCAACAGGGGAGGGGAGTGAGGTGTATGTCCCCACCCTGCTGTGTCCCCTCTCCATCCCCTCCTGGTGGCCTAATGCAGAAGGAAAACACCGGGCACCTTAGTATCTCGCCCACTTGGAGGGGCCTGTGCCTGCTGAGATACGGGGCAGCAGTGCTCTGCTCGTGGCTCTCTCGATCTCTGCAAATGCAGAGAATGCACGGGGTGGGAAGGCCTCAGATTTGTAAGTTCCTCTTATTTCTCAAAGCATCTCCGTTTCTGAGTTCAAATTGGGCATCTTTAGCTGCTGTGGCCTACCAATGAAGTAGGTTAGGAGCTATCACCTTCATTTGACAGAAAAAGGAGCTAAGCCACTCTGTGAGATGCCTCTGCTCTCTCATCCCCCGCCCCCCGCAATCCCTCCCCACAGTAACAGCCACGGAGCCTGGAAACCAAGTGCCTGGGGCCTGAAAAGTGACTCCTCACATGTCCCGGGACCCTCTACAAGACCTCAGCCAAATCAACTGCATTTTTATGACTGCCTTCTGAATATTTAAAGTGGAGGGAAAAAACCCAACTTACTGAGTATACCTACCACAGCAAAACGGGGGGGAGAAAAAGTCAGACGTTTGTGAAAGTGACTTTTACTGAAGAAAGTCATCGTGTACTCAAAATATTTACGTTATGATTTATCTCTAATTTTCAATAGACTCCACAATTACAACAGAAATTAATTAATTACGTTATCTTCAATTAGCAGTATGATCAGTTAACAATATACCAGCAATGGCTAATAATAAAATTGAAGACGAAACCTTTTGTTCAGTCCAAGCACTTACAGTTTAAGAAGATACCTTCTAGTCCAAATGAGATTTTTATCCACTATATATTCGGGAGAGTAATTGTTTGTTAATAGCCTCTGCTTTTCTAATTATTTGCTGCTACTGAGTTTTTGTTTTGAAAAAGAACGAAGTTGCTCAAAGGGATAATAAAATAATCTCTCTCTAGCCGTTCTATTCCTTTAGACTTTAGTTCTTTTCTCTCTATCCTTCAGGGTGTTTCTCCCTTTTGATTAGGGTGGCCCAGAGTTTTCTGTAAGGGAAAGCAAGTCCTCAATCCCTGTGCTCTCTGTTTTCCCCCAGTTTATCAGTAGTCCAGTCGTATTTCGTCTACTGGGCCGGGATTGAATCCTCCCTCGTGTCGCAGCGGCCGGGCCCAGGGGCCCCTCCAGACGGCGGTGGGGGGCCGGGCTCCCAGCTGCACCCCTCTCGACAGGAGCCGGGACACCGTGAAGGGGCTGCCCCAGGTACAGCTCGCCGCTGCATTTGCTAGCCTGGCTGTCATCATTGTTTTTACAGTTACCTATTTTCACTTAAAAGTTACTCCTGCCAGTTTCCTTTCCCTGCAAAGCAAGCAATCAACACCTGCCTGGCCGGCTGCAGCCGTCTCAGAGACGTGATAACGCAGCAGGGAGAGGAGGAAAACTCATACTTTGTTGCAGTAAATGCACTTTGTCTGGCTCAATCTTACAGATTAAGTTGGGCCCTGGGGTGGATGGGGAAAGCTGTGTTACAAAACCAAAAATCAGCACGCGCCTCCCCACCCCCCAATATTTACCAGTAATCACAATATTTTACCTGCTTTCCCCAGTTCCCTGAAGCTACACAAGGAGCACAAGAAAGAAATGAGGTTTTTTTTTTCTTTAATAAAACCTCCTCCCGTTTTTTTTTTTTTGTACATTTCTGAGGTAGGTAGATGGCTCTTTGCTGCTGGGTGGCAAGAACTGAATAGGGAATGAGAGATTGTTTTGTTGGGAATGGGCTTTTCCTGGCTCACTACATAATTTTTGGCTCCATCGGCTCATGAATTTATGAAAATAAACTAACCAGTTAGAGAATATTTGACCTGCCTAAAAATTCCTGGTGATATGGAACTCATTTTCATTATTTATTTTTAATCGAGTGCTCTGAACACATGCATTTATTAAGACATACAGTCACTTGCACAGAAGACTCAAATCCTTAATCCATTCGATCTCATTTTCCTTTGTTCTTTCCTTAATTCTTTTCTAATGTGTGTAAGGACAGGATCCAGTTTGAATCCCTGCCTCTGCTCAGTCTAGCATATCCAGGCACAGAGACAACCTGGCCCCCCTCCAGACGCTACCTTTACCCCAAAACCTTTATTTCCTGGCAGTTCTCTAATCTTTCCACCAAGATACTCCTAAAAGCAGGGTAAAGATCTCAGGATCTGAAAGCGTGGCATGAAAAAGCCTCTGCAAACCCAACATCTGTTTGATGTCTCATATTTTACTTTATAAATCATGCAATGTTGCATTCTAATCCCAAGCAGAAGCATGTGAATTTGAACAAAAGTGAGGCTTCGGGATGCTGCATCATGTATAGCCAGAAGCTTCTCTAGTGCCTGACCTCCCAGCGCTGGAAGGGGCTGGTTTGCAGACTCCATCTGAGGAGCTGGCGAGCTCCTCATTATGCTGCCCACCGGCCCCTTTGGCCCCAGCCTGTCTTCCCCACACCCTCCCCCCCAATCCTCTACACAAACCCTAGTGTTTCCACAGGAGAAAGGAGTGTGTTTGTGTGTGTAACAAGTTTTTGTGCGTGTATTGGGGGGTATTGTTTTAAAAAATGAAATGGATTTCTTAACTGTAAGAAGACTTCAATAAACCATTCTGAATTATGAATTTTCAAAACAGGGAAAATAGTATATTGCATTTCCCAAACTTATCTTGCAAAGGAACTCCCTAGGACACTTTAGGGTCCTACCTTACTGCATTAGACATGATCTTTTTTTATATTTCCACGCTTTGCCTTCTGACTTTTCCTCAAGCTGGACTGTTGCTCATGATGATCTTTTAACCCTTGAAGGCTCAGTTCAAATAGCTCCTTTGTGAGCCTCCCCCATTTCTTGGTAGGCAAATCTAATTGCTTACTTATCTCTGGTATTAATGCACTTATCATACTGTAACTTACATGGTTGGGCTGTGTCTTTCCTCTTAGATGTTGATTCAGGAAGAACTCAACATCCTCCAGCACCCATTGCAATGCCCAGCACACAGTAGGTCCACAGAAAGTGTCTGAATTCCTTTAGAGACCAGGCAGGAGTTTGACACAATCATGCTGTACATGTCTGTGTTGTGCTGCTTTCAATCTCGAAGAAGACATTGGAACGAAGTGGCACCATTAAAAAAAATTAAAAAAGAGGTTCAGTCCAATCTGGTTGGATGCCTGGCCAGAGAAACTTCAGCCAGCACTGCTTTGTGCAGCATCATTGTTGTCCCCTAAATCATTGTCCTGGCAAACTCTCAGTGCACACTGCACACATGCCAGCCTGTGCTTCATGCTTCTACACCAATGATTTCATTTTACCCACTCAATAACCCTATGTCATTGGCATTGCCCCATTTTGCAAATGAAGAAACCGAGGCTCTGGGAGAGTTTGCTTACCCAAGGCCATCAGAGAGGGGACCCGAACCCACACAATAATCTGACCCCGGAGCCTGCAGCTGCTGGCAACCCTATTTGAGGCTCTTCCCAATGCCCTGGGCAGTCATGGTGGCCAGTTCCCAAGGGGAAAGCAGATGGCCAAGGGCAGCAAAGGACCGTCATCCCGGCTGTGCCCATAGCAGACACCCTTAGAGACCAGGCAGGACCAGTCATCACCACTGTGAACACTTTTAGTGTTAATCACGTGGCAAGAGAGGTTCAGGATTTCTAGAAACCGTTGATTTGTGGAATTCTCTTTCTGCCTTGAAACAATTCTTTACAGTTAAGGGAAAATACAGTGGTCACAGTGCTTTCTGCAGTCCCTGGTTGGCGGCTTTTAGAACTGTGGAAGCTGAGAAGGGCTGCACACGTACTCTTTTTTTGTCTGTGTGTGTGTGTGCTGTAGGGTAGGGGTCACATTTCATTCTTTTTCTATGTGACTATCCCGTTACTGCAGCACCATTCGTTGAATTTTGGGGGGTGGGGTGGGGCGGGAAGAACACGGGAATCGAACCCAGGTAAAGAACCCGGGTCTCCTGCATGGCAGGCGGGCATTCTGCCGTCATAGCTCCCATGCATCCCTTGTCCTTACTCGTTCAGAAGACGAGAAATTGATGCTTCGCTGCTTGATCAGGGGCTTATATTCCTGGGCAGATCATCTTTGATTTTGATGTTGATAGTTTTGAGTGGCTTAGACTTGACAGTCTGTCCTCCAGGCACGTCAGAGTCTAGCATTTACTAAGTTATTATGGCCGTTTGTGCCCAGCGCACAAGGCAAATGTGCTCTCGTTGTTGTGTCTTTGGGCCTCTGCTCAGCTCCTGGTATGCCGGTCACTTTTCCACAGCAGCGTATGGACAGCCTACCCACAGCTGCAGGAGAAGACAACTTGGACACTGTTCCTGCCGGGATCTGGGCGATGCAGTTTCCCAGGGGTACAGAAACGCTGCCCCAACTATCTCCACACGTGGCCCCTGCAGGTGGCAATGGCCAGCAACCCAGCGGGGGTGGCCACCTTGCCCTCGAACCGTCCCTGGATGCCCAAGGGCTGGAGATCCTGGTGGCCCCCAGGAGACTCTCTGCAGAGCGCCTGGCCTCCCGCGCTAGCACCCACTCCAGGTAATGTGCAGGGGGTGGACCGTCCACTGCCCGCCGTGGGGCCAGGCTGGGCCCTGGGCACTGAGGAAAGGAAACCTTCTTGGAGTCAGACAGATAAACATCTCAGCCATATTCATTCTTTACATTTTGTCTTAAAAAGCTGTTTTATTGAGATATATTCACATACCATACCATCCATTCAGAGTGATCGATCAGTGGCTTTTGTTATATTCACAGCGTTGTGCATTCATCACCACAGTTAACTTTGGAACATTTTCATTACGCCAAAAAGGAAAACCCCAAACCCTGAGCAGTCACCTCTCAATTCTTCTGTCCTTCCCCAGCCCTACAGAAAGAACCACTAATCTATTCTGTCTCTATAGATTTATTTACATTTATATTTTATATAAAATCATTCAATGTGTGGTAGTTTGTGTCTGGTTTCTTTCACTTAGCATAATGTGTTTTAAAATTATTATTATTATTTTTAGAGAAGTCATAAGTTTACAAAAAAGTCATATAATACACCATTGTTGACACTTTGTTTTAATGTGGTACATTTGTTACAATTAGTGAGAGAATATAAAAATAGTCCTATTAACTATAGTCCATAGTTTACATTAGGTAAAATTTTCCCATATACCACCCTATTATTAACACCTTATTTAATGTCATTTATTTGTTATAATTCATGAAGGAACATTCTTGCACTTGTCCTATGAATCCCAGCCCACTGCCCACAATGGGGTTCACTGTGTTATATAGTCCCATGTTTTATCTTCTAACTTTCCTTTTGGTAATGTCCATGACACAAAACTTCCCTTTTCAATCACATTCACCAACATAATCCAGCTTTGTTAATTACACTCACAATAATGTGCTACCATCACCACTCTCCATTTCCAAACCTTTACAATCAACCTAAATTGAAATTCTGCACAAATTAGGCACCAGTTCCCTATTCTCTACCCACCTTCTACCCCCTGGTAACTTATATTCTAGATTCCAATTCTATGAGCTTGCTTATTCTAATTAGTTCATATCAGTGAGAACATACAATATTTGTCCTTTTGTGTCTGGCTTATTTCGCTCAGCATAATGTCCTCAAGGTCCATTCATGTTGTTGTGTGCTTCAGGACTTCCTTCATAGGACTGAATAATATTCTATTGTATACATCCACACCATTTTGTTTATCCATTTATCATCAGCCATATTCTTTAAGTGTGTGAGAAGCACTGATTGTAGAACCATTATTGGTCAAATGGACAGGAGATGGTAATCACCCAGGGAAACTATACATTCTTGGGCAAGGAGAGGTTGCTGAGATGCTGCTGTAAGGACAAGCATTCGGTGAGGGTTCAGTCTGCTCACCTCCTATCCCACCTCTACTTCCAACTGCATGAATATCTCAGGAGTCTTTCCAAGCAAACCTGTGAAATGGAGAAATCAGGATTTAAGGGATGATTTTGATTACTGCATTATTGTATAGATGTTCGCTTTTACTTTCTGGTATCTTAGAGTAGACAGAGGGAAATACCTGAACTCTTTGAACTGTAATCCAGCTGCCTTGATCTCTGATAATGATTGTATAGCCTTCATCTTGTGCCCTTATGATTGTAAAAACCCTTGTTACTTACCTTCACTGAAACCCATTTATCCAATTTTTCAACTTTATATTCTTGTAATCTCTAAAGACAGCCCCTAATGTTTATTAATGAAGGGTCTTGGGTCAGCCCAAACTAACCCACCCCAAGTCCAAAACTATCTTGATAACCAATACTGGATCTAACCAATTGGGCCCACCTGATGTGCACAGTAGCTTAGACTTTAACCCAAAAAGTCACCTATCCATTATTATAATACTAAGAGTCATGCCCATCATCACATTAAGGCTGCCATTTTCTTACATACATTCTATGACAATGCATGTAATCAATCTGTGCATGCTCAATAATTAGATCACCTCTAATGACATCATCTGGAGCCACTGTGCTCATTATTCTAAACCCTGCCCCCCATCTTTTGATGCTATATAACTATCAGATTTATTGCAGTTTGGGGAGACAGATTTTGGGGTCAACAAGCCATCTGATCTCCTGCTATGTGCCCAGTAATGAACTTTTTCTCTCTTTGAAACCCTGGTACCTCAGGAATTGAACATTTGAGCGCATCGGGTGAAATAATCCACCATCATTATCTGGAAACATCTGAGTTTTATCAGATCCACAGCAGCGATAGGGAAGTGTTGGGTTCAAGAATTTAGTGATTCCCTTCTCAGCCCTTCTGGTCTCCCTTTTAGGACTCAGGATCAGCCAAGCTTTGGCTCATTGGAAACTTGCTCGCCTTCTGACAGGGATGAACAGGTAACATTGTGGGTAGAGGGTGAGGTTGGTGTTGTGACCCAGAGTGAGAAGTTGCAAGCTGGAAAATCAGAGCCATTAGACTAGTGGCCAAAGATAGAGAGAAAGAGGCAAGGGTATGATAAACACATAGTGTCCTTCTACCAATCAGTACCAACAGTTCCAGCCTCTCCATTATATACAGTGTCTCTGAAGTTATCAGCAATTGTAGAAATTGATGGTTTTACTGCTTTATTTTCCTACATAGCCTCAGTTAATAATTCTTCTCCTCCCCTCCCCTCCCACCTTCATAACCCTGGCCACAGAAAAACAAAGCACAGGTCCTGGAAATTAGATCAATGCACAATATAAAATATACATGCCCACTGACTCAGTATTCCTTTGAAGTCTTTGAAGGAACCCAAAATAAAACACGGTATGATACACTTACTCACCAATTTATCAAACCTACAGTAAGCGTAAGTGTTTCCTCTTGCACAGGTCCTAGCAGAAAAGACATACTAAAAGCTTTCAGCCAGCTGAGAGGACACAACTGTCCATATTTGTGTGGAAGCCTCTTATAAGACTCTAAATTTATTCTTCTAATTAGCCTTCAAGCTCTGGGTGGGGCTTCCATTAGCCACCCATCTCATTAATAATAAGTGCATAATAATCTCCATATTTGGGCTCTCTTAGGAGCAGGTTAGGGGCTGAGTTTTCAGCAGCTGCCTGGGATGCTTTAAGGAACACCTGCTAGTTAAAAAGTTCAGTGACAGACCAGGAGACCAACCTTTAACTTCTTTCTTTTCCTCTACTTTCCTAGGACAAGACAGAGGCTTCTAATAGGACCATGGTGAGGCCTCCTCCGTTCACCATCCATCTTTCTGGTCCTCAGCCCCTCTGGTCTTCTGAAGCACTCACTGAGAATGGGGCTGGGGCACACACCTCAACTCCCGCCTCCCACACCTCAGCCGCTTCCAGGTTACCTGGCCAGGCAGAGGCAGCAAAATCTTCTGCCAGCTTCTTGCCTCAGTCAAAGCACAAGGACCCCAGAGCCAGGGAGGGAAATGAAGCAGGCAGGGTGGGACACCCGAAGAAGAGCTACCCAAGGCCAGAGGTTGGGCAAGAGGGAGCCAGTGCCCCCTCGGGGTTCCAGCTCAGGACACCCCAGCTGGGAATCCTGCTTTGCCTTTCGGCCATCCTGGGAATGGTCCTGGCTGCCAGCCTTTGCTACCTGCACACCCAGTATTGCCACAGGCAGATGGAAGTGTCCTTCAGCGAGACTGCTGGTGACCCTGTTGCCGGGAGAGAGAAGATGTGCCTGACAGGAAGATAGGGGAGAAAAGTTTTGTTCTGGTTCAAGCGGAATACAACTGGATTCTCCTTCCATGGGCAGCAAGAAAACAGTGCTCTGAGAAGGACATCAGCTGAGGCCTCTTGGGGGCCCTCCTTGGGCCCCAGAGAGTGTCTCAGCCTGAACAGAGTTAATGAGAATAGCTGGTGAGGACAGGGAGACGCTGTGCCCTGTCAATGAGCAGTGGTGTGGGTGGGAGTGCAAAGGACAGTTTATCAACAGAGGGAGTTCTTCCTGAGCTTTGTTGTCTTAACATCTGTCATTTAGCTTCTTTTTTCCTCTTTTCACAATTAGACGTTCTGTTTGAAGAGTTAAACTCCACACAATGAATATTGTATAACCCGCTCATTAGCTAAGCTCCCGTGGCCACCAAGCTTCCTCTGTTGCCTTAAGGAGCCAGCAGAAATAGGAATTCTGTCCCTCCTCGGTGTGTCAGCCCTGTCTCCTCTAACTCTTTGAAAAGAAGTAATGTCAGGGTTGTGTCTCTTGCAAGAAAAAGTAGTGTAGTCCTCACTTTGCCTCTCCAACACAAGTTTTCTTGGTGAAATTAGAGTTCAAAACTATCTAGAGTTCTTGTTCAGTGGAATAGGTGAAGGCAAGGGTATTTGGTCTTCCTAGAAACTCAGAAGCCTGGCAAATCCACCATGGAAAGTGATCTAAGCAAGGAGGATTTCAGAGGGCCTGATCACACACCCCTGGAACACAGGACACATGGAACACAAGGCCAGAGCCCCAGGGCACAGTACACACACAAGCCTCTGCTTCAGGTGTAAATGGGTCCGAGGTCTCCCCCTCCATTCACCCTTGACAGGTTGTGTATCCCCATAGCTAGCAGACACATTACTTTTCTGCCACAGGTCAGGCTGAAAAAAATAGATGATAACAACATAGTTTGAAGAACTGCCTCTACTTGTCTTTTTGGGGGGTATAAGGAAGGGAGCACCATGGACAAAAATCATCTGTCTACTCTTGGAATTTTATGAAGATCCTTTTGATTTAACAATTCTATGGATACTAGCGTGGGGTAGTATAATAGGTTTGAATATAATTCTGGAATACTCTCACTTTTGGAACTAGCTGCCTTTTCAGAGATACACCTAATGCAGATTCATGATCTGTTCTGATATGGATACAAAACCCACTAACATTTTAGAGAGGAGATTTACTGAGAGCTTAATATGAACAGGTCACGTGCTAAAAATTTACCTATACTTTCGCATTTAACCTTCACAACAACCTAATGAGGACTATAAAGCTCAGGGAAGTTCAGTAACTTGCCCAAAGAGAGACAGGCATCCAGTGACTTCAATTCATCAACAAAAACTTTTTTTTAAAATAAGGTGAGTGGAGAAGAGACAGCTGCTGCTATTTTCTCTAGCCCCGCCTTAGTGCCTTGGACCTCGATTCCAAGCGTCTTCTCCTGGATGCTGGGCTAAGCAGATCTGTTCCCCGGCTTCAATCAGGTGCCTCCAAAGGCATGTGCAGATGTGGGTACTTCTGAGCATCACCTTCCTCATCAGAGAAAAGCAGGTCATAAAATTATTCACCCCTTCTGGTTGTTGTGAAGATCAAGTGCATGGACCACACTAGCTATCTGTAACTCAATAACTAGCTAACTAACTTAGATTGAATGTACCCCATTTTAGACGTGTTCTTAATCCATGCTCCTGTGAGTAGAATCTCTAGAAGACGTTATTCTTAGTTAGGGGTAGCCCAGTTGAATGAGGGTGGGTCTTATTCTGGATTCCTGGAGGCCTTATAAAGAGAAAGAAACCAGAAGCCAGAGTCAGAGAAAGTCACAAGGACTGGAGGCCAGAAGTCACAGAGGACCTGGAAGAGAAAGGAGAGGACATTGCCCTCTGATGGGAGAGTCAAGGAACCCAAGGACTGTTGGCCAGCTAGAACGACCCACACCAGGGGGCCGGGGTGAGGGGGAAGCAAGCCTTCTACTCTCTGAAACTGTAAACCAATAAATTCCTGTTAAGTCAAAACCTGCTTATGAATATTTGTAATAGCAGCTTAGCAAACTAAGACACTAACTGAATAACTGAACTACTCTTCTAGTAATATCATTCTGCAGCTGCACCTGTCTTCAAATAGAGCCAATTCAGAGAACTTATTTGATCACCAAAAACATCATTCCCTTTCCCTGACCACGTCCTGTCTGTAGCCCCTGCTGCAGCTCCGTAACTTGAGCTCTCACGCCACGGTTGTTATGGTGAGCCACTGGCTCCAATTCCTGCCCTGTACTGGATGTTTTCTTTTCAATTCCTTTTTGGCAAGGGGAGCTGGAGTCCATAGGCCTGTAGTCAAGAGACATAAGAATCCTCTGTTACTGTGCCCTTGCTCATGGGTCCTCCAAACCTGGCTTCAGCAAAGCCCCAGAGGGGAGTGAGTAGGAAGCGTGAGCCCGAAAGCACTTACTAAAGCACAAAGCTATTAGAAATTTAAAAAGGCAAACGACTCAAATGCACCATGTTAAAATAGCATTTTTTTGCTTGTTTGTTTTGTAGGAACTGCCACAGAATTTTCCCGCCAACCTCTTCTGGGAGGAAAAAGAGATTTGGGGCTAAACACAAATGTAAGGGGAAACGATGGAAAAACAATTGCTGAAAAATCTTTATAACGTACTCTAGTGTTTCAACAACTATTAATGTAGTAAAACCACAGAACCTGGGGTGGGGGTAGAGCTTAACTTTTTACATTTAGAGACTCTTCTGGTATTTCCATTTAATTTCCTTCTCTGGATGCTACAACTTAATACTAACCGTGGTCTAGGCTAAGCTAGCTCATGGCTGAGGCTGCATGAATTAATTTGCTGTTATAATGTGTGTGGATGTTCTTTTAAACTTCTAATTAACCAAAAAATTAGGTCAACAGACAGTAAATATTTCAACAAATATCTTGATTTATTTGAAAAATTCCCTGAGAAGGGCTGGCAATTTAGGAATAGCCATACCTTCTTCCACTCTCCAACTTCTATAATTAGTGATTCCAAGCCTTTCTGGGATGCAGACTCCATAGTCTGATTTCATTATACCCCAATCTATTCCTTTTCCAAAAGCAGTAGATGATAAGGGATTTCTTCTATTTAAGTGAAAAGAGTTTGCATTCATTTGTTTATTATTAAACTTGAGAACTCCATATTTGTTCTGGTTTAGGATATCAGGAGGGATCTAACGGTATAAGGAAGGCTGATTTTGTGTGTTTATTCTGCTCTTTAAATGCAAGGAGGAAATGTGCAGCTTCCTGGACAGTGATGGGGAGAAGGGCATGGTCAACTGAAACCCATCAAGTGGGTTTTCTCCCTTTCTTTTAAAACATAAATCGCTTTATGTAACACTGTCTCTGAATTCCCTAATAACTCCCCATCTCTCCCATAACAGAATCTTTTGAAAATCATTTTGGGCTGCCTGGGTATTCCAAGACATGGCCCTCTGACAACTTCTTCCCTGCCCCCCTTCCTCACACCTTCACCAAGTTGCCAGCTCATTTATTCTTGCTTTTCTCCTTTGTCTGGATCCTCACTCTCCTGGATATCTATATGCTTTTAGGACTTTGTACAAACGTTGCCTCATTAGGGAGGCTTTATCGTAGCTGTGTACTTTCTCACCATCTTCTACCCCCTACCCTGCTTTGTAATATTTGTAAAGCTTATTACCACCTGACTATTATATATTTATTTGCGCTTTTGTTTCTTTTCTGACTTCCCCACTACTAGGACACAAGCTTCATAAAGCCAGGGACTTTCTTTGTTCACTGTTTCTGTTCACCTAGAATAGCTCCTGGTATATAGTAAGGAATCAGTAAAGACATGTTAAATGAATGAGTGATAAGTTCGGCATCTGTATTACCATCACTGGTTCTTCATCTAAACGGAAGTTGAACAGGTTAGCATCTTGGGAAGCTCCAGGGTGCTCGGGTAGCAGGTGACTGTAGGTGTGTTAGAGAGACTCCCCTGACCATGCACATTTGTTTCTTAGAGTTCTGTGGACCACTGGCCTCAGGACAGGGAATGCTCCTGTGTCTCAGTTGCAAGGCTAGGGGAGGTCTGGGGAGACCTCAGGGAGGTCTGAGAATAGACGTAACCTCTTTGAACTGCAGCAAATGGAGTCTTCCCAACTCAGAATCTTACTTGTGAGCCTACTTTGTTCAGCAAAAATAGTCTAGAACAGTGTTTCCTCAACTTTGGTGCGACTGGCATTTTGGGGCTGATAACTCAGTTATGGGGCTGTCCTGTGCATTGTAGGATGGGTAGCAGCATTCCTGGTCTCTATAGGCTAGATGTCTGTAGCTCCTTCCTCCCCAGTTGTGTCAACCAAACAAGTCTCCAGACACTGTCAAATGGCCCCTAGAGGGAAAAACCACTCCCAGAACCACTGGTCAAATCACTAAGAGATGCAATTACAGGCCCTAAAATGAAGCAGCATTTCCTAAATCATTCCTATATGCAGCAACAGAGTAGGCAGTATTGAGATATAGAATTACAGGATTGTGAAATTGGAAGTGACTTTAAAGACCATCTGACCCAGGGTTTTTTTTTGTTTTTTTTTTTAGATTTTAAAAGCCTAAGAGGAAAAACAATAAAAACTAAATGCTTAGTTGAGGTTTGGGAGCATCTGCCCCTCCTCCTTTCCTCCCCCACCCTCCGTCTCACCTTGCCTTCAGGCATTGCACAGAAATTTAGGTCTCCCTTGCAAGCATCGATTTAAAACCTTTAATAACACTTTTTACAGCTGAGGACAAGGCCACTGCCATGGTCAACAATAAGTTAGAGTCCAGGGTTATGCTTGATCCCTTGGTCCCTTCCTCACTTCAACTCACTTGTCTTTCTGCCATGCTCTGCCAGCCGTCTATTTTCTTGGAGCATTATGGGTGCTGTGACTATCTGAATGGATCTCAAGAGAGCCAAGAATGAGGGCAGAAAATGGCTGGGAATGATTAATTTGCAACAGCCATTCTAACCAGGAGGCTGAAGAGACTTTGGGGAGTGGTTTTCATGCAGGGCTGAAAGGAGGGGAGAAGGGTGGCGGGTGGGGAGGCGCTAGTTGGCCTGGACAGAAAAGGTGCTGTGTCTCATCATCCCGTCCCCAGCTAAGAGCACTTTGTGCCAAGAAGGTGGTTTCTCTTCTGTATGGCCGCCATCTTGAACATGCTGCCTCCCTTCCTTTGAGCCCTGCATCTTCCTTCTTTCAAATGGCACCTTGGGAGCATCTTCCCCCTTCAGCTGATGATAGACGGCTTCTGCAAAGTGTTTTGCTACTTTGTAGAGGAAGGAGGCTGCCTGGAAATACATTTCATTGGATATTAAAAAATGCATTTCCCTGATTTATAGTCAGGCTAGGCAGGGTTGTCTGAAAGGCAAGGAACCAATGGGGATATCCATTTTGACTAATGATTAATTATTATATCTAAAGTGATGTTTTCCTATCAACTGATAGGCTGGAAAAATAGAGAAGCACTTGGTAGGTCAGCACCATGGGTCACAGATGTTGCCTCTGCATTTTCAGATTGCATTATCCATTACAGACTGTACCTTCTCATTTAGAAACATAATTTATTGTTCTCCCTGACCACCCTCCCCACCAAAAAAAAAAGAAAAAAAAGCTGACATTTCACATGCAAGCCAAAGATTAGTATCACTGCACAGGGCCGCGTATGGAAGCACATTAGGATATGATGTCCCTGAATCAAGGACACCCGCTGCTGGTGCTGAGAGAGATGTAGAAGGCAGTGACTTCTGATCTTTATTATGCAAATGAGCATCCCTGAATGCCAGGCTGTTTAACCTCATCATGGGAAATGTCACTGATCATTTCAAGCTCCAAATGTAGCACAAGCATTAGTACTATTATGTTATTATTATTATTTGTAGGGCATATGTAAGCCCAAGCCCTCTGATTAAGCTGGAGTCCCTACTTGCCCAGTCCTTCTGGAGTTGAAAATCTATTCCTCTTGATATGAGATGTATAGACAAAGATAGATAGATAGATAGGTTTTGTTCTCTCTTCCTAATTTTCTCTGCTCACTTGATAGGGCACTTTCCAGATCTGGTTGTCTTCCAGGATGATGATGGTGAGAACATCATGAAGTCAAATGTTTCCACCTCAAAGGCTTAGGGTCCAGGTTGCTTTCTCTCTCCTGCAGCGCTCCATGCCCCGATGGCAGAGGTGTTTACAAGAAGCTGAAAGAATGGAGTTGGGGCTAGAGAGGGGATAGATGTGAGGGTTGACAATGCTAAGGAGGGCTGAAAAGAGCTGCGCAGGATTTGAGAAAAGCAGGATTACAAAGAGGAAAGATCCTTTCCTCTACACATGGGTCACTGCTATCTACCAGTCACAAAGAAAACAGAGAAGCCTACTGGATCTAAAACATGGAGACAAAAAAGCTCTGGAAATCAGGCAACAAAGAGAAGGAAGCAAATGAGAAGGGGAGAAGTCACAGACAGTTATTAGTGGCCAAAGTGACTGAAAGCAAAGTTTGGGCATACCGATTGTATGACCTGAGTTAGCATGGTCCCATTTGCAGGAGAAAAAGCTCTTGATGTGGGAAATAAAGAAATAAAAATAAAACATAAAGCTGTAGTGAAGTTCTAGAGGAAACAAAAAGCAAATAGTATAATTTTCTTTGTCTCCCACAGCCTGGCACCAGAGGAAAGGTCTGGCTTTAGTAAGTAACCAAGGAGAGATTGGCTAGTTGTACAACTGGAAAGACTGGAAGCTTCTCCATGAATCTTCAGAGAACCTTGCTTTTAGCCCCAATCTTTCAGATATAAACCCTGATATCAGGATCTCATCTAGTCCAACTGAATCAGACTTTCTGGTACTGAGGCCCAGGTGATAGTTTTTAGAGTTTTCCAGGTGATTCTGAAGATCCAGGGCTGAGAACTGCTGCTTTTGATACTGATGGATATAAGCTCCAGAAAGCAGAAATCCTTGTATAGTTTTCTACTATACCCCCAGTATTTAGCACAGTGCCTGACACATAGGAATTGAATATATAGTCACTAAAGGAAAAGATAAGAAATGAAACATTGCATTTCTCTAACAGGAATCAGTTTGCACATCATTAGACTGTTGGTGGCAGCTGTGAAGGATGGTAGACTGCTAGTCTGTCAACAGCCGTCACCAGTTTGCTCTCAGGCACGTGACTGTCCCCTCATTGTGTAGTACAAGTAAACTGCAGCATGTGCCCAGATCTTCCTGAGTGGACAGCAGAAGTCATACCTGTGAAACCAGTGCCTGAATCTCTGGAAGAGCCTCTAGTGAGGTACCATATATCCCCTCCATGATTCCTTCCTGAAGCCTTCCTTTGTGTCCTGAAAGCAACTCCTCTGCCTTGCTTCCATCCCGCTCTGGGGTTGGTCAGCACTGAGTTGGATGATGAGAAGTTGAACATCAAGAATTAAAGGAATGAAAAGAGGGAAAGCTTGGAGCAAAAGGACCAAACAAACTAAATCCCAAGGAGTATACTTGACTGAAACCAAATTAGTGCAAAGCATGTAGATAAACATTGACTGAGCCCCCACTTTGTGACCAGATTGGTGGTAGAGGACAAGCATATAAAAGAAAATGAGGCACAGAGCGGTAATACCATCTGACTTCAAAGTGAGATCCTAGAGCTAACACTAAGCTAACAGGTTTTATATCAGTGGGAGAATGCTCGCCTTACATGTGGGAGACCTGGGTTCGATTCCTGGACAATGCACCTCCCCCCCAAAAAAAGGTTATTATACATTCACCTCCTCTCTGTTCCCAGCACCCCTACTGCAACCCATTTCTCTCAAGCATTGGAAGTACTTTTTTTTCCAAAAGGAAGCTGCTCTTAATGGAAGCTCAATATATAAAACAGATCAAATTTGAGCTTCTATGGGTTAGAAGGAAGTCCTGCTCTCTCACCTCTTCTTTGTCTGTCCTGCTGTCCCTTTGTCACCTCTCCTTCAGCTCTCATTGGCCTCAAAAATGCTTCCTTTAAGGTTCTCAGTCCACGGGGGCTGAGAATCCAGTTTGAAAACCACTGCTCTGAGTAACCTATTCCCTCCAGAACCAGTTGTTCAGTTGTCACCAAATCAACAACCTTATCACCCAAGGAATTGACTTACTGCTTTCCTGGGAGAGATGATGAGACAACACAGATTTCAGAAGACAGAAAGCTAAAACCTTCATAGTACTATCTGCACACAGCCCACTGTGGGTTGTTATCTGTCGCCACCAGCGGCCACGGACTAGTCAAAGGTCACTTCTGGTGGCCTTTCCTTCCTTCCTTTCCTATTCAGGCTCTGGCCAGTGATGAGTTTTCCATAACTGAAGTACACAAGCTCCATTTCCCAGGGTCAGAGACCTGTCCTTGAGCTGCTGGACGAGAGGCTCCTCAGGAAGGGAAGGTAATGGGGAACCCTCGGGAGTGCGCTTAGATCCCTGAGTTGGTTTGGTGGAGGGGAACTCAGCATTGCATGAGGACATAGCCAGAGGAAGTCTGAACTCAGCCACCAGACTTGCGAACTCTGTCAAGAGCTAGTAAAAGAGCACTTTTGGGTGGAGGTGCAGCCAGTGAATCATCTCAGTCCTAAATCTCTAGCAAGAGCCATTCAGCCATGCGCAGAGAGTTAGGTGTAGCAGTATGATGTCAACCCGCTTAAGACGGTGGCGTTGGCCTTTAAAAATCTTTCAGTTGAAAGGGATGTTGGGACTTCATTGAGCTTTTCTCCCTGTCTGCCTCAGGTAACGTAGCATAGGAAGAGAAGAAATTAAGACTTTTGGGGAATAAAACAGGCCCTCACTTCTATCTTGACAGTGGAACTGATGAACTTGACAACTTTCAGAAAGTCATTTCTTAACTCCTAAGCCCAGTTTTCACATCTATAAAATGGGTCTATCGTGATTTTCTGGGCAGACTCTTGTGAGCAACAGATCTTAGAGCTTAGCTGTTTGAAATCCTATGAAACAATTCCTCCACCATTGGACTCTGAACTCTTTGAGGGCACAGATTGTGTTTTGCTCTCTTTGTATCTCCAGCCCCTAACACAGAAATACCTGGCATACTTCACTGTACCCTTTGTAGAGAGGTTGACCCAAGCACTTTCTCAAGATAGATGTGACCTTATTCATTTACCCTGTTAGCTTCCTGCTTAGCCCTTGAAATGATAAGTTTACTTGTCTATTGTCTTCCTTCTCACTAGAGTGTAATTTCCATGAGATGAGGGACCTTGTCTGTCCTGGAGGTCAGAGCCCAGGGCAGTGACTGGCACAGAGTGGGTGCTCAAAATATATTTGTTGAATGGACAATTAATCTATGCTAGCCGTTTTATGACAACTAGTAGGAGGGGCAGTGGTTTACAACCTTGAACTGGAACCAACCAACACAGATAAGAATTCATCATCTTTGGAAAGCTCACCAGAAAGGACTGGTCCAGAGATTTCAAGCTTCTTTCACAGAGACTTCTGCCTGGGAAACTTACTTAGGACTGGTAGATTTCCTCAGGCCTCCACCAGGAGACCCTTTATGCTAAACTGAGCAGAGTGAATAAGGTTTTCCGACATGGGCAAGGGCTGCCCCTCCCCCACCTGAATGGGGGCCATCTGGGGCAGGGGGGGTGGCTGCCACACCCTCTCCCTGGGCTTTGCACCATTTAAAGGCTCCAGACGCTTGGGCCCTGGGCCAAGCCGCTTGGTTCCAGTGGGAAAGCTGACCTTGGCCAGAAGAACCAGGAAGAGGCACAAATGACTAATTGTCCCACATCCTCCAAGGTAAAAGCCAGCAGCCTGTGTGGCCTTTGAGGCTGGACGCGTTGCAGTCTTGGCTCCCTCGTCAGCCAAAATAAAAGCATTCAGCCAGCAACACATACACAGCCTGAGAATAAAACCAATGCTCTTCCCTATTGTTCTATTCCACACAATTCCCTGGATTTCGCGTTTTAAAAGATTGTACGTATACCCTAATGATATCACGCTCTGAAAGCAAAGCGTGACTTCTTTTCAAAGACTTTAGGCAGCGTTCCTTTCCAATCAAGCGTCTGTGATATTTTGCGTATCTGTAGGAGAAATCGGATATACTTTCAGATCACGTGCTTAAGGAGGTCTCGCTTGAATGTGCTTCTTTTTATTCAGGAGTTTGGCATCCCAGGCACTCGTGTGTAAGGCCTACCACTGCCTCCAGATTTCCACTAGAGGGCAGCCTTGGAAAATATTTATAAACATTTTATTGCTCTGTCTAGGAAACGTTGCTGTTTTTAAAAGAAAGAAAGAGCCTTTCTAAATTTCGGAGCAAGTCCTTTGCCTTCACTCAGCGCATCCCTCATCCTTCCAGAAGTACCGCTAGAGAAAGGCAGTGCTTCCCTCTTCCCCTGTCCTTTTGTCCACATGGGATGCAGCTGGCCGCCCAAGCTGCAAAGCTGGCCGGGCCGGAGCCCAAATTTCCTCCCCTCCGCGCGGTGCCAACCCAGCCGGCAAGGAGGAGCGCCTCGGAAAGGCCGTGAGAGCCTGGACTTGGGGGCCTGTGGTTTAAGTTCAGCCTTTGTTTCGCCTGTGTCTCTGTCCTTCCCTTACAAACTGGCGGTGGCCGGAAATCCTCAGCAAAATGCCAGCAAGGGTCAGAGGGGCGGCTGAAGAGTCAAACAAGTAAAAATAGGGCTTCCAGGCAGGCAGCCATGGAGATCTCGCGCGATATGTAAATAAGTGTAAATAAGACGGGCCAAGTCTCCAGGCTGGAAGCCCTCTTTGGACTCTTTGTGTAGCCAGGGCCGTCTAGGGCAGTGGAGAGCTACATTTTTTTGCACGGTCCAGTTTAGGGGGAAAAAAGACAGTTTCCAATCAAAAGGAAAATAGCTCCACTGAATTCCATGGGGCAGGCAGGGGAGATTATTCCGACAATTTGGGATTTTTTACTTGATGAATAGGAGAATGTCAATGAATAAGTTAGAACTGCTTTTTCACTAGAACATTCATTCTGGAGCCTATTTGATAGAAGCATTCAATAGCCCCATGGGGAGGTATTATCATCGAAACAGCCCCACAGGGTGGTGTTATCATCAGCCCCATCTTACTGAGCAGGGAACCAAAGCCCAGGGAGGAAAACTGATCTGAACAAGGTCACGCAGCAGTGACAGTAGGGCTGGGGCTGGAATTATTCACTGTCTTGAGTGTAAGATTTTACTGAGCATCTGTTGCATGCCAGGCTCGGGGCCAGGTGTGAGGAGCCAGGAGGGATGAAGAGGATGCCGCCCCTTGTCCTCCCCCAGTGGGGCTCTTCTTCCAGGGGAGTAAGAGCTTCCGTGCACCTGGGCTGGGCCAGCAGGCAGCACCCCTCCTTCGGTGCCGGGCCACTGTCCTGGGTGCACCGGGCCATTCGGGCTCCTGGAGCCCAGTCCCCTCTGCTACCTGTCTCAGTTACCTGGGGCTGTCACGAGAAAGTGCCACATTCTGGGGGGCTTAAAACAACAGACACATATTGTCTCACAGTCCTGGAGGCTACACAAACGAGATCGAGACATCGGCAGGGCTGTGCTCCCTGTGTAGGGGACAGCCTGTTTCCTGCCTCGCCCCGGCTTCCGGCGGCAGCTTGCCCGCAGTCCCTGGTGCCCCGCCTCAGTCGTCACGTGGCGTTTTTTCTCTGTGTCCAATCTCCTCTTATAAGGACACCAGTCATGTGGGATCAGGACCCGCTCTAATCCACTTTGGCCTCATCTTAACAAATGACATCTTCAAAGATGCTGTTTCCAAATAGGGTCACATTAATGTGCTTGGGGGGTAGGACTTAAGCAGGTCCTTTGAGGGGGGCACAGTTCTATCTGTAACACTACCCCTGGACCCCTCTGTGGGCACCCGCATGTGAGCAGAGGAGCTGTTCTCAAAAGGCTTCTCTCTGTTAGGGAGGTTTACACTGAGCTTGCTGTTTTCTCTGTCCTGTGGGGTGTGAGGCTGCCTTTGAAAGAGAACGTGTGTTCTGCAGATTGTCTTCGCACTGTACGCCATTCTGATTTTTTTTCCATCAGCACATAGGATTTGTAATTAAACAAGCGCGTGCATACATACACATACTGCGTTAAAAACCTGCTCTCTGGGGCGGGCCACGGTGGCTCAGCAGGCAGAGTTCTCGCCTGCCATGCCGGAGACGTGGGTTCAATTCCCGGTGCCTGTCTAAGCAAAGGGAAAAAACAAGCAAAAAAACCCCTGCTCTGGTCCAGTTTGGCAAAGAATATGGCGTTATCTGCCCCTAACAGTCCTTGCACATGTGGCCACCAAGCCCTGCCCACAGATATTCAGATTCAGGAGGGAAGCAATGCTGAAAACCACGAGTACTTACAAATAGCGACAAACAATACAGGTTGTCTCTACTTAATAAAATCAGTGTGTCTGCCAGGGGGTGGGAACAGAATAAAAAAAATGCGAAGTAGGAAATTTGGGCCCTCTTTTACCAGAGTTTTCTGAGGAAGTAGTAAGAAGATTAAGGAAGTCAGAAAGGCAGGAGCAAAAAGCATGGACGACTGCGACTACTCCTGGGAGTCCTGTGCCTGGCCCTGTGCTCTGGTCCCTTCTCTCTCATCCAATCACACAAGGCCTGGGTTTGGAGCTCAGGTCTGGGGGCCACTCACTCCCCGCCTCACAAGCAGAGCCAGAGAGCAAAAAGGGCTTGTTTGTCAGAGAGCAGAGGAGAAAGTGGGTTTCCAAGGCAGAGATGTGGCAGTTCTTTGCTCTAAGAGATTCCTCAAAAGGCCCCTCCACACCCCTAGACAGGTCTTCCCAGCCAGGTGACCTCGGGCTGGGGAGCCATCCCGCTGTGGCTGCGGTGGGATCTGGCTGGCTCCAGTGCACAGAAAGGAAGATGCGGTGGCTTGCGTGCTGGCCCTGGGAATCCCCTGGATGAACCTAAAGTGACCAGTACGCTCATTCTCTCCAAGGCCAAAGAGTCTTGGGAGGACTGAGTGGCTCTTAGAAGACCCAGAAAAGGGGCTACTCTGTAGCAGCTCCCAGAAGGAGTTAAAAAGAAGGACCTCTTAATGATAAAGTTATTCGGGGGTCCAGACTAGAATTACCCAGTGCTGTCAGGTTTCAGGGCCCCAGTGAGGGGTTGTAGCCAAGTCAGACGGTGCTCCACCTTTGCTAAAACAATCCAGGTTTGCGGCATGAGTTCTTCCCGTTTGGGTGTGATGATGAAAGCCCAGTGTGTGTGTTTGGTAGACATTCTTTTGGAGGTTGGGCGGGACCTGTCTATGAGAAAAAGGAAGAAGGGACTTTCTAGGCTTAAAATGCCTTTAGACTGGTGACTTCAGATGGTTCCTGAAAGGTTTAGGAGGTGAAAGGGTGAGAAAGAAGGAACATAGACAAAGAAATTTAAAGTGCGGGGGGTGGGGGTGGGGGTTATTTCTGCGCTCCCAGGCTGAGCTCAGCGAACCCAAAAAGGAGGGAAGTGAGTCAGCGCCTGGGTGATGGCGTGCGCAGTTTTTAAGCAAGGGGGGGTGGGCAGGTGACGTCCGAAGGGGCGGTTCTCCAGAAGTCAGGTGTCCGGAAGGGGCGGTTCTCCAGAAGTCAGGTGTCCAGAAGGGGCGGTTCTCCAGAAGTCAGGTGTCCGGAAGGGGCGGTTCTCCAGAAGTCAGGTGTCCGGAAGGGGCGGTTCCAGAAGCCATGTTGGGAGTGGCGACACAGACTCTGCAGCTCCAGTTGCAGCGCCATTCCCCATTCCCCATTCCCCCGACCTAACAGTTCTCAGAGGGAAGATGAAAAATGAAAACAAAACACCCCAGGGGGGGTGTTTGCCATCGCCCTCACCTAGAGAACTTCTCCCGGGGAAGGCTGCTTTGCCCGGCCCTGCCCGGCCCTGCCCGCCCTGCCCGCCCTGCCCAGTAGCCCCGAGCTTTCCATCTGGACAAATTTAGCAGCCCAGGGCTGGTTTGTGAGGACTGGGAAGGAGTGTGCTCGTGCAGGGTGTTAATGTGGAGGTCAGAGGTGGGGGCTCAGGAGAGAACCGTCCTGGGCGGGGCAGCAGCTGGTGGAAACGGCCGGCCTTCCCCGCCCGATGCTCTGTGGGCGGAGCGCTCAGATGGGCTGTCTAAAGCCATGTCATCCTTAACCCCGCTCTACAAAACGGCCCTTCTGGGAGAGGAGATTGTATTTGTTGAATCAGATCCATATGTGAAGTGCTCCAAATCCTTGCAGACAGCAAGTCTGACTCGAGGTCTCCGGGTGCTGCCAGGAAGGATTGGAACGAAGCCTGGGATGCTAAGGAGAAGAACTCGGGGGGAGGCCAGCAAGAAAGACCCCGCCCCAAAGATCCATCTGAGAAATAATATTCGTTCATTTTTAAAATATTGACATGTTGTGAGGCACTTAAGTGACTGAACTCAATTTAGGGCCAAAGATAAAAAGTTTTCCTTGGATATTTTTCTGCTGCGATTTCAATGGTGCAGAATCAGATTTTCTCAGCTGTTCCATGACTTCAAACCAGTTGTTAAACCATTTCTTCAGAGGAAAAAAAGAAAACAGATGAATAAAACACTCATGAAAGGGAGAGAGGGAGCTCTCGGGCCTCCACACAGAAAACGCCAAAAAGCAGGCCTGGGCCTGACCTCGGAGGCCCTGCCTGGGGCGCCCTGGCTTTTGCCCGACTCCTGCTCTGTCTCCACAGCGTCGGGAGCAGCTTAGTGCCAAATGTGATGTGGACACTTGCCTGCTGGACGGAGACAGAAACTCATTTCCCATCTGTCAAATAGCCTAACAGAGTCAGTAATGATTTTCTGTCAAGCAGGGCCTGGCTGGATTTGAACCAGTGACCCAGAGGTAAAAAGGCCCTGATAAAGGGTTCTCTTTACAATCGCTGTGCCTCGTTATGCCTGGTTCAGTGCTCGCTCTGCAGCTGCCAATACTTTCTCCGAGTCCAGTTGATTTTTGGTGGGAGTCTCACTCAGCATTCAGGGTCTGAGTGGTTAAGGTCTCTGGAGGGTGGAGATGGGATCCATTGGCATCATGAGAGAATGGCGAGCGGAAGGTGGAGGAAAGGCAGAGAGGCAGGGCCTGTTTGATTAGTCTGAAACCAACAGCAAGGTATTCCCCTCAAGCAGGGCACCCAACCCTGGCCTAAGTCTCTGCTGCATACATTTAGGCCAGTGGGGCAGCTCCCATAACGAAGGATGCAACATGGAATTGCACAGCAATGTCGATGCTCTGGGTCTGGGTGGGGATGAAACTGACATCACTGTTTGTATTGATGTTTTCATGGGGAAAAAAATCGTTGGGGGAGCATCCGAGGATAGGTGAATATAAATGCCTTTCATTCAGTGCATGACAACCGAATTGCATGTCTCTCTTTAAAAATAGCTTTTTATTACCTGAAGATGGCTGTCCCCCAGAATCAGAAACCCAACCTGGCAAGCCTTAGGGGTTAACCTATTATTCAGTAAATGTCTACTGGGGTCCTATCAAGGGGCATGTTAGTGTTCTGTTAGTTTCCAGGAACACAAATAAAAACAAACCATGGTCCACAATGAAGAAATCATCATTTAGAGGAGAAGAGACGTGTACTAAGATGATTTGGTAAAACCTGCTAAGTGACCTAACAGCAAGTGGAGAAATTCAGTGGAAGTTGAAAACTGAGGACAGTGAGCCTGGAGAATAAAAATGGGGAGTTGCTGGAGCCCAGGTGGCGGACACGCCTGTGCTGGCCATGGCAGAGACCTAAGCAGAAATCCAGGCTTTGCCACTTACAAGCTGTGGGACCCAGAACTTAGTTTTTGGGGGCCTCTGCTTTCTAATCCATAAAATGGGAATCATTTCGCCAATGTCAAAAATTGCCATAATGATTAACTGAGATGGTATATGTAAAGCATTTAGTAGAGTACACAGCATGTGGTCCATGATTGACAAAAATCAGCAGAAGGTTTCATGGTTTGGAGAGAGGTGTTACTCCAGATTAAGGAGAGAGTTTGCAGATGGAATGACGAGAGAATTTGATGACTAGCTGGATGTGAAAATTGAAACGTGAAGGTGGACAGGGAGAAAAACTAGGTGTGGTTGCTATGCCAACATAGGAAGCAGGTTTGGGAAGGATGGAGTTCAGGGAAAGGAAGAAGTTATTAAATCTCATTCAGGTTAGAGGTGCCTTGAGAAAATCCAGGTGGGAATGTCCAGAATGCAACTGGAAATATGAGCTCAGTGCTATACCCAGATTTGGCAGCTCTAGTACTAGAGGTGGCTGATACCTTTGGGAGTGGCCCCAAAGTTCCCCTGGAAAGCAAGTGGAGTGGGAAGAAAATCTGAGAAGAGAATTTCAGGAGATGTCAACTTTAGAGGGCTAAGTGGCAAAGGGTACCCGTGAAGGAGACAGGCAGCCATTCCAGGGCCATGATGACACCTGAAGGAATGGAAAGGGACATTTCAGCCTGCACAGTTATAGCTCAAGGACCAGCTTTCTGAGAGGATTGTGACCACAGAGCAACTGTAGGTCCAAAGTGGGATTTTATCTCCAATAGGTGTTAGTACATAGAAATCAATATGGGACAGGCCCTGTCTGCCCCTGCGTAATCAGAGGGTTCTCAACTAGTGTAGGCACTTTGGAGGTAGTGGGCAAAATTTCTGCTTGGAGCTCTTTGGAGTAGGTAGAAAGATGCAAAATAAGGCAGCAATGGTGTGTCTGGCAGGGTCTTTTTCTAGATTTGCCCATCTGTGCCTTGCAGAGGTCTGCTGGCAGCCTAGAATTGCTGCAACTATCTTAAAATTCAGAGTCCGGTATCTTGATTAACAGATGAAGTCGAGACACATGCCCTGATCACTTCCTGACTTGATTAATGACATTTAATGGACTTTGTAATAGATCTTTTGCATAGATTAGAAATCATATGGTACAGAGCCTGACATCAGGCCACACACATCTGACTACACATGTCCAGTATGATTTACCCAGGCCCCATCCACGGTTGCATAATATAATAGCTGCCATTTACTGAGTTCTTACCAAATGCCAGGCACAGTGACAAGCTGTTTGCACGGATTATCTAATTTGATTCTAATAACAACCTTATGATGTTATGCAATTATCTCTTTCGCTTCATGAGCAGAGAAGTGACCTATACAAATGATATTTTGTTCCATTTTCGACATGCCTAGGACTTCCAAGGTGGGACATAGGGGAGCCTCCAAGTGGAGAAGGCATTGTTAGCACTACCTAGTATGCTATCACCCACAGGAGATGGTTAATAGCAGTGGGTCCCAGCGTTGAAAGTCATGGTAAGAATTTACTGATGGAAAATATACAGGACAAGTTCTAGCCATGTTGGCAAAACCAGCTCAGGAGGCCCCACTGACAATGCTTTCCATGAACGGAATCAGAACTCTCAGCAGTAAGCACAGGTTAACATGGTTGCTGGAATTTCAAGTTTGGAGAAGTTGGCACTGAGATGAGGCCAGAATCTACTGCCTCAGTTATTGTTTTTACATACCAGTTGTGGTGGTTTGGAGCTGTATGTACCCCAGAAGAAAATATGTTCTTACCCAATCTGTTCCTGTGAGTGTGAACCCATGGTAAGTAGGACCTTTTGTTGAGTTACCTCAGTTAAGGTGTATCTCACTTCAGTCAGGATGGGTCTTAATCCTATTACTAGAGTAATAGGATTACTCTATTACTAGAGTAATAGGATATAAGCTGAATGAAATTCAGACGAAAGAGAGAGAGACACGGCGGGAGTAGTGAGAAGCTGAACATCAACAGAACTCAAAAGAGAAGGGAGAGGCCAGGAAACACCACCACATGCATTGCCATGTGATAAGCCAAGGACCAAGGATCACCAGCAGCCAGTCCCAGAATGCCACAGTCTTTGGAGAGAAAGCATCACCTTGATGCCTTGATTTGGACTTTTTCCTAACCTCAAAACAGTGACCCATTAAATTCCCGGTGTTTGAGCCAGCCCATTATATGGGCCTATTTTAAAGTATTCTGGATTGTAAGCTCTTATAGCAGTCACATATATTCAGGAGGTGTGACTGTTAATTCTAAATTCTGAGATACTTAGCTGTTTGTATATAACATGGTCATTCCCAGAAACTTCAAGTATTTATGTGACACCTGAGACAGAGTAGAGTTCTTAAGGTATGAAAGTCAGCAGTACTCCATACAGAAACTGTTTAAAACAGTTTGAGTAGAGATATGAATGAAGCTGATCTGGATAGGACTAAGGTATATCAGAACACAGGGTAAAGGATGATATCGTTCATATTTTAAAACTTCAACTTCTGTATGAGACTAAAGGGTGAGATGTTTGTTGGGTGCTAAATTTAAATCTTGGGTAGTGCATTTCTTAATTTAACTTGTATTGTCAGTTTAATTGAACACCATAAGTATGTGGAATCTTGAACAGGGCATGAGATTTTTTTGGTTTGTCCAGGTTAGTGTGATGCCCTGATAAATCCTAGAGTAATTTGGGCAGTAAATAAAGACATATTTGCAAAGTCCCCTTGGGAGACTGGGAAGAAAGGAGGAAATATTCAACTTCCCCATCTGGAGAATTTCTGATATTCTTGCAAGCAGTGGAGACAACTAAATCAATAGGCCAAGCCCTCAATTCTGGGGTTTGCTCCTATGAAACTTACTTCTGCAAAGGATAGGTGAAGCCTACCTAAAATTAGGCCTAAGAGGCACCCCCAGACAACCTCATTTGTAGCTCAAGGTGGCCTCTCTCTCTAAGCCAACTCTTCAGGGGAACTCACTGCCCTCCTTCCTTTGTGGGACACAACTCACAAGGGTGTAAATCTCCCTGGTAATGTGGGACAGAAATCCCAGGATGAGCCAGGACCCGGCATCAAGGGATTGAGAAAGCCTTCTTGACTGAAAGGGGAAAGGGAGAAATGAGACAAAATAAAGTTTCAGTGGCTGAGGGATTTCAAACAGAGTTGAGAGGTTATCCTGGAGGTTAATCTTATGCATTATATCTCTTTTTAGTTTATGGTACATTGGAGTGGGTGGAGGGAAGTACTGAAACCATTGAGCTGTGTTCCAGTAGCCTTGATTCTTGAAGATGATTGTATTAAGATACAATGTTTACAATGTGATTATGTGATTGTGAAAATCTTGTGTCTGATGCTCCTTTTATCCAGGGTATGGACAGATGAGTAAAAAAAAAATACAGATAATAAAAAAATAATAGGCAGGAGAAAGGGTAAAAAAATTGGGTAGATGTAAATACTAGTGGTCAGTGAGAGGGAGGGATAAAGGGTATGGTATGGATGAGTTTTTTCTTTTTTTTATTTCTTTTTCTGGAATGATGCAAATGTTCTAAAAAATGATCATGATGATGAATACACAAGTATGTGATGATATTGTGAGCCACTGATTGTACACCATATATGGAATGTATGTGTGTGAAGAGTACTCAATAAAAATATCTAAAAAAACATGCTATAAACTGAAAAAAAAATAGCCTTCCACAATTTCATTCCCATTGCTGCTCCCACCAGCAGTAACAAGCATAATTATCAATCTTTAAGCTTTTTACCTATCTCAGGTGAAATAGTATTTCATTTAAATGCCCATTTCCCTGACCCCTAGCACGATTGGTATTTTTAAATGTCTATTATCTGTTTTTGTTTCCTCTTTTATGAATTACCTGTTCATATCTTTTGCCTGTTTTCTAGTGTAGCTTGAAGAGTCTCCCTTCCCCTCTCCTCTCTGACATTTGGGGTACAGCTTGTCTGGGACATACATGAATCCTCCTTATCACCTCATTCCAATACCCAGTTAAGAAATATGAAGTTGCCTAAAAGAGAAGAAAATGGAGATTATGAAGCTTCTGTTTATTTTTTTATTTTTTAACTTTTTTTATTAATTAAAAAAAATTAACAAACAAAACATTAAGATATCATTCCATTCTACATATACAATCAGTAATTCTTAATATCATCACATAGTTGCATATTCATCATTTCTTAGAACATTTGCATCAATTTAGAAAAAGAAATAAAAAGACAACAGAAAAAGAAATAAAATGATAATAGAGAAAAAAAGATTATACATACCATACCCCTTACCCCTTGCTTTCATTTACCACTAGCATTTCAAACTAAATTTATTTTAATATTTATTCCCCCTATTACTTATTTTTATTCCATATGTTCTACTCTTCTGTTGATATAGTAGCTAAAACCCTAATGTTTTTTTTTTAAATTTTTTTATTAATCAAAAAAAAGAAAAGAAATTAACACAACATTTAGAAATCATTCCATTCTACACATGCACTCAGTAATTCTTAGTATCATCACATAGATGTATGATCATCATTTCTTAGTACATTTGCATCGATTTAGGAAAAGAACTAGCAAAACAGCAGAAAAAGATATAGAATGTTAATATAGAGAAGAGAATTAAAATAATAATACTAATAATATATATATATATAAAGGAAAAAGAAAAAACAAAAACAAAAGATACAAACACACAAACAAACAAACAAAAAACCATATTTCAGGTGCAGCTTCATTCAGTGTTCCAACCTAGTTACATTACACTTAGGTATTATTGTGCCGTCCATTTTTGAGTTTTTGTATCTAGTCCTGTTGCACAGTCTGTATCCCTTCAGCTCCAATTACCCATTATCTTACCCTGTTTCTAACTCCTGCTGGTCTCTGTTACCAATGATATATTCCAAGCTGATTCTCGAATGTCGGTTCACATCAGTGGGACCATACAGTATTTGTCCTTTAGTTTTGGGCTAGACTCACTCAGCATAATGTTCTCTAGGTCCATCCATGTTATTACATGCTTCATAAGTTTAGTCTGTCTTAAAGCTGCATAATATTCCATCGTAGGTATACGCCACAGTTTGTTTAGCCACTCGTCTGTTGATGGGCATTTTGGCTGTTTCCATCTCTTTGAAATTGTAGATAATGCTGCTATAAACACTGGTGTGCAAATGTCCGTCTGTGTCTTTGCCCGTAAGTCCTTTGAGTAGATACCTAGCAGTGGTATTGCTGGGTCGTAATCCATTCTGCCATTCTATGTCTTTTGATTGGGAAATTCAGTCCATTAACTTTTAGTGTTATTACTGTTTGGATAATATTTTCCTCTAAAATTTTGCCTTTTGTATTATATATATCATATCTGATTTTCCTTCTTTCTACACTTTACTCCATACCTCTTTCTTCTGTCTTTTCGTATCTGACTCTAGTGCTCCCTTTAGTATTTCTTGCAGAGCTGGTCTCTTGGTCACAAATTCTCTCAGTGACTTTTTGTCTATAAATGTTTTAATTTCTCCTTCATTTTTGAAGGACAATTTTGCTGGATATAGGAGTCTTGGTTGGCAGTTTTTCTCTTTTAGTGATTTAAATATATCATCCCACTGTCTTCTAGCTTCCATGGTTTCTGCTGAGAAATCTACACATAGTCTTATTGGGTTTCCCTTGTATGTGACAGATTGTTTTTCTCTTGCTGCTTTCAAGATCCTCTCTTTCTCTTTGACCTCTGACATTCTAACTAGTAAATGTCTTGGAGAACGCCTATTTGGGTCTATTCTCTTTGGGGTGCGCTGCACTTCTTGGATCTGTATATTTAGGTCTTTCATAAGAGTTGGGAAATTTTCAGTGATAATTTCTTCCATTAGTTTTTCTCCTCCTTTTCCCTTCTCTTCTCCTTCTGGGACACCCACAACACGTATATTTGTGCGCTTCATATTGTCATTCAGTTCCCTGATTCCCTGCTCAAGTTTTTCCATTCTTTTCCCTATAGTTTCTGTTTCTTTTTGGAATTCAGTTGTTCCATCCTCCAGTTCACTAATTGTAGCTTCTGTCTCTTTAGATCTACCATTGTAGGTATCCATTGTTTTTTCCATTTTTTCTTCTTTGTCCTTCACTCCTGTGAAGGACAAGTTCTGTGATTTGTTTTTTCAGATTTTCTATTTCTTCTTTTTGTTCAGCCCATATCTTCTTCATGTCCTCCCTCAATTTATTGATTTGGTTTTTGAAGAGTTTTTCCATTTCTGTTCGTATATTCAGCATTAGTTGTCTCAGCTCCTGTATCTCATTTGAACTATTGGTTTGTTCCTTTGATTGGGCCATATCTTCAATTTTCCGAGTGTCATCCATTATTTTCTGCTGGTGTCTGGGCATTTGATCAGATCTCCCTGGGTGTGGGACCCAGCTGGTTGAAAGGTTTTTCTGTGGAATCTCTGGGCTCTGTTTTTCTTTTCCTGCCCAGTAGGTGGCGCTCGTGGCAGTCGTTTGTCTGCGGGGCAGTCGGCCCGGGAAACCGCGTGTGGAGGCGGGGGTTGCTGGCCGTGGCTTGGGGGAGTGCCGGTCCAAATTGCCCAGCTGGCCTGAGACGCCAAGCGTGACGGGAGGGCCCCGCTATCCAATGTTCCCAGTCCGACTGGGGAGCCACGTGCGTGGAGGGGACCCCAGTCGCCAGCCACCCCAGCCGGGAAAACGTGCACCCCTCGGGTATCTCACCGCAGTGGATTCTCCCTACCTGTTCAGCCGTTCCAGAATGGGGTAGCTGTCTTTTTTGGTCTCTGTCGTGACTCCGGGAGCTGTTTCGTATTGTTTCTGTTTCTTTAGTTGCTTTTCTGGAGGAGGAACTAAGACCCACGCGTCTTACTAAGCCGCCATCTTCTCCGGAAGTCCTGTTTATTTTTTTAGCCATCAAAGGGAAAAGGGATCTTTAAGCATCCCGTGGCTATTGTAGGCAGGCCTGGGGCATGTTCAGGAAGTCAGAGAATGAACAAAAAAATAGGCAGATTTTTCTGGATGTGGAGGTATGAGAGAGGAGAGAAAAGAGGGCGACAGGAGGAGCTGTAACAGGGTAAGTGGCTGGGGTTCTGGGGAAAGAGAGTCAGTGGGAAATTTCAAGTGGAAGGTGGTTGTGAAATGGAACAGGAACAGGCTGTCTAGTATTCAACTGTGCACTGAGATGTGAACCCTCGTGTACATCCCCAAACATTCAGGAAAGCCTGTGTGTCCAGGTTTTGGTAGAAATCAAAGAATGGAGCCAGATTCCACATTTGGGTTAGTGGAGTGCAGAGCAGAGAATAGTCAAGAAGTGTGAGATGCTGGAGAGTTCAGTGGGAGCAGGAACTTGGGATCAAAGGTGGCTTCTGGAATGTAACCACTATGGAGTCTGTGCCAGTTTGAATCTCTTGTGGACCCCAGAAAAGCCATGTCCTTTAATCCTTATTCAATATTGCTGTGTGGGACCTTTTTGATTGTTCCCATGGAGATATGACCTACCCATTTGTGGGTTATAACTTTTGATTTGATGGTTTCCATGGAGATGTGTCTCCACTTATTCAAGGTGGGGTTGCTTACTGGACCCCTTTAAGAGTAAACCATTTTGGGAAAAATTTTGGAGCCCACACAGCCAGCAATCTTTGGCAATGAAGAAGGAAAATGGCCCTAGGGGAGCTTCGTGAAACAAGAAACCAGGAGAGAAAGCTAGCAGATGTCACCATGTTCACCATGTGCCTTTCCAGTTGAGAGAAATCCTGAACCCCATCGGCCTTCCTTCAGTGAAGGTAAGCTCTTGTTGGTTCCTTAATTTGGACATTTTCATGACCTTAGAACTATAAACTTGCAACTTAATAATTCCCTTTTTTCAAGGCTGTTCTGTTTCTGGCATATTGCATTCCAGCAGGTTGCAAACTAGAACAGAGTCCAAACGTTGTAAGGACTTTGGATGTCTCCTAAGAAGTGGGGCAGTGAGTGTGAGGTTATTCACCTAAATTTTGAAGTGTGGCTTAGCTGACATCTGGTTTATAAGAGTTATTTCCTTTTTATTCTGTATCTGTAGGCATATCTATATTTATGTATGTGTATGTATATACATTACAGATGAAATGTACTTTCTATATTACATATAAACATTTATCTGTAGAACATGTTATATACACACAGTATTTCTATCTAGATACACACTTGTTTCTTATTTTCCCAAATGGATTGAAATTATAAGACCAGATATGTACTCCCATAATTTACCATGATACTTACTCAGGGCTTGACATATAATGGATAATCAGGAAATTCCTATTGACTTAAACAATGTGCTACTTTAAATGTTTACTTCCATACTTATTATAAAAACATATGAAAGAGTCAAAACTTCTCTGCATTGTTCCAAAATTTTCAATCAGGAAGTGTCACAGACAGTGATACTTTTGGTTATAGGGATTCACATCTGAAAAACTGTGGCAATTTCTTGATTACAATGGAGTTTGGGGGCGGGCCATGGTGGCTCAGCTGCAGAGTTCTCGCCTGCCATGCTGAAGACCTGGGTTCAATTCCCGGTCTTTTTTGCCCATGCAAAAAAAAAAAAAGACAATGGAGTAGGGAATAATATTTCTTTGTTTGAGTTGAACAGAATTTACCTGATAAGCCACATGCACAATATCCCTACTGCACGGATAATGTGTGTATAGTCTGTTCTAGTTTGAAATTGTTATGTACCCCAGAAAAGGCCATGTTCTTTTAATCCATTCTTGTGGATACAGATCTATTGAGGGCAGGACCTTTTGGTTATTTCAGTTGACATGTGAACCACCCCATTCAGGGTACATCTGAATCCTCTGACTGGAGTCTTCTTTTTTTTTTTTTAACTGGAGTCTTTTAGAAGAGATGGAATTAAGAGAAACTCCATCTCTTTAGAGAAAAAGACCTCAGAGAAGTGGAGAGAAGAAGCCACTGAAACCAGAAGCTGAAAGCAATGAAACCCGGGAGAGAAGGACCAGTAGACGCCAGCCATGTGCCTTCCCATGTGACAGAGGTGTCCCAGATGCCAGCAGCCTTTCTTCAGAAAAAGGAATCATCCCGATGATACCTTAATTTGAACATTTTTCATGGCCTTAGAACTGTCAATTTGTAAGCTAATAAATCCCCACTGGAATAGCCAACTCATATCTGGAATATTGAATTTCATCAGCTTTACCAAACCAAAACATAGTCCCTTAAGAAGAAATGTTCAGTTCTATAGGCCAGTGCTCCCAAACTTTAATGTGCTGAACAATTACAGGGGGAATCTTGTCACTGTGAGGCTTCTAATTCATTAGGCCTGGGGTGGGCTTGAGATTCTGCACTGCCCATAAGCTCCCAGGGCTGCCCGTATTGCTGGTCTGCAGACCACACTTGAAGTGGCAAGACCACAGGCAACCAGCAGAGTTCAGCTGGGACTTCTATTGCATGTGGATTAGGCACAGTGCATAGCACATGGGTTTAGAGAGAGGGTTTGGAGGTTCTGGTTTTCACTTCACCATGAAAAACTTGTGTGAAATTAGGAATATGGGCTCTGGAGTAAGGTACCTCAGATGTTTGCACCTCAATTTCTTCATGGTAAAATGGGATAATGATAAAAACCTACCTTATTGGGTTGTCATAATCGTTACAGGCATTAATATTTATATAATGGATAGGACAATGCTTGGCACATGGTATGTACTCAGTAACTATACTAGCTTAAAATTTAAAGAAATCATTTACTCTAATACTATAGTTTTAATATATAGATTTAATATACTTATTAAAATAACTTTAAGATATTTACCTTGCAGAGGTGTTATGAGCCTTACAATATGTAAAATGCACTAAGAATGATATCCTTTGGCTCAGGAATTCTACTTCTAGGAATTTATCTTAGAGCTCATCTACTATAGGATGAAATGGTATCTGTAGAAGCAAAACTTTAGAAAGAATCAACACTTTAGAAAGAATCAACGTAAACTGGTTAAATACAATACAGAATATTTATTCTGTGAAATATTAGCCAACCAGTAAATAAATCACATGTTTAGATATGAAAAGATGTTCAAGATACACTGAGAAAAAAAAGTTTAAAAGTTTAAAATATTAAAAATAAATTTATTAAAAATATATCTGAACAGTCATAGAAAAAATCCTGAATATGTATATATATATATATGCTGTGTTTTCTGGAGGCTATTTCTGGGAGTGGAGCTGAGTAGCTACATTTCTGTATTCTTTGATTTTTCTTTTTTCTTTTCTTTCCTCTCCATGATCATGTGTTACTTTAAAAATTAATTTTAAAAGTCCAGATACAACTATTTTGATGGTCTGAAGAGGAGCAGCAGGAGTTCCAGGTCAGAAAAGCCCCAAGATCCAATCTACAGCAGTTCTTCTCACCTGAGGTCCTCTCAGGTTTCTAAGGAGCCCTGCACATCAGCTTGGGATGCTTGAGTTACATAGGTTCAAAAAACATCCCTAGAGATCTGGCAAAGCCCATTCAGGGTCATCTGGATAGCCTTCTCGTGACTCAGCACAGTCCTGATTTCAGTGCCCTCGCCTGAACTTGTGTTTACAATCAGATTGGCACCAGCTGATCATCAGAGTGAGAGCTTTTAATTTTTAATGCTGTTTCTCCTAATCGAGTGTGTGGTCAATTCTCTAGGATCTATGAGAGACTTTCTCCTTTAAATGAGGTTAATATTTTACCCTCACTTAGAAAACTGTTTTATTGTGTAAATAAGATGAGTTGGTTTACTAAGGACAGTAAACTTTTAAGACCACTTGGATATTGTTTACATGCACAAAGATGATGACAATAAGTGTTATCTAGTTTTTACAGTAAGCATGTCAGAATTTCTATAAGGAAATCCTTGATTTTTAATGTATATATAGCATTTACTAATTCAGATCTATCCAATCTGAGTTAGCTTGAATTATTGAGAGTTTATTGTTCTGTCAAATCCATATAAGATGAAAGTTGTTTGGACACATCTGCAGTCTCACCTTGGAGAATTAATATTTACACAGCTGCGGAAAGTGCATTTCTATTAGTAGGACAGAACAGTGTTTCACAGTTTTATTCAGGACAGAGTAGTAACAAAAGTCAGTTTCTTGTAAATTAGCAATAATTTTATATAGAGAAGAGCTCTCATAATTTTGAAGATTCACATCCTATCTATTGAGTTCACAATTTGGAAAGTGAATACACTTTTGGTAGCTTCTACTCTAAGCTAGACAATGTGCTGGGCATGATATCTTAAAAATCAGAAATGAGGACCACACTGGGGGACACAGAAATGTAGACTAATGACTAGACTATGCACGGGTTTCAGAGGACTTGAGGGAGATGGCAAAGGGAGAAAGCCTAGTCTTCTGGCAGGGAAGTCAAGAAAGCTGCATGAGGAGGTGACATTTAGGTTGGCCCTCCAGGGAGAAGATCTCCAAGCAGAGAAAAGAACAGAGATAAGATACAAACGTATGACATTCTAGGCCAGGTGACTTGCTCTCAAAGAAATACTGGGCTTGAAAAAGGGGTTCTAAGGTTTCATCTCCTGTCCCTTAAGAATATGACAAGGGTGGCCAAAATTTGGATCACCCAAATTCTGCCCCTTTTGCTGGATATGTTTGTTTTTTGGGTCTCAATCCTGAGGCCGGGAAAACATGTCTAATAAGAAAACAAGGGCTGTTTCTGGATTTTAACACTATGGTGGTAAAAGTAGAATTTGATATGGAGACCTGTGGAGATTATGAAGTTTATATCTACTTAACAAAATGGTATAATTGTACTGGAATGAATGAAGAGCACTCTATAGATACTCGGAAGGCATTATGAGTACATCCAAAATCAGGTTAAAAAATAAGCCACAGGTTCTCTGATGACTTCCAAAACATCTCTTCATTTAATCACAGAATTATTTTCATCTTTAATCCATCATAAATAATTCACTTCATTACTGCACCAATCCTTTTGAGAAAATTTGGTATTTAGCATAGACAAACACTAAACATTACCAAGAGGTGTGTTAATTTTACACAGAATAGGGAAATTTTTTTTAAGTACACAAAATTTTAAAACTTAGAAAGAACATATGAAAAGATCAACATTATCATAACAAATAATTCCAAATCCAGATGCGAAAATAGTCACATTAACATAGTCTAATGTATTTCTTTCATAAATACACTTAGACAAAAAAATGCATAAAACAGCTTGACAGTGTATAAGTATAATAAAATATTTTAGATATGAATAATTCAGTCCCAATAAACATGAATTAAAAATAAATTTTATTTTTGTTTTTTTATGGAAAAATATGCCACAGATTTGTGTAAAAAAAAGAAAAACCAGGCATAAACATATCAGTAATGTCACCGAAATTCACTATGTAAAGATTATTTAAAAACAAAACACATTTTTTAAAGCAAAAGATAAAATGCATCATAGCTTTTTCAGTTGAATTTTATCCCATAATCGCACCTACTATAGGTGTTAGATAGTAGAGGTAGATCAGTTGGGGGAAAAAAAATCAGAATTCTAAAGCTAGCTAGAAAGGCTTTTATAATAGCTCAGACAGGCAGACAGACATTTCCATTTACTGTGAAATTCACAGACACTTGTAAGAAGAAAGCACGAAGCCTTTCTATGCTCCATATGCAAGCATCAAAATTATTAAACAAAATTACTGTAGCTTAGACAACAAGTAAAATTCTTGACAACAGTGTATACCTCAGCCTAGTTAGCAGAGACTTTTAATAGTCTGGCACTAGTCTTAAAATTCACACTAAGGATAGGTCCTGTGAAATTTATGAGGTTCGACGACAAAGGAAATAGTCAGAAAAAAAGGCAAGACTGGCAGAAACAATAATATAAATTTACACTCTTGGTAAACTTGGTAAATTTCTATGGAATGATTTTTTGTTGTTGACACAACAACAACAAACAGTTGCTAGGGATACAGTACAGCCTCACCGAGACCGGAGATTCCATTATATTATCAAACCCAGAAAGGATATGTAGACAGGAGGACAGGATGGTGCAAAGGCAACCGCCACGAAAGATTCCCTTACTTCTATGCATTGCTGTACATTCTCTGCTTGAGTCCAGTTACAGCTCTTCCCGCCATAACAGAATTAAATGGTGGATATTCTTCTGAAGGCTGATGCCCAAATGGGAATCACACTAATTTTGATTAATGAATGGTTTTATATTTTCTGTGCTCATGTTTCTTTCCATCTGGCTAGACAGAATATGTGTATGTAACATTTGTTTGCATCCATGACCTTTATGTTTTTATTTATTCATAAAAGCAATAAGATTTAATTCTTTTATAAGTACTGCAAACAGTTGTCAAATACACCGGGGAAATTCTCCTTAATAAATGGTCTCAAATGCCTTAAATGTGCTTAAAATTCAAGGTTGTAACAGGCTGCTTATGGCTAAAAGAGGCAATTGGGCAAGTGCTCAGCACACCTTGTAACAGGAAAAAATTATTTGGTCTCGGTTGAGGAATGTGAAGATAATTTATTCTTGTTTGTTGTTGCCCTCAAACTTGATTGTAACAGTTCTGTATCTCACATTTGACTGTTAGAAGTTTGCAAGTTGTGAGTTGGAAAACAGGAAAGAAAGAAACTATGGAAAAAAGAGGAAAAATATGTTGAAATATAATTTAAAACCTAGCCCCCCCCACCCTGCTCCCAAAAAATAAATCCTGTAGGTTAACCTCAAAACTTCACTTATTTCACTCATAACTCAAATGTCAGGCCCTTTCTTTGAAGACTTATAATAAATTTAAGAATATAACACCATAATCTCTTATAATGGAACTGGGGAATCCGCATGTGAAAACTATTTGAAGGAATGTCCAAAAAATGATGTCAAAAAATGCAGATAACTTATGCTTTTCAGTATCTATTCAATCTATGACCCCTGTTGAATTGATAAGAAAGAAGGTGGTCACAGTTATGGGGAAAAAAGAATCACACAATAACTCAAAGAATGGACTTTGAATAAGACTTTGGAAATTTTCACTGTCATCAGAAGGCATTTTCCTGATGGTCTGACCTCATTTCAAACAGTACAGTAACAATTAAAGAGCTGTATTGCACAAAAGGTAGTGCAGAGAAAGCATGTTTGCCTTTAGTCACTTACTATGACTCTTCATTATGTTAGGGGAAAAATAAACAACTCCAAAATATTGTACCACCCCTGGTGGTAACCAACAAAGTAGGTTTTTGAAATAGCGCTCTTTTCAATTACATTTTAAGGCACTTAGATAGGTATATCATACTTTTGTGTACAAAAATAAAATATGCATCAAAGCAACATTCACAAATACAAGTTTTCAGAATTGTTTCGTATGTACAATCCTGTACATATATACATCACTGTGTAAAGAGCGTGTCCTTTGTTATACCGTTGGCCTCGTCAACTTCACTCCCTACAAGGAAGGTATACAAGTTGTTCAGACAGGATCCACAAGCAAAGTCAAGGCATCAATTAACACCAGATAATCTATACTACTAGAAGGAGGAAGAAGCCTAGAGAGCATTAAATCACCAATAATCCAAACCTCTTCATACAAACAGATTCACCTTCCTGTCTCATTGGCCAGCAGATTTTGTCACCACCCTCCTCCTGTGCCCCCAGCCTCCAGTTGGGCCACTCCTACTGTCCAGCTGGGCACTAGAGGGTGGCCTTGGATCTTCACGAATACTGTATGCAAAGCACAAAAGACATGCATTGATATCCTGAGGGCTGACTTGCTGTATTTATTTTAGGGGTCAAGGGGGATACTTAAGTACTCCAGGACTTCTGGTTATTCTAATTCAGCCGTGGTCCCTGGTTTGGAGTGGTTTCTGTGCAAGAGAATGAAGGGCATTGCCCAATTTAGTCTTCCCTTTTGGAAAGGTTTCTCTTTCTCCGGAGAAAACAAATTCCAGAATTTTAAGCATTTAAATGAAAAAAAAATCACTGTGAAGAATTGCTGTTCACTATGACTCCATATTATCGATAGAGTACTGTCACTTAAAGTACTTCTCTTTATTCTTTGTCAACATTTCTATGTATAAATTCTGACTTACAATGCATATGTATGTTGAGAAATTTAAGTGTAAATAGGAATGAAAGCACTGTTTCTAGCTTCCCAAAGGGATGCATGATAAAAGGAAGAAAAAGGTAATAAATTAATTGCTTCTCTACCAACTGTTTGTAGGAGGACCAAAACCTGAAATAGTACCCAGTAAGGAACAGTCATCATTAACGTTATTTTAAATCACTAAATGAATGAATGTGCTGGACAGGCTAAACTTTCCAGTCTGCTTCTAGGGCCCTAGAGCATTCATTCAAAAAGTGATGCTATATTTCTATTTGGAGTGTCAACATGGTGTAGGTGAAAGATTTGGGGAGGTCAATAGATCAGGGTTCAAGTTCTAACTCTACCACTAACTCAATTACCACAATGCCTTGGGCAAGATGCTCAATTCTGAGCCAATTTCCTAATCTGTTGGAAATCTGCAGACAGCAAAGCTTGCTGTGAACAATATTGTAGACAGTGATGAACAACCACTGGCAAATAATTATAGACTCGAGAATGGACCTATTATCATTTTTCTTTTAGTGGCAGAAACCGAGGTTTAGAGAAGCAAAGTAACATGTCCGAGGCCACACAATGCGGATGTGTACAAAGCCAGCACACGAGCCTGGCAGGCTGGCTCAAGAGTCCATACTCTGGCAGGTACGACATGGGATGGTTTAGCACACGAGCGCTCAGTAGGGCCTTTTGTCATTGGGTGTCTCTTCTTCCTTCACATCCCTGGATAACGGTCATTGCCTCATGTGCAGACAAAAATAAGACCTTTAAAGTCTAATCTGCTGTGAAGGACACAGCTTTATTGATGCCACCATGTTATCTGCATTGTCTGAACTGCTCTTGAATCACCCAGCTTATCTTACTTTGGCTGATAATTTAGGAAATTATCACAATATCTAGGGTGGAAGGAGGTCCTGAGCCAAGCATGATGCAATTAACACTGTGTGGGCTCCTTTGCTACGTAAATTTTATTTTCAATGCCCAAACACTTGGTTTTGCCTTACAAAGAAGATAGTATGTGTTTAGATATTTAAAAATAAGGTAGGAACTATGTGTTTAGAAAATTAGAAATAAAGTGGGAACTCTAGGTGAAGCCAGGTTGTGCCAGATTTAGAAGGGGATGTGAAACATTGTGTGGGGCAAAGATGGTGTGCCCCAGAGTGGAAGGGTATATATTTCAAGTATGTTTACTGATCTTTAACTCTGCAAAATGCCCTTCAGTAGGAGGGAATTAAGAAGAGCTTTTTAAAGTCACACTTTTAGTATAACTATACTTTCATAACAGTTTAAACCTCTTTACCTTCAACCCATCCTGTTCAAACTGAAATGGATCACTTTGTTCATATTATGGTATTTAGCTAAGTATATATGTAAATAAGAACAAGGTAAAGTATCTGGACACGTAAGGTTCAAGAACAACATTATACTCCAGTTTGGACCCAAATAAGATCTTTCTAGAGTCTCACCTTTTGCCTTGACATCATCCAAGACTTTATTGTTGGCACCAGCACACTCCCCAGAAGGATCTGAGCAGGGTGGTAGATAAGCAAGGGCACAGATATTAAAGACAGGTACTCGTGGCCTGCAAACACTATCTTCAGCATTGGAATTCCTGGTGAACAAAGAAGACAGAAAACACAGATGCAAATTCAGTCTGTTGCCAAGTTAAAGACACACTCCATTACAACTTGAACTTTGGAAAAGGTCATTAGCATGCTTCCCCCTATTTGCGCTCAGAGAACTGAACAGGGAAGGTGTCAAACGAGTCACCAACTCTTTGCATTTTCCCTTCACCATATAATGGTTTAAGCTGTAACTAGAATAGATTGAAGCTGAAAACTCTCTTTGCAAATTAGCAGTGTGTCTGACCAGGAGAGGAGAAAAGATAGCGTGGAATAAGGGCTGCTTAAAGAAGGTTGCAAAATCCTGGCAAGGCAGAGGTTAAAAAGGGATCTCTTTAGGTTTACTAATGAGACATCTGTTGGTTTTTAGGAAGGTCTGTCTGGCACCATTTCAAAACCCCAAACTCTCACTTTTGAGAGTTGAAAGGATATGGGAAGATAATGTATGGTATATCCTGTTCTAAGTAGGAATGCACTTTAGCCAAATGAACATTAAGAAAGGATTTGCATGTTCTTGTGTGGTCCAGGATCTCGAAGCATTTGACAATTAAGGCTCATGCAATTTTGTGTCTGGCAGGTGAATTGTAAGAGTAGTGCTGAATCTTTAAACCTCACATTGAAGGTCTTAATGGAGTCAGGTAAATAAACACTACTTCATGAATCTACCATTATATTACACCTAGGGCAGGGGATACATGTTTTGTCAGCAGCTGCCTAGAGTACATACCTATTGAACTTTCATATCTAACAGAATTCAGACACTGGCAGTTTAACTATTATCACCCATTGTTTTAATACAGTCACACTCATCAGAATTGCTGGGTACATATGTCAGCTCTTTCAACTGAAAAGCTTTAACAGCTTAGCATTCTTCTTGTTTCTCTGAGAACAGCCGCTGAAAAGGACCTAAGCTCCCAAACAATAACATGCACGATAGTGGCACATAAATAACTTTTTATTATAACCCAACAATGAAGCCCTGCTTTTTCAATTATTTTTACCTTCTAATAAATTTCAAGCCTTTATGCAAAAATGTATTTCATGGCTGCTTCCTTTTTCACAGCCTCATATATCATCATCGTAAACTGAGAACATTTAACCCTTCCCAAAGACAAAGTCTCTCTCAGAGCATCAAAACTGCACATTTAGATTTCTGCACAGCTTCTGCTTTCCCACTGGTATAAAATCAAAATAAAAGTTTTCTTTTTAAAAATATGCTTAAAAATCTATTTATAGTTAAAAAGAAACTTCTTATACTACAGCCTTGGAAAGTTATTACAGTCGGAAAACATTAAGACGTGAACTCAACTCCTTCTGTTTCCATGACAGATAACTCATTTCATGACCCAAAGTATTGACCGGGGATAGAGAAAAAGTGAAGCTAAAGGAAGCAGGTGACAGAAATATAGATATTTTGTCCTTAAAAATTGTAAGAGCATGGGGATATTAAGTGAAATAGATTTTTTTTTTTTTTTTACTTTTGAGTATGAGGCGATGAAGAATACAGTGAGTACTAGTAGAGTATAGTGCCCACTGCCTTGGTTTGTACAAAGGCACTTGCAATTTTATCCATTATTGCTTATTTTTTTTGCATGGGCAGGCACCAGGAAATGAAGATGGGTCTCCAGCATGGCAGGTGAGAACTCTGCCACTGAGCCACTGTTACCCGCTCCATATTGCTTTTTTTTTTTTTTTTTTTTTTTTTTTTTTTTTTTTAAAGGAAAGACAGAGAGAAGGAAGGAAGAGAGGAAGAAAGGGAAACATCTTTTAAACATTTTCTTGTTTTATTGTATTTTGTTTCTCCGTTTTCGTTACATGGGCTGGGGCCGGGAATCGAACCGAGGTCCTCCGGCATAGCAGGCAAGCACTTTGCCCGCTGAGCCACCGCGGCCCGCCCTCCATATTGCTTTTTATATCATCATTGCAAACATCAACACTGTAAAATGGCAAATAACATCAAAGCATTATTATTTTGACCTTGACGACCCCCAGGGGTTCCCAGACTCACACACAAACACACACACACAGAGTCAGAGCAGGGGTTTCTGACTCTAAATCCAAGTACCACACCTGCTGGTCTAAATAGCCTTAGTTCTTAGTTTTTTTTTTCAATAAGAATCTGGGCTATGTGTCATTCTTCAGCCAGCTTTCATGGATTATTACCTTCTGTCATGTTCAGGTTTAGGTGTCAGCTTGGCCAAGTGGTAGCACCTGTTTGTCTGGTTGGGCAAGTGCTGGCCTGTCTGTTGCGATGAGGACATTTCACAGAATTAAATCATGATCACATCAGCTGCATCCACAGATGATTTTATTTGTAATTAGCCAAGGGGAGTGTCTTCTGCAATGAGTGATGCTCAGTCTAATCACCGGAAGCCTTTTAAGGAGGATTCAGAAGAGACAGACTCTCTTTCTGCTTTGGCTGGCGATCCTCTTCTGTGGAGTTTATCCAGACCCTCCATTGGAATTGTCAGCTTCATAGCCTGCCCTGTGGATTTTGGACTCCATGTTCCTGCAGTCACGTGAGACACTTTTATAAATTTTATATTTGTGAGTGTTCCCTGTTGATTCTCTTTCTCTAGAGAACCCTAACTAATACATCTTGGTACCAGCAGTGGGGTACTGCTGTGGTTTGCAAATACCAAATATGTTGGAACGGCTTTTTAAATGGATAAGGGGAAGAATCTGGAGGAGTTGTGAGAAGTTTGATAGAGAAGGCCTAGAATGCTTTGAAGAGACTATTGGTAGAAATGTGGACTCTAAAGATACCTCGGACCAGGCTTTAGACAGAGATGAGGCACGTGTTATCGTAGACTAGAAAGAAAGTGAGCCTTGTTTTAAAATGGCAGCTAATCTGGCAAAATTGACTAGTGGCTTTGGCTGGAGGGCAGATTTTAAATGCCATGAACTTGGATATTTAGCAGAAGAGATTTCCAAATTAAATGTGGAAAATGTAGTCTGGTTTCTCCTTATAGCTTATAGTGAAATGCGACAGGGAAGAGATAAGCTGAGATCTGAACTCTTGGACACAAAGAAACCAGAAATTGAAGTTCTGGAAAATTCTGGGCCTCCAGAAAGGGAGACCCCAGAAAAAAGTGCCCCATGTGAGGATTTAACCAAATGTGGAACCAGCTGGCTATTTCAGAGAAAGCCAGGCTCGGACATGGCATTATCCAGGAAGGATTTGTGGAAACTCCTTATGTCTGATGGGCATGATACAAGGCTACTGCATAGAAAGCCAAAGAGAGTGCTGTGGGACCTGTATAAGCAGAGGTGCTGCCAGTCTGGACTGGGGGGTTCAGAGAAGGGACACATTGGAGGAAAAATACCTTGAGGCAAAACCATGGAGGCTGAGGTCTGAAGTCAAGAAGCCTCGGGCCAGGAGAGCGGACCCACCCAAGCCCGTGGAGAGGGTGAGTTTGCCCCAAAGGCAGAGGATGGGCCTTCCACCTCGTTACAGTGGAAGAGTTATGCTGCCTCAGGCCTTGGAGAGGGTGAAGCACATTCCTTAGGGTTTGGGGAGAGCCTGGCTGCCACCACATGGAGGGGTTGAGCGTGTGCCCTGGAGATGGCAGAGAGCCCAGGTGCGGCCCCAATGCTTGGAAGGGTGGAGCCGAGAGAAAGGTGGTCTCCTCAGTGTCCCCCAAGGTTGCATTCAGAGAGAGGCAGGCCTTTGCGTACACCCTTGGAAAGGGTGGGACTGCCGCTTTCAGAAACCCTGAGGGTAAATGATACTCAGACTTTGAAATTGAATGGACTTTGCCCTGCGGGTTTTCGAAACTGTATGGGTCCGGTGCCCCGTGTTCTTTCCTCCCTATGGAAATGCGTACATGTATCCCACAACTGTTCCTCCTTTGTATGTTGGCAGCAAATAATCTGTTTTGAGTTCTTATAGGTCAAAAGCCAGAGGAGAACTTTGTCTTAAAACAGACCATGCCTATAACTAACTTTGATAGGGGGTTGTACTGTTTCTAACTTTGTATTCTACTGAAATGGTTTAAGGATTTCTGATATTGTTATAAAATTAATGTATTTTGTATATGGGGAAAGCATGTCTTTTTTTAGGGTCCAGAGGGTGGAATGTGCTGGTTTGAAAGGATGTGTAGACCCTAGAAAAGCCATGTTTTAATCAAAATCCCATTTCATAAAGGCACAATAATTCCTATTCAATACTGTGTGTTTGAAACTATAACCAGATCATCTCCCTGAAGATGTGATTTAATCAAGAGTGGTTGTTAAACTGGATTAGGTGACAACATGTCTCCACCCATTTGGGTGGGTCTTGATAAGTTTTTAGAGTCCTATAAAAGAGAAAACATTTTGGAGAATAAAAGAGATTCAGAGAGAGCAGAGCAGAACGACATAGCCAGGAGAAGCAGAGTCCACCAGACAGCAACCTTTGGAGCTGAAGAAGGAAAATGCCTCCTGGGGAGCTTCATGAAACAGGAAGCCAGGAGAAGAAGCTAGCAGATGACGCTGTGTTCGCCATGTGCCCTTCCAGCTGAGAGAGGAACCCTGACTGTGTTCACCATGTGCCTTTCCAGATGAAACTCTGTGTTCGCCATGTGCCCTTTCACTTGAGAGAGAAACCGTGAGCTTCATCGACCTTCTTGAACAAAGGTATCTTTCCCTGGATGGATGCCTTTAATTGGACATTTTTATAGACTTGTTTTAATTGGGACATTTTCTTGGCCTTAGAACTGTAAACTAGCAACTTATTAAATTCCCCTTTTAAAAAGCCTATTCTGTTTCAGGTATATTGCATTCTGGCAGCTAACAAGCTAGAACACCTTTTTAGGTGGGTTCAGAAGGGAAGCCATAGAGACAATCACAGGTGCTGCTACAGCAATTTTAAAAATTGACTGCAAAATATACATGGAATCTTAACGTCAGCAACATCAGAAATTCACTTTCATGTGACAAATTAGGCCCATGAAGACAGCACTAACGATGACAACGGCAGTGGTTAACATAGCTGATAGGTACGGAGTGCTTACTGTTCTTTTCAAGTGCTTTCCACTTAATTCCACTAAGTGTCACAATGACCTTGTGAGGTTGCTGAAACTACTGTTTTCACCATGTTACTGATGAGGAAACTGAAGCACATAGTGTTCAGGTAACTTTCCCAAGTGATGGAGTCCTAACTGAAACCTAGGGTATTGAATTTCCAGTTCTCTGTATCAGGTAAGGTCAGTTCAAGGTGTGGTATAGGGATTACAGCTGCAGGTCAAAACAGATGAGGTCCGGGTATATAAGAAGCTTTCTAATCCTGCAGTCTTTTTGGAACTCATTTCCCCTTGAACTCATCTCAGGACTTCCAGGGACAGCAGGTCTCATCAGACTCCCCTGCTACCCACACCAGGCTTCATTCAGGATGAATACCCACATTCAGGATGTCCCTGTGAATCCATATGGGGGAAAATCCAAGCACCTGCTGAGGCTACCTCAACACCAGCAAGGGAGCCCCGGATTCAAAGACATGGTCCAGTCTCTACTCTCAAGAGCCCTCTAGTGTACAAGTGACCTCTACCTTCTTTGGACCCTAATATCAGTTTGGATCAGTTCTCTCACTAGCACTGTGCGGTTCTTCAGCTCTTGTCTCTTATCCTCAAACACAGCCTTCTAAATATGGGGTTTTGCAATCTTCACTCCTCCCTTTAAGCAAGCTCCGGTTAAATTCTGCCAATAGGTGGCGCTAGAGGAAGATTGGAGGAAGGAGAAGGTATTTCTTTCCAGTTGCTGAGGTTCCTTCGGGCAAGTGCACACTTGCTGCGGCAGCAGTAGCTGCCTCCAGCCTGGCTCACTGGGCCCCCTCGGAGCTACCGGCGCCAGTGGACAGTGCCCCTCCTCAGAGGTCTGAGACCCTTCTCTGCCCATTCCTCCTCCAAGCTTCTGGGATCTGAGAACCCCAACCTCTTCCTTTTGTTCCCCCCAGCTCTAGAGTGGTAGCTACTTCCTGCATTAATACTCCTTTAGTATCGCACTGTCCCCTTTTACCTTTGCAGTTTTCCAACACCATTTAAACAATTCCCTACATTGAAAAAGTGATTTGTTTTCCCTGACTGACTCTGATTATGGAGGCTCTTTTCTTATGTTGTCTTTTATGATAGTTATTTGCCTTACTTGAGAAAGAGGAGGGATCCACGATGACTTGCATCTGCAGGAGGCATGTGTCAAATTAAATAGGGACATCTCCTCATCACATTATGAGCCTGGAATACTTTCTTGCTAATATTAACCAAATTTCCTATCACCATCTTTCTGCCATGTGACCCACATTAAAAATGTGATTGAAAACAATATGCCAGAAAAACAAATCCCTTGGCATATTATTTTAGAAATTAGCTTCAGAGCTCAGGGTCCAAATTCCTTTTATGCATGTGTCCTTGGCAATTGCCCCTCACATGCTGGATTCATAATAAATTAATCATGTAGGGGTAGGGTGGGGTGTCTGGAGATTCAAGTCTTGTATTATTTGTTTAAGAACCTTTATTTGCAGTCTTAAAATCCACTTCATTTTTTTCCTTTTCAATTATTAGCAGTTCTTCTTAATCTCTTATTTATTCCAAACTGTTTTGTTCCTCCCTACTTTCTCTCAGCCTCTTCCCTGCCCCCTCTGCTACCAATACCAGCAGAGCTTCTAATCAGCGCATTTTTATTTTCTTGAGGATCACTGTAGAAAGAGAAGTTGGGGTAAACAATGAGTATTAACTTTTCCATGCTAGAGTGTTCCATGCCATGGGGGCAATTATGTAGAAGCAGCGGGTGTCATATCTCGGCGCCAGGGCATCTTTGCAATGCTTCCACCACTATCAAGACAGCAACCTGAAACTCAATAGAGAGAGATCAGGAAGCTGTCAAAAGCCACCATACTCACTATACTCTGATTTCTGTCGCCTCGTCATGATTTTGGCAAACTTTGATCTTCAGGTCAAATCAGTGAAAATCAGCTGTACCTTATTCCATGTGTGATGCACAGCTTTTTCATCATGTTCATTCATACATTTAATAATGCACTTGATCACTTATGCGTTCAATTAGCACTCAGATAATTGATTAACTACTGAGTGAATGGGCTAGACATTCCAGGAAGTAAGGTGTGATACTGTCTTGCATTTAAGTAACTTACTGGGCCCATCTCCTCCCACTTATTTCTCCCTCACCATAACCTTCCTTCAGGGCACCACTGGCTTGCCACTGCACTTCTTATGTCTCCAAACTGGGCTCTCTGCCATCCGTTCTGTCCTGTCAAGCCATCTGCACTCTGCCACCAGAGTGAACATGGTAAAATATAAACCTGATTTAGCCAGGTCCCTTAGGTTTTTGTCACACAGGGTAGATCCCTAAGTGTGGTGTACCGGGACCTGCATGACCTGGCTCTGACTCTTTCTCTTCCTCCCTCCGTGTCTCCCCATTCCTCTTCTCTTTTACTTGAGGGCCCCAGCCATGAGGAGCACGTGGTGGCTCTCTCCTCCCACAACCCCTGCCCATGAACTATGCTCTTCAGGGACTTTGCCCATGAGCAACTTTGGCCTAGAACACTCATCTCCTACTTCTTGCTTTACCCAACTCCTCCATACCCTTTAGCTATCAGTTCGGACACCATCCCCTCTGGCAAGTCATCCCTGAAGGCCCAAGGCTGACCTGTAGATCCTCTCTACGCTAGGCTCTGGGCACATTCCTGCCTAGCATCCACCACCACTTCATTTCATCGCTGCTTCTTGGGTGTTTTCTTCCTTAAGCTGTAAGCTTCCAAGGATCAGGGACTGTTTCTTCTTCATCTCTGAGCATACAGTCAGTGCTCAAAAGGAGGTGTTGCATGAACGGATTTGTATTTTTCCAGATTCCATCTTAAAGTTTCTGTGCAGAGTATCACTATGTTTTCACCACATTTATTAACTGGGGAAAAATCAGTAATAATTTTACAAACTAAACAAACTTCCTAGAAAGTTTCCTTTTCAAAGTAAAATTTACATATAGGACTTTTTTCATCTTGCTATCACTGCAGTAACATAAATTAAGCAAATTAATTTTAATGCTCCCAGGTACTGATTCTGTGTCACCACGGTTGACAGGATCCAACTAGGCTTTATGAGATGGCATTTGACTTTATGGAAGTGAACACGATGCACGCATTTACAATTTTACAGGGACTTTAAGCTGTCATGCTGAAAAATGTTTATAAAACATTAATCAAAAAATGCCACTTTAATACAATGCATTGTCTGAAAGATGTTAGAAGGCGCATATTGTAAATGGATTCTTTTTCTGACTAAAGTAATTTCCACCAAGAGCATTTCCTCATTGCTCTACAAGTGCACTGTATGGATAGATAAAGAGCACTTTCTCAGCACATTAATACCTGATCCAAACACTTGGGAAATCACTAATGTACAGCATGCCATATTTCCATGTCACACACGACACATTTGTCTGAAATTATCCAACAGAGTTTGACACTGCAGCACATTCCATAAGCAGAGCTTTCAACTGACATCTGCCAAGCAGGAACTTCAAGTCAAGGCTTTCTTCTTCTAAAAAGCAAGTAAGAATTTTCTTTTATCCTATACCCAGGATAGAAAGGATAAAATAATACAAATAAGAACAAGTTTTTTTTTTCCTTCTTTTTTCCTGTTTTAAATAGGTTTATTTTATGCTCTCTGAATTAGAAAATTCCGTTTGTATCAGTGTTCAAATTTCAATAGTTGCTATTTCCATGGGATGGACAGCTTTTAATTTTACATTAACAGACATTTTTCCTTACAGATTCAATGTGGATTTTATCTAACTCCCACTGAAGGCTGCTCTGTTGTTTATAATATAAACACTTTCTCTAGTTGACATCATTGTGCAGAGTTTACTTATTTGTAGGTGCCCAGTGTTACCACCATTCATTCACTCATTCAAAAATACTTTTTGGACCTCTGCTATGTGTGAGTTACTGTTCTAGGTGCTTGGGATATGAGGGTCACAGAGACAAGGCCCCTGCCTTCCGGGGCCTGCATTCCAGCAGCTCATGCCCTGACCACACGAGATTTCTGCCCTCAGGGGGATGAGAGCTGGCACAGAGCCATACAAACCCTTTCTTTGTTTCTTTAACTCAAAGCTTGGGGATCATCTTTGACTAATCTGTCTTTCTACCTCTAGCTCAAGTCACCAAATTCGGTAGTTTCTTTTCTCCAGCTACCTTTATTTTCCCTTATGCTTAGTTTTTATTGCCACATTCCTAATTCAGTTCTTCATAAAATCATGCCAAGGTGATGACTCTTCTAATCTCCTGACACACCTTCCTCTTCTTCAATCTCTTCCCCTCATCAATCCCATAAACCACCGCCAGGTTAATCTTCCTAAAACATATTAATTAAAGCCAAGAACTACGATGACTTTCTAGTGCCAATCCATTAAATCCTTTACCTCCTCAACTTCAGTAAAAAACACTACTACCATTTTTTATGTGCTTAGTTCTCTGCATACATTAGCTCATTCAATCCTTACAACAGCTTAGGAAATAGGTGGTGATTTTCCCATTTAAAGATGAGGAAGCTGAGGTTTAGAGAAGTTAAGTAACTTGCCTATCATACATCTGTAGGTGGCATAGGCAGGAATGGGTCCCAGTCTATTTAATTTTAATCACTAACCTGTATTGACTCCATTAATCCAAACTTTCAATTGTCAGTTGGTGTCACTGGCTTGGGCCTAGCACTTTCTTCTCTTTGTAAAAGTTGAACCATTGCCTGGATTTTGTCCTTTTTTCTCTCCATATGCCTGAATCTTACGGGTTCTTCCAGGCTCAGCTTTATATTTTCCTCTACCGTGAAGGTGGTCTCCTTATTGATTTTTTCCTCTACTGAAAAACAAAGGCATCTTTCCTAGCTGCCATTATGTTATTTGTTCATTCTTTTCTTTTGTTTCCTCCTGAATACAGACAAAGTATCATGTTTTTCTTTTAGTCTCCTGCAATATTTAAGGATAGGGCTGGCATTCAATACACCAATGATTGATTATTTGAGAATAGGTGGTAAAGTAATGTTTCCTATGTTGAAAAAGACAAGATTTAGAATACTAGACTTTGAAGAGAATGCATTCACACATCCCTTTGGGAAAAGATTATATTTCCTTGGACAAACATATATTTGATACAGCAGGAGGGAAAGAAACTGGTCTGACTGTGGAATGCAAAATTTGAAATGTGTATTGAAATGTGGAGTAATAAAGGAAATATATTGAAAAATACCCTTTGTGTCTTTTGACGTCTAATATTACACATAACTTTCCAGCTTAACCAAGAGATAGTATACTCTAATCACCTGGATCATTTCCTGTCTTTCAAAGATTCATTCGCCTGAATTCACATGACTTGTTTTCCATTTAAATGCTTCCTCAGACCTTTGACTAAGCTCGGGAGAGTGCTGCTGGCAAATCTGGAATTCAGTTGCTTTGCTCCTCAGTTGTCATGGCAATTTCCCACATTTGTTTAGTTTGTTCTTAGACAGAAACATCCATAAGTTTACTATCCAAATGCCCAATGCATTGTCCTTTGAATTCTATCTCTTCCTCCATAGTGAATCCCTGAGAGAAGTCCATGTTTGCTTTTAAAATTCATCGGAATAGATGGTTCCCCCAATCATAGGCCAGGAATGCAGTTGCTTTTTGAGGAATCCAGCCACTCTTTCTAGCATCACTGAATGCCAATCCCTGCCTCCCCTTCTCCAAAACACACACATTCACTTGCACACCCACATTCACACCCACATACAGTCTTTTATCTTCAGACAAACAGTCACAGAAAGTCAAACTCACTGGTCTTGATTTATCTCAATTACTAAACAAAGGGGCAAGTATATACAGTTTCTAGAGCATGAACTGATGCCATAAAGCAGAACAATTTTGGAATTTGATTAGAAAAGGGGTTCAGTTAGGAATATCCTAAAAGCAAAGCTAATTTTCAGTAATCATAGCTGTTGTCTCAAGCGGTGGTTTATAATTTATTATCTCTGGTAACCCAGGTGAGGCAGTAGTGTGTAGAAATGTGAACCCTGGTGTAGGAGTTAGACAGTCTCGCATTTGAATCCCATGCTGACTACTCACCAGCTGTGCAACCTTGATTAGGCATGCTAGTTATCCTCAGTTTTCATATCTGTAAAAATGTTTACTTCAAATTTTTTTTTTTTAATAAAGGATAAGTGAAGTAATACACAGTGCCTGGTATGTAGTAAATTTTCATCCATTTTGTGCCAGGTACCATTAAAGGAGCTGTGAATAAATGGACAAAGGCTTCTACCCGTGGAGCTTACATTCTTACTAATTTCATAGGAGAGAAGATACAGCATACATGCAAAACTTAGGCAAGGACCAAAATTTTACCCTGTAACAAAATCACGGTACAGGGCAATGAGAAAATGCAGAAAAAGTTGTTAGGCCAAGCGGATTTAGTGAGCATTTTGGCCATTCTAATTTTTGTCTCTCTTTTAGAGGGTGTGAAAAGAAAGGCCAGATACCTCCAGGTTAATGGGTATGGTTTGGCTTGCTGTTGGCCAGAGGCCTGCTAGATCAGTCTAGAGCTACCCTGAGGAAGTTTTTTTTTTTTTTTTTAATCAGGCCAGGCTTAGTCTGCCCAACCCTCTGATTTCCATTCTGGTCGTAATCCCAGCTATTCTAGAACTTGCTCCATACTCGTTTGGTAGGATCTATTCTGGAACCTACCAAAAGCTGGTCAGTCAACTATCCACAGCTTCCTCCAGGAAGGGGGATAGGATTTCTCAGATTCTGTAACATGCTCCCACTGACCCTCATCTAAATGACTAGTTTTAAACTCAAATTCTCTGAGGCATTTTAATATGCAGGTAGCACTGCCTTACCTTTGCTAATCATTTACATTTTATGGGCTTCCCTGGGTCTTTATATGTCAATCCAGCTTTAATGGATGAAGTCTACTATTATCTTTGGTATGACCCCACCACAGCATCTGAGCATCTGTTGTTGCTTTATGAGAACCAGAAGCTAGAAAAAACCATTTTGCTCCTCTTATACATTGATTTATACACGAATAAATATTTATAATGACTATGTAAAGAGGACCAAGCTATGAATTTATACTATGAAGACATTTCCTTTCTAGTACAAATTTTTATTCCTGGAATTAACTACTTCATTTTTTTCTTTGCTTGGTTTTACTTTAGAATTATAATTAATTCTTTCCAAACCTTCCAAGGAATTGCAAAATCCCATTTTTTGCTATTTCCTACGGGGCCCTCCATAGTACCCCCAATGAGGTGCAAATAAATAATATGAATGCATATGAGCTACCCAGCGGTTTTCTCAGTACAAGTGTTGGGTGCATGGAGATCCGAAAGGATTTAGGGAATTTTCATTTTGCTGAATACACAGCCAACTGTAGCTGCTCTGGGATGTCTGACAAATCCAACTTGCCAGAACTGTGGCATAAAAACAGAATGACTTTGTACCAGCTTAATAGATACATACAAATGGAACTATAATTTCATATCTCTGAAGCCTGAAATATGTTATGGTGATCTCTGTAAGAAGCACAGGAGAGGGAAAGGGATGCTGAAATCCACACAGGAGATAATGGCCCAAAATGTCTAATAGTATCACTGGACTCAGCTCTCCGCTGTCTGCCAAGGGAATGATTTCCCCTCTAGCCTTAGTCCTGCTTTCCTGTCTCTCCCCTCTATATAGTTAAAAGATTTTAAAACTTGGTTTTCTTTTCTCTGTGTTTCTGGAACTATCTGGCTCTGCTAAGCAGACATTTATGTGAAACTGTCTTGAGAGGTTTATCTTTGCTTCACATTTCAAAACCAGAATTCAAAACCTATTTCTTTATCCAAAAAGAAGACAGGCTTGAAAGAGCAGAAAAATGAACAAACAGAAGGTTACAAACTAAATGTCTCAGGCTGTTATTAAGGGAAAGGAGAACTCTTTCCAGGAATCAAGATCTTCAGGAAAAACACAAGCAGCATTCATGTTTCAGCCTTTCACCAATCACATATTACACAACTTTCCCAGGATTTCAGCTCAGAAGACATATCTGGAGTTCAAGGATCTTTCTGGTCTTCATTTGTATGTTGGCAAGGTAGAACACCGACTGCAGCAATTGCCTACACGGTGCTTATTATGTGCCAAGCACTGTTCCGAGAGCAAACACCACCGATTCACTCTCCACATCCATGATGTAAGCAAAACTACTGTAACAGAGAAATTAGGATTTAAGGGATGATTTTGATTACTGAATCACTATATAGATATTCCTTTTTGCTTTCTGGTATATTACAGGAGATAAAGGGGCATACCTGAAATCCTTAAACTATAATTCAGCTGCCCTGATATCTGAAATGATTGTAAAAGCCCTTATCTTGTACCTTTATGATTTTAAGAGCTGTTACTCCCTTTGTCTGGTCATTTTCTCAAAGCAATTTTTCGGGCAAAAGTTTTAAAGGTAATGAAGAATTTGAAGTCAGCCTTAACTAGTTCCAGCCCCTTACATTCGTAAATCATATCAGTTAGACTCTGCTATTGAAAAGATAACTGCCTTCCCTCCTTCCCACTTATGATTTCCTATTGAAATGATAACAATTGTCTCCTCTTCTGCTTAGAACTCGCTACTTGAAACTGTAATGAACTCATCTCCCCTAGCTCAAATCCTTAAAACTTTGAACCCCTTAAACTCAATGAGACAGATTTTGGCCCAGTAGGCCATCTGCTCTCTTGCTATGCATCTAGTAATGAACTTTTTCTCTCTTTGAAACCCTGGTGCCTCGGGAAGTGGTCATTTGAGCCCACTGGGTGAAAGAATCCACTGCCTTTGTCCGGTAATGCTACCATTATTATCTCCATTGCAGATGAGGAAACTGAGGCAGTGGGTAATGAAAACAGAGAGCAACAGGATTGTAGCTAGGATGTGAAGACAGACAAGAAAGGCTCCAGAGTCTGTGCTCCTCACTAGGCTACCTATATGCCTGAAATGGTAACACGTGAAAGTACTCAGAAACTCTAGACAAGGGATGCGTGATAATATTAACTTAGAATAAAGGAGAGTGGGAAACCTAAGGAAAAGAATATTCACACAAGAAAGGTTTGAAAAGAAGAGAGGTATCCCTTTTAACAAAAGTGCTTATGGTCTGGTCGGGCTTTATTTGCTTCAAATATGGTTGGCTGATGATCAATTGCTGCCCATTAGGAAATTTAAAGATTGTGTTTTAGCTTTCAGTTACAGGGCTGTAGTCCCATCATTAGCTGAAAGTTTTATGAAAATAAAGAGGCACAAAAAGACCAAAATGAGCAGCTGGTATCTGTTTTGAAACAGGTATGTTCTGATTGGAAAAGACGTTTAATGAATGGCCTGAGCGACTCACCAGATGCTGACAGTGAAACATTTAACTCTGACAATTGAAGGTTTCTACCTTAGAAGACCAGGTACACCCTCATCTGTCTGACAGCGATGTAGGAGTAATTAGCAAACAGGGAATTCAAGAATGAATTAAGAACTGACCCACGGAGACATCATTCAAATGCTAGCTCGTGTCTTTTGAGATGGGTCACCATCTCAAATGCTTACAGGGTGGACAGGACCCGGCTCTGTCTGACTGGCTCTGGGAAAACATCTAATTTTATAAATGTATTTTTATATAAATGAAGAAAAACACTTGACCCTTTGAAGTTTAAGGTAAAGAGAAGCTCGTGATGGTTTACTTGGCTAAGTGACCTATTCCTGCTCTTTATTTATTCTCTATGACCTCAAAACTTGGGGCATTAGGACCTTATTTAGGAGACTTCCAGGCAGAGGAGGAATTGAGGAAAACCCTGGAAGCATTTCTGGAAATACTCATGTTTTTTTTTTTTTTTTTAATCACCTCAATATCCTCTACCTCTGTCTATAGCTAATGTTTCGAATCACAACACAGATAATTTTGGTTTTCACCAACCTGTACAAACAATCGGTCAATTTTATCAATAAAATGAGTAGGTACTGTCCAACTGTGCTTTCTTTTTGGAACACAGTAGAGCATAAATGCACATAAATACAGCAAAGTGGTCTCAGGCAGTTCTCAACCCCAGCTGCACAGTAGAATCACCTGGAAAGCTGATTAAAAAATATGTTGGCTGGGTCTATCCTGAGAGGTTCTGAGTTAGTTGGTGGGAAGCATCCCTGCCTCACTCTTACCTTACAGCTCCCAGATGGTTCTAACGTGAGCTGATTTGAGAAGCAGAACAGGTCTGGCAGGAAGGTAGAGCAAGAGGAGAATGGACTCCAGAGGCAGACAGATGGGTGGCTGTATTCCAGCCTGGCTGCCTACTCACTATGTGACCGGGGACAGTTATTTGACTACTTCTGGGCCTTGGTTTTCTAGTTTGGACAATGGGATCAATTATAGCTATTGTGCCATGTTGTTGTGACGATTAAATGAGATAACAATGCAAGTTAAGTGCCTAATATAGCACCTAGCAGGTATTAGGCACCAAATAAATGCCAGTCCCTTTTCCTTTTAATGTTTCAAAGTGTCCTCTCATCTATCTACTTTCTGATTACATGTTCACCCAACCTTGGGAGATAAGAGAAGAATACAGGTTTGAAAATGTAGATGCCTATGTGTCTGGCTGATTTAGATTTTCATGTGATTTAATCATCAAGATAATTTGATATTCTCTGAAACCTTTAGGGTGTATTAGGGCTCAGTGCTCCGAGTTCTTTCCTCCTCTATCTACTCACTCCCTTAGTGATTTCATCCAGTCTGGTAGCTTTAAATAACTATATGCTGAAAACTCCAGCCTGCATCAGATTCCAGACTCAAAATGCATGTCAAAGAGACATCTTAAACTTGTTCAAAACTGAATTCCTGATCTGTACCCCACACATATCCCCACATTCCCCACTAAAATCTGCTCCTAATCCAGTAAATGTCAACTCCATCGTTCTAGTACCTCAGGCCAAAAATCTCCAAATAATCGCTTATTCCTCTCTTACATATACATTCAGTGATGAGCAAATCCTGTTAGCTCTGCTTCCAAAGCTTAACCAGAATCCAAGATTTCTCACCATTTCCACTGCTATCACTTTGGTTCAAACCACCTTCAATTCTTGCTTAGATTAAAGCAATAGCCTTTTAACTGGACTTCCTGGTCCTCACTCCCGCACCCCAGCCCAACTCCAGTCTATTTTTAACTCAGCAGCTCAGGGATGTTCAACTGTGTCATTTTTCACTCAAAACCCCTGAATGGCTGCCCCTGACTCTGAGTAAAAGTTAAGTCCTTACAATGGCCACTATGGCCTTACATAATAACCACTGGCCCATATTCTCACTACCCCCTCTTTTTTTTTTTTCAGTAGAGAAGTTGTAGGTTTACAGAGAAATCACGCAGAAAGTACAGAGTTCCCATATCGCTACCCTGCGTACACAGTTTCCCCTATTACTAATACTTTTGCAGTAGTGTGGTAATGGTTGATGAAACAATATTATTTTACTATTAATTTACATTAGTTTACATTAGGCCATTACCTTTTACCTAGCCTCCTAGTACTCGCTTCTTTACTCATTCCAGGCCCACTGGCCTCCTCGCTCCCCCAACATGCCATGCATGCTACTGCCTCAGATCCTTTGCCCTCGCTGTTCCCTCTGGCTAGGAATCTCCTTCCCCTAAAGATCCTCATAGGTTACTCCCACTTACCTTCAGGTCTTTGATCAAATGTCCCCTTTAAACCTGAAACCTTCCCACCTCTACTTTAAAACAACTCATCCTCCTTCCTGGTTTTATTTTTCTCGAGAACACTGATAGTTATCTGATATGTTCTCTATTTGTGTGTTTGTTTAATTCCACTAGAAGGGAAGCTAGAGGAGGACAACAATTTTTTCCTGTTTTATTCACTTCACATCCCAGGATCTAGGTAAGGGCCTGGTACATAATAGGTACCAAATGAACACATTTAATTAACGAAACAAGTAGACTGTGCTTTAGAAGCATCTTTTCGTTGGCGCCTTATAGAGCAAACCTGCAGCAAAGGCAGCTCTGGGAAGTGTCACTGCTACGATATGAATATGCTCAGCTTCCATACAGATGACATTCCAAACCAGCAGGTTTCCTGGCTCCCAGGAATCTTTTGAGCAGTGTCCAATCTTACATCTCCATCTGCCCCCCCCCAGGGTAACTTGTCAAAAACCTACTGCACACCCCATGGCTTTAAAAAGCAGGCAGCTAACTTTATTTTCTGGCTGGTGTTGTTTGGATGGGCCTAGGTAGACTGGGACAGGGAAGGGCTGAGTATCACCCTCATTTTGCAGCTGTAGGTTCATTGATTCTTTTACTGTAAAGAAGCACGGAGCTGCCTGCCATTAAATATGCACAATCTAGTTTATAGTGTCTGGTTCAATTAAGCGAACTTCTGGGAAGAGACATGACCAAATAAATAATTGGAGAGATGCAACTCTGAAACGACAATTGTTATTCATTGATCTCTGTTTGCAAGTTGAGATTGAGAGATATAAATTTCAAGTGAATGAGATCTCCTGGGTGAGATTCTTCACTTCAAACACAGTAAACAACTGTTGTTCTGTGATATACATTTTGCTACTGCTAGAGGCAAACTTTCTAAATATTAATAATAATAAAAATAAAAACCTTTGCAACTGACAGGGAGTGCACAGATGAGCAGGAAGCACTGGGAAATGGGCCTTTGTAGGCTTATTTAGACATGGTAAAGCCTTCATCAGAAAGGACAAGCAATGGGACAACATGATGGCATTCCCTTCACTTCTTGTGGAATTTCCCTTTCAGAGGCAAGGAATGTATATAACTTCAGGCAAATATGGCGACTATTAATATGTACAGTAAAGCTCGCGAGCTACTTCTAACTATGGCAGGGTATAAGAAATGAGGCTTTAAAATAAATATGAAACTGGGGAATTATTGTTCTGTACACCATCTGAGATGCCACCATACAATATGTGGGATGTTTTTAATGTCTCCTCACTATTGAGCTATTGGGTTGACAACTACAGATGAATATGAGTTGCAGCAAAAGTGAAGCATGTACACACTTGGCCTTCTTGCTCCTGCCCCATCACTGTGACCGAGCAAGTGCAGACAGCTAATACTCCGATTGTAGGTGTTCCCGAAGGCAGTGTGGCAGGATAGAAAGACCCGGACTTCGCTGTCACAGACACGTGGGTTTACATCCTGACCATGCCACCTGTCCGCTACCGCTCAGATTCCACATCTGCTCAAAATGAGGTTAAAATAACTATCACAAAGGGTTGCTGGAGCTTTCAAATGAGATACTGCCTGTGAAATACCTAGGACAGAGCCTGACAGAGCGTAAGCACTCTAGGACTGTTATGATAAGAAATGGTGTTAGAAAAACAATATTATGGGACTTGTTCACAAGACTGAACAAGAAAGGGGTTTGTCACTGAAATCATTCAGATGAAGTCTAATGCACTTCCAGAATTTTGGGGAAGGGTGGTAGATGAGGACTGCCACAGGAACTGAATATCCTACCACGGATGCTGCCAAAACCCACACCAGCCTGCATCTGGTCACAAGTATTCCTGGCAAGTGTGCGCATATTTTGTCTGCTGTCCCTTTCAGAGCACTGACTTCTGGAAAGCAATGGTTCTATCTTGTTTCTTTTAAAATCTTCCCACAGTATCTATTGCAGTTGTGTGATTTTAAAATATATATACATATTTCCTTTTATAAAGGTGTGATGGTTAATTTCACATGTCAGCTTGGCTAGGCTATGGTTGTCCAGTTGTTTCCTTAAGCAAGCACTGGCCTGACTGCTACTGTTTGGGTATTTCATGAACTTAAATCCTTAGCTAGTTAATTCTTTCTATGGCTGATTACATCTACAATCAGCAAAGGAGATTGCCTTCAGTAAGAGGGAGAACTGATGACTTCAGCAGTCAGAAAGAATTCCTGCCTCTACTTCAGCCAGCCAGATTCTCTAGGGGAATTCACTGTCTCTTTCATCAAGAATTCCCAACTGGCAGCTTTTCCTGGAGAATTTGATGACACCATAAAGTTCCCAATTTGTGGCCTGCCCTATAGAATTCAGACCTGCTGATCCCCACGGTTGTGTGAGCCAATTCCTATAACAAATCTCTTAATTTATACACATATATATAAATACATACCCATGCACCCTTTCAGTTCTGTTTCTCTGGAAAACCCTCACTAATAAAAAAGGATTTCGATAGGGTAACTTTCAAATAGTAGGCATCCTGAAATTATTTTAAATAGGAATGAATTTTACCATCAAATTGCCAAGAAAACATGATCTTAAAGAAAGAAAGCCACACTTCTGAAGTGAGTTCTAGATACAATGAACACTAAATGGATGGTCTTCTTTTATTCAGATTTTACCTAAAAATACTGGCATACTTCCACATCCAAACCCTGTGGCTTAACCAGATTGGCAGAAAGGGAACTCAAAAGTCATTTGAAGTTAGGTAAAAAGGACTAGAAAAAAGGTATTTGCTCTTTCTAGAAGGATGATAATATGATAATCTGAAACCACGGAATGAAGATGTGGTTGATTCCTGGAGATTAGGGTCCAAGCCTATTGACTTGCTTTTTGAGTTTTTATTATTTATTTATCTTTATACAATATTTAGTAGTGTGTCATGAGCATTCATACTCTAAGTATCTCTTTTTGGCTAATGATGAGATAAAAAGTATCTAAAAGTGGGACACACCATGGCCAGTCCAAAGTAAAGGAAAAAACAAACCCAGAGTGGACCCAAACTGGCTCCCACCATTATCAAAAAGCACTTTACAAAATCTGATTGAATGGTCTGCTAGGTTGACAGCTTCCCCAGACCCTGGGTGCATGAGGCAGGCATCTTGGAAACCATGATTGGTTTACTGGAGTCCTATAAAACAGGAAATACTTTGGAGAATGAGAGATTGAGAGAGAGCAGAACAACATAGCCACAAGAAGAAGCAGAGTCCACCAGCCAGTGACCTTTGGAGATGAAGAAAGAAAATGCCTCCCGGGGAGCTTCATGAAACAGGAAGCCAGGAGACAAAGTTAGCAGATGATGCCGTGTTTACATGTGCCCTTCCAGCCGAGAGAGAAGCCCTGACTGTGTTCACCATGTGCCTTCTCACTTGACAGAGAGACCCTGAACTTCATCAGCCTTCTTGAACCAAGGTATCTTTCCCCGGATGCCTTTGATTGGTCTATAGACTTGTTGTAATTGGGACATTTTCTCGGCCTTAGAACTGTAAACTTGCAACTCATTAAATTCCCCTTTTTAAAAGCCATTCCGTTTCTGCATTCTGGCAGCTAGCAAACTAGAACACCCTCCATTCAGTTCAGTATTCTAAAACCAAACATTTAAGACTTCAAAATCAGAGAATCATTTAATGTTAGAACTAGAAGGGCCCATAGATCATTTCATCTAGATATTTCACAGCTAGTGGACGACAGGACTGATATTAGAGCCTAGGTCTCCTTATCCTCAACATGGGGCTCTTTCTGCAGTACTCTACTACAGCTAAGCATAGTAGCAAAGGGCTAGACTTCAGTTAGACCTGGGCTTGAGTTCTAACTGTGCTACCTGCAGGTTGTATGACTTGGGCAAGTTATTTGTCACTTCATGTTACGGATTGAATTGTGGATCATAAAAACATATGTTCAGGTCCTGATCCCTGGTCTTATGAATATGACCCTATCTGAAAAAAGGATCTTCGAAGAGGTTATTAGTTAAGGTGAGTCCAGACTGGATTAGGGTGGGCCCTAATGCAATCTGCCTGGTGTCATTATAAGAGAGGAAATTTAGATACAGAGAGCGGGACAGTCATGCGATGGAGGCAGAGAATGAACTATGTTCCACAAGCCAAGGGATGCCACGGATTTTTGGCCACTCACCAGAAACCAGATTTTCTCTTTTACAAGGAAGCATTGCCCTGTCACACTGCTTTGATTTTGGACTTCTAGCTTCCAGAACTGTGAGACAATACATTTCTGTTGTTTAAGTCAATTAGTCAGAGGTACTTTGTTACAGCAGCCTTAGCAAACTAAGACATTTCAGAACCACACTTTCCTCATTTGGGGTGATTATGCAAATAATGTGAAGTACATGTAAAGGACTGCTGGGAACTGATCTACACCAGGCTGGTCATGTATAAGTACCAGATTCTTTTTGTCGAATAATGGATAGTGTCTAAAAACATTTGAGGTTGGTGAGGGTTAGCTACAGCCCCACAACTTCGCCAGCAGGTTTTAATGAATGTAAACTGTCACATATACAGATATTTAAAACTAAATATGTATTAGTCGTCATTCACAAAAATAGTTTGTGCAATCTATTTTGTAAAACTCAGAAGCCCAGCTCTGACCTTTTAGATGCTCTGACCAGCACCTCAGGAAAGGGTCTCTCAAAGCACACATGCTACATTGCAGAGCAGGATTCAATTACCTTTTCAGTCAATCTTAGGCAACCACAAATCCTGAGTGGCTGGACACAAAAATCAAAACCGAGTAGGGACTAAGCCTCCAACACATCCATGAGGATTTAATATTCAGGCTACGGGACTTGCTAGATATTTTTAGCAAGTGAGGAGTGTCTCTAAAGTATGTTAGGCAGTCAACATATCAGTAAGAACCCATTTCTTACACTCACAAGACATTAATGTCACAAATAAAGACCTATTTCTGAATTCACTATGCTAATTATAGCAAAATCTCAGGTTGGTAGAGATATAGATAACAGAAGCACTTGTACACAACATTGCCTCTAGAGTATTCCCTTTCTGATAACATGGTAGCCAAACACTCCAGTGAGAATTTCCATTAGAGTAACTAGCTATTCCTGGAGCTGAAATCTAAACTAATATACACCTATTACACATTATTAATACAAACGAATTTTAAAGTAAATTACTTCATGTAACAAGCATTAGCATGGTATTTACCTATTACTCAATAAATGATGATTATGGAAAACATGTAGAACAGAGAAAACAATTTTAAAAATAAACCACCAAAAGATATTGATGCTCGCCTGTCTTGTGGGAGTTTGATTCCCCATCCATGCACCAAAAAAAAAAAAAAAAAAAGATACAGAGACTCTTATATAAGATGATAAAATAATAATAATCTAAATGCAGGTAATCTTACATTACTGTAAATCAAGAATTATTCTAAGTTTCAATTAGTTCCGCTTTCTACATGGTATCAGAAATTTGGGTTAAAGTTCAGTGAAAAGGGAACAGCAGAAGCTAAAGCCTACCTGGCAACTGTGTGATGTAAGGAAGGTGTAAAGCAACATTTTTCAGACTCTGGAAATGTGACCCATTAATGAGTTGCAAAATCAATTTCGTGGCTTTTAGGTACCACTCCAATAGAATATGGGATGCATCGTATAAAGAAAAGATGAGTGTCTGGTGAAACTTTTATGGACACGTTAACTGTGTACTGGATCACATGGCAAAATATATTTCTAACTGTTGGTTATGGTTAAGAACATTTGACAGTCTCTGGTATAGAAACACAGAAGAGGAGGTGAAGAGTGAGGACATCTGGTGTATCATTACAATGCATGATCTGATCTGAAATGGCTGTTGATGGCCAGGCTGGGGATCTCACCCCTGAAATTTTTTTTATCTTTAATTTCATCCTTGATGCCTAAAAGCTTGGGGACTTTCTGGAATTTTTATTACAAAAATTTAGACATAAATTATTATTTATAGCTACAGTTTTAAGATAATACTCAGTTACCAAAAATTCAAAACAAAATAGTCCTCAAACCTCAGAGGAATGTAAGTGTTTTACTTGACATGAGAACTACATTTTTCCCTTTCTTTATGTGGATAGGAAATAGCACAAAATGACAGACATATCCTCACCCTTTTTAAGCATGCTGGCAAGCTCTACAGGGGCTATACTTTCAGTGGCATCTTTAAGATTCTGTCAAGTGGCAGAGGTCCCCAAACTGCCTTTTCTGACAGAACTGTAACTCCACAGGCAACATGTCGGACAGAAATACATTTATGGCTGTGCCCTAAAACAGACTTCTGTTTTTTGTCTTAACTCTGGATTTCTATTTCCACTTTAATAGTTATTGTCAACAGTACCATGGCTCTTAGTTCTCAAGAATGGAGTGCGGACAGAGTTGTCTCATGTCAGGTAAGGCTAGCTTGGCGAGACCCACTTTAAACAAAACATGTTTTTTACCAATAAAGAAAATACAAGGAATGAGGGCCAGTTCATTACTGGGCCACATGGAAATAAATGGTTATGGGAGCAATTACAGATATTAAGTATTTTAAAACTGAGAGTCTTATAACTAGCAATGTATTAAGAAGTAATTTTTTTTTAAACAACTAAGACAATTCAGCCTATGCTGAGCTCACACATTTACTGTACTTGGAATCAGTATTGAAATTTTTGGTGTTCCAAAGTGCTTTCAGATCCGATTAGCCAATGCAGGTCTGGAGGTTAGAGGACTTGAAATCTAGTTTCAGTTAGTTATCTGAGGCCAGGATAAGCTCTTAAATTTTTTTTATATACTTTTGTTTCTTCTTATGCAAAGTTAAGATGATAATCACCGACTTGCTACTCAAGGATGTTCAGGTGACATGACTTAATAAGGTTAAGTGTTTTAAAAAAAGGACTGTCGGGGGGGGGGGCCGCGGTGGCTCAGCGGGCAAGAGTGCTTGCCTGCTGTGCCGGAGGACCCCGGTTCGATTCCCGGCCCCAGCCCATGTAAAAAAAAAAAAACAAACAAACAAACAAAATATAATAAAACAAGAAAATGTTTAAAAATGTTTCCCTTTCTTCCTTCCATTCTGTCTTTCCTTCCTTTCCTCTCTCTCTCTTTAAAAAAAAAAAGGACTGTCCACATGGGGCAGCAATTCCAGGATAGTCTGGGACCCACATCAAGGGATTGAGAAAACCTTCTTGACCAAAAAAAAGAGGAGGAAAGAAATGAGAAAAAAAAGTCTGTGGCTGAGAGGTTTCAGAGTAAAAAGATTATCTTGGAGTGTATTCTTATGCATTATATAGATGTCCTTTTCAGTTTATGGTGTATTTGAGTGGTTAAAGAGAAGTACTTGAAACTATAGGGCTATGCTCCAGTAGCCCTGTTTCTTTTTTTTTTTTTTTAAACATAACAACATACAAACACGAACATTCTTACCATATGATCATTCCATTCTTGGTATATAATCAATAACTCACAATATCATCACATAGTTGTATATTTGTCACCATGATCATTTCTTAGAACATTTGCATCAATTCAGAAAAAGAAATAAAAAGAAAAAAGAAAAAAACCACATACATGCCATATCCCTTATCCCTCCCTCTCACTGCTAGTATTTCCATCTACCCAATATATTTTAGCCTTTGTTTCCACTATTTTTTTCTATACCCCTTATCACTCCCTTTCATTGATCACCAGCATTTCAATCTACTAAATTTATTTTAACATTTGTTCCTGCTATTATTTTTAATACATATGTTTTACTCATCTGCCCATACCATAGATAAAAGGAGCATCAGACACAAGGTTTTCACAATCACACAGTCACACTGCCAAAGCTATATCATTATATAATCATCTTCAAGAAACATGGCTATTGGAACACAGCTCTAGATTTTCAGGCACCTTCCTCCGGCCTCTCCAATATACCTTAACTAAAAAGGTGATATCTATATAATGCGTAAGAATAACCTCCAGGATAACCTCTTGACTCTGTTTGGAATCTCTCAGCCACTGACACTTTATTTTGTCTCATTTCTCTCTTCCCCCTTTTGGTCTAATAGGTTTTCTCAATCCTTTGATGATGAATTCCAGCTCATTCTAGGATTTCTGTTCCACTTTCCCAGGAAGGTTTATACCCCTGGGAGTCATGTCTCACATACAGTAGCTTTGTTTTTTTTTTTTTATGTTTGTATAAACAGCTCAGTATCTCAGAATTTAGAAATAATTTTACAACTCCAGAGTAGAGCTGTAAGAGCTGACAATCTAGGACCCTTTACAATAGACCCAACCTGATAACCCATATTCTTGACCTCATTCTCCGAGATTGTATATTATAGTTAGTCCATTCAAGTGAAGCATGATAATATTTCTTTTTGTTTCTGACATTTCCTTCAACATACTGTTTTTCAAGGTTCATTCTCCTAATTGCATGCCTCACAACTTTATTCCTCTTGCAACTGCTCAGTAGTCCACTGTATGTAAATATCTCAGTTCCCCCTTCCATTCCTCATTGTACCCTTGAGTCACCTCCATCCAATCTGGAATACTGCTGTCACAAACACAAGTGTGCAAAGGTCCATTTGTATCCCCACCCTCAGTTCTTCCAGTTATATACTTAGCAACAGGGTTGCAGGATCATATGGCAACCCCACCCCTAGTCTCCTGTGGAAAGGCCGCAACTCTCAGTTTCCCTACCAACAGTGAATAGGTACATGTCTTTCTCCACATTTTCTCTGGCATTTTTTTCTCTCTGTTAATTTTAAAATTTTATTCGCACATTATACAATCCAACTTAAGTAAATAGCCATGACTTCACCACCCTAAAATATATGAAGACATTTCCTTTTCTTCTGCAAAGAATCCATACTCCTCTCCCATGTCCCCCACTTGTTGACATTTAGCTTTGCCATAATGCTTTTGTCACATTCAGTGGAAGCATATCACAATGTTGACCACAGACCCTAGCTTGCATTGATTGTAGTTTTTCCCGTGTAACATTTGTGCCAATTTGAATCTATTATGTACCCCAGAAAAGCCATGTCCTTTAATCCTTATTCAGTATTGCTGGGTGGGATCTTCTTTATTGTTTCCATGGAGATGTGTCTCCACCCATTCTAGGTGGGGATGCTTACCAGAGCCCTTTAAGAAGGAACCATTTTGAAAAAAAGTTTTAGAGCCAGCTTTGTTTTTTGAAGATGATTGTATGAAGATATAACGTTTACAATGTGACTGTGGGATTGCGAAAACTCTGATGTTCACATTATCTAGAGTATGGACAGATGAGTAAAAAATATGGATTAAAAAATAAATAAACAAATAATAAGGGGAACAAAGGTTAAAATATATTAGGTAGATAGAAAACTAGTGATCAATGACAGGGAGGGGTAAGGGGTATGACTCTTTTATTTTCTTTTTATTTCTTTCTCTGGAGTGATATAAATGTTTTAAAAAATGATCATGGTGATGAATATACAGCTGTGTGATGATAATGTGAGCCACTGATTGCACACCATGTATGGAATGTTTGTATGTTAAGAATGTCTGTGTTTGTTTGTTGTTTTGCCAATAAAAATATTTTAAAAAATTATATTCGGTGCAAAATTTCTAGCTATTATATGGTAAGAGGTTTTTCAGTACTTCTTGAAATGAAAGTCCTACATTTATCAATTTCCATTCTATCTTCTCCATAGAATATTACATAATTTTTCATGCTTCTACAACAATAATGGGTTGCAAATGTGTTCTTTTTTTTAAAGAAAAATATTTTTATTGAGAAACCTTCACACACATACAGTCTATTCATGGTGTACAATCAATGGTTCACAGTGTCATCACACAGTTGCGTATTCATAACCATGATCATTTTTAGAACATTTGTAAATTTGTTCTTCCTAGTGATCTACAAGGATTTTCCATAAGTAGAAGATATTTTTTTCTTCAGAAATAATTATATCAATTTTTTTGTATATGTGATCTATACAGGAATATCTTCCTTCAATATGTTAGAAGCCTGTTTTCACTCTCTCTCTCTTCATTTTAATAAAAAGTCAAACCTCTCACCTGAAAAAAAAAAAAAGGACTGCCCAAGCGTAGGATAGTTTTATTAAGATAATATTATTCTTTATGTGTCAAATAGAATCACAGATAAGCTTTGGGGAAAAAATAACAGAAATGCAAACTTTCTTATTTCAATTTCATTTCTTCTTGAGAAAATGACCCAAATGTTATTAAATGATCTTTTCAACCCAAGTTGCAAGTAATCCTTTAACATTCTTGGAAAGTTTTCAATTAAAATTGAATCCAAGATCCTTTCAAGATCTTGTTTCTCCTATGACATTCTTTGGAAAGTATGATTATATACATATTGACAGATGGATAGATAATTTTTTTATCTCATTAAGGAGAAGCAACAGCTGTATTTCCTTTCCTGTAATACTGTGACATTATTTACATAACCATTCTTTTCAAGATTGCACACATAACTGGGAAACTATTGTTATCTTATAGAATGAGAAATATCACTGAGTATAGACTTACAGAAATGTAAAACTGGAAAGAATCTCAAGTATCATCATACCCATTTTACAGATGAAGAAATTGAGGCCTATGTCAGTTAAGTGATTTGCCAGTTTTTGGTGATAGAACTGGAACTTGAATTCAGATTAGAATCAGGTATGTACTCTCGTTCCAAAATCCTATGTCTACCAAAAAGCTACACTTTCTTTTTGCTTAATGTACAGTTTCTTGTCACAGCTCAGCTGTGTAACTGTGACCACAGACCTATAATGACGTATAAACACTATATGAAACAGTTGCCTTGATTCATCTGTATATACAAATGTCTATAAATGGTAAGATATCCTAGATTCTTAAGTGTTGATCATAACACTACATAAAATTAAAAGATAATTAGTTCAATTCAGAGATGTCTTTGGAAATAAGGAACCACTGGGAATCTTACAATTGACTGCTGATAGTCAATTGACATGCTCTGAGATTATGAGCTTTCATTTTTCTATCTAAAAACATTAAAAACAAATATAAATAGATGCTTAATTTAAGGTTCTCAAACATCTTTACACATTTTCTAAGTGCAGTGAGATAGTTTTACAGATATACTGGCACTCCAGATAAGCAAAGTGATTTGAATACTCAAGAGAAAATAATACACAAAATAAAGGTAAAACACCAATTCCATAAGGATATCTTGGATCAAATTTTTTTCTTGATGAGTTTTAGTTAACTGACTGTGCCTGCCCTGAGCCATTGTTAAGTAAGGAACAAGCGGCTCTTCAATCTCTGTAAATAAAATATCTTCTCATTATCACACAAATATCAGTATCAAGTCAGGGAATAATTTGGGAGAGCTCATGGCTCTATGGCGACCCATAGCAAGTGGTGGTGTCTTGACAAAATATAAAATTACTTCCAACCCTGAGTTGAAACTATAGGAGATCAGCAAACAAGCCCTGCAGTATTGTTTTAAATGAAGCACAGTGATATCTCTGCACTTCCTTCAGGCCTCCTCTTTCTTCCTGAACGAACTCCAGGGAATGGCATCATGTCAGGCTTTCCAGATGGATTATGTGTAGCCATAGCTCAATGTCATTTTCAATAGGAAGCCTCATAATTAAAGGTCAAATAGTCACTTCATCTGCAATCAATCAATAGAAAAAGTACTAATGCAAGGAACCAATCAATCAATGGCAAATGCACTAATAAAAGCAATGAATCAAATTCAGCATGTGTGTAGATGGAAGTATATGTAAGAAAGTGAGATAGGGCAAAAGTAAGAACAATAAAATAAATTGAAGGTGCATGTACAAGAGAAAATTCAGGAAGCTTCTCAAGCAACAGTTCTCATCATTGGTTCATTAATTACATGGGAACCACTTGGCATACAATGGTTTATTCTTAGATATAAATACGGGATATAAAATGCATATTTTATAAGGCCCAGTTAAGATGCTAAAGATATATATATATCTTTACTACAAAAAACATTACATGACAATAATTTCAAAAGGGGAAGATATATTTGTGTAGTATTGAATAGAAATATTTGATCTGTGATAGTTCATCTTTGTGTGAGAGGTGAGAAAACCCTGAGATTTCTCTGATCTGCTTCTGGAATATGAATTTTTCACACTCAGCATGATGTTCTTTAATTTCCATGCAGATAAGAATTTCCATTGGGGTAATTAACGGCCTGTAGCTTAGGTACTCTCGGGATATATCTTCTGTACCAGTAACATCAGGTCACCAGTAGAGGGGAACTGTCCTGTGACAGCTGATACAGTGAATCATAGGGCTTAACAAGGCCATTCTAGCAACAGGATGGGAACACTCCCTGATACATGTGCAAAGGAGGATACTCCTGGATAAGGACCCCTCCGAGATAAGGGAGGCAGCAAAGAGCCCACTTTCATAAATGACAGCTAGAAGACTGCAGAAGGAAACCCAGAAATGATCAGGGAATGATAGATTATTATTTAGTAAAATCCCCTAATTTTGGAGATAAGGAAACTGAGGCCTAGGGGAGGTATTAGTGGAAAGGCCAGGATGAATACTGAGGTCTCACAATTCTAAGATAATTTTAGTCTGTTGTCTTACAGAAGTTACTAAGGATTTACATTACATGATTACTTACTGGAGGACTTAACCACCTATTTCATGGAGAACTCTTACAAAAGCAAACAAAGATCCAACCCTTTCCAGCAAAATAACTACATCTGACTAGTGTTCAGAGCACTTACATGCTTGCCTATAAATTAGCTTTCAGAAAGCATGAAGAACAGAAACCATAGCTTTGGGGAGTAAGAAAAATGAAAAGACAAAAGTATTAAAGTGGTAGGCGTTGTGCTTATAGGGAAAAAAAATAATGCTGATTGTACTACAGTGTGCATCTTAAGCAGGGTTCTTTGTTCAGCACAGCCAGCTCTAGCACAGAACATCATGGAGAAACGACAACAACAAAAATCCAGTTTGGTATTCCTGGCAAAAGTAAATCCCCAGGGGTAGCCTGGGCTAAAAAAAATCTATTGCAGAAAGGCAGAAATGTATTTGGTGTAGCCATGGTGTAGCATGTGCTCTGAGGATCCAAACTTCTTGAACCCTGCACCCTGGACATCTGAGGGTTGTGGAAGCACCTGCCTGTGGTCCACTTACCAGCCTTTATAGGAGTATTTTACATTTTAGGAGACCTGGAATACTAGATGTCTTATCACGATAACACACATGAGAAACAAGTGCAAAAAGCATACTTGCTACACGAAAATCTACGAGACAAGGATCAGGGGAATATATACTGGAAGTGGTAACACAGTTATAAGTACTATAGTTAGTAATAACTAATAATAACAGTTACTGCTTAAAGAGTGCCACTACCTGCGAGGGGTCACTCCAAGCCCTTTAATCCATTTAGTCCACAGTAATTTATATGCAGCAAAATTTCTCATTTAGTCCACAGCATCTACATGCAGTAAAATTATTATACCCAGTTTTTCATGTATTGACTACTTATTATGGACCAAGTACTGTGTAAGATATGACAAAAATTGTGTTTAATTTTTACAGTCACCTTACAAATTGAGTATTATTCTGTCCTATTTTATAGAAGAGAAAGATAAAGTTCAGAGAGGTTAAGTGCTTTGTCCAAGGTCACAATATCAGGATTGGAACGTGGATCCCAAAGCTCTTCAAACTTCGATTGGTGATGACAGTGAAGAAGAAAATGAAACAAATACATTGCAATGCATAATGGCATTTATAATTTATTCAAATAGCTGACGCCCTAGACAACAACTGTTTCTAAAAGAGTTTGTCTGATTTCTAAATCATTTCTAAACTTGTTAAGATTGACAGTAGGCTCTATTATACAAATATGTTTAGGTGAAAAACATTATGAAACATTTTCATTTTTTAGTTTACAAACTGAGTTTTTTTTTTTAACATGAAAAGACTTAGAGAAAAGCCATAATTCCTCATTCTCTTAAGTTAGTCAAAGGCCAAAAGGTAGAGGGATTTTTAATACGAGGTTTTGACCACCACATGCCTATAAGCCCTAAGGAACTTGTAAAATAAAATTTCTGATTACTTAATGACTTTTATCAAGTTAAAACATAGATTCTGAATGTCTGGACAGGTTATTCGGAGAATGCCACTAACTGGATAAAGGATAGGTAGAAAATAGCACTTTCCTTCTTGATCTAATTTTGTCCATTAAATAAGTACTTATTTCGTATTCAGTGGTAATCAGATTGAGTTGATGACTATATACTGTGCTTCCTTATAGGAATAATATAGCATTCCAAAATAAAAACCTCAAACTAATGTCAGTATCAAATTAAAGCAATAACATTAATTCCACCTTGCTCTGAGATCCCAGAAAATAAGTTATGTTTTCCAGGGGCAACTTTAGGGCCTTCCAAAGCAGTTTTTGCTCATTCCTCTTTCACAGCAGTTTATTTTTTCCCCTGCACTCTTAATGTTAATGTTCTACATTAAAAATCTTTTATGAGAATAGAAAACATGACTACAAATTAAGCTAAATCCTACACTATTAAATTTAAGCCTCAGAAACTGGTTCAATTAAATAAATTATTTCAGAATAATAAGATGTAATTATACGAGAGTATTATTAAATGTTGGTTTTCAACTTTACAAATCGCTTACCCAATGTGAGGGATTTGTGCGTAGAACAGAAAATGATAGCCACTGTGTCTGCTGGAGTGAAACCCGAAATATTCCTAGGAGCAAAGAGAGTTTTTTTTTTTTACAAATACTTCTATAAAAATCATATTTCACACATCATAAATCAAATGTAGTACCTACCTTCCTTTAATACCCCTTTGATCATTCCTGGTGACAGAAGTAAGTCTATGCCCCAAAGTACAGAGGTATCGGAAATTTTTTTTAGAAAGTCATTTCTGAGTTATTTACCCATGAAAAGTAGAAAGTTTTAACAGTGTGTGTAGAGGTCTCCTAAGATGACAAAGGTAATCAGTCTGTGGTCCAGGAATTTGTGAAACAAATGCAATAAGTCACTTTCTTAACTAAGTTGCTAGGTTATCACCTGTTATTAGCCAGTGGCCTGAGAGAGTTAATGTATTTCCAGAAATGCTTCTCTCAAGGAGCAACATATCCTTTTGGCAGAAATGAGAAATGCATGGTAGAAACAAAGATTAAACACCATATGTTTTGGTAATGATAATAATAATAGTATCATTTTTTGAGCAGTTACCATGTGCCAGGATTCAGTCTAAGGTCTTTCCATGTGAAGACAACAACTGCATAAGGCAGGTGATATGATATCCATAATTAGAAATGAGAAAACGGAGGCACACAGAAGTTATATAACCAACCCAGAGTCCCAAAGCTAGAAAGTGACTGAGCCAGAATTCAAATTGAATCTGACTTCTGCGCCTGTCCTCTTTTTATTTATTTACTTTTTAAAATTTTTTACATGGGTAGGCACCGGGAATCGAACCCGGGTCCTCTGGCATGGCAGGCGAGCGTTCTTGCCTGCTGAGCCACCGGGGTCCACCCTGCACCTATCCTCTCAGCCACCGCACTTCGTTACTGTTAAATAGCATGTTAAGCATTAAAAAAAAAAAATCTGGTTGCGTCAAACCATTAAATGTTATTGGGGTCAGTGCTGGGGGTGGAGTGTCATAATAAGATTTCCTATTTTAGATTGTAAAGATTTAGAGAACTACAAATAAAAAAGATTAGAAATACAATAATTATTATTTTGTCCTCATTAATATTTTAGAATTTCTTCCTTCCTGTAGAACTAGGGTTTGAAGGTACAGTGAGTATTCATTCCCTGCTCTAAATTCAGATAAGAGAATCAGCCAACAGAAAAATGCTCTAGAACCTGATGGCATGTATTATATTTTGATATAATAATCTATGCAATTTTAAATCTCCGAAGAAAGAGATTCGTAACCTCATGACCACACCTAATGTTGTTCACTGGCAGAAAAACCTTCCCTAGGTAAAACCCGTATCCTTTTTCCCCTGCTATATACTCAGTGGATGGAGGAAGGAGCCTTCTCCTTCTCCTCCTCCTCATATCCTGTGCATGTGTGAAGAGAATATTTAAATTTTCCGTTGGTTGTCAATCCTCCAAAAACTCATTTATGTTCTTGATTCCTAATCAGTCTTACATCAACATTTTTTTTATTCCAACTTTCTAAATGGAATTTTTGGTCTTGTTTCATTGAGAATTATCTAAAGGAAGTATATCATTTGAGTATAAGATTTCTTTGATATTTTCACATTTTATTCTCATATTTACATTGTGATACCACGCTTGCTTCTTAACCCTTATACTATATGGCTTATGATGACTCCTTCATCCCTTTATTTCTCAGTTAGACCTAATGTGGAAGGAACTCTAAGGTTCTGTAAACACATGAACTGAAAGATGAAAGGAGTACAGAAATAGCTATTGTTGTAAAAGAAAGGGATATGTACTATAAGGGAGAGACATCAAGAGATTGAGAGAGAGTGTGGGAGGGTTAATTCTTTTAGGGCGAGTTATCACCCTTAAGAGAAGAGGATTGCCTTTAGCTTGGGTGTGTGCACACATGTGTAAGTGAGAAAATAAGGAATATAGGAACCTTCATGGAGGAAATAACAATTGAGTTGTGCCTTAAGGAACAGGTCTAGATGTGTGTAAGGGTGTATTTGAAATAAGGAATAATGAAACTGAAGTATGGGAGTGTAGGGGACAGTTGGCAAAGAGCAGATTTGTTTAGGCTGACTTACTTGCATGGACACAGGCTTGTGACCAGGAGTGTGGACTTGATAAAATGGACTAAGAGGGACTGCTGAAGGTGTTGGGACAGTAGAATGAAATGATCAGATCAGACCTGTGCTTAAAGAGGAGCACTCACACAACACAGTGTGAGATTGAAGATGTAGGATTAACCAGGAAGTGTTAAAGTCCTAAAGAATCAAAATGAGAGCAGGAGATGGAGGTAAGAGACATGGAGACAGAAATCAAAGAACTTGTCACTGTTATTTTCTCTCCCACCAAACTTTTTAAGAGCACAGGTTTTGAGGCAAACATACCTGGAATTAAAATTGGTCTATTATTTTACTTACATATAAAATAGGGATACCATTACCTGCTTCTTAGGGTCATTGTTAGGATATATACAAATGTTAAGAATTTGGGTTGCACATTGTAAGTGTTCCATCATGCTAGTTTGATATTATTATTATTATTGCTTTGAGAGAGGAGGAGAAATTAAAGAATTAGAAATTTTGAGCATAAGGGACTGGGAAGAGAATTAAGGAATTTATGGAAATGGGGAATGGAAGAGGATGCCCAATAGGGATTTGGGGAGGCGGCCAAGGAGTTGATGTTTAAGTGTACTTAATTCAAAGTAGTGAGAAGGGACTGTGTTTTCAAGACATGTGACAAAGAGAAGAAAAGAATCAGGGGAGATCTGAACATTATTGTAGGGAGACCTGAAGATGCAGCAGACAGACATAACTAATGAAGCAAGGCCCCCAAAGAGGGGTGAAAGGACAAGACTGAGGAGGTAAGTCCCAGAGGGGAGTTTCCTATGGCCTCTGATTTGGAAGCAAAGAAAGACAAGGTGGATAAAAAATTTGGAAACGTCTCAGGTAGAGAATGAGAAAGCAGAGGTAATTCATGTGAGAGATTCTATTTTCTTTGTAAAGTGCAAGCTCTTTACTCATCCATAGAGAGTTTGAGGCAATATTGAAACCTGGGAATTGACGACAGTAAAAAAGCTTGAAATAGGCAAACTGGGAATTTGATACTTGGTCAACTCACAATGCATTAGAAAATTCCACGCAGGAGTGAATACCCAGCTACGGTTGTAGAACATGCAGCAAAACTAACTGACCTAGTTTGGGATGTCCACCAGCAATGCTTGGGTTTTTAATAATACCACAAAGACCATTTTAATCTTTTGCTGCCTTTGTATAGAACCAATTGTTGCAATGCAATTCAGTTTTCTTCCATGAGAGTCTGGTGATACATTTTCCCTTTAGTGAACTCTGTTTTGCTTGGTATCTTGCTCTTTTCCAGATTGCAGGATGTTTCCAACATGGCAGAGTGTCTCTGGCAGAGGAGGCTCTGACTTAATCTGGCACTGGTTGCTATTAATTTGAACAGCCCTCATGTGTAGCTCAAGAGGACATTTGCAATGGGCGGGCCACGGTGGCTCAGCAGGTAAGAGTGCTTGCCTGCCATGCCCGAGGACCCGGGTTCGATTCCAGGTGCCTGCCCATGTTAAAAAAAAAAAAGAGGACATTTGCAAAAAACAGTACTTGTCTTCATTTTCAGGTCCAGAGGCTGATGCTAGGCCCACATTGGGAGATTTCTGGCCTGCTTAGTTGGAACGTTGTCCTACAGTTCTACTGACACAGAGTCCATCAGTGGGGAGGGAGGATTAGGATTAAGACATGAAAATGGAATTTTTAAGGATAAGAATAATCCCCCCCCCCCCCAAATAGGGCTGACTTATACTCCAGGTATATAGTAGAGAGTGCTCTATGTCACAAATATAAGAGAAGGGCAATGGAGCAGATGCTCACTTAACCTTCCATTAATGCTGCTGCTGCTGACAGATAACCAGGCAGCACACATTTACTGAGCACTTTTCTTTTCTAAACACTTTGTATCCAGTATTTCTTCCTCTACAGAATGGCCTTATAAGGTGGATAGTATTACTGCTCTCCTTTTTCCAAAATGGGAATTTGAAGCATAGAGAGATTAAATGACTTCCTTAAAGTCACAAATTGTAAGTAGGCTTCCTCCAATTTTGGAGATAAAGTTTCCCTTCTAAGAAGGAAATTATTAAAATAGCAACAATCAAAACAGCAGAATAAAATATAATGGGTGAGAACAGTTATCTTGGTAAGCAATCCACCCTCAGCCATATTGTCAAGGGCGGTGCAATGGCAGAAGGTCATGACAATACACAGAAAAACTAAACATTCTGCTAAAATCATTATATTTAAGTAGTAATGGATATAATGATTTTCAGTAATTAACATCTCTATTGTTCCTGCTCACATTCTTGAAAGGAATCACATTACTATTTATTTTCCAACCCTACCTTATCTCTTTTTAATATTGATTTTCCTTTTATCCTGCTTTTATAATTCTTTTGATCATTTTGGCCTCCCTTGAGATGTTTATTTGCTTTTCTTCCCAACTGTCTTTTTTATTCTCTCTTACAAAGCTTTCAATCAGTGCTTTCCACATCATATTTATTTTGCTTTCCTTTGCAGTACCCACAAAGGAAAACATGTCACAAACTTTTACTAACAGAATCACAGAATGTAGGGGAAGAAAAGGTCCTTTGAGATAGTTCCATCTAAGCTCATTGTTTTTAGAGGAGAAAACTTCTATGTGAAATACTTTCTTTTGTTAACTTTACACTTTGTCTTTACTCCTTTTAGGAAAAGACCTTGTCTGTCATTAGCTGTGTGGCACTAAACAAGTTACCCAGGGCTCCCCAGCTTAGTTGCTTTATTTCTAAAACTATGATAATTATGCCTATCTTCCTTTCTCCCCTCCACTCCTCTGATCTTTAAGACTTCTCTATTCCCCACAGGTTATGGTGAGAATCAGATTGAGAGACCTGATTGAAATACACTGATAAGGATTAAAACAGCTTAACAAATATTTAAATACTTGCTTCCCATTCTTTTCCTAGAGGTTTCTTTTGTCACTCTAATGACATTTTAGGCTTCTATTACTCTAGTTATTAGCCTACCAAAACTGTTCTTGTACATATTTTTAAAGGCTCCCAGTTACTGTCTTTTTTTTGGCATGGGCAGGCTCCGGGAATCGAACCGGGTCTCCCACATGGCATGCGAGAATCCTACCATGGAGCTTTCTGTGCACCGCCCTACTGGTGTCTTTTATTATACTTTTTCAACATTTTTTTTTTTTTTTTTTTTACTTTGACAGTTTGCCAAAGTTAGCTCAGGTAGCTATGGATGGTTGACTCTGGTTTCCTAGCAACTGGGACAGAGAAAAATAAAAAATTAAATGATAAAGGTAGAAAAATTCTCTCTCTTCTATGATTGGTTTTTGATATTAGAGATAAATTACTTTGATATCATGAATAGTCTGTTAGTGTGTAACATTTACTGAGCACTTACTTTATGCAAGGCATTATGCTAAGGTCTTTATGCATGTATTATTTAACTTCCCAACAACCCTATGAGGTAAATACTACTACTGTCTCTATTTTCTAAATGGGGAAAACATCAAAAGTTACAAAGTTACTAAATAAGATGCAAGCGCAAGTCTGACTCTAGACTGGTAATTTTTAACCCTGGCATGATTTTGCAAACAGATGAACAAGAAGGCAGAATATTAACGTTCATTTCTATTTTTAATACTCTGAATAGAGCAGTTTCACATTCCAGACACTGGGATGGTAATGTGGTGTCCAGGTCAGCAACTCTAAGAAATGTTATCCAGATAAGCAGAATGCTGCAGTTAAATTGATCATTCTCATCTGGTTTTGTGTAGGCCATGCTTCTATCACCAGAGCACTGCATCTTGTTGCATAAAAGACACAAAATGACTTCCATGTTGAGGTTTTTACCTCTTGATATCCAGAGTGGTTTTAAATTTACTAAATTGGTAAAACAGAGTGGAAAACAACAACAACAACAAAATCACAGGCCAACTTCACTAACTTCAAGTAGGAAGGAACAAAAAAGTAGAAAGAGAATGAAACTCAACAGAGTATAAACAAGTGGGGCCCTAGTTCAAAGTTTTGGTATCTTGGATTAATTTGTTTGTGGGTATGAACTTCAAGAATTCATTAAACACTCTGCAAATACCCAACCAAAATTAAATTTAAAAAATGAATTTTATAATTTAAAAATTTATAAATTTTTAAAATAATTGAAATAGGTTAGTGCAGTGAACGAAGCACGGGCTTTGTAGTCCAATGGAAGTAAATTTCAATTGTGGATGTACTATTTGCTGTATGATTTTGGGTAAGTTACTAAGCTAAACTACTCTGAGAGAAGATCCTCCTCTGCAAAACAGCACCAAAAATGTGTAGTGTATTGTCTTTGCTGTCGGACTCCCATGTACAACCCCTGAGCACAGTGCCGGGAAGGCAGCAGATGTCTTTCATTCAATGAAATGTTGGTGTCTTTCATTCCTCTAATAAAATCCTCTGTGGAGCTACAGGGGTCTCAGTATGAAAAGAGAATGTGGAAACCATCTTCTAAATTTTGTTCATTTGAAAAATCTCCAAATTTCCATGGAATATTTTTAGACTACACAGCCACTACTCTGGAGCATGATCACAGCTACCTTATAACCTGTTTATCAAAGAATATGCATGCCTGACAGTGAGCTGGGGAAGTTCAAAAAGTGACAGAACTTCAGTGAGGCAGAATAAAAGGGTCTTAAAACCACAGGGCGTAATGAAAGTCTAGTCTACTACAAGCTGAAAATTTTCTATTTTAATTCAAGTAGTTGTGACACTTCCCCATCCTCCTTTAGCAATCCCAGTAGTGGCTATACTGTGATCTATATTTTCAAAGAACTTTTCAGTCACTGATAGGGTATCTCTATCCTGCTATGATCAGATGAGTGAGTCCACCACAAGGACCAGTAAACAAACAGTCTCTAAAAGGTCAGCGTCTTTTTCTAAGGTGACATGACAAGCCACTTACAAAAAGAACTTTAAAATAGCTCCTATGCTCAGTCTTATCCAATTAAGTCACATTTTCTCTGTGAATTTAATGACTCCAGGCTTCACTTTTATTTCATAAATCACAACCACAAACTTGGGAAAATGCTTCAAATTATGTCAGTCAATAAGTTTTTATTGATTGCTTACATTCAGCATAGTGCTATATCAAGTGCCATAACAGCCATGTACCTAAGGTGGGGCTGGAACCCATCCACTGCTCTGACACCCTTTGTAGCTTATAAACAGACCAGGCTCCTTCCCTTAACCTGGAATTCAAAGGCCTTGCAATGTGGCCAAAGCGTAACTTTCCAGCTACTATTATTTTAAATCTTGCTCTAGTCTGGCCATGTCTTCTGTTTCTTTCTGTCCACATTTGCATTTTTGTGTCTTACATAAAGAACACCCTTTTCACATTTTTGTTGGCTGAACAATTACCTATTTTTTATGACTCATGTCAAAGCGTATCTTTTCTATGAAGCCTTGTTCAACCACTCTCTTTGGAAGTACTTTTGCCTTTTTTTTTTTGTTTTGAATTGCATTTATTTAATATATATAAAATTAAGCATCTTTTCATACATTTATTGGCTATTTGAATTTTATTTTTTGTGAACTACCCATTGAGCATATTTGAAATAACTGCAGGTTGGCTTGTTGTACCATTCATAGGACACTTAGATATCAGTGTACGTATCTAGTCTAGAAGCTCATGCTAGGGTTGAAGTATCTCATATATTTTGGCATTCACCATGGTAACTTTCTCATACTAAAGGCTTAAGTAATATGTGTTGAATGTATGATATTGGTGGGAGAAGTTGCATTTGAGGTGAGTCTTTAAGAATAGGAAAATGAACCTGGAAATGGAAAATGATTTGGACATGGGGAAGAGCCTAAGCAAGGAACGGAAATGAGAAAGCATGGGATTTCTCTAGGGAACAACAAGGAGTGCAGCTTAACTAAAGCTTAGACAGCATGATGCTAGTAGTGGTTCATGTGCTTGGAAAATAGATTGAAGGGGCTTGGACTTAGCCCTGAAACAACAAATCTTCGGTTATTGGAGGCAGTATGAAATGCCTAAGACAAGTTGGCCTAGAGATGGAAACACCAAGGTAGTCACTACAATAGTCTAAGAAGAAAAGAGACAGCAAGAGCCTGATTAGGGACATCGTTTTGGGGAGCATAAAAAATATCAAGAGCCAGATCGAGAGATTTAAAGAAAAACAATGAAAAGGATTCTTGTTTGTGTAACTCTGAGGGTGGTGGTTACATTAAAAATAAGTAAAGAACTATGAGAGGAGGAAGCAGCATTAGGATAAAATACTAATTCCATTTTGAGTCTGGGGTTTTTTAAGACATTCAGGTGAAGATCTCTAGATGGTAAGTGTCAGAACTCAGGAAAAACACTGAAATAGAAAAGTTTACACTTGAAAAATCATCAGCCTGAGCGAGCAGAATGGAGGAGACTGCCTAAGCATATATATGAGCAGGTGAGACAAGGGCCAAGGACGGATCCTTTGGTAAAATCTACAATTCAAAGGTGATAGGAGGAAGACAGAATGGTTAGGGAGACAAGCAAAATACTCAAATAGTACAGTGGCATAAAAAGCCAACTAAAGAATATGATTCCTTATTTAGGGAACAACAGAAGAGATACCAAATCACTTACCTTGTTGAAAAGATGAAGGTTAAAATCATAAAACTCAGCTGTATAGAAAATACTGGGGAGAAAAGATTGAATCTACATTAGCACTATAAAATCAGAATCTTTAGCATATGTTCACTGCTATGAATAGTTTAACCTGAAACTTATGGGAATCCAAATAGAAAAATGAACATACTAAACAAACCCTCATTGCTAGATTGATAGAATCATAAGTTAGAGATACTCAGCCTGTTGAAAACATCCCCAGATATAATCTACAATATCTTCTACTTATGGAAAATCTAAAACCTTCCTTGATTTAAGATTTGGTTATTAATGTGATCAATTTAGAAAGAGCTGGTTTAGACTAAAAGTATTTATAGCAAATTGTATAAATGCAGTAGTATATAAGAAATATTTTGGAATAACTCAGGCTTATTTTAAAAGCAAAAGATTATTAGGTATTACAATTTTAATAAAAGTTGTCTTTAATATTACAGGGTAAATAGAATAAAAGTTTTATTTTTGAGACTTAGCACTTACCTGCATTTTAGAGTCAGCTATTTCTTAAAATGAAATATTACTTTGGCTATATTTTAATATAAAATATAATGATGCAAATATTCACATTTAACCAATACAACCAATTCTTATAAAATAATAGAATTGTGTATTGTAAATCCTGTTTTTTATTCAAGAAAAGCGGTTAGGTCAGTTTAAGGTTCTTATAAAATAAGTTGGTGATAAAGTATTCAATTTAACCTTTAAATTTGATGGATATTAAGACTTCTCTCATCAGGTATCAACTGTGGTATATCAGACAATAGTGCATCAGACATAAAAAACAAAGGAGCTGAAGACCGTGAATGTATAACTGACATCTTTTTAAATAACAGACACACATGCTAAAGGCACTAAATTAATATTATATGAAATGAAATGTTCTTTTCTAATCAAATTCATGTTCAAAATGAACTTAGAGTACACGAATTGCTATACGGTACTCTTGAGGAGACTGAGTGACAGCAAGGATATCCCACCTTCCAACTTACTTATTAATACTATGACAATAAGACTGAATTTATCCAAGTCAATATTTGGATTAGAGAATGTGTCACAGAACGTTGTGTAGATGATCATAAGGAGCACACAGCTGCTGACAGCACCAAAAGGAGGTTTCTTTCTTTCAAGCCAATCCTTGATGTATCTTCGGACAATCTGAAATACACAGATCAACAGGTTGCCTCTTTTCAGAGATGGAGGGAGTAGAATTGGGCTTCACAAAGTGAGTCTGACAGCAGAAAGACATGAGGAAAAGAGAATAATTTGGATGATGGCCTCAGTGGATTTCAAAGCTTCCCTGTCACACTACTTTTCTTCTGGGGAATTTAACATTTGTAGTGCAACTTCCACTGGGTGTCCATAATGAGAGTGTATTTTCAACTGCATTCAAATCCATTCTTAATCATGCCAAATGCTCTTTGCTAGCTGTCGCTGAGACATGCCCATTAAGCCTCCCCAAAGTTTATCTCCTCTGCCGAGCCTAATGGATGTGAGTAATTATCACAGTCCCCTTTGCCTCAACAGACAATTCCAACAGCAACTTTGGGAATCTTAAAAATCCAACATCTTCAAGAATTTCAAGACAGTAGATAATCGAAAGTGATCCATGGAACATATTAATATTTAAAATGCTAGCAATGCACCAGAAGTTTTTAATTAAATTATAACTCATGCTTGAAAAGCAAAAGTGCATGTGTTGTGGGAGTTTAAATAATTCAAACTCTGAATATCTAGAGTTTTTGTGAACCCAAAGACAAATGCCATTTGCATGCTTTTAGAATCTCAGAATTAACATTTAAAAATGAATAAACCTGCCCTAACTTTACTAGAAAAGGATCGGTGAAATCCAAAGTTATATTGCAATCTTTTATTTTAAAATCAGATCAAATATTTAAAATCAGGACAGTCTGAATATTGGTGATAACTTTGGTTTGGGTACAAAAGTGACCCACTTTGTTTTAAACATTTTGCTTTGGAAAGAAGCTGAACAAGCCCTTTCATAAGGATTATAGTTGAGGCATTAATTTTTGAGTCATTCATTATCCTGCATAATTGAACATGAGATTTCACAACAGGCTGATTTACTATGATCCATTAGCAATAATGAGGTCAGGGAACTTCTGACAAGGCTGATGGGGTTCTGTTATCGCCTAAATACTCTGCAATTAAATAGGCTTAATTCACGATGCAGCATACCCAGGAACAGACACCCAGTAACAAAATAAACTACTCTCAATAGAGCCTCTGAACAAATGGCTATTGGGTTAACTGCAACCATTCTCCAAAACTAAGTGAAATAACAGTATTAATGAATGGAGACTTCACATAGTTGACCTGCTGGTACGAAGTATAGGGGAAAAGCTGAAAGATTGGCTGGGGTAGGAATGAAGGGAGAGTGTAATATACTAGCATGTTAACTAGATAAATAGTGGTTAAATTTTTTTAAAAGGTAGGTCTTGTGATTAAAGTTACAGCTGGATTTATAAAAGAAAAAAGGTTCACTTTTTTTATAGAAGTGATCCCAAACCATAGTAATCTACCTAGTGTTCATTTCTTTCTATAAACTTAAAATGTAGTCAAGAATAGAGAAATAGGAGTAGTTCTGCCACACGTATTATTGATTAGTGTATCAGAACACATAGTTTAAACAGTAGAGTTAGAGTAGAGCCCACAGGATCCTACGTTCAAACATGCCACTGTAAGGGTGGCTGTTTATTAGCAAGCTACCAAGGGACTTCATTAAAAAGGTCATTTCATTATCTACTGTGTTTGTAGCATAAAACTGGTAGCTGACTAAATTTAATACAATTCAACTCCTTTAGGAAATAAAATAAATGGAAATTACACAAGAATTATTAAAATTGTTACTGACCTCCAAATTGCTTTAATATTCTATAGTTAAAACACAAAAGTCCTCTCTTTGCAAGAAAATATCTGATCCCAATTCCCAAAGTGTGTCTTCCTCATCCTGCTTCCCCCAAAACAAACCGTCTAAATAAATATGAATGAGGCATACCTTGAAAATAAAAGCATTTTAAAAAACAAGACAAGTCTCTAATCATAAATCAACTTTATAAGTAGTAGCTTGATTTAGGTAACTCAATAATCTCTTCTTTATTACAAAGTAACCAGAGTCTCAAAATAGAGTTGAACTCTTTCAATATGTCAAGAAGTGGGCTCCTGAGTCCTTAATCTTCTAGCCAAAATGCCTTGCTCCTAAATACACCAGTGGTTAATGTTGGATACTTAATGGTCACAGAAAACAATCAGAAAGTTGGGAATTGAACAAAGACCCACCAGCGAAACAACTAAAGGAGAAAATAAACAGTTTTTCATCCTTCTAAATCTTACAGTGATATCTGTCTCTATTTTCTAAATAAAACATTTTATACCATGCCAGGCTCCACAGAGATTTATCTTCCTCTAAAATTAAATTCAGGAAGCAGCTCCTTTTGCACTGTCGCTAGAAAAGCTCAAATGTTTCAAAAACAAAACTGGAAGTAGTATTGACATGGCCTCAAAGATAGGCTTTAGATATAAACTCCAGGAAAGTTTATTTTCTCTTAATTTAGTCACTTAAAATTTTGGTACTATCATTCTTCATTTTTTAAGAACCCATATCATTTTTTAAATTCTCTGAACTTATGTGCCTTATGGAAATGTTTAATAATCTTATAGGAAACAAGACTTTGCTAGAGATAGATCCACACAACCTGATAACAGCTGCCTCAGCTTTCTCGGGAAAATGATAAAGAAATCTAGATGAAGGTGGGAAAAGGCATTCTGGGGAGGTGGCTAGTTTTTTTTCAGAATCTATATTAATTTATTTGTCTTCACAGCTTAGAGAAAGAAGTCATTCTTGATTGAGAGAGAAATCCTTAGAACTCATTTGCTTTTCCTTATGGAGAAAGAAGGGGGAAAAAAACCCACAGGAAGCTTTTATCTTATTCTCTCAACTTCAACATTTTAATTTTCTTTATTTAAATTAAGTATCAGGAAAAGTTACAGGGAAATTTAAATTTGGTTCCTTGCACTTTGAATGAGCTGGGTCACAAATCATTGTATGATTTCAAAGTTGGAAACCTGGAAAAATGACACATCTTAGGTATAGAATGTCAACACACTGAGATAACTGTGAAGTGTAAGATAAATCCTTTTTTGTTTTCTACTTTAATTTTACTTCTTTGGTCAGGCTCTTTTCTTTCTACTCTGTGTTTACATTTATGATTGATTTTTTTTTTTTTTTGGAAATAAACTTGAAGTTTTATTTTCAAAACACAGAATGTAATTGATTTTTGAATGGGGCTATATGATGGATAATTTTTCAAGTTAACCCTAACTTCTCCAATGTGGCTACAGATAGTTTCTTCCATTTTTATTCTCTATTCATATACTTTCATAAAGTTTGTTTCTTAATTAATAACCTGCTGAAATGTAGATCCAGGGATATGAAATCAAATCCAATTAGTATAATACTTTAAAAGTATTTTAAAGTACATTAAAGAATTTTAAAGTTTAATTTTTAAAATTAAAGTATTTTAATATTTAAATTTATTAAATATTGAGAAATTCCAAATGATATTAATACACTTTGCAAAAAGTACAAAGATAGTAATAATACATGGCGTCAATAAACACCTACTATCTACTTAACTTTTCAAAAATTTTCTCTCACTATTACCTTATCTCATACCCATGGATAAGGTCACGCAGCTATGAACCTCATTTTACAGCTGACGCAGAGAGGTTGCACAACTTGCATAAAATGTTAAGAAACTAATCAGTGGATGAGCAGGAATATGACCTCTATCTCCAGAGGGAACCACAGCACAGGGGTTAAGGGTACAGACTTGGGAGCCAGAGTTTGCCTGAGTTTGAATCCTGGCTCCAGTGTTTATTATATAATCTTGGGCACTTTCCTGTGCCTTATCTGTAAAATGGACATAATAGTAGCTGTAATGAGGATTAAGTAAGTAAATAAATATAAAATACTTTGAAATCAGTGCCTGTACATGGTAAATGATCACTTTTCTTAACTCTAGGTCCCAGTTTTCTGATGTTTCTATCACAACATTGTTTAATCAGTGTGTCCCATTGCATAATGTAATGGGTACTTTTACTTAGAAGGAATTCAGATAACTCATATCTAATATAATTTTATAGGTTGCAAAAGTACATTAGCATTAATAACATTAATTTCAGGTTTGGGTGAAGACTATATCATATGAAAGGCTAATCCTTTTTTTAAAAATTAATTTATTTTTTATTTATGATACATAACCACATTCAAATGCAAACATTCTTATCATATGATCATTCTGTTCTTGTTATATAATCAATAGCACACACTATCATCACATATTTGTATACTCGTCATCATGATCATCTCTTAGAACATCTGCATCAATTCAGAAAAAGCAATAAAAAGAAAACAGAAAAAAATTCATACATACCATACCCCTTACCCCTCCCCTTCACCGATGACCAGCATTTCAACCTACTAAATTTATTTTAACATTTGTTCTCCCTATTATTTATTTATTTTTAATCCATACGTTTTACTTGTCCATGGATAAGGTGGACAAAGGGAGCATCGGATACAAGGCTCTCAACAATCACACAATCACACTGCGACAGTGAAAGGCTAATTTTAAACTGTGAAACAAATCCACTAATGGAAAGACTACAGAATGCCTGAATATATATAATATATAGAGATATTTTTAAAATTAATTTATAGAAAAAAGTGGGTTTTAGTGTGATGCTCTGAAAAATAGTCAAAGTGATAGAAACTGAGAGGTGGTAGAAATCCTGTTTCATTAATACTGATTTATATGACACTCTTGAAGATAAGGCAAAAATTAAAATTTGTCACAAGCATTTAGATGTATTGAAAGAAAGAGGTGTCAAAAAAAAGAGAGGAAATACATCAAGGGCACACATTTTATTTCTTTCTAGAACTGACAAAAGAAACAATCTCTTAGCTATTTATGGAAAGGTTCATCTTAACTCATGGACTCATAGCATCTCAGAGATGGAAGATATAAAATACTTCATTCTTCAAATGAGAAAAGTGAGGCCCAGAAGTGGTACAAATAGCTGAGATCACAGCATAGAACTATAAGAAAAATGCCAAAACTCTGGAAGCTGGGGTGCCCCTCCCCCAGTGACATGGCAGGCTGCTGGAGGACCCTTCCAGGTGGGAAAAAGAAGCAGACTCTACTAGGAGCAAGGGGAGGTAGTTCAACCAAGGTCCAAATGCAGTTTTAATTAACATATTTGGACTGCTGAATACAAGCTCTGAGTACAGGTAAACCCAGAAAAAAGCAGAAAAGACCTCTCTGCCTGAGGTCTCTCCCAGTGGAGAGGAGATGGGGCTGATGAAGAAAACAAACAAAAAAAAAATGGAGGCTTTTGTAGTAGGCAGAGCTCAGAAAAGGGCTGTGCCTATTATAGAGCCAAGTACCAACTCTGGCTCAAGGACTGGCTCTGAAAAGGGATTTTATCTTATTTTTTTCTCTTTAAAAAAAATATTCTAAGTAGCTCATTAAAGTAAGCCACAAGCATTTTCCATTGTCAGTGCTCACCCAGACAAGAACAGAGTTAAGATACATCTGAGAGACAAAGTAACAAGTCAAGTGAAAGCGATAACTCCCTAAAGGGCATATTTTCTCCAAGAAAAGGGGAGCAAAGCTCAGCTCAAGTGGGGGCCCTCCTTCAGAAACAGCTTAAACTTTTCTTAAAGGGCTCCACACCACTTTATACCAGTGGGGAGCTGTGTGTTAACAAACACTAACTGCTGGGCAGGATAGGAAAAACACATCATCTAGAGGTCCACAGGAAAGTTAAACAAACTGCTGGGTCTCAATCCTTAGGGAAACTTGATACTGATACATCCTCCTCCTGAGACCTGGGCCTGCCTTGTCTGGGAAAATCTTATTGGGGTCAAACATATCTGGGGAGACCCTCCTCAAAAAATGTTCCTTATAGGCAGGATAAGAGCCAGAAAAACAAGAGCTGAAAAATTCTGAACTGTTAAATAGAAGCTAAGCTACAGGTCTGAATAAGTTGAACTGAATGCCAAAAAACAGAGAATAAAGCCAACCAACCAGAAAACCCTAGGTAAAAGAGTGAAAATGACCTCCAGAATAAACTAATCAAGGAAATCAGATACCAAGGCATCAACAAAAAATTGCAAGCAATACTAGGAAAAACAAAGATATGGCCCACTGAAAGGAACAAACTAATACTTCAAATGAAATACAGGAGTTGATACAACTAATTAATGTTCAATCAAACATGCTAAAACAAGTAAAAAGTCAAATTATTGAGGTGAGGGAAGATATGGCAAAAGAAATGAAGGATATAAAAAATACACTGGGTGACCATAAAGAAGAACTCACAAGCTTGAAGAAACAAATGCAGAACTTAGAAGAATGAAAGTCACAATAAAAGAGATGAAAAGCACAATGTAGACATACAATAGCAGATTTGAAGAGGCAGAAGAAAGGATTAGTGAACTAGAGTACAGGACATCTGAAGTCCTACACAAAAAAGAACAGATAGAGGAATGAATGAAAAAATATAAGCAGTGCTCTGGGAATTAATGACAACATAAAGCACATAAATATATATGTTATGCAAGTTCCAAAAGGAGAAGAAAAGGGGAAAGGGGCAGAAAGAATAATGGAAGAAGCAATCACTGAAAATTTTCCATCTCTTATGAAAGACATAAAATTACAGATCCAAGAAGCGCAGTGTACCCCAAACACAATAGATCCAAACAGACCTAATTTAATCAAATCGTCAAATGTCAAGGACAAAGAGAGAATTGTCAAGGACAGAGTGCAGCAAGAGAATAGTAATGCCTCAAGACTATGTGTGGATTTCTCAGAAGAAACCTTGGAGGCAAGAAGGCAGTGGTATATATATTTAAGATACTGAAAGAGAAAAACTGCTAAGAAAGAATTCTATATCTGGCAAAACTGTCCTTTAGAAATGAGAGAGAGCGGGCAATGGTGGCTCAGTGGCAGTGTTCTTGCCTGCTGTGCCAGAGATCCGGGTTCAATTCTTGGTGCCTGTCCATGCAAAAAAAAAAAAGAGGAAGAGTTTAAAATATTTTCAGACAGTCACTGTGAGAGTTTTTGAATAAGAGGCCAGCTCTACAAAAAATACTAAAAGGAGCACTACAGGCAGATAGGAAATGACAGGAGAGAGAGAGATCTGGAGAAGAGGGTAGAAATGAAGACTATCTATCAGTAAAGGTAAAAAGAGAAAAAAATAAGATATGACATATACAATCCAAAGACAAAATGGTAGAAGAAGGTACCACATTTACATTAAATATTAATGGGTTAAACTTCCCAATCAAAAGACACAGACTGGCTGAATGGATTAAAAAACAGGACCCATCTATATGTTGTCTACAAGAGACTAACTTTAGACCTAAGGGCAGAAATAGATTGAAAGTGAAAGGATGGAAAAAGATATTTCACACAAATAACAACCAGAAGAGAGGAGGGGTAGTGATACTAATATCCAACAATTTAGATTTCAAATGTAAAACAATTAAAAGAGACAAATAAGGACACTATGTATAATAAAAGGAAAATTCACCAAGAAGACTCAACATTGTGGGATAGAAACTTTGAATGGCTTGTTTCCATGGAGATGTGACACCCCCTAATTGTGGGTATGAACATTTGATTAGAAGATCAGGTTTGACTCCACCCATTCAAGGTAGATCTTGATTAGTTTATCAGAGTCCTTCAAAAGAGGAAACATTCTGGAGAAAGAATCCAGTTGCTCTTAAACCAAAACCTGTATACTTAACCATCCTAATACACTGTTTCTCTAAGACTCAGTCATTTTAGTATTACAATGTTTTGTACTGCTAGTATACAGTACAGAGCTATGATTTTAAAAAACCTTGTAACTATGTTTTTTAAAAATATTTGAAATTAAATTATAGATTTATTATTAACTCTTAAGATTTTAAAATAGAAAAATTTCTTCTATTAGTATAATTGCGTAAGATTTGGGAGAGAAAAACAATTTTCAAAAATCTAATTTTAAGAGATAATAGGATTAAATGCTTGTTTTATCTATTACATGATCTCAAACATGGTAGCTGCCTGTAGAGGCATCTATGAAGACGGCAGCCAAAGGCAGACACTTGTTCCCAAAAATGGGCACAAATGTTGAGATTTTTCTGAAGTCACAGAGTGAGATAATGATTTGCTACATGTTTCAAGTTAGTTACATACGTATAAAGAAAGAATAATACATAAAAAAAATCAACATCCTGTGCTGGGGTCTTGTATAGTAAGGAATTTGGTCTTCAAAAAGAGATCTCTCTTCCATGCTGGAGACTCAGGTTTGATTCCCAGTGCCTGCCCATGCAAAAAAAAAAAAAAAAAGAGAAAGAGAGATCTCTGCTTTCTCCTCTCTCCATGAGAGATAACCTCTAAATCTCTGGAATTTCCCTTGATAGGAGTATTTGTTACTCAAGGTGAGCCCTGAAGAGCCACCTGAAAGTTTATGCTAATGAGATGACTCAGGATGGGGCCAGCCATACCAGTAGTCTTAGGGTGGAAGCTTTCTACACCAGAAAGACCAACCAGTGATTAGAGGACCTGGGGAGGGGAAGAGTTGAGAGATGGAGATTGAGCTCAAGCATGAGGTCATTGATTCAACCAATCATGCCTATGTAATGAAACCCATAAAAACTCTGGACACCCAAAGTTTGGGAGAGCTTCACTGATTGGTAATACATAATCATGTGTTGGGAGGGTCATGCATCCTGAGCACACCCTATGCATCTCTTATTTTTATCCTTTTTTGCTATAATAAAACTAAAATGGTAAGTATAATGCTTTTCTTAGTTCTGTTGAGTCATTCTAGTTAATTATCTAACCCAGGGGTAGTGGGAACCCTTTTATTTGTAGTCAGTTGGCAGAAGTGAGGATGGACCGCGAACCCCCAAACTTGGTACTAGGGTCTGTCACGAGGGCAAGCTCATGAAGTTGGTACCCTAACTTGAGAAATCCAACCTAACTCCAAGTAGTTAACGTCAAAATTGCTTTCCCAGTTGGTGTCTGAAGGTATTGTAGATTCCTATATAGTAACTACCTGCAAAGAAAATTGCTACTAATTGAAAAACTAAAAAGATGAGAATATTGTGATTGCTGAAATCTAATATTTTCAGAGTCTTATCTTTTCATTTAATTGTCTCTTTCTTCTGAATATCCATTCTCTCAATGGCCCTGTCATAACATAAGAATTCACAACTTTTATCTATGCAGTAAAGAGCAGGTAGTATTGGAGATCTTACCTGTCCAATTATTAGAGGAACCACAACAGTCATAAAAAGCTGAGAGAAAATAGATGCAAAAGGCACAGAAGAGGATGAACCAAGCTGCAAAATAAGCAAATAAAAGGAGTCAGAACTATTTTGAATTAGTTATCAAACTTGCAGTTGATTAAATAATGCAATAAATTAATTCTCTCACATCGACCAAAAATATGGAGGCTACATACAAAGAGCAAGTGAAATTACTTTCAAATTTCTAAATTTAACACAAAATAGACTGTTAAGGATTTTAATATATAATTTTGATTAGGAAACTAAGTTAGAGTAAAAAGTTTTTGCAATTAACTTAAATTACTCATTAAATACATTTCAGTAGTAAATACTGTTCACACTGTCTGTAATCATAGGACATGAGATTTCATCTATAATCATAGTTTGTGATTTTATTTCACTTATCTACAAGTACCTAAAACAAGCAATAATGTCTCATTATTCCCTTATCAAAGTAATATATTTATTTATGCAAATGAATAATCTCCAAAGTTTCTAATCCTTCAGACAAAGGCCACAAATCTTATATTCTTTAAAAATTTACTTTTATACAAGGACTACCAAATGTGAAATCCTGAAACATAACTTATTTTTCAACTTAAAATTTCAATATATCTCTCCTAAATTCATGTCTTAACACTATTTGTAATTTCTATTTTTTCTTCTTCCTCATTTTAGGATTGTTAATGCATCTTAGCTTCAAAAAGAGCATCACAAGATTTGCTTTTATCTACGTACATAGTCACATACTTATATCAGTCTCAACTACCAAGAATTACCAAGTCTTCCTACTAACTTTCTAATGCTTTTCAAAACCTACTGGTTTTCAAATCTCTCTGGACAAAGAATAGTTCATTTCATAGATTTGTATCTCTTTCATTAGTCCCTTTCACAATCAGATTCTTCCAAACCACCAGTAATCATCTTCCTGGCACCTGGAACTTAGTTTTCCACCTCTCCTCTGCAGACTAAACCTCAATTTTCATATTTTACAGAAATTTAGTTGAAGTTGAAAACACTTTTTGGGAAAATAATTTTTGTGACATATAGTGAGGTGGTCATGACTAAAGGTATTAAATAAAAAAGTAAATATTTAGATAAATGAAGTCAAGAGCGCAGAGTGAAATACGATATCAGTGTTTTCACTGATTTCTCCGTGATTTGGTTTACCAAACTATTTTTCTTTTTTGCATGGGCAGACACCGGGAATCAAACCCAGGTCTCTGGCATGGCAGGCAAGGACTCTGTCACTGCACCACCATTGCCCGCTCTTACCAAAACGTTTTTTTTATAACCTTGTTTATTTCATAAAATTCTGTCCCAGCCTAAGTCCTAACCTATACACCCTTAAATTGCCAACAAAATTCCTACTTAACAGTGGCTCTGCATGCATTTAATACTAGCTTCAACACTGACCACTGGCTGTCAATTTAGCCCATAAGAATGGTAGCCTCTAGCCTCTTCCTCCACAATCGATAAAAACAAAAGAAAGAGTCAGGCAGAAAAAGTAAAACTGGTGAAGAACAGAAAGGATTCCTGGTGTGTTCAAGGGTACATGGCTGTTAGATGTTTCCTTTTATGTAAACCAAAGTATTAAAGCTAATAAATTGGAGGATTTCTGGCAAGATGGCAGAATAGGAGAGACTGAGTCCACACTGGTTATAAACAATGAGAGATGCAATAGAAAAATGACTGGGACAGTGGTTCCAGGGTGCAAGTGATTTTAGGGGGTCTTCTATATAGAGAGGCCCTTGAAGAAAAACCAGAGAAATTGGGGTCAAGAGAACCTGGTCTTGAATGTACCTGGCCATGACTCTGCTACCCCCACAGCTGGCTTGGGAAGATTTTCCCTTCGACTCCGTAGCCAGGAGTTCCCATGGTGAACTTGGAAGATAACAGACACGCTTTTCCTGCACACAGACTCCACCTGGTCACAGTATAAGGCCTAGTCTCCACCCCTGTGACACACTGCTGTGGGTGCCTGTTTTGTTAGCAAAGACTGGGGCGCCATTCCCCAGGGAGGAGGGGGCATCGTACAGTGGTGCTGGTCCAACATCCAGCCAGTGAAAGAGACTTGTTTGGGTCCTGATATTGTTCCCATTCTCCCACACAGGCCACAGGTGTGTACGGATGGAGAGGTGAGGCCAAGGAAGCTGGCCAAGCTGAGCACCATGACTGGCTGCTAGACGTTGTACCCGTGGTGGGGGACAGGTGAGCCTAAAGGGATAAGCGGACTCAAGAGCGCCATTTGCTGGGGAGAAGCTGAAAGTGCACCCTGAGAAATTGCCTACCTGCTAGTTCTCAAATAAAGCCCTAAGTAGAATTACAATCCCCCCATAAGATTAGGGACTTGATTTTAAGGGAAGGATTACAAACCAAATCCAAAAAGGGATCATCAAAGCTAATACTAGAAGATTCAAAATCTTAGATGAAGGAAGGAAATAAATCTCCAAAATAACCTTATTAAGACATTAAAATGCTCTGTCTACAAAAGGTTATCATAAAGCATGTAAGGATCTGGGCAGATATGGCTCAGCCAAACAGCAAAATTAAATTACTTGAGTGGACACAGAATTTGGAACAACTAATTAAGGTTGTTCATAACAACATAAAGGATATTTAGAAGACACTGTAGGAGCATAAAGAGGAGCTTGAAAGAATAAATAGAAAAATATCCAATATCACGGAAATGAAAGATACTGTAGACCAAATTAAAAATATATTAGGAGCAATGGTGGCTCAGTGGCAGAGTTCTTGCCTGCCATGCAGAAGATGTGGGTTCGGTTCCCGGTGCCTGCCCATGCAAAATAAATACATAAATAAAATAAAATAAAATAAAATAAAAAATATAAAAGAGACTCATAACAGTAGACTTCAAGAGGCAGGAGAAACAATATACGAATTAGAGGACAGGACAATTGAATTTGAATGTTTAAAAGAACAAACGGCAAGAAAATGGAAAAACTGAAACTTGATTTCAGGAAATGACAGACACCATGAAGCATACAAATATAACAACTATTGGTGTCCCAGAAGAGGCTAGGGGAAATATAATGGGGGAAAACTTCCCAACCCTTATAAAAGACATAAACATCCAAACCAAACAAATCCAATGAATCCCAAATAGAATAAATCCAAACAGGCTTACTCTAAGACACATACTTATCAAAATGTGAAATCTTGAAGAGAATCAAAAAGTCATGAAAGCAACAAGAGAAAAGAGATTAATTACATTTAAGGGAAAACATATAAGACTGAGCTCAGAATACTCAACAGGTATCATGGAGGTGAGAAGGCAGTGGTATGATATATTTAAGATTTTGAATGAGAAAGACTTCCAGCCAAGAATTCTTTATCCTGCCAAGTTGTCCCGCAAAATCGAGGGAGAAAGAAAAATCTTCACAGATAAACAATGGTTGCAAGAATTTGCCAACAAGAGACCTGCCCTACAAGAAATATTAAAGGGAGTTCTGGAGACCGAAAAAAGACAGAGAAGGAGGTCTGCCTGAGGAGGGTACAGAATTGAAGAGTATTAGCAAGGGTAACTTAAAGGATAAAAAGTAAAGTGGGAAAAGAATATATAGATCTGACACATAAAAACTATATGTAGCTGTAGTAATAGTAGATAAAATAGATTCCTGAAATAAAAAAACTTGAAATTGTTTAGCGACATAGGTCATTACTATAGCAAAGTTGATATTTGCAATAACTTTCCACCAGACATTTTGAGATCAAACATAGTTGTTTTTTTTTTTTTAAATAACTGCCAAGCTCTTATGTTTCAAGGTATTTCCTACAACTTCATAACTGCAAGAGCTTAACACAGAAATAGAAGGTTGGTAAATTTATTGTCTTTACTGAAAAATCTTCTTAGAAAATTGCAGTTTGGCTTAGCTCTCAGCAACCGGTTCCTGAGCTCTGAGGAAACTTGCCTTCTTCTGAGCTATGCGATCTTTCTTTTGGGCAAGAAACATTTGGGGACAACGCCACCTCTTCTTTTTAACTTCTTTCTTAGAGTTTTTCTCATAGATTGGATTCTCTTGAATAGCAGTATGGGGTTTCTTCTACATCTCATCCATCATGCCTGGAGTACTTAGTTCTTTATGTATTGAGAAAATTGTTTCTTGTAAGCATCTTCCTCTTCCTCCATTAGGTGACACATATAATCTGCAACATTCTGAACAATGATGTGCTTCCCATGTACTCCGGCATTGAATTCCTGGCTTTCTGAATCATAACCAGGGAATTGTTTGGTACTATGAGGAATAGACAAGGCTCTATCCACAGCTCCCTTCAGAGCCCCCAAAACTGTATTTCCAGTGGTAGTTCTGGCAGGCCCTGCATCCAAATAGTAGGTGAAGGCACCAGGTTGACATTGTATTCATTTCCTGTCACCTCCACTTGGTCTTCATAGATCTTATCCATGCCAAACCTACCGAGAAGCCTGTGGGCCAGCAGCAGGCCAGTACAACGTGTGGCAGCACAATTTGTCAGGCCAACCATCACACTATACTTTGGAAGTTTGTGAGCATGAGCTGTGCAGACTATCATATCCCCTTCTATACAGGCATAAGCAATCTGACAAATGATATCCCTGTCAGTCACATGAACTATCATTCTGTATTGGGTGTGTTGTCCTTATTTTTATCCCGGATTGCCAAGCTTTTCCAAGCATAGTAATTGGCTTTACCCTTTCCTCCTAAATTTCATTTCGTATCTCTTGAAATAGGCCTTATTCTTGAAAACTTTAACAAACCCCATCCTGAGGAAGGAGACCAGCATCCACGGCTCGCCACAGGCCTGCAGGCCTAGTCCTACATAGTTTTGATAGCCAATCAAATGGTATTTAAGATAGCGTTTAATATTTAGAATTTAAGAAGCTCTGACATCTGTATTTGTAGATTTTTTCGTTGCTTGCTTTAATTTTAAGTTGGTTTATGAAATACATTGTACAACACAGGCTTTACAATGATTATTTAGATATTTTATTTAAATGCACCTATGGATAAGCTAAGATACTCATTTTTGGTGGGTGCGATTTTCATATATTAATTGTGAAAATATTTGTATCTTTATATTTTCCTGAAATCAGAAACTTGAAAATGTTCAGTAATACAGGTCATTACTATAGCAACGTTTATATTTGTAATAACTTTAAACTTGATATTTTGAGAACATTCAGTTTTGACAGCTAATCAAATGATATTTAAGTTAGTGTTTAATATTTAGAATTTAAGAAACTTTAATATCTGTATTTGGGACTTTTTCCTTGTTTCCATAATTTTAAATTGTTTTATGAAGCTTACTGTACAAAAATGGGCTTTACAATGATTATTTAGATACTTTATTTATGTATGCCTATGGATACGCTAACTGAGATATACACTATCGGTGGTTGTAAGTATATTGATTGTTTTCTTAAATAAAAATATTTAAACAAAGAGCTATGATAAAAAAGCTAATAATTATACCATTTTTATACAGCAATTATGTTCTTGAAGCTCAAGGTGCTTTTGAAATATGTCCTCTTCACAAATATATATGCTATGGATGTTCCTTGGGCAAGAATTTAAATAAAGAAAAGATAAATTACAGAGAAACTGAGGCACTAGATCAATAGAAAAATATACTTTAAAGAACAAAGTTCTCAAGTTCAAAACCATCCAGCTCAATGATCTGTCCATAAGATTTACACTATTAAGAGACAGGCAGCAGGATTCTCATTTGTAATCTCATATATCCCTGGTCCTCTTTCTGTCTTAACTTTACTCAAGTGTTTTTAAAATATTTTAAATGAGAAGTCATATTGTGCCACATTTTTTATGTCATATCTTGTTTGTCTCTCTTCTTTTATTGCAGTCTCCTTTTGTGTATAGTTGATCTTTTGTGATATAACTGATCTATCCCTTTACATTTCCGTTTCTGTGTGTGTATGTATATATATATATATGGCACCGGGAATTGAACCCAGGTCCCTGGCATGGCAGGTGAGAACTCTGCCTGCTGAGCCACTGTGGCCCACCCCAGTTTCTGTATATTTTAAAAATACTTTCTTTGTGTGTTACATTGGGGTTTGTAATAAACAACCTAAATCTATAATCTGCTAGTTTGAAAAGAAACCAACTTAATTTCAATAACATACACATTCTCTGCTCCCATATCTCTCCGTTTCCCCTCTGATTATGTTTTTTTGTCACACATTGCCTGTTTATATTTTGCGTCCAGTTTAAGGAAATATGTTTATTCTTGTTCAACTGTATTCTAATACTTATAGGAAATAGAGTTATATAATGAGGATACAGTACTACTAGATTTTGCATTCACCCATTTAATTACCTTTATTGAATGTCTTCACATCTTTATAGCACTCCGAGTCACTCTCTCTTGTCTTTTCCTTTCAATCTAGAGAATTCCCTTTCCATTTCCTCTTTTTAAAGATGTGAAAACTTATGTCCTGAAGAAGTGGGATGTAATTAACAACTCTAATACTTGCATTATCATGTGAAATTGCTATGCTTCTCAAATATATTCAAATAACTCTTTAGCCAAATCTGCTTTGTAGTATTAGTCTTCCTATGTCTGGGAAGGTTTGTTTGCTTAACCATAAAGCACTGATAGCACAGTAATCACAGCAATCAAATGGAGAGAAAAAGTTAAGACCTAATTTCATTTAATAAATTAACTATGGGGCTTATTTTTAATTCCAAATTCAATGTGAAAGACCATATGAGCCTATTCGGTGATGAGAATAAAGAAAAAAACATTTCAACTTTGGTTTTTAAGTCTAATATGTATTTTAATTTCTTTTGTGAAAAAAATCCATCACAATATAGACCATTTTCATGTTCAAAGTTCGGAAGCCTCATGTTCCTAGAAGAGCAGGGGAATGGGGTCACATGGTGAGGGGAAGGTTGGCCACCATCTCCAATATCCCTTTGTCTTCTACAGTGCCTGTGATCTCTAATTCATTTGATTAGGAACACAGGTTAAAGCAGTCCTCCTCCAAGGTTTTGTCAGATCAGAGACCAGAAAAAGGAAACCAGGGATGTAATTAACTGGGTACAAGAAGTTAGACGAGGGTATGCTAGGGAGGAAATCCCACAAGATGGTTCCCTTAGAAGTGGCCTCTCAAAGGAAGGAAACCTCAGTATTGGACTCTAATTTGGCATAAATCCTTTCTTTTGAATTGTCTACCAGCTCTGCTGCTGTGGTCAGTGTGAAGATGCAGAGCTACCCTGGGGGATGCTTCTGAGGCTATGAAGTATGCTCTGGCATCCAGAAGAAAGAAGAGTGAGCATCTGGCACAGGGCTGCATATAGGAATATGACTTGAAAAGTACAAGGCCCAATCATTTTGCATGCAGGGCTGAATTTAAACCAGAAGGAAATATGCTGCCTGAATATTTGGTTCTTCACACTTTGATGAGGAACCTGTCATGGCTTTTATTGTAAAGACCAAAGTGTTTGTAAAAAGCATCAATAATTTTCACATTTGGATAAAGTTGCAGATTCAGGATAAGTTAGTATCAAGCAAGTGCTATGGTCTTCATTGAGCTCTCCCAGCAGATTTAGAGGTAATGTGTCTCATACTGCCAGCTCATGCTCTAAGACAGTATATTATGAAACAAAATAAAACAGTCATCAGCTTATTTCTTGCAGGGACATTGTGCTTAAAGCAGAAAACTCACAATTAGGTTTATTTGTTTGTTTTAATATCTTATGCTGAGAGGAAAGGATTCAATGAAAATTAAATATATGGGAATTTAGGAACTTCATGTTCAATCATTCAAGTTACTAAGCCTTTAGGCATGTGGATACAACAGTGAACAAAATACAAAAATCCCTGCTCCTGGGAGCTATTTTTTAAAAGCTGAGGTCAATGTACACATATGCCATCTCCAAGCACCCACGTGCACCTCTCTATGGACTGCCCTCCCTCTCACATGTAACTGGGAAATTCCTAGTCTTTTCCAAGACTCAGTTCAAGCATCACTTCTTAGGAATTCTGTCCAAACTCTCCTCCCAAATGAAGAATTGACTACTTCATCTTTTGTGGACCCCTATTCTCCATATGGGCTTGTTTTAACTCTCAAAATGCTTGGTTGCTCTTGCCTCCAAGTTTGCCTCTTCCATAACCTGTGAGATTCTATTTTATTTATGTTTATAATCCCAGCACCCAGCAGAATGAATAAGTGGTTCATTTAGGCACAGTGCATCCTACACACCCAGAGGCTTGTGAAAATACAGATTGTTTTGCCCCTACTCCAGATTAGTAAGCCAAGGCCCCAACTGATGCTGCTGCTGCTGAGCTAGGTTCACATTTTGAGAATCAGTGAGAGATCTTGCTTATAGTATTTGCTCAACAAATGTATAGAAAAAGAGGTTTAACAATGTTTTTGCTTTTTCTTTTCTTTCTATCCTTGTAATTTCAAGTAACTTTCAAGGCTTTCTTAATTCACAGACCAAAGAAAGGATCAAGCAGCATGGCCTCCAACCTAACTGTCTCATATAATTACAAAAGTAGCAACATTTATTGCATACTTTCTATGTGCCAGACACTACTGCTTCTTTATTTTGTTTTTGGTTTTTGCATGGGCAGGCACCGGGAATTGAACCTGGGTCTCTGGCATGGCAGGTGAGAACTCTGCCTGCTGAGCCACAGTGCCCGCCCCACACACTACTGTTTTAAATGCTTCATCTGTGTTGAATAATTTAATCCATGCATCAGCCCCTTGAGGTAGATGTTATTATTACCTCAATTTTCAAATAAGGCAATAGCGGCACAGAACAAACAACTTGTCCAGCGGTTGATGGTGCAGCCTTTCTCAACTGGGATTCCTCATTCGAACCCCAGCACAGAAACTTATTTGAGTGACTATTTTCTTAATTCTCTTAAGATAACACTCCCAGTTTTCCATCTCTCCCCATCAACTACAGTTCATCCTGCTGCCCATTCTCTCACAAGAATACATGGAAACTAAATTGATTACTAATTGGTATCGTGATAGATGCACTGAAGAGAAGTTAATTCATATATACAATGGGCGCACTAGGATATTAGGACTTAATTTTCTAATCTGGCAGAGAATGGCTGAGTGGAAGCAGGATTGGCTGCTATGATTCCACCCAATTTAGAATCTATTTCATTTGCAAAAAATCCAGGGTCTAGTCAATAAAATATTATGGGGCCAAACTAACCTGACTCAAAAAGATAAATAGCAACAATTCTTCTTGATGAAGAGAAGTTGATTGTCCGTAAAATCATAGGTATCAACATACAGTTAGAAAACAGATGGTGCATTTTAAATCACTCCTGTAAGTGAGCTGACCTGTAAATTGTCATTAATGTACCGGTCTTGACTTGTTCTGCTTTGTAATCAGCCTTTTATCTCCTACCAGGGAAATCCATTAGCCACAGGCATCTCCATTATTTGTGTCTCTTCTCAGCTATTAAAACATTATTATATTAAATAATTCACCCTTGATGATTGGTCTAAGCTTTCATTAGTACCACGTTCAGGAAAAAATAAGAATAGGTCTTTACAGTTTGCACTTAGAGTGATAAGTGTTAAATCTTTTTTGCTAGAAAATCAAGAAGAAGCTACTTCAGACAGAGCAGGATTGGTTCCCTTCTTTTCTAATTTCCATCATCCCTCAGTGCCCATGGAACCCTGCCCTAGGGAAAATGAAACGGAAAGAGATTTGCTTATGCATTAGACTTACTTGTTTCCACACACTAACACACTTCCTAGATACATTTTTCCTTCCCTTCACATAGTCAAGCACTCAGGAAGAAGGAAGAATTTCCTCAGGCCTCAATATTTAAAATACTTCAGTTTTCTTTCTTTACCCGTCAACGACCTGCTGCCCCTTTTCTCACAGGAGTACATGGAAACTGAATTGATTACTTACACAAAATTGACAATCTAAATGTATATCAAAAGTCAGATGCAATGTAAAAATGATTATAATTTCATCAAATTTAAGAATATGGTTGTTAAGTAGTCATATTGATTAACCTGCATGAATCAACCTAAAATTGAGTTATTGCATGGAAAATATATATTTAATAGAGGAAATGATTCCTTTTTATATCTAAATGCATGATTTTTTCCTACTCTGAGAAATAAAAAACAAAATAGCCTTCTAAAAGGATTTTTAAAGATTAAAAAAATTGTGTAAAGCATGATTTCACTTTTCTTTTTGCTTATATGCTAATTTAAAACATAAGATAAAAAGACCACTTTCCAATGACATCGATGAAAACAGCGTATGTAAAGCATAGGTTCTGATTACTCAAACCACACAAACCATTCAGTGAGATATGCCGAAATGAACCGCAAATTGACTTATCTTAACCAAAGAAGTAAGCTGTGGGGAGAAAAACTCCAGGACACAGGGGGGATAGAAGCAAATATTCAAAGACAACTAGGAACAAACTTTGCTTCTCATTCTCTGCCCAAAGGAAGTAGCTATGTTGCTGCTGAGTTTGGTTCAGGAATCAGAGTCTTTCCCTTAAACAGAAGCAACATTTAAGTTCCTCCAAAAGAGTGCTCTAAGGTCATGAACCAACAGGCAAGACTGTACCAGGAAGTGTCTTCCTGAACTATGGTAAGACTCTCTGCCGGGTGTGTACTACCAGTAGCTGACTGCTGGAGAGGGAAGCAAAGGGCAAGAGAGGTTCCTGGCTAACATAATGCTGAATTGTAACTATTTTGTGTCACCACCTCACGATAGTTAAACTCTGATAAGCCCCAGACCAACAGTTGAATTAGCTTCTCTGGGTCACTGGTTCTTAATGGGGTAAGGAGTATATCAATGCTAACTCTAGAACATTTGAAAACTGCTTACTAGGAGCTTCCCCTTTAGCTGTCTTCCCCTATAATGATTCAATAAGGCCCTGAGGAGGGGGGGAGGTGAGATCTGGCATGAGCATTTATACAAAATTCCACAGATTATTTTGATTCACAAAATCCTCTGTTTGAAAACTGATATACACATGCATTTAGGAAGATAAATTACTTTCAACTTCAAGAGAAGAAGATTCACATTCACTTGCTTTAGGAATAATTATTGCTGGGCACCAGGTGGAGAAACTGGTTTAATATTAAACAATTGGGGTAATCAAATAGATAATTTATGTTTAACTCTTTATGTTTTATTATCATTTTACATATCTCACATATGTGTGATTGTTAATTGTGCAACCATCCTTGGAAATATATCATGAAAAATAATCAGAGCACTGTTCATGACATTAACAGCTGTATATACTGTTTTTGTTTATATCGACAGGATTGAAATTTCTTGAAGAATTTTCTATCAAGACAGCCAGAATCCTGGCAAAACTAATAGTGACTACAGCAAAAACTGCCACTCATTCCTCTCTCCCGCCTAGATTTCTCTTCCTGAACCTCCTATTAAACTCAGTATGGATCATATAGTTTAGCAGTTAATTTTTCTCTGTATTTCTTCCATATCTTTATTCCTGTTTATCCAAATAAGCTCTAAGTTTCTTCAAGACACTAAGTATGGCTTTTTTTTTTTCTTTTTAATCTTTCCTATATTGCCTAATATATATACGTTTAGGAAATAGCAATTGAGTGCTGATAATAAATCTTAAACTGTGTGCCCTAAGAGGTTACTTTGTGTTGGAGATTGGATCCTGTACCCCACAAAAGACATGTTCAAGTCTTAATCCACATTATTATATGTGTAAACCCATTTGTAAACGAGACCTTTGAAGATGTTATTAATTAAGATGTAGAATCATTTGTAAACAGGATCTTCAACAATGCTATTTAGATGAGGCCAGACTGAATCAGGGTGGGCCTTAACCTGTATGCCTGAAGTCCACATAAAGTTTAGACAGAAACACAGCAGCTGAGCAGGAGAAGTAGAAGCCAAGAAGAGAACTCATATACAGAGGCAGAGGAACCTTGTAAGGCAAGGAACCCTGAGGTATCGGAATGCCACAATCTCTGGTAGGAAGCTTGGCCTACCTGTTTAGACCTTGATTTTGGTCTAGTCTTCAGAACAGTAAGACAATAAATTCTCATTGTTTAAGCCAACCCACTGTGTGATATATGTCATAGTAGACCTGGCAAACAAGACATTCTGTAAGCATGACCTGAAAGGAACTTTACCTTTGAGACAGTCCTGGGCTGACATTGTTCTTTACAAGATATGTAGTCTCAATTGAGGTATGAAAACTCCGTGTATCTAAGTTTTCTCATAAAAAGTGAAAATAATACCCGTTGCCAAAGGTAGTCACGTTCTTCACATGAGATCATGAAAAAATATCCATAATAGCCACTCACTAAAAATTATTCTACCTCTCACCCCATTGAAAAAACCAAGGTTTTTTATACAGTGTGCTGAAAATTCAAACATACTGATTTAAGAATTGTTGAAGTGGAATCTAAACAGAAAATCAATGGAGCTATTATGGGGAGTGACATCATTAATACAGCAGCATAAGACATCTCTGAAATGATTCCCTCTAGAGACAGGTAAATAAAAGGGTAGGCTCAAATTTGTTGGAACTCTGGAGAACAATTGAAACTGGAATATGACTCTACAATGCTGAACTGAGGGGATAAAAAAAAAACCCAAGAGAAAAGGTAGGAGAGCAGCACAGCAGTTTTGCCAGTCCAGACCCCTCCCACATACTCAGATCATATGGTTAAGATCTGTATGGTTTCATATCCATATGGTTCTGATCTGTAAGGTTCCAGCCCAAGAACCTCCTGCCTTGGACACTGACCACACAGACGCCTATAGCAGTGGTCTAGAGTACTACATGGATTCAGGCATGAGGACCCAAAGCCACATAGACTCATGGTGGTGCTCCGGCAATCTATGTGCACACAAAGTGACACACTGAAACCAGAGTGACAAACAGCAGGATTTTAGTTAAGATGTACACACTCTCAGCTCAGACACTAATTGCTGGTGTACCTAAACAAAAAAATCAGATGTCTTTGAATAGTGACCCTATTTGTTCGCTTGGTCTATATCACCTAATCTGGAACTTACCAGAGCAGAAAAGCCACACAAAAAGAGGAAGCTGAGCCACTGTGGACCCACGGTTAAAAGCTGGAGTGAAAGGGTAAGCCAGAGTGCAGAAAAGGAGTTGAACAAATCACAGCTGCTAGGGAGGAAAATTCATACAAAAACAAAAAGAAAAGCCCAGAATCCCCAAAGGAGGAAAAGAGGAAAGGAAATCCTTCCCTTGAGGGAAACAGTTGCAGATACTAGGGTAACCCTGAAAGTTACTGCACGTGCCCAGGGCAAGACACAGGCACAGAGAGACTGGGGAAAAACTGACCTGTTAACCAGGGGCTGTTCTAAAAGTTCAGTATAAATTGGACCAAGCACTGAAGAATAGCCTTAACACACAGCCATTCTACATTAAAATCTTAGGTAAGAGAGAGAAAATGACTTTCATGGTAAGCCATCAAAATAACCAAATGCCCAGACATCAACAAAAGATCACAAGACATACCAAGAAACAAGAAGAGAGTGCATTCAAGAAAATATATTAAACAAATAGAGGAAGCACAGACATTGGAACAACTAAATAAAGACATTCAGCCAAATCTCCTAAATCAGTTCACTGAGCTAAAGTAAAATATGGCTATAAAACTAAATGGTAAATAAAAATAAAAATAAAAAATAAATGGTACCAGAAGATTATATGTGAGAAAGGAGAACTAGGAAGCTTAAAAACAAACATAAAAACTAAGAGGATGAAAACTACAATAATGGAGATTACAAATACACTAGAGGTATTCAACAGCAGATTTGAATAGGCAGTAGAAAAAATGAGTGAATTAGAAGACCGGAGAATCAAAATCATGCAGTCTGAAGAACAGATAGGAAAAAGAAAGAAAAAAAAGGTAAGTGGAGTCTCAGGGACCTGTGGGAAACATGAAGCATACCATACACCTATTATGGAAGAGCCAGAACAGGAGAAGGAAAAAGGGGTGGAAAGAATATTTGAGGGAAAAATGGCTGAAAAATTCCTAAATCTTATGAAAGTTGTAAATATATACATCCAAGAAGCATAAGCAACTCCAAATAGGATAAAGCCTAACAAACCCACCCCAAATCATATACTAGTCAAAATGCCCATTGCCAAAAATAAAGACAGAATTCTGAAAGCAGCAAAAGAAAAGCGATTTGCCTACAAGCAAGAAGTCCTCAATAAGACTAAGTGTCAACGTCTCATCAGAAATCATGCAGGTAAGAAGGGAGTGGTAAGATATACTTCAGGGTACCGAAAGAGACAAACTGCCAGCCAGAATTCTACTTCCAACAAAACTGTCCTTTCAAAATGAGGGAGAGTTTAAAATGTTCACAAATAAAACCTGAGAAAGTCTGTCACCAAGAGACCTGCTCCACAAGAGAGTTCTTCTTGAATTCTGGTTCAAAGGAAAGAACAGGAGATAGGAGCTTAGAGCAGTTTGAAGAAATGAAGATCCTCCATTAAAGGTAACTACATGGGTAAATGCAAAACCCAGTAGTATGTTATCCTTTATTTCCTGTAGGATTTAGAAGACCACTGAATAGGAAATATTCTATGTTACGGAAACAAAAAATATAAAGGTAAAGTATGACAAAGATAACATAAAAAGGGTAAATGGAGGGGTAATGGAGCAGAGACTACATATGCTACTGAAGTTAAGGTGGTATCATTTCAAAATTGTAGATTATAGCCTTAGGTTGTTTAATACAAATTCCAGGGTAACAACAAAGATAGTGCTTAAAATACATACAGAAATGGACATGAGAAAGGGGTCGATCAGTTCATTAAAAAAGATCACCTATACACAAAAGAAGGTTGCAATTAAGGAAGAGAGACAAAAAAGATACGACATATAAGAAACAAAGGGCAAAGTGGCTGAAGTCCTGCCTTAGTAATGACATTGAATGTAAATGGATTAAACTCCCCAATTAAAAGCACAGATAAGCAGAATGGTTTCAAAAGCATGATCCACCTTTATGTTTTTTACAGGAGACTCACCTTAGACACAAAGACATAAACAGGTTAAAAGTGAAAGGATTAAAGAGAACATTTCAAGCAAATAGTAATGAAGAAAGCTGGGGGTGGGGGGGGGGTAGCTGTCCTAACATCAGATAAAAATAAATGTTAAATAAAAAACTGTGATGAGAGACATAGAAGGATGCTATCTATTAATATATTCACCAAGAGGCTCTAACAATCATAAACATAAACACCTAATTACCATGTACTAAATAAAATATATGAGGCAAACATTGACAAAACTGAAGGGAGAAACAGACAACTCTATAATAGTTGGATACTTTGCTACATCACTTTTAGCAATGGATGGAGCATCTAGGCAGAAGATCAATAAGGAAATGAGAATTTGATCAGTAGTTTGAATGAATCAGACCTAACATGCTTAAACAGAACGCTGCACCCTCAAACAGCAGAAAAGAGTTCATGGGTCATTCTCCAGGATAGATGTTGGGTCACAAAACAAGTTCCAATAATTTTTTTTGGTATGCTTATGGTGGGGTCACATTTCATTCTTTTTCCATGTAAGTATCCCATTATTACAGCATCATTTGTTGAATTGTCTGTTTTTATTGAATTGTTTGTTTGTTATTCTTTGGAAAGTGCATGGTCTGGGAATTGAAACCGGGTCTCCTGCATGGCAGATGAGAATTCTACCACTGAATCACCCTTGCATTTCCTCCAATAAATTTTTAAAAATGGAAATTATACAAAGCATTTTCTCTGACCAAAAAAGAAGCTAGAAATCAGTAACAGAGGGAGAACTGAAAAATACAATATATATATATATTTCCTCAGAGGAAAATTTGTAGCTCTAAATGCTTACTTTAAAAAAGACCTCAAATCAGAGACCTATATCAAACCTGAAAGAAATAGAAAAAAAGATGGACAAACTAAACCTAAAGTAAGCAGAAGGAAGGAAATCACAAAGATTAGAGCAAAATAAATGAAAGAGAATTTTTAAAAAATAGAATCAATAAAACCAAAAGTTGGCTCTTTGCAAAATCAGTAAAAGTAACCAACTTTTGTCCAGACTGACAAAGAAAAAATAAAATGAAAATAACTAACATGAGAAATGAAATGGAAGACATGACTATTGACCTTCCAGAAATAAAAAGCGATTATAAGAAGACTCTAAAAAATTGTATGTCAACGAATAAGACAACCTAAATAAACTAGACAAATTCCTAGAAGCTCACAAACTACCTACAGTGATTGGAGAAGAAATAGAAGATCTCAATAGATCAACAGTGAGTAAAGAGATTGACTCAGTAATCAAACACTCAGGGCCAGATGGCTTCATTGGTGAATTTACCATTCCAAGAAAAATTAACAAAATTGCTGCTTGAACTCTTCCTAAAAACTGAGGAGAAGGAAACACTTTCCAACTATGAGGCCAGTGTCTCCCTAATACCAAAGCCAGATAGAGATATCACAAGAAAAGAAAATTATAGATCTATATCCCTTATGAATATAGATGTAAAAATCCTTAACAAAATATTAACAAGATGAATCTAATAACATCAAAGAAATTATACAGCATGATCAAGTGGGATTTATCTTAGGAATGCAAGGGTGGTTTAACATAAGAAAATCAATTAATGTAACACTACATTCATAGATTGAAAGAAAAAAGCACACATGATCACCTCAATTGGTGCAAAAAAGGCATTTGACAAAATCTTAACACCACACTCAGAGAACTAGGAATAGAAGGAAACATTCTTGACAGGAAAAAAGGACATATATGTAAAACCCATAGTTAGTATCATACTCAATAGTGAAAGATGGAAAGCTTTCCTCCTACGATCAGGTACAAAATAAAGATGTCCACTGTCACCACCGTTAGTCAACATTGTAGTGGAAGGTGTAGCCAGAGCAATTACACAAGAAACTAATAAAAACATCTAAATTAGAAAGGAAGAAGTAAAACTTTAACCATATACAGATGACATTATCCTATATATAGAAAATCTTTAATACTCCACAACAATCCAGAATATACAGAGATTCTTCAACTTAACAACAAAAAGAAAAACAACCCAATTAAAAAATGGGCAAAAATGAGATTTTTGTAGGTTTGCCCAGAGTGATGCACTGATAAATCTCAGAGTGATTTGAACAGTGAATAAAAAGGTATTTGCAAAGTCCCCTTGGGGGAATGGTGAGAAAGGGGAATAATTCAACTTCCCCAAGTGGAGAATTCTTGATACTCTCACTAGGAGAAACTTAACCCCACAAAGGATAGGTCAAGCTTACTTAAAATTAGGCCTAAGAGTCACCCCCAAGTGAACCTCTTTGTTGCTCAGATGTGGCCTCTCTCTCTCAGCCAATACGACAAGCAAACTCACTGCCCTCCCCGTCTCTACGTGGGACATACTCCCAGGGATATGGACCTTCCTGGCAATATGGGACAGAAATCCTACAATGAACTGACACTCAGCATCAAGGGATTGAGAAAACAATCTCAACCAAAAGGGGGAAGAGCAAAATGAGACAAAATAAAGTGTCAATGGCTGAGGAGAGATTCAAAACAGAGTCGAGAGGTTATCCTGGAGATTATTCTTATACATTAAATAGATATCACCTTTTCAGTTAAGGTGTAATGGAGAGGATGGAGGAAACTGCCTGAAAATATACAGCTGTGTTCTAGTAGCCATGTTTCTTGAAGATGATTGCATAATGATATAGCTTTTGCAATGTGACTGTGTGATTGTGAAAACCTTGTGTCTGATGCTTCTTTTATCTACCTTATTGACAGATGAGTAAAACATATGGATTAAAAATCAATAACTAATAGGGGGAACAAATCTTTAAATGTAGTAGATTGAAATGCTAGTGATCAATGAAAGGGAGGGGTAAGGGGTATGGTATGTATGAATTTTTTCAGTTTTCTTTTTATTTCTTTTTCTGAATTGATGTAAATGTTCTAAGAAATGATCATGATGATGAATATGCAACTATGTGATGATACTATGAATTACTGATTATGTATGTAGAATGGAATGGTCATATGGTAAGAATGTCTGCGTTTGTATGTTGGTATGTTTAATAAATAAAATAAATTTAAAAAAATCTAAGAAGAAATACAAATGGTTAAAAGCCACATGAAAAGATACTCAACTTCAGTGGCTATTAGGGAAATGCAAATTAAAACCACAATGAGATATCATCTGACACCCAGTAAAATGGCCATTATCAAAAAAACAGAAAATGACAAGTGCTGGAGAGGATGTGGAAAAAGAGGCACACTTATCCATTGTTGATGGGAATGTAAAATGGTAGTACCACTGTGAAAGGCAGTTTGGTGGTTCCTCAGGAAGCTAAGTATAGAACTGCCACATGACCCAGCAATCCCATTGCTAGGTATCTATTCAGAGGACATGAAAGTAAGGACACAAATGGACATTTGCACATGAATGTTTATAGAAGCATTATTTACAATTACAATGAGACGAAAACAGCCCAAATGTCCATCAATGGATGAACGACTAAACAAGCTGTGGTATATACATAGGATGGAACATAATTCAGAATAAAGTCATGAAGCATGTAATAACACGGATGGAACTAGAGGACAATATACTGAGTGAAATTAGCCAGAAACAAAAGGACAAATACTGTATGGTCTCACTGATATGAACAAACATTAATGAATGAACATGGAGAATTTAAGTTAATAACACAGGTTATCAGGAGATAGAAATAGGGCAGAGATTGGACAATTGGTGCTGAAGGAATACAGATTGTGCAACAAGACTGACTATAAAAATTCAGATATGGATAGCACAATACTACCTGATTGTAGGCCAATAATGTAAGTAGACTGAATAAAGCTGAATGTGAGTATGGTTGAGGAAGAAGGGCTGGGGGCACATATGAAATCAGAAGGTAGGATAGAGGATAAAGTCTGAGATGGCATAATTTAGAAACGCCTAGAGTGTACAATAACGGTGATTAAATGTACAAATGCACAAATTTAAAAAAACATTTTTGCAGGTGGAAGAACAAAGGAAATTCAGTATTGCAGAGTGTTGAAAATAGATGGTATATGGGAAAAACTACAATCAATGTAAACTAGGGTCTATAGGGTCTATAGGGTCTATAGTCAACAGTAACGTTGTAATATACTTCCACTGAATGTAGTAAAGGCATTATGCTATAACTAAATGTCAACAGGTGGAGGCATTGAGAAAGAAGTATGGATTCTTTGTGGAAGAAAAGGAAATGTCTTCAGATAGAGTATGGTGGCAAAGGCATGTCTATATACTCAGGCTGGATCGTGTGAATAAAAAACAGGTGTGGATAAAACTATTTCAAATGGTCAGAGAGAAACAAGTGACAGAGAAAATGTTGCAAAAGAGATGTACCTATTCACTGTTAGTAGGGAAATGAGAGGTACAGTTCCTTGGAGAGCAGTGTGGTGGTTCCACAAGAGGTTAAGGGTGGATTTGCCATATGATCCTGCAATCCCATTCTCATATGATCCTGAAACTCCATTGGAGGAACTGAACGTGGGGACACAAATGGGTATTTTCACACTGGTGTTTCTGGCAGCAGTGATCATGATCCACAATAAATGGAGGTGGCGTAGGGGTACAACAGCTGTGGAATGAAGGGGGAACTATGGAATATACATATAATGGACTACTGAGCGGCCACAAGAAGAAATGAAGTTATGAGGCATGCAACTAGATGAATGAACCTAATGAGCTGTATGTTGAATGAATGTGAGGAATAAAAAGACAATTATCATGCCTCAATTATATAGACCAATTATAATATAAAAATTTGGTGAATTAAAGTCAAGACTATGGGTTATCAGGTTGGGGCTTATTGTAAAGGGTCCTAAATTGTAAGCTTTTACAATTGTAAAATTGTACAATTGTAATTGTAAGCAGTTACATATATTCAGGAGGTGTAATTGTTAATACTAAATTCTGAGATACTGAGCTGTTTGTATATAACTTGGTCTTTCCCAGAAACTTTGGGCATTTATGCAACTTCTGAAACTCAGGGTCAGAGCTCTGAAGCTATGAAAGTCAGCAGTACCCCATACAGGAACTGTTTAAAAAGTTGAAAAAGTGATCAGACATTGAGTAGAGATATGAATGAAGCTGATCTGGATAGGACTAAGGTATATCAGAAGACTAGGTAAAGGATGCTATCATCAATATCTTAAAATTTCAACTTCTGTGTGAGACTAAAGGGAGAGATGTTTATTTGGTGCAAAATTTATATTTTGGGTAGTGTATTTCCTAATTTAATTGTATGGTCAGTATAGCTGAACACCATAAGTACAGGGAATTTTGAATAGGGTATGGTATTTTGTTGGTTTGTTCAGGCTAGTGTGATGACCCAATAAATTCCAGAGTGGTTTGGACAGTGAATAAAGAAGTATTTGCAGGGTTACCTTGGGGGAATGGGGAAAAAAGGGGAAAGATTCAATTTCCCCATTTGGAGAATTTCTGGTATTTTCACAAGCAGTGGAGACAACCAAATCAATAGGCTCAGCCCCTGAACTTGGGGTTCACCCCTATGAAACTTATTCCTGCAAAGGATAGGCTAAGCCTTCTTTAAATTAGGCCTAAGACTCACCCCCAGAGAACCTCTTTTGTTGCTCAGCTGTGGCCTTTCTCTCTTAAGCCGACATGGCAAGTGAACCCACTGCCATGTTTATGCCCTCTATGTGGGACTTGACTCCTAGTGGTGTAAATCTCCCTGGCAACATGGGACAGAAATCACAGGATGAGCTGGGACTCAGCATCAAGGGATTAAGAAAATCTTCTTAACCAAAAGGGGGAAGAGAGAAATGAGAAAAAATAAAGTGTCAGTGGCTGAGAGATTTCAAACAGAGTCAAGAGGTTATCCTGGAGGTTATTCTTATGTATTATATAGATATCCCTTTCCAGTTTCTGGCATATTTGAGTGGCTAAAGGGAAGCACTTGAACCTATACAGCTGTGCTCCAGTAGCCTTGTTTCTTGAAGATGACTATATGAAGATATAATGTTTACTATGTGACTGTGTGAGTCAAAATTTTGTGTCTGATGTTCCCTTTATCTAGGGTATGGACAGATGAGTAAAAAACATGGATTAAAAAAACAAATAATAGAGAGAACAAAGAGTAAAATACATTGGTTAGATGGAAATACTAGTGTTCAATGAGAGGGAGAGGTAAGGGGTATGGTATGTATGAGTTTTTTCTTTTTATTTCTTTTTCTGGAGTGATACAAATGTTCTAAAAAATGATCATGGTGATAAATATACAACTGTGATGATATTGTGAGCCATTGATTGTACACCATGTATGGAATGTTTGTATGTTAAGAATGTTTGTGTTTGCATATTGTTTTGCCAATAAAAATATTTTTAAAAAATCTACAACATAGCTACTAGAGCTAATAAACAAATTGTACAAAGTGATGGGATATAAGGTCAACATGCAAAGATCAGTGGTGCTTCTATACACTAGTAAGGAACAATCCAAAGAGGAAATAGAGAAAAACAATTCTATTTACAATATCAATGAAAAGAAACAAATATCTATAGGAATAAATTTAACCAAGAATAATATGGACTTATTGTACACGAATAGTAACTATAAAACATTTTAATTTAATTGAAAGTAAAGAAGACCTGAATAAATGGAAGTGTACTCTGTGTTCATGGATTGGAACATAAAATATTGTTAAGATGTCATTTCTACCCAAAGCCACATATAGATTCAATAAAATTTCAATCCAAATTCCAAACGCCATTTTCTCAGAAATGTTGAAGTCAATCATCAAATTTATATGGAAGGATATGGGGCCTCAAATAACCAAACCATTTTGAAGAAGAAGAAAGCTGGAGGACTCATATTTTCTCACCTTAAAACTCATTACAAAGGTACAGTAACCAAAACAGTATGGTGCTGGCATAAGGACAGACATATAGACAAATGGAATCAAATTGAGAGTTCAGAAGTAAGTCCTCACATCTATGGCCAATTGATCTTGGACAAGGGTGCCAGTCTACTCAATTGGGAAAGAATGTTCTCTTCAATGAATGGTGCTGGGAGAATTGGATAGCCATATGCAAAAGAATGAAGGTGGATTCCTACCTCACACCCATATATAAAAATTAATTCAAAATGGATCAATGACCCAAGTATAAGAATAAAAAATGATATACCTCCTAGAAAAAAACAAACAAACAAACAAACAAACAAAAACAAAGAAACGTCTTTAGGGCCTTGTATTAGGCAATGGTTTTATAAACTTTATGCCTGAAGCACAAATACCAAATGAAAAAATAAATGGGACTTCATCAAAATTAAAGATTTTTGTGCCTCAAAGGACTTTATCATGAAAATAAAAAGACAACTTATGGAATGAGAGAAAATAGTTGGAAACTATGTATCTGATGAGGGTTTAATATTCAGAATAGATAAAGAATTCCTACAATTCAACAACAAAAAGACAAAGAGTCCAATTTAAAAAAAGGACAAAAGACCTGAATAGATATTTCTTCAAAGAAGATTTAATGAATGACCAATAAATGCATGAAAAGGTGCTCAATGTCATTAGCCATTGAGAAAACGCAAATTAACACCACAAGAGATAACCATTTCACAGTCAGTCACTAACAGGGCTAGGATTTAAAAAATAAAAAATAAGTGCTGGAGAGGATATAGAGAAATAGGAACATTCATGAGTTGATGGTAAAATGGTGCAACAACTGTGGAAAATAGTTTGGCAATTCCTTAGAAAGTTAAGAACAGAATTACTATATGACCAGTAATTCCACTTCTAGGTACATACCCAAAAGAATTGAAAGCAGGGACTTGAACAGATATCTCTACACTGAAGTTCACAGCGACATTATTTACTGTTGTCAACTCCAATGTCCATCAATAGTTGGATGGATAAACAAAATGTGGTATATACACACAATGGAGTATTATTCAGTTGTAGAAAGAAACAAAGTTCTAATGATGCCACAACATGGATGAACCTTGAAGACTTCATGTTGAGTGAAATAAGTCAAACCCCAAAGACCAAATATTGTATGATCTCACTTCTATGAAATGCGTAGAATATTCAGTTTCATAGAGTCAGAAACTAGAACACAGGTTACCTGTGGCTGGATGGGGATGCTTTTTACAGTTTACCGTGTGCTTCAACATAAAAGAATTCCTTTTGTCCTCATTATAATCCTCATTTTACAGAGGTGAAAACTGAGGCTGTGAATGACTAAAGAATTACACGATGGTACTAGCTGCAAGGTGAACCAAAATTTTATGCCTTTCCACCATACCATACAGAAGGCATAGAGCTGGATTTAAGTAAGCCTGTTGCTTTGCTAGACAAATATTTAGAAGTAAGAGATGCGCAATGTTTTTGACAGTGTATGCATGTATTGGTTTGAAGCTGTTATGTTCCCTAGAAAGGGCCATGTTCTTTTAATCCATTCCTGTGGATGCAGACTTGTGGATGGGACCTTTTGGTTAGGTTATTTCAAGTGAGATGTGACTCATCTCATTCAAGGTAGGTCTTAAGCCTTTTACTAGAGTCCTTTATGAGAGGATAAAGGATAGAAAAAGCCAAGAGAGCTTAGAGAGAAAGCAATGCTTCTTCCTAGAGAAGCAAGCATGGATCCATATAACCTCAAAGAGGAGGACACTGGAACTAGAAGTTGAAAGCAATGAAACCCAGGAGCAAAGGACCAGGAGATTCCACCATGTGCTTTGCTATCTAACAGAGGAATCCCGGATGCCATCAACCTTTCTTCAGAGAAGGTATCTTCCTCTTGATGCCTTAATTTGGATGTTTTCATGGCCTGAGAATGATAAATTTGTAAGCTAAAAATTCTCCGTTGTAAAAGCCAACCTATTTCTAGTATAGCTGCATTTTGGCAGCTTTAGCAAACTGACACCATGTAAGAGATTGATTATAATGATGGACCATGAGAGCTAAGCCAAGTAAAATGGAAGGTGAGGGCAAGGAGGGTATAGCTAAAGATACTATAAAGGTGAGAAGGTGATAATTTGGCCATTCCAGTAAGTTTGAAGAATTTTTTATTTGGGGGTACTAGAGAGAATAAGTAAAAGAGGGGAAAAAGTAAAAAATATAGGAGACGTTGGTCAGGGAGGAGGATGCTTGAAAATTGGATTATGGAGGGATGCAACTACTGGCAGTAACACAATCAAGAGTCTAATCATATAGGTGGACGGTTGAGGTAGAGTGAAGTGCAAGCTTGTTGGAGAAGAGGTCAAGAACTTAAAAGACGAGGATATTTTGGGGCAGTGCAACGGTGGCTCAGTGGCAGAATTTTCACCTGCCATGCCCAAGACCTGTGTTTGATTCCCAGTGCCTGCCCATGCAAAAAATAAAAAATAAAAAAAATAAGACCAGGATATTGGCAGGACCAACTGTGAGTACTGAAATCACCAAGAATTAATCCAAGTATAGTGTCAAAAAGAAGACAATGGGAAGGTGTTAAAATATTTTTGGACTGATGGAGAGTGATCTGGAGTTTTCCTAATAATTACAAATAAAAAAGGAGTTGCAAATGGTAGAGCTGTATTGGTATAATCTTCAAAGAAAGTAGAGGACGTTAAGGAGAAGGGAGGGGAACTGACGTGGAACAGGCAAAGAGGTAAAGGAAACACCTTGTCCCATTTCAAGGCTCAGTGTTATTAGAGAGGCCTGCTGCAGAAGCAGGAATCAAGGGTAGGTCTCAGTTGGAGCAAAAAGGTTAAGGGAACTTCTGAGAAGAGGTTAAGGATATAATGGACTGAGAATCTATCAACAAAAAGACCTTCATTAGTTACTGCATCTGCATATTCAAAATTTCCATTTTCAAAATAAGATAAAATAAAACAATCCAATTTTCAGGGTTTTGAGAAAATACTGCATTTTTAATAGAATGTGTTCATGTAAGTCATTCAGGTTCTTGTCCTGTTCAGTAAATGGGACTTGGTAACATAAGTATTTAAGCAATTCCCATTGTTTGCAAAATGCATGGCAATCTAAACAGACAAAAAGTGTTATACACTTCATGTAGTGACTTGGAGTTACGCACCCCAGAAAAACATATCATAATCTTAATCCATTCCTGTGCATGTGAGCCCATTATAAATATGATTTTTTGATGAGGTTACTTCATTTAAGGTGTGGCCCAATCAGATGGGTTTTAATCCTATTCCTGGGGGTCTTATAGAGAGGGTCACAGAGAAGCAAGGCAGAACTGCTAGAAAGTAGAAATCAATGAAACCCGGAAGATAAAGGAGATGGTGCCACTGTGTGCATTGCCATATCCTGAAAAAGCCAAGGAACCTAAATATTGTCAGCCAGCCAGAAGATACCAACCAAGGGAGGAAGCAAACCTCCTAGCCATTCCTGCTGTTAGCCAATCCATAGTATGGCATTTGTTTTAGCAGCTAGGAACTAAAACACTGGGAAAGTGATTTAAAGTCATATAACTTGGAAGTATCTACTGAAGTATGATGATGCCACTCAATGTACTGAGACATCACAGTTGGCTCAGAAAAGCAGCATTAAATTTCTAAGTTGAAGGTCCTGGGGTCTCTTTCACGATTCTTGTAGCTCTGTATTTTTAAAATGTTGAACCAACTAAAGTTTATGGAGTCTACGGGATTGTGAGTGGGGGAAAGCTTGTATTAACGTGATGCCATAATATGAATTGGCTGAGAAAATTTCTTGTTATGGTATGGAGAGGGAAGAAGAGGGAGAAAAGCACTTATTTGCCTCTTTAATCATGAGTCCCAGAGATTCCAAACCCTGAGATACTTAAAAATGCCACTCTGTGTCTCAGCCACCTAGTTTTGGTAATAATTTTTCCCCTGTTGCTTCTTAAAAGAGTCACATGAGTAAGAGATATCACTCTTCTGCAACAGAAAAACCTAGTTTGTGCAGTGGCAACTGCCATCGGCTGTGCATTGACTAGATGCCAGGGTCTATATACTATACCCTTGACACATTGCAAGTGGGGACTTCACACTGACCTGCATCTTGCACTAGATGGGGCTGCTCCTGGGAAATTGCCCCTGCCACCCCAGGTCTTACAAAAAAAGACTGAATTGCATCTTCTTACCTTATCAGTATGGAGCTAGAACTTCAGTGGGGCTGAGGTTTAGGTACCTGAAGGTAATGTCTTTCATGAAAGATGCAGAATCCAACTGTTTAGTCTTTACATCCCTCTCTATTTCTTACACAGCTTGTAAGAAATGAGGTCCCTCACTCTAATTGAATTTCAATTTGGCTAATTATACTATAATTAAATAAATTTTTCCCATAGTTTTAATTCACTGACAAATAGTGCTCATCAGACAGTTACATTTCACTCCCAGAAATGCATCCCCACTACATTTCAGTGATAAGTGAAATGATTTATACTTGGGAGATGTGTGCATGAAAAAATGTGCAGTTCATAAAATATTTTAGGTATCATTCATGATTACATATGCTTTGCTCAGCATGAGAAAACATTAATTTCTATTATAATCTTCCATCTAATTTCTCATATGCTTAGTGCCAAAAGAAATGACACTGCTAATTAGCATTTCTTGTTTTCAGAACAAATTTTGTTTAGTTAATCAGTGGCTTGTTTCTGCTTGTAATTTTTATTTCTAAAGCACATTTCATTATTCCTGGGATAGATGTTATGGTTTCCTATTCTGCAGATTAGAAAATTAAGGCAGTGTTCTGTGAGGAAAGGAAGCAAGTTACTCTCAGTATCAGCCTCAGAACCCAAGCTTCTTCTGATTCCTTTGGTTCAAGGCTCTTTTTGTCAGACACATGCCAATATACATTGGGCCACTATCAATCACTTCAATTTTACTAATGAGAAAATAAAGAGCAGCATATTTGTGACCTGTGTCATAGGTCATTAATTTGTAATAATTAATGACTTAACCAAGAGTCAGAGGCCTAAATAACTGTCCTGATGTTTTGGATCCTGAGACTATGTAGCTTCTTTGTGTCTGGATTTTGTTACTTGGTACAGCTCAATTGGAAGAATCATTCAAAGTGTGATGCAAACTAGTGCAAAAGGATTCAAATTTCAATTTTACTTAATGACCTTTCTTAAAGAGTTGTAAATAGCTGTTAATAAAAGGTATTAAAGACAACATCGTGGTACTCACAAAAAGCAGCAGCAGCAGGGGTGTTATAACGATGCCCTGAAAGAAATAAAAGAGATGATGATCATTTATCAACCTGGAAAGGAGGACATTTTTTTGCCATTTTTTGATGCATGAAAATGCTCATCCTTATCACTTAATAAAGTCTAGGAGATGAAGAAGAGGGGAGTCCAATCTTGGGTCTCCTTAGAACAGTATCTTAGCATCTGTGTTACAATTATTTGTATTTGGCATCATTAAAAGTGTAACTACCAATCTTCCTTAAACTCATCTTTCCTTTTTTAAACTCAAGTTGCTTCCACATTGCATATGTATTGCGGATGGAAGGTGGTGGCTGGCAAGCTCTCTCATTCCAAGGCTTTCAACTCGAACTTGGATACAGTGCCCCTTTTCTAGAGAAGACAGGTGGTTGAGTCCCAGTTGGGGTCCTCTCCTGAGCAAAGACCACGTCAGTTGTGATGAATGAGTTGTCATGATTTTGTAATGTGAACTGATCTCCCCTAGGAAATGAGCTAGGATCTCAAAACTCATTTCACTTGATTAGACTCCATGTTTCCACAGTAGAAGGCAAGCCTTTCATCTAATTTAGTCACACAGGACCACCTCAGTTCCTCTGTCTCCCCTAGGCAGAAATGAGCAAAAGATTTGTTTTCTTCAATGACAGGGAACAATTTAAGGCTGTTGTCGATGAGGCAGGATACAAGCTTTCAGGTTTCTTGAAGACAAATCTCTAAAATTAGGTGTTTGAGTTGGGCGTTAACTTGACAGGTTTCAGTTTTAGAGCAGCAGATGAGTATTTGCCTCTCTTAGTTCTCTTCATCTTTTAGCACTTTATGATTTATACAAGAAAAAAACATTTCTTATTTTTATTAATGAATTTTACTTGGAGCTCTAAAATTCCAGAGAGTCTCAGGGTGAAGTTGTGTGTGTGTGTGTATATGTGTGTGTGTGAGACAGAGAGACAGAGAGATGCAGAGCAAGACAGAGAGAGAAAAAAAGAAAGATTGAGAGAGGCAGGGAGTGAGTCCAAGATCATCTAGTGCCTAGTTTCAAACTTAGGATCACTCCTCTCCTTTTGCAAAAAGACCGCTTGGTGTTTATAAAGGAAATCTTTCTGTCATTCAATAACTAAATTCTTCTGGATCTGGCCCAAGAGGGACTGGCTTACCTTATGTGAACACTGGTTCATAAATGACTTTCTTGGGCATACACACATGTTATCCATATACAGACTTGCTTTAGTATTAAATAACAGAATAAATGCTCCTTTATTGTATAAACTTTTGTAACTGGTAAAAGGGAGTAGAACATTTTAAGTGTTATATTTTAAATTCTGGTCATTCAAACATGCATTATGGCTTATCAACTCCACTGGTGTCTATGAAACAGTTTCTCATGAGTACATTTAGGAGAGCTCAACATGCTAACTGCCAAAATAATACTTAATTGAGAAGGGCTACTTTCTTTCCTTCAGTGTCACGGGATATATTCAGACTCTGGGAAGAACTCTAAATTCACAAGGCCATGTGGAAATGAGAATATCCAGCTAGCTGCAGTCTATATGGGAGCCATCTGATTTCAAGTCAATTAAACATTTACTTATCATCCATTTATATGCCAAGTATTATGCTCTTCACTGGAGATTCAAGTGTGAATACAATGTATTCCCTGAGTTTAAACAGTTTAATAATCCAGTATGGCACACTGATTTATGAACAAAGTTCAACACACAGTGATATGTAAGATTAAATATGTGGGGGCAAGAGGAAAAATGGTACGACAGAGAAGGTGATTATTTCTCTTTGGAAGGTCATGACAAAGAGGAGACACTGAACAAGGACTGAATAATTAAAGGAAACTAACCCAGCAGAAAGAGGACAGGACATTTCAGTGAGAGGAAAAGGTGTGTACAAAGGTGTAGCAGCACTAGGGATATATAAAGAGTTTAGCAAGTAGGGAAGGAAAGTGTGAAGTGGAGAGGCCAGGGAGCTTGCAGTTAGGAGCTGATCCTATCAACAATGGGAAATAACTGAAAAACTTAAAGGGAGGGTGTAATGAGTATAGAGAATGGATTTGGCTTAGTTTAGTGCTTAACACTTTTATCTTTGTTACCTATAGATTCACCTAAATTCAGGTAAAAGGTAACAGAAAATAGCATTAGTGTTAATTGTGGAATACCAACAGCACTTCTGAGAAACAAGACATAATATCTGTGATAGAACAAGAATTTTCACCCAGTTAAATTGGAGGAGTTGAAGCCACACTGAGGTTGTACACTGCATGCTCTTCCTGATGCCCATTTCATTTCTGTGTGCAATAGTGGAATGGTAAAAATATTAGTAATACCACCAGTAATATTCGTGGAATTTTGCCTCAGCACTCTCATGTACATTTTAAAATTTGATCCTTCTCTGTAGAGTGAATTAAGTTACATATTAGCCCCATTTTATAGATGAGGAAATGGGTTCAGAAAACCTAAGCAGCCAGCCCAAAATCACACAGCAAAGACATGGCAAAGCCTGGAATTGAACCTGCTTTGTCCAACTTTAAATCCAGAAGTTATTCTGTCACATCGCAGATTTTAGTACAGTTTTCTAGAGTTCTACTTCTGACAATAGTGTGGGAGCTAGTTGTTGTATAATCTTGGTCAGCATTATATGCATGTGTCCTACCTGAACAGTTCAAGTATAAAGTTACCATTACACTCTTGCAGCTCTTCCAAGGACTTAAGATACTTGCTTCTAAAACATTAAAAGTTTTTAGTGAATAGAAGGTATTTTCTAAATTCTGGTTTTAAGATCCTTCGTTATTTTCTCAAGAATGGCTGCTCAAGTTCATTAACTAAGAATGAATTATTATATTATGCTGAAACCTACTTGTCAGTTATGTTAGGAAATGAGTCAGCCATGAAACCATTAACTCCGGCAAGAGCACCATAATTAAGTTTCTGTGAGGGCATTGCAATTATTATCAAAATAATAGTAGCTAACATTTCCGGTGTACTTAGCTTGTATGGGATACTATGCTAAGGATTTTATGTATGTTATCTTTTGTAACCCTCACAATAGCCCTATGAGGTAGATACTATTGTTAATCCATTCACTTGGTAAGAAAACTGAGCCTCGAAGAGAACTAATAAGAGGCAATGCCAGGAATCAAATCTATAACAGATTCAAGTGGTATTTGGGAGGTAAATTTTCAATTAACTATGGTGTGGAGGGAGAGGATGAAAAAGAAGGAAGTATATATTTTTAGTTTTCTGAATTAAGCGATTCTTGATCAAATAGATGGATCACAGAGTCAAGTACTGAGTTAGGTAGAATGGGGAGGAATAAATACACTTTTTTTTTTAAGGAAGATGATGATTTGAGATATCTCCAAGACCTCTAATTAGAGTTAAGTAGCTGGATATAAGGGTATGAAACCCAGTAGAGAATCCACACAGGAAATATAAGTGAGGAAATCTTCAGCATATATTGGGTGGCTGAAGTCAATGGAGTAAGTGAGATGACCAAGAGAGAGTGTGCCCAGTGAGAAGGGACGACATCCTAGAGCAGAATCCATGTGAAGAAGAGAAACCTACAAAGGAAACTGAAAAGGAGCAGAGAGTTGAGCAGAAAAGCAGAAAAATACAGTGTCATAGAAACCAAAGAATATTTTTGAAAGGAGGGACTGGTTCAATGCTTCTGAGAACATAAGAAGTTAGGGAACACAAGGTGCAGACTGAAGCTCAGAGAAGGCTTCGAAGAAAATGATCTCAATGGAGTAGCTAGTGGGGAAGTTAAATTGGAACGGATTGAAGGTTGAGAAGAGTGAGATGAAAGAGACAGAGTTTCGACATTATATTTAATGAAAACTTTGGTGGCAGAGAGGAGGAGAGAAGTAGAGCAGTAATTTGAGGGAAATGAATGTAGGTAAAGGAAATTTTTGTTGTTTGCTTTGATTTGGATGGGAATGACTTGAGGATTTTCAAAATTTACAGAAAAGAGTCAAAAGGAGCAGGAGAATGGAGATTTAGTGGAGAGAAGGGATTATATCTATGGCACCTAAGGAGGCAGGAGGAAAGGAGTTCCAGAGCACAGCTAGAGACACTTTAGAGGTGGGCAAAGAAAGGGGAAAGTCAGTAACTAAAAACCTGTGTTGGGACCAATGGGAGAAGATGTCAAAAACTGTGAAGGGGGTGGTGCAAAGGTGGCTCAGTGGCAGAAATCTCACCTGCCATGCCAGAAACCCGGTTTCGATTCCCAGAGCCTGCCCATGCCAAACAAACAAACAAACAAAACACTGTGAAGCGTCTGAGATTTTATCATACTTTTGTAGTAACTAGTTAGCTTTCCAGAATTCCATGGATGCTAGCAGAAGACACAAGACTCCTGAGTCAGAGTCAAAGAACTTTATCACTCACAGCACAGAAAGCAGCCTAAGAATTATGTTGGTGTCAGCTTCTCTTTCCTTAAATCTCACAGAATGCCACAGATTAGCTCAGATGGATAGCTACATATGTAGTAGGTTTTATTACAAGAGAGGAATCCTGAGTTTAGGGGATCTGAATCTTTTTTAACTGGCAGAAAGCATGCCTGCCTTTCGCTCTAGAGGGAGACACTAGAGCTCCCTATCTCTTCCAAAACTGTAAGTAAACCTGTGCTTTGCTCCAGAGGGAGATACAATTTCTCTTTTGTAAAACAAACAGCCTTAAATGATACTTGGGAACAGAGGGCAGTCAGCACCTCTTCTCCCCAAATATGTAGAAACATGAGAGACACATGGGAAATACTCTTCCAACAGAGGAAATACACAGAAGAGAAACCCAGATGATACTGGCCATCTAAACATAAGGTTATCAAGCTCATTACTGTTGCCTTCAAATATCACTGAGCTAATATCCTAATAAAAGAAAATGATATTCAGATCAGCATTTCAAAATGACCAGAAAAACTGAGTCCCTCCAAGATGACAATGATTCTCACACATCCTGTGGAGACTGAATTATGTACCCCAACAAAAGACACGGTCAATCTTCATCCTTCTTCTTTTAAGCATGTACCCATTTGCAAATAGGACTCTTTGAAGATGTAATATCAGTTAAGGTGTGGACTCATTTGTTTATAGGACCTTCTAGGTATGGTCAGACTGAATCATAATGGGCCTTAATCCGCATTATTGGGGAACCTTATAGAGAAAAGCCAAAGTCAGAGAAGGCCACAGGGAGAAGCCAAACATTAGTGGAAACCAAACAGAGAGAGAGATACCCGGAGACATCTAATGGGAGGCAGAGGTGCAAGCCAAAGAAATGTAACGACTGCAGCAAACGAGCAACTGAAGACTGCAGGTATTAGGGAGAAAGCATGGCCTTCCTGGTGTCTTGACTTTAAACTTCTAGACTCCCAAACCATGAGCCAATAAATTCCTGTTAAGTCAACACATCGTGTGGTATTTGTCATAGCAGCCCTGGCAAAGCGAGACAACTCCTTCGGCACTATCATTCAAATAGGTAAGAGTTGAACCAACTGAAGCGTCATCTGACCCGTAATTCTTCATTATTATTTTTCTGGGGGGTGCACGGTCCAGGAATCAAACCCAGGTCTCCCACATGTAAGGTGAGCATTCTACCACTGAACACCCTCTTTATTTGTTTGTTTGTTCTTTAATTTTTTTTTTTTTTTTGTATGGGCAGTCACCGGGAATTGTTGGCAGTCGAGAACTCTGCTGCTGAGCCACCGTGGCCCGCCCGGCTTCTTTATTTATTTTTTTTAAATGGGAAAATATGTTAAATGTTTTTCTGAAATCCAGATCCTCACAACTTCAAATGTAATCTGAAGAAAAGCAGCACTGGCTTGACCTAGGAGCTTGTTAGAAATTGCTGAAACTTAAACCCTACTCCAGGCCTACCATAGCATAGCCTTTTTTTTTTTTTAACAAGCTCCCCAAGGTAATTTATATGCATATTAAAATTCAGAAGGATCTAGACTCTAGCGTAGGAGCTGGCAAACATTTTCTGAAGGGCCAGATAGTAAATATTTTAGGCTTTGCAGGCCATACGGTCTCTGTCACAATTCCTCAGCTCTGCAGTTGTAGGTGGAAAGCAGCCAGACAACAACAGGTAAACAAACGGGCGATGTAAGATTTGGCCCAAGAGCCATAATCTTCCAATCTTTGCTCAGAATATTCCTTTGCGTTAACAATTATATTTCAAAAAGAAATAAGTTAGTGTGACAAATTTTTAATTTTAATGACTTGTTTTTGGGAACCAAACTTTGATATATTGTAGTATGTTCCTTTGTAAATACTCATAACTCTCCATTTAATTATGATTCTTTAATATTTCTCTAGAGCAAAGCCGAAATTAGTAATTATGGTATTAATTATTATACCAGTTAATAATGTGTAAAATCCAGTTTCTTCTCCCTTTTGATATTTGGAATGACATTCGCATATCTTCAGCTGCTGATTCTACGCCCGTTTCTTTATAATTTGTCAAAGAGCAGTTCAGCAATCACAAATGTTAGCTTTCTCAGGGCCCTAAGAAGTAATTTGTCTAAGCCAGCAGATAGTCTGCTTATCTTGGGCCTACTTTCCTTTTGCCAATATTTATTTTATCATTCCTAATCTGAAGATGATTCTCCTTGTCAAAGATAACGGAAGCAAACGGAAGGGGCCAGTAGGGAGGAGGAAATTAAGGTTGCTGAATAGCAGACAGATTGTGTGGAGTTTAGGGTACTAGTATCCCGAGTTGTACAAGTGAGAAAGAATAAACAAGAACGCAAAAGAAGAATAACATGGGCATTGCTAATTAGAACTAATGGCATTATATTTATGCTAAAGGAGAAAAATGGGCAAATTCTTTGTTTACCTTTTTAACTTTTAACTTCAAAAAGTGGATTCTATCTTCAGGCTAAATAAACTCATAGGCCTTCCTTATAAAACTATTAGGTGTTAACTTCAATGAAAATGTTGGTTAAGCTTGCCTTTTTCTCTATCGGGTTAAGGATGATTAAAATAATTTGAAATTTGATTAAAATAATTTGAAATTTGATTAAAACCCAAAGTGAGATAGATGTGGGAATTTCATTTATCTAAGAAATTTTAATATAAATATCTTTTAAGTTTATAAATTTAACATGCAATAAATAATTTTCGAAAGCAGCCTCTTAAAAATGCTTATCTAAGAGTATATAATAGACCAATGAAGCAGCAAAAGGAAATTGAGTCAAAATGTCATTTTGAGGACTAGGGTAGCTTTTTATAGCTGAGGCATGATCTACTAAGGTTCATTTTTGCCTGCAGGCTTCCGCTATGGGCACAGTCACAATCCGATGTGTTGCAGTTTCACTTTCCCTAGGAATGCATGTAGCAGCCTAATAGCGATCAGTTCTTCATAAAAAGCATAGACACCTTAAATTTTCATGAGGATGGTTCCATGTTACCCAACGGTCAGCCAAAGTTCTTAAGGCCTGAATCCTATACGTAGAAGTTTATAGTAACTCTTGCTTTAGAATTACTGCTTCGATTGAAACCAAATATCACTATCATATTAATAATGAACATTTATTGAGGGTATGTTATGAACTGTGGTAAGTACTTTACAATCCTCTAAATTCTTTTTTTTTCCCTTTTGCATGGGCAGGCACCGGGAATAGAACCCAGGCAATGCTGCCTGCTGAGCCACCGTGGCCTGCCCTCAACCATCTAATTTATCCCAATGTTACAGACTTAGAGACTTAGAGAGGCCATAGCTAGGCCATGGGAAGTGTCAGCAAAAGAAATAAATACAAAAGTTCAGAGGTCAGGAGATGGTCCAGAGGAAAGAAAAGTTGTTAAAAAGAAAAAAAGAGCAAAGGTGAAAGTAAGAAATCTAAAAGGAAAGGATACTCACTAAACAGATTATGGGAAACAGATATAAAAATATATAATATCAATTTAAAAGAGAGTCAAAGATTACATATCTAACTGCTAATAGTGCAAGAATAAATGTAAATAATGCACCCAAGTAACTTCTAGATCCTTGGAGTGACACTGTATATTTATTACCCACTGGCTTAGAAAAGTTCATATGATCCTGTCATTTTGATCACTGGTGCCTACAGAAGAACTGCGCCTACCACATAAGCACTCAGCATCGTTTTGCTGACTGATGACTGAATGAATATATATCCACAAGTTTCTCTCGGAGAAGCATGTCCATTTGATGAGAAATCTACACTTTCTAAACGCTTTAAATCTTTTATGTTTGTAATAATAATGAGACAGCTGACATTTATGGAATGACTATCCTAGGCATCAGGAACTGTTCTAAGCTCTTCACATGTACTAATTCATTCAAGTCTTACAATAAATCTATGAGGAAGATGTAATCATCTTTCCTATTTTACAAAGGACAAAACCGAGGCATACAGATATCAGAAGAATTCTACAAAATGACCAAACAGTAAGTAGCAGAATGAGAAGTAAGCCACACAGGTTGGCTCCAGAATCCATGGTCTCTACCATTATGCATTTATATATATATAGTAGTTAATGGTTTTTATAAGAAATTAGAGAAATCAGAAAATTCTAGCTGAAATTAAAGATAACTTGCTACCTCAATTTACAGATTGCAAGGCTGAGGCCCACGGAGGTGGGGTCTCTCATACACGGGAAAATACTAGGATGAGTACCAAAGTGTCTCCAATTCTCTGCCTAGTTCTTGATTAATAATGCCACACTATCTCCTACAAACCAGGAGAATAAAATTTACATATTGGAAGCCTGAAAACTATTTTCCAACCCTAAATTATTTATCATACACATAAGGCAAAAAAGGCATAGAAAATAAAATTAGTACAGACTAGGGTGGGCCACGGTGGCTCAGCAGGGAAGAATGCTTGCCTGCCATGCCAGAGGACCCGGGTTCGGTTCCCAGGGCCTGCCCATGTAAAAAAAATAAATAAATAAAATTAGTACAGACTAGAGAAAGTTTTCTTTTAAGGAAATCAAGTCTTGAAACAGGGTTTTCCCTGCCCAGAAAGGCCCATGAATTGATGACAAAGGTATGGGAGAACATTTCTGCAAAATTTGCAAAAGCAAAGTAGAGATGTGGAAGATGGAAGAGAGGGATTGTATGAGAGTTAAAGAGGATAGAGACAGGAAATTATGAGAAATGATTTAGAGGAGATTTGGGAAAGGGCTTTTAATGCAGGCTTATGGATATTAAAATAAACTAGAATAATTGTGACTCTATTTTCTTTTAAATAAGACATCAGAGTATTGATTTAATCAAAACTAGTGTTCAGCCATAATAGATCTTTACACAAACAAACCAACCAAAAACCAGACCATGTCTACACATGTGAAATGAATGGGTCTGGGACAGATCATCCCTTTTGGACTCATCTAAATGACAGCACACACTGCTGTTAGATCTGGCTGTGAGACATCAACACTGAGCGTAAAGATAGACAAAAATGAATGAAAACAACTGTGCTCTACTGGCCTTGTCCCATATATCTATGGTCTGATTTACCCTGGTTTTTATAATATTCCCTCATCAAAGTTACTTCTACAGTTTGGAAAACTGGCTGTAGAAAACTTTGTGACTCAGAGCGGCTTCAGTTGGGGAGAAGGGGGTGGATTAACCAAAAACTGGTCTTAAAAAAGCCATGCACCTCATAGGAGCATCATCAGCCCACAAATCTTCCCACCAAAACCAAGTCAAAGAGACAGTAGGATTTGCATATTCAGGTTGACTTTTGGGGGTCTTTTCTTGCTCTTCACCTCTCCACCTTCCACAATCAATATCAATTTTAAATAGGTTTCTCCTTAAATAACATGAGTATTTCTATTAAATATCATTGGGCAGAAAAGAGAAACATAAAATATGATATGTCTTAAGGTCTGAACAGCCTAAAGATGGTTCTGGGCTCTGAACCTCTCTAGGGAAGTTCTACCAAATGCCTCACAGAACTCCCAAAGGCAGATGGATGTACAACGATGAAGCAAGGAAGAACATGGTCTTAACAGTATATAGGACCTGGTAATGGACTTCGCCATTTTATGACCGTGTGATTTCTTTTTTGGTACAAAAAGTTCAATAACAAGTAAATTACTTCTCCATAATTAAATTTCACCTTGCCCAGGAAAATGCAGAGGAGCTAGCTAACAATATTTTAGAGTGCTTAGACATTTACCCCAAAATTCCTATAATGAACTGCTAACAACACTCTTGGCTCATTTTTGGTTGTATAATTATATACTTCTAAATCCTCCTAATGTTTCAGGACACTCATCATTACACAATTACTTCTAGACCTAAACTATTGGGTGTTGTCACTAAGGAATTTTAGAAAAGGAACAGTCAGCATCTTCACTCAGAAATGGATGTAGATATATTCACATCAGATATTTATTTCTTAATGTATTCTGCTATACGCACTTCAATATGTTTGGAATTTAAAAGCATCAGAGAGAAGAAGTGGTTGTCTGGCAATCACATCAATGAATTTAACTTAAAGTCTTTAAGGAAATTGAAAATCTATGTCAACATAATTTTTCTAGTTCCCCAGTAGAGGGCAACTTCTACACACTTTGACAGTTAAAACAAACAAACAAACAAAACCTATGCACACCACCATATCACTAAGAACCACTGTGTGCTTAAAATAAAACAATACAGTTTATTCCTAAGTATAGATTTTCACTAACAGGTAGCTATATAATGTCATGAAATTTTAAATAAGTAATTAGGAACTGAGTATATTTAATAAGGAATAATTAGCATTTTATGATTAATATGAGCATAATTGCAGGAACTTTAAAAGTAGCAACCATTTAGGTCACTATGATGGAATTAGTAATTGAATTAAAAAGGCAAGTGATCGGAGTATTGTTCTTTAGTAATCATTTTGATTGAATTTCATTATGTCCGAGTGGCAAGTATAATGTTTACTTATAGTCTTCTATTAAAGATAGGCAAAAAAAGGAAAGAATAGCTACAAAACACACATTTGAAAGTATAATTATGTTTGTTATTATAAACTTTGAAATTATCAGTGTTCATTTAAATGACATCTGATATATGAATATAACTGTGCATATATATTTATATATATGCAAATAGAATAAAATTCTACTATACTACATCTCATGACTATACATATTTTGACACGATGGGTTCTATTCACATACATACATTTAACATTTATTTACTGAGCACTTACTCTGTGTCAGATATTACTGTAGAAGTTAAGGATACAGTATGACAATGCCGACAAAATTCTTTGCCCTCTTGGAGCTTTCACACCCCATAATAAAATATAATGTATCATAAATCCTTTAAAGACAAGTGTATAAAATGAATGCTTGCTTTGTCTCTGTGCTACTTTGTTTTCATTTTTAAAATTAGGTTTTGGGTTTAGTACAGAGAAATATTGCAAGCAAAAATGAAATGGTTCTTAATCTTAATACTCAAAGAATCCCTGATGACCTTAAGTAAAGTAACATGCAATTTTTTTATTAGAAAATTTTAGTAGCAAAGAAAGTACAAAATTAAAAGTGAAATCTTTCAGCACTCCACCCTCCCCTCAGACACCTATCATTAATGATTTCTTTTGACTTCTTCCAGAAAAGAAAATAATATATTAGCATCTATCCATCCATTCATCCATCCCTCAACCCATCCGTCATCTATCTAGCTTTAAATTATTCAAATTATACAGTTTCTCTAAGATAATAATAATACCACAATGTTCTGCAAACAGCTTTATTTTTTCTCATGTCACTATATTTATTGAATTTCTTTCCATAAAAGAATATATAGGTACCCCTCATTCTTTTTGACTCATTTTATTTTTAATGTAAAAATATGTTATAATCTCTAGATGCCTTACAACTCTAGTTTAAAAGAGGTTATACAATTTTTCCTGAAATTGACAAAAGCTGCTAAACTAAAGTCATCAAGATGAAAATCGTAAATTCATAGACTTCAAAAAGAACCCTGGCAAAACTATCACTATTATAGAGCAGGAAATAAAAAATAAAAACATAAGCATATGATTTGGGTTAAAAAAAAAAAAACAAGGCAGGCAACAGCGGCTCAGTGGCAGAATTCTTGCCTGCCATGCTAGAGACCCAGGTTCAATTCCCAGAGCTTGCCCATGCCAAAATAAATAAATAAATAAATAAAACTAAAATAACTTTCCAATTGATCACATACAATGTATGATCTTCTTGAAAGTATGTTTGGATATAAATCAGAAACACCAGGAAATTTTTATAATAATTCTGTTATGTACTCACCGTTTTTTAGCGTCCCACCTAAAATCTTCAATTAAATATGTAAGAATTACTGTATCTCATTCTATATCTAATACAGCTTAATTCATATTTTTATTTCTGTCCCATATTTGTTATTATAATATAACATCAGAACTTTTACATTTATAAAAATATTATGCAAAATAAAATACAAGTCACTAGGTGGTGCTGTGGGACCTTCCAAATAAGCCAAGGCTGCAAAGTTCTGCACTTGATAAATTAGTTATATTTGATTCTATAGGTACATTAAAGAATAGTTTAATGGACAAACTAATGCCATTTATAATAAGTATATTTATAAAATTAATATAAAGCAAAAGCGAAGTTTGATAGATGGCGTTTTTCAGGAAAACATGATCATCTTCCATAATTGTACATCCTAACTCCTTTGTTAAGCTTATATTAAAGACATCTTTATATAATAAAGGTCATTTTTGAGGTATGCTTCTCATCCCTTCTTTTACACTTATCTTCAAAGTTGTTTTTTTTTTCATTTGCCCAACAATAACAAAAATAACAGTAATTATGGATTCTTGTCAAGTGATTTTCTCTTAGGGGAAATTTAAACCGTATTTTTTATATCATCATATATACTGTAATCTTTTCGGGTACTATTTTTCTATTCTCCCTAAAAGTGACTGCTTGCAGTAGAGTTGCTGGTTCAAATGCTAACAGTGACTAGGCTGGTAAATAAATATATGAGTTGGGCCATGTATAAAATAAGAGGGAGTGGAGGCAACCTTAGAAAACACAGGGTAAATGCATACAAATTCTGATGAAAAACAAAACCAACACACATGCACCACTCTGTAGGCCAAAGAAAGCACATCTGCGGTCTGTATGTGGCCCATAGGCCACTTATTTGTGATCTCTGACCCGTCCAGTAAGTTCCTCACCATTTATCTATGAGTGACATCTCAAAAGTAAACTCAGGAATTTCATTCAAACTAAAAATCCGAATGACTTTTCAGTAGTCTTTCTAGGATGTTTCTACCACTTATGAATGTCCCTCCTTAAAGAACAGAAATTATTGATGATTCAGAAGATACACTGTAGTGGTCAGTAGCATTAACCATCCATGATGAGAATCATAAATTTAGTGGGCCAAAGAGAAGCATAAATTTTGTGCCCTTTTCCCATAGGCATGGTTTTCCTCTCCCTGTATGTACTTTTATGATTGTGAGGGAAAAAATGAAGCACTTAATTCTGAATGGATAGAAATATATGATTAACATAAATGAAAAAAGGGCCCAATTTTCTAATAGTGGTGGTGAAATTTAATATATGTACACAATGCGATTAAAAGGGATGAAAACGAATTTTTAACAAATGCAATAAAACTCATCTAAAAGAGCACTGTTTCTCAAATTTGCCATTGAGAGAAGTCAAACTCATTTTTAAATGATGCATCATCTGAACATTTTTAGATGCTTCTGGAAATACATTATGTGTCATGTAAGAAAATGATATAAAATCATGACATTTCTGAACTGGAACAGACCACAGAGATTAACAATCCTCACATTACTTTAGTTATACCTCACAAATCTGTTCTTTTTGAAAGATAAACTCAGTGGAACTTTAGCCTATAGGTGAGGCTGTGTCATAGAAAGCTAAGTGACCTGATACTCACAGAAACTGAAGAGGGAATCACAATTTATTCTGCATGGGGAATAAGCCTTACACTAGCAAGGAATTTCAGATGTTCTCTAAAATACCTATAAGAGCTTCTACCAACACTAAAAATCATTTGGAATTTTTAGAGAGTTTACGGATTTAGAAGTAGATACTGGAGAAAAGGAGAAGTAGATTAAAGTCATATTGCCTGAATTCTTTTACTTTTTAGACTGTCTAAAATGTCATCTTGGGTGTAATTCTTTTGGCTTATTAAGCGTCTTGTTTTAAAAATTGCATGCCTTTTTCTAGAGTAGCAGTTCTCACCTAGTGGTCGGGAGACCTAGGGTCCCCCCAGGCAAGACTATCATAGGGTCAATGAGATAAAAAAAACTGCTTTCGTAATAATACTAAGACATTATTTGCCTTTTTCACTCTTATTCTCTCACAACTGTACAGTGTTTTCCAGAGGCTACATGACAGTTGATACTGCAAGAGATTGAATGCAGAAATAGATATGAGACTCTAGATATTTTCTACTAAACCAGACATTAAGGAGATTTGGAAAATATAAAACAATAGCACTTTCTCACTAATTTTTTTATATTTTGAAAAATATAGTCATTTTACATAAAAATATGTATGTTTACATCTAATGGGCTTTATTTTTGTTTTTAATGAATTAATAATAATTTCTCAGTTTGAATTTCTAATATAGAAAATAACAAAATAACAAAAGCTCTCTGTGGTCTTTAACAATTTTTAAGAGTATAAAGGGGTCCAAAAAGTTTGAGAACACTGTTCCTCAGACATGTCTATGAATCTATGTCTAAATTCATCAGTATGCCTTCGTCTAAATATTTATATGAGACTGAAATTTCTATCAGAATGAGATTTCAGTTAGTAGCAGCTGCAAGAGACAGTTTTACAGGCAAGGTGGGTCTGACTAGCTTGATGTAGAGGGGTACACAGTAGCGTTGGGATAACAGACCTTAGTGGATCTCAGTGGAGTGATCAAGATATGGAAGGGAGGAGAGAGAGATCAGGAGGGGGCAATGACAAGCGTCCAGTTTCAAAATACAGACTACAACCAATACTATATTCAAGAAGGGATCGTTTTGCCCCACCACTTCTTCCTCCTTAAACTTTGGGAGACTCTAAACCAGTCTCCACACTGAAATGAAACCCTTCCTTGGTTTCTGATTATTCTTTCAAGACTAATATTATCATGGCTTGCAACATCCTCTGGGATCTTTCCTGTCTCTCTCTCCAAAACGATCTCCTTCCCTTCTCCACGGGTTCTCCATGCTCCAGCTGAGGCCCTTGGTCCAATTCTTTGACTGGGTTCTGCTCCTTCCCACCTACATATCTCAGTTTTCTTCAGTAATCCAGGAAGTCTTCCTGTCTTATTAATTTACTCCTGGCATCATGGAGCTTCGTTGTAGTACCTACCCTAGCTGCAAATTTACATTGATTTGTGTGGTTCTTTCATTAATGTCTGTACTTCCCCTACTAGACTGTAAGCTTTATGAGGGTAGGGACTATGTTTATTTTCACTCTATTTTGAATTCCCCATATCTAGCAATATGCCTGGGACATAGTAGAGGTTGAATCAATATTTCTGAATGAAGGAATAAATGGTTTCTTGTACTATAACAGGTTAATAATAGGTAATATTCATTGAGCACACCTACCAGACACTGTTCTATGCACCTTGCAAGTGCTACATAATTTTAAAACAAGCCAATGGATAGGTACAATTGCTATTCTCATTTACAGATGAAAACCCTAAGTCACACAGAGGTTAATTTGCCTAGGGTCAAACAATTTTGGAGGTCAAGATTTGAATTCAAACAGCTTGATTCTAGAGCGCACAATACTGTACTGTAGTTCAGTTTTCGTATGGGTGAATAAGCTTTTGTGGGCCTGCTTAATCTTCTCTTATAAGGTTGGAATTCAAATTTATTCCCCCATGGAAATCAACAACTGATTTACAAACTTACAAACTGGGTAACTGTGAAACATGTTTTGAAAATTAAAAATATCTAAAAACAATAGGGTTTTTTTTTTTTTTTGCCTATGAGTTTTAGTAGACATTCATGTTTCATTAGTTAAAAGAAGAAACAACATTTGTACATTCTGCTTTCTGAAAGTATAAAGGCAGTCCAAGAAATGATAAAGATGATGTTTTCTTCTAAGTATCTAGCCCTAGATAGCACAATTGTTAGAATTTAGAAAAAACATTTTGCTCTTTTGAGAAATGACATTTTTAAAAAAAGAAGTAAATTGAAACAACAAGCCTAAACTCAGAACTAGACGTATATGTATATACGCCCCATACTTCAAATTGGGTTTAATTTGACTTACGATTTTTCAGCTACATTTTCTCTTAACTAACATATTCATTTACATTAATTTACTCAGTTGAATTTACAAAAGTTTCATGAGTCTTTAAATGCATAACACAATTGGAAAGCAAATGTACTTTTTTCTGTTATCACAATACTGTTGTGAATAAACATCACTCTAAGAAAAACAAGGTGGAAATCTAGGATCCTGTGAGTTCTTACAATTTAGCATCCAAAACCAAACAATCCACATCATTATTTTTATGTTTAAAGTACAATTTTATATCATTTGGATCTCTGTAATTTCATTCAACAAATAACTATTAGACATAATACATACATCTATTCCATAAAGCCAAATCCTAGAAGTTGGAGAAATAATGATAAAGGTGGCTGGTTCCTCCCCTAAAAGATCTTATGGCCTAGTTGTGGCAAAGTAAAGAGACACTGGCCACATACTGAGCTAAGGAAAAGCCACCACTCCCACCTAACTGAGTCTGAGGTGGCATCTAAAGTAAAACCAGAATGATAAGAAGGAATGGCCATGAGAAGAAAGGGGGGGGGGGGGAGGGGGGATGAGAGAGAGCTAAAAAGTGGTCTCGAAGGAAGAAACTGCATGTACAAAGGCCTCGAGACATGAGACTGTGGCTATGGAGTTCCAAAGGAAAAGAAAGACAGGACGTAGTGAACGGGTCATAACAAATGCTACCCGCATGAAACGAATGTCAGAAAATCCTCAGGAAAAGATAACCAGTGAGATCTATTCGCTTTCTCATCTTGCAGTAAATCAAAGAAAAGAAAGGGCAACTAGGTTAAGGAAGAACTCAAAAAGTGTGTCTTGGAATTTAACTTTGCTCAGACTAATTTTTTTTTTTTTTAAATATTACTATCAAAATGTCAGCAAACAAAACATTATCAGTGCTGCTAAGATGCGGTTAGGGTGGGGGGATAAGGTAATAAAGTTGGGATCTTAAGACTGTCCACATCTTCTATTGCTAGCAAATGCTTTGTTCTCTGAAGAATATTTATGACTGTGTAAAGTTACTCCTTCTGGAATTTTTGTTATTTAGCAAGGAGTTATTTCTATTCAGAAATGGAAAATTCAAAGTCCTAACCACCCTCACTGTATGTAATCTATATTGCTGGTGTAGTGGTGCTGTCTGCTCAGTCCCGAGTCATCAATTATGTATAGAAGTGCACAGCTACAGCAGTAGCCAGTGTCATGGGCCTGTCAGGGATTTCTTAAGAGGAACAAAAACATTTGACTGTGTCTTCTTTTAGAAAACACAGGCTAGGTGAAAGAGGAAGAAACTTAAAAGGTAATGCAGTAATCCTCAATACAAAAACGGACTTGGAATAAACGAAGAATGCATTTTTAAAAAGTACTTGAAATGAAACCAGAAATATAACTAGGGGAAAGCCTTGGAAATAGATACAAGAGAGGCTGACATTAGCCCATCAAAAGCACACACTTCAGAATACAAAGTCAGATGAAAAATAACAAATAGGGTTCACCAAGCTCCAGCTCCTCTGAGCCAATTGAGTGCATTCAGTGTTTACAAGGAGTAGTCACGTTACTTGAAATAAAATGTCTTGTAATTACCAAATCTGGCTGGCATGTGAGTGTGAGTTTTCATTCTAAATGAATGAAGCATGTTTCAGAATGACCTGGGAACACAAGGATTATGAAGATTAACATGAAGAAAATGCAATCTATGATATCTTATGGAATTTTCCCTATTACACCAAACACAAGAAAAGCTTTCACTGGGATTTCAATAAATTTAGTTCTACACATTGCTGCAGAAATTTAGTTATTCTGTCTTTCTCTAGTGGATAGCTGGGGTAGCAGCTGGTATGTTTTGTATTTAAAATGTGAACTCTGTTCTCTTTCAGTACCTACATAAATGGGATTGAGAAAATTTGGAAAAATGGTTTAGTTAAGTAAAATGCCTTTATTTCCTTTCTTGTAAGGTGTTTGACAAGCCTTTAAACATCTAAGAGTCATGTTTTCAAAAGGCAAAGAGATTTCTCTGGAAAAAATCCATAGCACATAATACAACATATCATTTCTATTCAAGCAGACAATTTAGTTGACATGTAAATATGTGAGGTAGCCAGATAAAGATATTATAATTTTATCTTACTTTAGAGGGAGTGTGTAACAGTCTCCTTTTCTCATCACTATACAGGTTAGATCTTACGCCACGTATTCAGTTAAATTCTGTAAAAACTGAAAGCATTTTTTAAAATCAAGGGAAGGTCTTGATGAGAACAGATGAGAAGCAAATCAGTTTCTTTATTCCTAAGATTTGAAACAGGGATAATTTGTCAACTGTTCACAGAAATTATAATTTAGTGTAACAGACCACTATGAATGCTGAAATATTTTATTTTCTTAATTCTCTATTTTTTAACAGATAGTTTTTGCTAGTTCGAAGGAGAAAAATTACAGCATATTTAAGCACATGGCCACTAGACCCATGACACATCAAATTAACCACTCGCAACTAATACAGTCCTTCTAAAAAAAAGGCAAAGTAACAATTCCCCCACTGTTATAGTTTAATTTATTGGCTTCTATATTTTGGCTTCCATATAGTTAATTGAATAGTTTGCAAATTCAATGAGGAACTGAGTTCAGACCATTTAAAAAATACTTCATGAATTTTTAAAAATCTTATTATATACATAAAATGTATATAAAATCTTCAGTTATTCTAGCATCTAAATTCAATTCAGCTTTCTAAATCATTCAAAGAACTGCAAGTATAAAAAAAAAAAAACAAAGAACTGCCAAGTGTGAAGAGGAAATTCACATTTGTTGAGTGTCTACTCTGTGATAGGTGCTTTACATAATTTACCTCACTTAATCCTAAGAAACATGATTGATACTGCTCCAGGAAGATAAGTGACTTGTCCAGGGTCATGTAACTACAGAGAAACCCTCATACCTGACTCCTCCACTTAGCATTTTGAGTCCCTTCTTCCTGAAACACTTTGTTTCTTTGGCTTGTGGAATATTACACCCTTTTCTTTTTCTTTCCTCCCCTAGATCTTGCTCCCCCTTTCAGGTCTTTTCTAAGGCCTTCCCTGACTACCCCTTTCTCTAACAACCACACACACACCTACACATCCTTATCTTCTCACCTCTACTCTTCTTCATTATTTTTGTTTAGAGAACTTAACATCGCTTGGCCTTATATTTAGTTATTTACTTATCCATTGTTTCTCCCACTCTTGCCCCCAAGACCCATCTAATCTCCCTCAGCATCTACAACAATGCTTGACTCAAAGTAAGCCCTCAATAAATGAATGGAATGAATGAATGGCTAGAAATTGTGGAGCTGGGATTTAAATTCAGGTCTTTCTAACTCTAGACCTATGTTTATCCCATAACACCTGATTTAATTTCACATATAAGGCACCCTCTATTGAAAGTTTCCAAATACAAAACTTGGAAGGAAACAAGTAATGTATTTCCTATTCCTGCCCCTTGCCACTCTACTAAGAACCTCTAATTTTCTAAAGAAGGTGCTTTTCTGAAAGAGAGGGACTGGGAAATTACATAGTCCAGGAAGAAAAAAGAAGGCAATGAAAATTTATTGTGCACCTACTTTGTTCTGAGTAACATATGTAAGTGCATGTGCATGTATTCCTGTATGTGTATAATTTCACTTATATTTAATATTCATGACAATAACATAAAAGCAGGTAATATTTATCCATTATTTTAGATATGGAAACAGAGGCTCAGTGAGTTATTTGCAGTCCCCAGGAAGTACCAATAATCTTTGTGCATGGAAATGTGTGCACGTTTGTATGTTTGTTTGTATGCCTACATGGTAAGATCTATATTTCCCAATATTCCTTTTTTTATCTCAAATATTTTTGAAGTACAATAATGAAAAAAAAGAACAACCGCACTGGGTGAACTGAAGTTGAGAACATAGGTTATTAGGTTGGGGCCTATTGTAAAGGGTCCTAGATGTAAGCTCTTAGAGTAGTCACATATATTCAGGAGTTCTAACTATTATTTCTAAATTCTGTGATATTGTTTGTGTATAACTTCGTCGTTTCCAGAAACTTCGGATATTTATGTGATACCTAATACTCTGAGACCCAGAGTTAGAGCTCTGAAGCTAGGAAAGTCAGCAGTACCCCATACAGGAACTGTTTAAAAAGTAGAAAAAGGGATCAGACTTCAACTAGAGAAATGAATGAAGCTGATCTGGATAGGACTGGTGTAGATCTGAATACAGGGTAAACAATGATATTGTCCATATTTAAACCTTCAACTTCTGTGTGAAACCAAAGGTAGTGATGTTTATTTGGTGCAAAATTTATATTTTGGGTAGCACAGTACCTAATTTAATTTGTATGGTCAGTTTAATTGAACATCATAAGTACATGGACTCTTGAATAGGGCATGAGACCTTGTTGGTTTGTCCAGGTCAGTTTAATGCCCCAATATAACCCAGAGTAATTTGGGTAGTAAATATAGAAGTATTTGCAAAGTCCCCTTGGGGAACTGGGGAGAAAGAAGGAAATATTCACCTTCCCTATTTGAAGAATTTCTGATATTCTCGCAAGCAGCGGAGACAACCAAATCAAAAGGCTTAGCCCTCGATCTTGGGGTTCACTCCTATGAAACTTATTCCTGTAAGGATAGGCTAAGCCTACTTAAAATTATGCCTAAGAATCAGGGGATTGAGAAAAGCCCTAGAATGAGATGAGACTCAGCATTAAGGGATTGAGAAAACCTTCTTGACCAAAAGGGGGAAGAGTGAAATGAGACAAAATAAAATGTCAATGGCTGAGAGATTCCAAACACAGTCGAGAGGTTATCCTGGAGGTAATTCTTATGCATTAAATAGATATTACCTTGTTAGTCAAGATGTAATGGAGAAGTTGGAGGGAACTGCCTGAAAATGTAGAGCTGTGTTCCAGTAGTCATGTTTTTGGAAGATGATTGTACAAGAATATAGCTTTCACAATGTGACTGTGTGATTGTGAAAACCTTGTGTCTGATGCTCCTTTTATCTACCTTGTCAACAGATGAGTAGAACATATGGAATAAAAATAAATAATAGGGGGAACAAATGTTAAAATAAATTTAGTCTGAAATGCTAGTGATCAATGAAAGGGAGGGGCAAGGGGTATGGTATATATGAATTTTTTTTCTGTTTTCTTTTTATTTCTTTTTCTGAATAGATGCAAATGTTCCAAGAAATGATTATGATGAATATGCAAAAAAAAATTGTGCCTAAGAGTTACCCCCAGAGAACCTCTTTTGTTGCTCAGATGTGGCCTCTCTCTATAAGTCAACTCAACAGATGAACTCATTGCCCTTTCCCCAGTGAGGGATATGACTCCCAGGGTGGTAAATCTCCCTGCAACGTGGGACCGAAATCCTAAGATGAGCCAGGACCCAGCATCCTGGGATTGAGAAAGCCTTCCTGACCATAAGGGGGAAGAGAGAAATGAGACAAGATAAAGTTTCAGTGGCTGAGAGAGTTCAAACAGAGTCCAGAGGTTATCCTGGAGGTTATTCTTATGCATTATACAGATATCCCTTTTTAGTTTCTGGTGTATTGGAGTGGCTAGAGGGAAGTACCTGAAACTGGTGAACTGTGTTCCAGTAGCCTTGATTCTTGAAGACAATGGTGTAATGAGGTAACATCTACAATGTGACTGTGCGATTGTGAAAACCTTGTGTTTGATACTCCTTTTATCCAAGGTCTGGAAAGATGAGTAAAAAATACGGATAAAAACTAAATAAATAATAGGGGGGACACAGGGTAAAATGAATTCGATACTAGTGGTCAATGAGAGGGAGGGACAAAGGGTATGGATGCATGAGTTTTTTCTTTCTTCCTTTTATTTCTCTTTCTAGAGTGATGCAAATATTCTAAAAATAATCATGGTGATGAATAGACAACTATGTGATGATATTGTGAGCCACTGATTGTACACCATGTACGGAGTGTATATGTGCTGATTCATCAACAAAAATTTTTTTTAAAAAACTGCACAGTAATTAATATTCCAGAAAGTTTCCTTACATTTAGAAAAGCCCCAAGTAACTGACAAAAAAGGCAGAGCAGATAAAATGATTACTTCTTTTTTTGGGCAGCACCATTCATTAGTCCTCTGTCTTAAAACAATAACTATGCCCTACCATTAGTTTATCATAACTTCCAAGCTATGCAAGAGAGGTGGAAATAATATTGGTAGACATAACTTCTTTGAAGAGGGTTGTCATTGGACCATGTACATTTCCACTCCACTCTCCAAGGTGGAGAGCGAGAGGTGCTTCAGAGAACCACTTGAAGAATGTGTCCCTTCCTGTTTGGGGAAGAGGGAGGGAACTACCAGAGAGTGGGACTAGGTTCCCTTTTTGGAGAAGCTTGTAGCTGAGAGGCTGGGAGAAGAGACAGGCTACAAAGGAAGTAAGCTGTGAGTTCTCCACTGGCCAGGCAAAGGTATGTCAGTTTCCCTACAGGTCCAGCGAGCAAAGAAGAGAGCTGGACTTGAGTCATCTTGACCAGGCCCCTACCCAAGGTGACCCAATCAGAGTGTTAGACCACCAGAAGCCAAGAGCTGTGGATAGAGTTGTATGAGGATCATTGCCCATGCCAGGCAAAGTTGTACTGGATGTTTCCAGTGAAGCAGGATCACTGAGAAACCTGCAGAAACACTGCCATAAGAGAATGAGCTAGCCTTTGGAGATGATGCCTAGTCAGAGGGCATCAAAGCCTCATCACAACCCAAGACACATTAGACTTCATCCCTTCATTTCTAATCCCTCCTTTCTTCATGTGTCTGACCTTGAAGGAACCAAAAGAGTAGCTCAAGAAAGGGGGAGGATGTGAAACAAAGATGAGAGAGGTCTATTACACTTCCCTTGTCCGTGCTACAGGTTACTGACCATAAAATTGATGAGGGAGCAAAAGATATGTGTGTGTGTGGTGGAGTGGGATAAAGCTTTCAATTGGATAAGAAATTGAAGTTCTGACGTTATACTAGACTAGGCTATTATTTGTTTTTTGAAGGATAACAAACATTGTATGAATATTTATATGAATGTCACATATATACAAACATAGCTATTGAACTATCACCCAGATCTAAATATAAAACATTTCTAGTATTCCAGAAGGATCTTTCATGTGTCTTCCTAGTACTGCCAAAGGAACGATTATTCTGACTTTTATCACCATAGATTAAGTATTTTTTATCTTTAATTTCATTTACCTGAAATTATATAGTGTGAACTCTTTTGTGTCAGCTTATTTCACTCAATATTGTATGTGAGAATCAACTTTGCTTTTTTTAAAAAATATTTTTATTGACAAAATAAACATTCATTTTTTAAAATTTTGTATTATAAAACCAAAACACCATACAAACATGAACATTCTTAACATACAAACATTCTGTGTATGGTGTACAATCAATGGCTCACAATATCATCACATAGTAGTATATTCATCACCATGATCATTTTTTAAAACATTGTCATCATTCCAGAAAAAGAAATAAAAAGGAAAAAAAAAAAAAAAACTCATACATACCACACCCCTTACCCCTCCCTCTTATTGACCACCAGTATTTCCATCTACCCAATATCTTTTAACCTTTGTTCCCCTTATTTTTTTCCTATACCCCTTACAACTCCCTTTCATTGATCACTAGTATATCAATCTACTCAATTAATTTTAACATTTGTTCCCCCATTATTAATTTATTTTTTATCAATATTTTTTACTCATCTGCCCATACTGTAGTTAGAAGGAGCATCAGACACAAGGTTTTCACAATCACACAGTCACACTGCGAAAGCTATATCATTATATAATCATCTTCAAGAAACATGGCTACTGGAACACAGCTCTACAGTTTCAGGCACTTCCCTCCATCCTCTTAAACTAGAAGGAGGATGTCTATATAATGTGTAAGAATAACCTCCAGGATAACCTCTCCACTATGTTTGAAATCTCTCAGCCACTGACACTTTATTTTGTCTCATTTCTCTCTTCCCTCTTTTGGTAGAGAAGGTTTTCTCAATCCCTTGATGCTGAGTTCCAGCTCGTTCTAGGATTTCTATCCCACGTTTCCAGGAAGGTCCACATCCCTGGGATTCATGTCCCACATAGAGAGGGGGGAGGGCAGTGAGTTTGCTTGCCATTCAACCTTGTTTTTTCTGAGTAGTAGTAGTAGCTCATTCTTTTTCACTGAAATTTTGTATTCTCTTGTATGAATATAATACAGTCCATCCATTTTCTTCATGATAGACATTCTAATTTTCTCCATTTTGATTATTATGGAAAAAGTTTCTATAAATATTCCTGAACATGTGTTTTTTTGTGTGTTTGTTTTTTTGCATGGACAGGCACTGGGAAACGACCCAGGTCTTGGGCATGGCAGGTGTGAACTCTGCCTGCTGAGCCACCGTGGCCCTCCTTGATGGTATATATACACTCATTTCTGTTGGGAATATACCTGGGAGTAGAGCTGTTGAAACATAGACCTCTGCCCAACAGCTGAAGTGCTAGAATAATTTTCCATCCCACTAGTAATGTATAAGAATTCTGTTACTAGACATCTCACCAATACTTGGTATTGGCAACCTTTTAAAATTTTAGCTATTCTCATACATGTGTAGTGGTATCTCACTGTGACTTTAATTCACACTTTCTTGAGTACTGATGAGGTTGAGCCCTTTTCTCATATGCTCATTGGAAACTTGAATATCAGCTTTTATGAAATGCTTTGTCCAAGTTTTCTTGCATCATCTATTTTTTTAATTGATTTGTATGAGTTATTTATTTAGCCTGGCTATAAATCCTTTGTTGGATATCTGACAAAGGAATTGCCTATCATAAATATCATCTCTGACTCTACTGGCTTCGTATTCATTCTCTTATTAGTGGTTTTAATGAACAGAGGTTCTTCATTTTAATGACGTATGACTGATCAATCTTTTCTTATAGAGTTATGTTTTTATGATGTTCTCCTATGTTCTCTTCTATTCGACAGGACTTTTTTTTTAACTTTTTTTAATTGTATAGTATAACGTATATACAAAGCAAAGAAATAAAAAAGCAAAAGTCTTCAAAGCACTCTTCAACAAGTAGTTACAGGACAGATTCCAGAGTTTGTCATGGGCTACCATACAATCCTCTCATATTTTTCCTTCTAGCTGCTCCAGAATATAGGAGGCTAGAAGGCTTAAATATTTTTTATCATCACAATCAATTTTTTTCTTTTTTTTGTGAAAATTAACATATATACAAAAAAAGCTATAAATTTCAAAGCACAGCACCACAATTAGTTGCAGAACATATTTCAGAGTTTGACATGGGTTGCAATTCCACAGTTTTAGGTTTTTACTTTTAGCTGCTCTAAAATACTGGAGACTAAAAGAGATATCAATTTAATGATTCAGCATTCATATTCATTTGTTAAATCCTATCTTCTCTGCATACATAACTCCATCACCACCTTTGAGCTTCCTCTCTTTAGAGGTGTTTGGGCTATGGCAATTCTAATTTTTCATATTGGAAGGGTCTAGACAGGACTTTTTTTATTTACATGGGCAGGCACCGGGAATCGAACCCGGGTCCTCTGGCATGGCAGGCAAGCATTCTTGCCTGCTGAGCCACCGTGGCCCACCCTAGACAGGACTTTTTAATACCTCAAAGTGACTGGGGGAAAAAATAGGTTCATCACGAAATTTTATTCAAACTTTTATCCAGAAAGGGGAAAAACATTTTATCCAAAAAGGGGAAAGAATGATTTCACAGAGCAAGTGCTTTCTGCTTGTAACCAGGCAAGTCTAGCTCATTTAATAAATCAACTATACTTGGGTTAACTACGAGGATTCACTCGAGAGGTAAGTACATGTCTTTTTTTTAAAACAACAACAAAAATTCTCCTAGTGAGTGTTTGAGACACTCTTGAGTTATTAGCTAACTTATTATAGATATGACATAGTTTTACAGAATCAGAAGACTTTCCATTACTGAATATACACTATATTCAATAGTGTATATTCAATCTATACAAAGATGAGCTTCTCTCATACTTTGATTTTTTTAGAAATGGTGTTTGCTATTGCAGTTTGTGTGGAACAGTGAAAAAATGCTGGGCAGGAAGTTAGAATTGTTTTCAGTCCCACTCTACTATTATGCAAGCCATTCTATCCCCTGGATTAATATTCCACAACTCTAATTACAGGGTTAGGTTTGAATCTCTAATTTATCTTTCTGTGTCCATTCAGTGGTCAAAAACTAGAAACTAAGGAATTATCCTTAACTCCTTTCCCTCTCACCTGTTACGTCCAATCACTCACCAAGGTCTCTCTATTCTTCTTCTTAAATAGCTTTTCCATATATTTGTTTCCCTTCATCCCTACTGCCACTACCTTACTCTAGACCACTGTTATCTTTCTCTTGAATCCATGACTTCAGCCTAATTCCACTCCAATTAATTTTCCACATGTGGTCAGGCTTATCCCCCTAAGTTAATAATGGCTAAGTTGTGTACAGCATTTATTCTGTGCTTTGTATTCTATAAGCATCATCTTATTTGATGTGTACAACAACCCTACGAGATAAGGTACTATATTTTTCTTTCTTTTTAAATAGATTCACTGAAACCTAGATAAGAAGAGAACTTTCTCAAGGCCATTTAGCAGTATAGAAAGCCTGGTAGTTTGAATCTCAGAGCTCAGGACTTACCAATGACACAAATCTGATAGGTTACTCACCCTTAAACTCACTGATTCAACCAGGTTATTTCTCTGTGCTGGGCTCCTATGTATGCTTTTCCCTCTGCCTACAACATTCTTGTTCTACTCTATTCCCCACATCCCTTTTTTCCTATCTGACTCTTACTCTTTCAGTCATCAGCACTCCTGAGGTCCTTAGGATGGATTAAATGTCCCTAATACATCCTCCCACAGTTTCCTATCTTCTCCTGCCATTGCATTTATCACATTTTATTTTAATACTTGCTTAATTGTCTATCTCTCTTGCTAATTACTGTCAGAAGCACCCACATAATGTCTGACTTTTAGTAGACACTCAACAATCACTACAGGAAAAAAATTCAGCGAAAAATTTGTGATTTTGTTGATGGTTCAATGAGAAATATAACTGGCAAAAGATTTGCAAAATAAAAGATCAAATAGAAATTATATCCTTTTATCAAATGGCATCCAAACAGATCATCAGGAAGGTTGTAAAGACTTGCTATAAGTTCCTTGAGAGCAGTGTTTGTATCTTACTCATTTCTGTAGTGCCTTCTACATGGGGCATTTATTAAATGGTTATTTGCCAGAATTTCTCACAACGATGCCTCCCTTTGGAAGCGGTCCCCTATCCATCACTCAAAGTGTAGCTCGTGCCTCCATGCACTTGAAAATAGAGCCTAGAATGGATGCTTGGGACAGACTACATGTGTTCAAATTCTAGTTCCACCACTTATCAGCTGTATGACCTTGGCTAATGATTTAACCCTTAAGTAGCTCGGTATCCTCAACTAGAAAATAGAGATAATAATAATACCTGCTTCAAAGGGGTGATGGAAAGATTAAATGAGTTAATTTAAAGTATTAGGATACTGCCAGATATAGGGAAAGCACTAAATAAATGTTAGATCCTACTACGCTACCACTACTTATATTACTACTAATAACACCACTTCTGAAATGAATCCTTCTCTTTTCTGAACTTCTTGAAAGCAATCGGATTAGTTACATGTTAGTTATCTTCTTATATTCCCCTACATTGCCAGCTATAATACCTGACACATTGCTGGTCTGTAATAAATATCAGTTGGGGAGATGGAGGGATGAATTGCATTTCTAAAAAATAGCCAATTCAGATAGAGTCAGACAAAGAATTTTTTTAGTTGAGTCAAAGCTTCGCTATTCATTTCAAACTAAGTCAAAGTCACGCTTTGTAGGTAAGTTGGAAAAATGGATTTGGAAGGCTTCAGCATAATTATTTTGATGGAACCAATTAAAACATTGCTGCCAAATCAAAACCACAAAGATTGGGTCACGGATTCTTGCTTGCTGTTCCAAGATTTTTGACAAGTACACTGTTAAAAAAAAAGCCAATATACAGTGGAAGCCCCTCTCATTTCCTTTTTTTAAAAATATGGAACACTTCACGAATTTGCATGTCATCCTTGTGCAGGGGCCATGCTAATCTTCTCTGTATGGTTCCAATTTTAGTATATGTGCTGCCAAACCAAGAACTCCATTTCCTTTTAAATACTACTCTCATTAGAGATCATTCAATGAGGTAGGTTCCTTGCCTACCCCCAAAAAAGACCATCAATCCTTGGCAACAATTTAACTCATGAGTTCCATGGACTGAGCTAAGTAGGGACTCTGTAATTCTTACTTAGATTATTGTATATTAGGGCTTAAGATTTAAAGAAAATCAGGAAATATAAAGTCTTATAAAAAATTGTTCTTTGATTATTATATTTTCTAGTCCTAGAAAGCACCAGGCAAAACACCATCTTATATTTATATAAAAACTAAATTCAATCGGTAATAACATAGATATTTGCTTTCTTTTTGTCAAGTATCCATATATACATTTTTATTTTTAATTTTTATCTGGATATCTAACATTGAAAGAGACAGCAAAAAGTCACATGGATGACTTAAAAGTCACAATGAAGATATCAAAATATGATTTTAGTACATAATGATTGATGGTAGCTGACTTTATGACTACACTCAACAAAAAAGTTTACTTCTAATTACTTAAAGCACAGTTAATAGAAGTTTGGGCATTTAGTAATTAACTTTGGGCTCAGACCATTAATAAATTAGAATTTTCTTAGTATTAATAAATAATGCTTCAGAGTTATTACACAGGTGTAAAGAAAAGGAAGTTATCAAGTTATCAATATTCTGCTCAGGCTCTAAAACATGGGTAGGTCAACATTTATTGTTTCTCAGTATATAGCAATTTTACTCTAAGGACACAATGCATTAGGCACTCAAATTCTGGAGTCAGACAGACCTGTTTGAGCCTTGGTTCTGTTTCCTAGGAGCCATGAGGACTGGGGTAAGTTTTTTTTACTGTGTCTATGTCCTCCTCAGTAAAAGTCAGAAAATATAGTTTAATATATTTTATCCAAAAATCTTGAGGTCAGTTGGGTTTCAAATTTTTTCAGATCTTTGAAAGATAATATGGTTCATATGTTAAGTAACAGCTCAGGAGGAGTCTGGGGAATCACACCACAATCAAACACACTAATATTTCTGTAGGGAACCATATTAGCATTCATACTTAATGAGATAAAGATAGAACTAAAACAGGCTCATGTCATTTCATGTCAAACTTTGCCCTAATCCAAACTCAATTTTGCTCTTAGTTTTCAGAGTTTTTCAGCTTCTGAATTTGGACAGGAGCAAAAGACCTGGGCATTCCTCAACATGGGGCTGCTGTGAGTGTTCAGTGATACAATGTGTGGGGACACACGGCACGTACTAAGTCACACTGTGCTGCCAACGTCATTTCCCTGTCATCAACAATGTTATAACTTTAAAAGATAGAAAATACATCAAAATGTTAAAAGCAATGATGGATGATTGATGGACTGATGGAATTACAAGTGAATTTCATCTTGTTTCTACTTTTCAACATTTTAAAAACTCCCTGTAATGGGCATTTACTATTTTTATAATAGAGCACCTTTATAAAACTTTAGATAATATTTATTCTCTGTTCATTTGAAAGGATTTACTTTCTTAAATCACTGTATTACCTTCCAGATTTTCTTAGTCTTGCCTTTTCCTTTATCACAGAGATAAAAATTCTCCTAAGTTACATACCTTGAAAATATTCTTGGGTTATAAATTCATTTGGGATAAAGAAACTTTTAATTTCATATTCAGATTTTTCTCTCTCTTCTGCTCAATCTGTAAGCAAAGCTTCTTTTGCTACTCATGCTAAAAACATGGGTTAGCTTATCTACCAGGTATTTCTTTAGTTCCCAAGTTACTGGAATAATGTTATTTACAGATCTGTGAGCTATTAGCTATCACCACAATAAGAAAAAAGATGGATATCAAAATTATTACATTAATTTTCCTAACGTTATAGTCTCTGCTTCCATAAGGAAGTATTTTTTAAATTGCAACTTGAAAACCCAAGCCAAAAACAACAACAACAAACAAATATAAACTTTCCTTAGCTTCCCTGCCATTGTCCGATACAGTGCTGCCCAACTGAACTTTCTGTGAGGCTGGAAATCTACTGTCCACACTGCCCAATACAACAGCCCTAGCATAGTACAGCTATTCAGCATTTGAAATGTGGCTAGTACAACCAAGGAACTAAATTTTTAATTGTTGTAATGTTTTTAATTAGGTACAATTTAGATTTAATTAGCCACAAGTGGCTAGTTACAAATATATTACAGAGGGCTGGTTCATCAAGTGCAATTGTTCATGTGGCCCCTTTCAGTGGAGGCACTGGACATCACTTTTATTTTATTTTTTTGCCACTTTTATTTTAAAACCACTTGTAATGTTTTCTATATGATAAAATATTGGGACTCTTTTCTACAATCTTACTGGATAAGCATGACTTAAAATACAAATTGTCAGCGCCTCCATAAATGAAAGTTTCTACTTCACCGTGTGATGCTGGTAGTGGCCAACTAAAGAATTCATTGCTTCATCCAGCATTGTGTTTGTCTTTAGCTATTCACTAGTTCTTTAGGCTCCTCTGTCCAAGTTACCTTACTAGTCTTTGCTATTTACGTCAAATAAATAACCCCAAAGTGGCTTCAGGGAAAAATTAAAAACAAACCAACCAAACAACAACCAAATAACCATAGTCAATGAGCCTTTAAACAAAGAACTGAGGTAAAAGTGACAAAAACAATTAGAAAGCTTTTTGCAGACCCCAAAACCCAACAACTACCATCACCCCCACCACACCACCTTTAAATTCCACTTCAGTACACTTGATTTATTGCACAGTACTAAAAAACTTTCCACAATTTCTGGAAACACTCAGAAAGCTTCTGTTTCAGCACTCATTTTACTGCAGCTCAAAATTAACACTGCCAGACTCCTTTCTAATCAATTATTCGTTAAGATCTCGAGCATTTCTTTGGAGTCACTTACCCCGACATCAGAATGGTTTAAGAGATGACACATACAAGTGTACTTTTTGGAATAAAAAATGGACTTTAAGCAGGTTTTAATACTAACTGAGAACAAGGCAAAGAGAAGAGAAATCAGCCCTTTAGTCAAAGTTGAGCTTCCAGCAAGCTGCAGGCAGTTCACAGCATGAGAAAATCTGGCTCCAGAAAGTGCCCATGTGTTGACAGCTGAATAAGAGTTTGAAGACTTAACAGTACAAATGTTCTGTCAATGGCACTGTTACTCAAGGCTTTACTTAGCCAGAACTGCCAAAAATCTCCAAAGCTGTTGACAACCAATGATGTGAATTTAATTCACTCTAGTCTTTGACATTAAATTAGCAAGTTATTATTTTTACATAGGAAATAATCATGCATTGGCTTGATTAACTGAAGAAAAGAAAGTATTATTTTTCTTTAAAAGAGTAAGAGTTGATTAAGAACATGAAAGAACAAAACTTGTGCCTCTTCCCTCCTTCCTGAATAAGTCCATTAGGTGTTAAATTGGCATCATGCAATGTATTATTATCACATGTAAATTTAATATATGCCAAAAGTGAAGGTACTACAAATGGAAAGTTTCCCCCAAAATATAAATATTTGAAATAATCTGGGAGTAGGTTAAAGTTGGTAAAAAATTACTCCAACCAGCATCTAGACTTGCATATAAAAATAAATAAACTACAGCCTATACAATTAATTCCAGTCTGAACAGTCTGTGTATGGGAATTTTAAAGTCTTAAACATCTCAGTTTTAAGTAAATAAATGGCAAGTTATTTTGGGAATTACCTTATTTATACTCGTCTTCATCTTCTCTTGAATACCTGCAGCACCTATCAGGGGCACTTATGCTGCTACTAACAGTCTGCCTTCTATTATAACCTTTTATTCATGACTAGCATCACCAATATGAGAAAGTAAGCTATTTAGGACAGGAACTACATCTCTCATATATTCTTCCAGTTCAGGTATGCTCTAGTAAATAAGAGTATGAACCCTGGGGCCAGATGGCCTGGGTTTAAATCCTGTCGTACAACCTACTGTCTATGTGACCTGGGGCAAGTTATCTAACCACTTTGGGCTCAGTTTACTCATCAACATAATGGGTAAAATAATAGTACCAACACATATTAATGCTAATGTGAGGATTAAATGAGTTTATACAAGCAAAATGCCCAGTACAGCACTGGACATTTAGCATTCAAAAAATGTTACTGAATTTTACTATGATTAATTTTTTACACAAATATAGTTCAAAGTAACAAAACAGTATCATTTTTAAACATCAGTCATAAGGACAGATAGAGAGGAGGCAGCAGGCTGGTAAAGGAAATGGGCTTATATTCTTTTGAAGACAGTTTTACTAGTAATGTTAACATGTAAATCTACCATCCTAAATGATGTGCCTATGAACATTCATCTTGTGATTCATATAATATGAAGGCTCTACGGCAGCAATATGACGCTTACTCTTACGGCCTGATTTCTAACAGAGCATATAATGAATAACATTAGAAGCATTACCTTTGTTATTACAGTGAATGCTTTATTTGATAACATAGCTCAGGAATCCTAATATTAACATATCTTGCAGCAATCAATCATATTCAATTTTGACTTTCAAATCTTTGTGAAACATCAGATGATACTGCTAAGCATACAGATTAATTGTACAGACTGCTGATGTGGACAATAATGCCATTAGCTGGCCCAAAATGCAAAATCAGCAGTATCAAGTCTGAAAATAAAAGAGGTTGGAATTTTGAAGAAAAAGAGTTAATCTACCAATCTCAACAAGATAAAAACACTAAAAATAAATTGTGAAACAATTTTCTTCATGCATTTAATAGACGTGTCAGAATAAACAAAAATCAAAGAAGCTGAAAGTTTAAAAAAATCAATTAAAATGAAGTCACAGGGCATGATAGGGAATTATTTCTGGCAGTTATTTGATATACTATGGTTAATATTTCTAGTCAGTCAAATTAACACAATTTTGCCACTGTAAATTTACAGTGGCAAAATGCAGGGTCCTGAATGTTACTCCAAGAATCAGAGTAACAAATTCCTTTTAGGCACAGATCAACTTGACCATTCTCTTCTGTACACAAGCAATGAAAAAGAAATTCTCAAAAAGAATTAAATTAATTTGTTATACATTCACATTTGGCCATCTTTTCCCACCTTCATTTCTCCTTCAAAGTCCTTGAATGCAAACCAGGCCATTTACCTCTCCATTTTTCTCAACAGATGTGCTTTCTATTCTTATCTGTCTGCTTATCTGTATCATGTATACTCTGCCATGTTACTGATGGAAAGAAGCTCCGGTAAGGAGGTGTCAGCTTATACTCCTAAAGGGAGTCCCCTGAGCAGATTGGTGAGGCACTTAATGTCAGATCAGAACTGTCTCACCACGTTTCTATGTTAAAATTGAAAGGTACAAAGACAAGAAGAATGTAAAATTCTCAAGCATGCAAAACAAATACCAGCGCTCAACCTTTTTTTTGTTTTTATCTTCCCCTACAAAACTCAGAGGTATCTGTCATGGAAGAAGCCTGTTTTAAAAAAATATGTATTATTAAATCACTCTTTTTACTCTACATGCTTTCTTATTCCTCTCTTTCTTTTGTGCTTCTCATTTACTTTTATGAAATATTTACTCCAAAAAGAGAGAAACCATAAGGCAAATAAAGTCACTAAATCATATCACGGCTAGAGAGAGATCTAGTAATTACTCTAGAAGGTTAATATGATGTTTGATTGTTGGCTAGTGAGGTAATCTGTATACTCTGAAAAAGGAGAAAGTAAAGTTAACCAAATTTTCCAAATGTGGCTTGACAGTGAGGTAAAAATTCACCAGATATGGTGTATGGAAGAACTTCACAATTCATTCATCAAACACTTTTCAGAACTCGTATTATATGTGCAGTACTTTTTCTGGAGCTAAGGTTTCAAACATGGATATGATATTCTTCTTGCATGCAAGGAATTCATAATTCACTATCTTATAATGCAATATATTTTATTATATAATGCAATATATTTTATTATATGAACAACATGTCAGAGGGTAGAAAAACATGCCATGGCATAAAGAATTTAGGAGTTCATCAGGTTGGGGTACAAATTTACCTTCCAACACATACTGGGGACTCTTAGGAAACTTCATTCTAACCTTCATTTATCTATTTATAACATAGAGATAACATTATTTACCTTATATGATACTCTTGGTAGATCATTAATAAATACTCATTTATTGTATACAAGTAACAATTCTTTCAGTCAAAAGGCAATGAAAATAATGGGAGAAGGGGCCATAAAAAAGATAAAGCTGAGGGTGGGCCTTGCAGAATGAGTAGGATTTCAGTAGAGAAGAATATATGAAGTAAGGCATTCTCAGCAAAAGGAGCGTCAGAAGAAAAGAAATGGAGCTGTAAAAAGTACATGGTGTGTTAAGAGGCAGCAGAGCAGAGTGGTTAAGGATGTGCATTGTACAGCCATCCTGGATCTTCACTCTGCTACCAGTTAGGGTGACATGAGGTAAATTACTGGCCTACTCAGTGCTTCAGTCTCCGCTTGTGTTTTGCTCAAATAATAAAAGTGCCTAAGTTAAAGGGTATACTGATATATGTATATATGTATATGTATTATATGTATATGCTATGCAATATATAGCAGTGTCTCACACATGAGAGATGTTACAGCTATTATCAGTAGTGCTACAATTAATAGACACCTACTATTATTATAGTCTAGAGGGTTGGGTAAGGCTCAAGCCTAAGGAAAATGGGAGGAATTATCAGGAGGTGGGTTATCAGAATGTTATTTCTTATTCTACCTTTCACTCCTGGGTGAGTGAAAGCTCTATTTTACTTCAAATGGGACAATGCAGGACTTCTATTAGGCTACTCCATATCTCTACCCATTGGTAAATATATTGGTCCAGTGAGTCCCAAACCTGGCTGTATATCAGAGTCTCCTAGGGTTAAATGTAGAGATTCTTATTCAATACATTTAAGATGGAGCTGAGAAATTTACATCTTTTAAAGGCTTCCCAAGTGACTCCAGTGAACAGCCAAATTTGGAGACCTGTGTTCTAATCTACTTTGAACCAGGTCAATATGTTTTTCTTTTACTCTCATTGCTCACTGAATAAAACAGTGTAAAGCTTATTTGGTAAGAGGATATTTATAAAAGCACAGCCTCCTTTTTATTTTTAATCTTATTAAAAAAAACAGATGCACTTAAAGAAATAATTAATAAAATTATAACTTCTTTCTTAATTAGTTACTGAAATATTTTGAAAGGAAGATGGCATAAACGAGCAAGGAACAAATGAGAGGCAAGTTAACTTTTCTTCAATTAAGAAAGAAAAATACCTTTTTTCTTGGATTAAATGTCTCAACACTGACAAAATAAGCTGTTTGCTCTTATTTACTCTAATCTGAGTTACATTTGGTAATGCAAATTATGAAATAAGAAATCTCTTAATTCATGCAAGTTTCACATTACAACTAGGAAGATCTAAATTCTGATTTGCCAGGATCTATTTGCTTTTTCAGTCATAAGGAGCATCAATCAGCTCTATCAAAATGAACATATAAATCATTTATAGCTTCCTACTGCAACTAAGGGTTTGTTTATCAGTATTTGCCAGAAGGGCCTACAGAAAGAACATTTCAAGCAAACAATAGATTAGAAAAACAAGTAAGTATCTCTTAAGTTATAATATAAAATAATTTGAAATGATTTATTTAAAAAATGCAAGGAGGGCTGGCAAGCAAAACACAGGAACTAGATCATAAAGTACCAGGTTAAGGAGTTTGGAAAGCAATGGAGAGCTACTGAAGGGTTTTAATGATAAAATGTACATTATAAAAGGGTCTAATACAGTAGTTCTCAACCTTGAATACACATTAGAATCACCCTGGGGGCTTTTAAAAAATATCAATGTCCAAGCTATCATTCCTGGATCCTAATTTAATAGGTCTAGACTAGGGCCCACAAGTCAGTAGTTTTAAGCTACTCAAGTTATTTTAATATGCAGCCAGGGTTGAGACCCACTACTCAGACTGGAAGCGTGGAAACCAGACAAATGGCTATGAGAGACAAGGGCTGAAATAGGGTCCTGGTAGTGGAAATGGAGAAATGTGGATAAATTGGACAGATATTCAGGATCAATGGATGTATTGATTAATTATCTATCAATAATGAGAGAGATAAGAAGCAAAATGATCATGAGGCTCCTCCTAGGAAAATGGGCACTCTGTGGTTCTATTCACTGGCCTAGCTTCTTCATTTTCTACTTTGGGACTTTGGTCAAATCATTTAATATCTCTGAACCCTATACAAAATCGGGTTACAAACCCTATACAAAATTACTTCATACTTCACAGAGATATTGTAGAGATCACATAAGATAACATATATGAAGGACCTAGCACAGTGCCTACCACATAATAGGTGCTCAATTAATGTTTTTTTTCATCTTACAGTTTCTCCAGGTGTAACTACCATGAAATATTTGAATATGTAGAAGGATGTCCCTGCCTTAAGGCTTTGCACTGGCTGTTCCCCTTGCGTGAAATGCTCTTCTCCAGAAATCTTTATGACTAACTCCTTCATTCCCTCATGTCTTTGCTTCTCCTAAATAAGGCCTTGGGATAGACCAGGCTCGTAACTGATTTTGATGAGACTTTATACTTAACATAGTTGCTGAAATGATTTAAGGCTTTTGTGATATTGTGATGGAATTAAGGTATTTTGCATGTGGAAAGAACACATCTTTCTGGGTCCAGAGGAGTGTACTGGTTTGAAGCTGTTACGTACCCCAGTAAAGGCCATGTCTTATGGGGGCAGACATATTGTGGATGGGACCTTTTGATTAGGTTGTTTTAATTGAGATGTCACCCACCTCTTTAAGGGTGGGTCCTCATGCTTCTTACGGGAGTCCTTTCTGAGGCGATAAAAAGCAGAAAAAGAGAGAGCCTAGAGAGAAACACCCAGAGAAAACTTTACAAAGAAATGTCCCAGAGATGCTAAGAGACAACCCACAGAAATTCAAAGAGGAGGCCACTGGAATCAGAAGCTGAAAGCAGTGGAAGCCAAGGACAAGCAGATGCTGGTCATATGACTTCCCACATGACAAAGGTATACCAGATGCTGGTGTCCTTTCTTCAGAGTCCAGGTATCGTCTGTTGATTCCTTAATTGGGGCACTTTCCTGGTTTAAGAACTATAAATTGTAAAGTAATAAATCCCCTTGGTAAAAGACAACCCATTTTTGGTATATTGCATTCCAGTAGCTTTGGCAAACTGAAACAAATATGAAGTTATCAAAACTGATGTATTAAAAAAAAATGTGTGAGTTAGTAAGTTGATAGAATGCAATATACCAGAACTGGAAGGGCTTTTCAAAAGGGGAATTTAATAAGTTACAAGTCTACAGTTCTAAGCCTAGAAAAATGTCCAAACTAATGCATCCAGGGAAAGATGCCTTATTTCAAGGCAGGTCAAAGGGTCAGGAACACCTCAGTCAGCTAGGCAGTCATGTGGCTGGCATCTGCTGGTCCCTTGCCTCTGGGCTCCATTGCTTTCAGCCTCTGTTCCTGTGGGGGTTCCTCACTTTGCTTCTCCAGGGCTGGCCTTCATCTCTTGGCTTCTCTTGGCTCTCTCCAGGTCCTGACTTGCTTAACATCTCATGACAACGTCTGCTGGGTTCAAAGCATCTCCAAACATCTGTGTCTCTGTTCTCCTAGTGCTGGCATCTGTGTCGCTCTGCTCTGAAGTTTCTGTCAGCTCTGTCATGTACTGACTTTTTCCAAAATTCTTCCCCCTTTGGAGGATTCCAGTAAACTAATCAAGACTCACCTGGAATGGGTGGAGTCACATCTACATCTAATCAAAAGGCCACACCCACAATTGGGTGCGCCACCTCTCTTTGGAGATAATCTAATCAAAAGATTCCAACCTACACTACCGAATCAGGATTAAAAAAAAAGGGCTGTCTCCACAAGATTGAATGTGAATGAAAACATGGCTTTTCTGAGATACATAATACTTTCAAACCAGCACAGGGTGGGTAGATGAATATGATGTTGAAACCAAAAATTCTCATCCCCAGTACCAACCAACTCACTATTTTTAGAGCATGCCAGGGCTTGTGGAACATAGGAAATATGTGTCTGTGGGGAGAAAGATTGGCTTTGGAAGTAGGACTTTGTGATGAGAACAAAGATCAGGATTTAAGAGTCTGCCATTCTGCTTTCAAGCATGTAGGGCTGCTTTCTTATGCCAATGAAGGGCATAAATATACTTCTTATCAACCACTTATCAGGGATGTTATTTTCCTAGCCGTAGATAAGACTATCTGAATTTATAGCTTGCCAAAATGTCATTAATTCTCCCTCCCCTACTCCCGCCCCTTCCCTTTCTCTATTTGTTCCAGAAAACATGAGAATGATGATATTTTCGTTTTAAAACAACACAATTCAAATCCAACTCTGACTTCCTAATCCATAGAAACCATGACTGATAGAAAGAACTGTCTCTCTTTTGACCAAATCACAGCTGACTCAAAGGAGTACAATTAACTAAGATTACCACAGAACCAAGGACCACCTAAACTGGAACGACTCCATAAACTTCCAGAGAAGAAATTAATTACATCATAATGCTCTATCTACATTACAAAGAACATGAAGGAAAGAAAAGTATTCGAGTAATTCCATTTTGCATGAATTTCATGACACATCTGCTTTCTAGTCTAAAAACTTCTAGGAAATAAGAGTAAAACAAATGAGGTTTAGGCAACTCTAGAGAATACAAATTAACATAGAGAAAATGCTAAACCAAATAAGCCTAAAGTCATTTTAACAAAGTGGTGCTTCCTGATTGATTTATATTTGATTTTATAATGGGCTGCACAACATCTACTGTGCCTAGCTTCCTGCACCTCATATCTCAGGCCTGCCTTGGCAATGGAAAGTCCAATGGGAAGGCTGATGATAGAAGATCAGATAATCTGCAAAGCAGATAATCTGCCTCTTACAATTGAGTATTAGAACAGTCAGTGGGCCACCTGAGCCCCTGTAATATACTCTTCCCAGAACCACGAAAAGAGCCTCTCAGGCTATTGACCCAAGCCCGCAGGCATCACGGAGGTGTACAATTAAAAGGCTTTGACCCAACCACTGACCTCAGTGTCCGCTTCCTGCGGAGAGTATCTGAACGGGTCTAACAGAACTGCAGATTTAGGAATGCTGTCTAAATTACTTCTATTCTACCTCCTAGTTCACAAAACCATTAGGATCCTATTTGTTCAGGTATATGCTGGTGCAACAGCTCAAACCAGTTTATTTTAGTCTATGTTACACAGAGGACCTATGTTCTCAACAATTTCTTATCCCTTACTTCTATCAAAAGTGACAATCTTTACTTTAACACATGTAATAAACATATTTGCAGCTTCAGCTCAATGCTTAACTGATGAACACAGCATCTTTTATTGATGCAGATTTATCAGAAGCCTCAATAAAATCATGAGTATAAACAGATCTTTGAGAAACAAAAGTTCTCCCCAAAAGTTGCCAGTTACCTTAATATTGTAATTGGTGGTGTTGCTAGAACAAGTGTATATTCAAAATTATAACAGTTAGTCTAAAATGAAGCAAGTATTTTATCTCATTTAATTGCTATCAAACTGCCAAAGATCCGAAAAATGAGAAATAAGCTTTTCCAAAGAGGAAAACCAATCTTTCTTTTTTCAAAAGAAAAAAAAATCCAATGGGGAATATTGATACTAGCAATGAAGTATGTTGTTTTAAATCAGTATATCTCTTCCTATATTTCTTATTCTCCCTAAAGAACATGGCAACAAGGGACAGTACTCTCTTATTGAGAATTTCTAGGCCATCTCATTATTGAGTATTCTATCAGATATACCACTCTGAGTTAAGGGATATAAAATTCCTGATATTTTGAAGAATGGCCAAGCTCTTGTCAAATTATGCAGTTCAGAGTTCACACAATGATTCATACTACTCAAATATCTGCTTGCCAAATATCTATTCCATGTATATGTACGTGTGTGAAAGAATATGAGTGACCAAGCAAGAAAAGAGCTCGTCTCCTGTCTCTAAGAAAGCAGTTTGTGCAAAATTTGGTATTCATTGGGAAAAGTACCATCCAAAGGATGTTTCAGACACAAGTAGAGAACAAGAACTACCACTGCACAAATGAAATTTTGTCCTAAACCAGGTATACCCGACTAGTTATTTCACCAGGTCAATCTATAACCCTTTCAAAAGCAGAAAAACAAAACCAATAAGAAGAAAAAATAGATCTCCTGAATATTTGTGAATTTTCAGACAAGGCTTTCAGACCCAGAGCTTGAGTTAAACGTGCACTCACTAATCAAGTAATAATATGGTAGCAGTTTTTAAAATTATTTTTATTTTTACTAGAGAACTTGCAGGTTTACAGAAAAATCATGCAGAAAATAGAGTCCTTAAATATCCGATCCTATTATTAATATTTTGCATTAGTGTGGCACCTTGTGAATGATTACATAATTTCCAGGAAAGTAGAAGAGTTCTGCTCTATAAAAGTTACTCGCTATCAATTTGTAAACTCCTATACTTAGGCTATATGTTGTTGTTTTTTCTAAACCAGAAAATTCTTACCAACATTTCTTTTTTGTTGTTATGAAAGCAACTCAATTTACAACATACATTTAGTTTCAGTTCAACATATGTTTTTTGACCACCTACTATGTATGGAGCACTAAACGTGTTACTAAAGGATACACAGATGAATTGCATCACAATTCAGAATATAAGAAATTTGTTGAGTCATTTTGAAACCAATCTCTTTGAACCCATTTATAATTGTCTTACCAGCACACAGCAATACACGAACCGGTGCCTGTTTTACATTATTATACAATAAGTTTTTTTTTCCCCTTCTACTTTTCCTTTTAAACAGAGAATAAAATACTCACTAGACTCACAAAAATATGTAATTAATTACTACAAATTTATCTTAATTCCTAGAATTTAAAAAATGACATGGTTTTGAATAAACAGAAATTAAAGCTTTTATTAAATTTAAATGGCTCCAAAACCCCAATGGACTAAAGAAATGCTGGCCATCATTTTACAGAACTTTGCAGTTTATGCCAGATCATTCACTGATAACTGGAATTTTATTAGCAGAGTTAGATCCAAGTTTCATGGAGCCAGAAGCCTATACAGTTTGAGGGCTCTTCCTTATGAAAGGAATACAAAATTAGTTCCGGGCTTCAGAAGGGACCTATGCAAATGAGGGCCCTAAACCTTAAGCTTCATTAGCTTCTGGGTACATCTGCCTCTGGTTATCAGCCATCAATAAAGGCTTTCATTTATGACATGATATGAAGCAGAGCAACAAGTATCTAAAACTTAAGTTGGGGAAGAAACATATTTCTTGGAAATTTAATTAAAGGAGCCTATGTGGACTTTTGTGAAATCCAACTACCCAGGAACCCCCCAGAAACATCCTCTAACATTACCATGCAGCCATCAGGAGAAGGCTCAAGGTTAATCACTCATTTCCCCTTTCAATCTGTCTCAATTACTGTTATGGGATGCTTCAATTAGTCATTCTCATTCTCTCCAGGGATAGGGAGAGATTGCAAATAACTCATCCCAAATAGACTTCACAATTTGAATCCCTCCACCCAGCCAAAGAAAAATCTTCACTGGAGACAAGCAAGATTTGCTATCATCTACTCTGTACTCTGTCAATGCCACTCTTTCATCAGACAAAGAAAAGCCATCAGTCTTTAAGGATGCAAGGCCTTCTTTTCCCTTCCCCCAAAGGAGCAAGTTCTGTTTCTACCAGACTCAGCCAAAGACAGCCTTAGGCAATTGCTCTTAAAAACGACCCTTGGAAGGTCCTTTCCAGAAGCTAGCCCCTGAGACAGAAGGCCATGCTATCAATCACCCAGACAGCATTTATACCTTTTTCCAGGCTTGCTTCTCTTCTTGTCAAAAGAAGGCTGCTTAATCCTAAAGTCTAAAATCTGCAAAAGGAGACATTTCGATGATTGTTAAGAAGATTGTGGTACCAATAGTTTACAGAAGACTACATAAAAAATAATGATTACATTTTTAAAGTTAGAAAGATAATGCCTTCTATCATTAGAGAAGACATTCGATCTCTCTAAATTCACAGGGTAAGAAAAACATTCTAGCTCAACAAAGAGCTTTGATGCCAAGCTCTTTTTTACCTTTGCAAAAATTCTTAGTAGTATAGGTTCTATTTTATTGTATGAAGATTACACAATGTGTGCAATTATAGCAATAGTATAAAATAATACTGGCAAATGGATAAAGATTTCTAGTTACTTTGGCATTTTTGTAATGCTGTTTATTCTTCCTTAGAAGCATTAAATCTGCTCAAGGACAGTGTAAAGTGGTCTATTTCTTATCAGTTATTTCTTCCGTTGTGCCATCACTGTGTTTACTAACACAACACTTACACTTTGCTAGAATTATTTGTTTTCATGGATTGTTCCACCCAATAGACTATAAACTACAGGGGGGTAAGAAAGGGTAGGGAGGATGATTGGGACTGTTTTCATTTTTGTATACTTAGTAATGAGTAGAGAACTGACAAATAGTAGATACTCAATGAATAAATCTACTGAAGGGTAGTCAAAGAATGGATAATATTAACAGTAAGAGCTATATATTTTTAAAATTAACTTGGAATTGTGTCCTTCAACTGACATGCAAATGACAATGAGTCTAACACTTTAAGAATAAATATGGCATATTGAAAACTAAATAATTTGGTAATTTTATAAAGAACATGAGAGAAACAGAAGATGCTCTCAATGGAACCAGGGTGTCTTAAGTATGGAACAAATTTTAATATATAGTAATGTTTCCTTTCAGAAAAACAAAAACAAAACCAAAAAACAACCCAAACATTTCAAAACCCAAAGATTAAAACCTATGCCAGATGCATTTAAAATTCTATCATTTATTCCAAATTTCCTATAAGATTTCTACTTTATGTCCTGACTTCCCTGTTTGACATTTGTAGTTTTGCATGTGAGAAAAATCTCTCATCTCTAGCCTGTCTAATGCTTGTGACCAATTTTTTTATAATAGCAAAAAACTGAAAACAACCCCTTATGTGCATTCGTAGGGAGCTGATTAAATCTATCATGGCACACCCTGACAATGGACTATAATGTAGATATTGAAGAGAATGAGGGAAGGTATTATTGTGTAAAAAAAGCAAGCACAGAACTTTTAAATGGTATAGTCCCATTTGTGTACATTTTAAAGGCATACACAGACGCTTGTGTATGAGTTAGCACACATGCACATATTATACTGGTATCTGCATAAATATTTTTCTGGAAGAAAACCTGAGAAACTTTTAACAATAGCTACCCATGAGGAAAGGCTGGGAAAGAAATACTTTTATTTTTTACATTTATGTACTGCTCTTATTTTTCCATGTGCCCATTTTATATATTTAAGAATATAATTTGTTAGAACTTAGAGTATTTATATAAAGGTCTTTAAATTCTAAGCCTATCTTCAATAATTTCTAAGACTCAACCACACTTACTGAAGAGAAGACTCTTTCAGTGTGTTCGGCAATCCGTGTTAACAGACAACTCAATAAACTATTATTTCTTCCTTTCCATAGCAATGTCTTCCTCTTCTTGGCAATTTCTCTTTTAAACAAAAACAAAAACAAAAACAAAAAAAAAAAACATTTTCAGTTTGTCTTGAGGTCACATCTCTCTTTCTCCTTTTATCTCAGCAACCTCATTTCTCTTCTTATCTCCATGGAGATATTTTAACTTTTATCATGTCCCTGACCTTTCTTCTTGGTTCTCTCTGGTTTAGCATTTCCAATTCTGCCAAATTGTCCTATTGGCCAATCAGTGAGTTCAGAGTATCAAGATACCAATTGCAGAAAGGGTTTCTTTCCTCTGTTTCCCAAATTTCCATTAATAATAGGCACATCCAACAACGGGACTGGATATAAAAACTCAGAAATGGACAGCACAATACTACCCAATTGTAATGCAATTATGTTAAAACACTGAACGAAGCTGCATGTGAGGTATAGGTTTTTTGTTTTTGTTTTTTTTTGTTTTTTTTTTCTTTCTATTATTGTTTTAATTCTTATTCTGTTGTCTTTTTATTTCTTTTTCTAAATCGATGCAAATGTACTAAGAAATGATGAATATGCAACTATGTGATGTTATTAAGAATTACTGATTGTACATGTAGATTGAAATGATTTCTAATTGTTTTGTTAATTCTTTTTTTAATTAATAAAAAAAAAAAATAATAATAATAGGCACATCCAGACCATGGACCACCTTTAACTCCTTTCTTCTTGTTCCCTTAAATCCAACTAGTGACCAACCCCAGATAATTTTCTATTTTCTCTGCTACCAGGTTTTCATTATCTTTTGCTAGACAATAGTAGTAGTAGATGTTGTTATGGGGCATCTTCTATATGGCAGGTATTTCACATTCTCTGTTCTCTAATCAGAACAGTCAACATCAAAGACTGGTATTAACATTTCCATTTTCCAGATACCTACAATACAGCTACACTTTTTAAATGGTATAAGCAGATGGATGGAAAGAAATATCTCATTGCTTTCAATTAAATGTGTAACTCCTATGAGGTTGAACATATTTTCATTTGTTTATTGGTGATTGCTATATTTTTCCTGAGGCATTTCCTAGTCATATAATTTGTCAATTTTTAAACTAGGTGGTTTGTCCTCTGCTTTTTGATTTACTGAAGCTCTCTGTATATTCTTACTTATACCATCAACATTTTTTTGAAAATTACAAACCTACAAAGATACTACCAAGAATAGCATAATGAACACCCATATTCACCAGTTACAACTTAACACTTTTGTCACTTCTCTCAACCTCTCTGTCCCCCAGACCCCTCACTCTCATCCACTGCTGTTAATTGCAAAGATCAGGACATTGTGATACCTCATACCTAACATTTCTGCCATGTATTCTGTGCCTGTTTATGGCTTCTGCCAGCCTGTCCTCTCAAATATTCTTTCTCCAGCTTAACGAACTCTCACCACTTCCTGAATCCTGCATTTACTGTTTCCTTTCCTTGGAATATTCTTCTGCTATTCTCCTCATGATCAAATCTTATCTATCATTCATAAGAATCCAAAAAGGCCCAACTCAAATCTATGAAGACTTCCCTTCTCAATTTTACTTCTGTTACTTGTACTTTTTATGTCACTTATCTTTCTTTTTCAAGACTGGGCATCTAACATAAACTGCATCATTCAGTCCTCACAACAGCCTTACGAGGAAGGTGGTATAACAATTACAAGAGGAAACTGAGGTAGAGAGACTGATTCCAAGGCCATGTACGTGGTGTTTGCTTCTGATTTTTGTCTTGTTTGTCTTTGTATCACTTGTATTGCTTGCTTGACTTGTAGTAGATGTTCAATAAATGCTGAAATAACTTGTTCAAAATTGTTGTGTGTGCCTGCTCAAGCATATGTGAATTCCGTGGCTAATGCCATTTAATAAAAATTAAAAATAAAAATAACTCTTGATAAAATAACACTTGATAACTGATGATTTAGAAAGCTGATACTTTCTGTTACACACAAAAAAGTGACATAATGACCTATGGGACTATATTATAGATTTATTTGGCTTTTAACTTTTTGATTTATCATGAACAGCAGCAATACTTGCTTGAAACACATGCAAAATTAAGTGGCTTTTTCTTTGGGGGGTTCTGGTGATGAGCTAGGTAATTTCAGCTCTGCTTTATAATTAGAAATTCCACCAAAATCCCTCAGATGGGAATTTGTGGCTTCTCTAGTAAACATTTTACATTACTTTGTAAAAAAAACACAGGCCAACAGCCCAGTGTCAGGGCTCTTTGTTAATCAAGCAGGAAATCTGGCTCCCAGCTCTCACAAGTCTGGGAGCATGTAGGCCAAGGGCAATCTGAGCAATGCTCCTCAAGTCTGATGACAAAGTGACTGACAGGCTTTGCCCTTAAAATGAAAACATACAAAAAGTTAATTCAAAGAAGAATTCTGTTTAAATTTCAAGTTTCCCTTAATTACATAGATGTTTTCCCAAACCACCGCTGTGTTTTAGTTTTGAACATACACTCTTAATGAGATCCATTAACTCTTTTAAAGCAGTCAGTAGTACCAAGACAAGGAGCAGATTAAAACTTTCTTCCAGAAAGGACTTCAATCTTCTTGGTCTAGATTCAGTGCCTTTGAGGCCAAGATCAAGCTTTTACACAATGGGAAAAAATGACGCTGTTATATAGATAAGAACTCTGGATTTGGAATGAGGAGATTAGGAAATCTGGTGCACTGACCTCTCAATACCGGAACCTGGGAAACCACTTACCCAGCCTCTATGATTCTTAGAGTTCTCAGCTCTATAATGCAGAAAGCACCCCTATTGCAAGGATATATATGTGGTGGGAGGGAGGGAGATGGGTGCATGTGTATAGGTGTGGGGGGGGGAGACACCATTGTGATAATGGATGCAAAAGCACTTAGCACAGTTATCTAGTTTAACAAATGCTCAAAAAATCTTAGTTGAGTGTAACCTGTGAAGACTCAGAACATATTTTTTAGGGGTTATGGTGATGATAAAATGTGGTAATTTGTAACATCACCAAAGTATGCATGCATGTGTAAGCTTTAACCCTTTAATACTAAAGTGTGTTGAAGACATCCTACATTCTTCAATTTGAAGGACTATTTTTATTCATATTTTATACCTTGTACACAACAAATAATATATGTGCTCATTGAATGAATAAATGAATACATAACTGAAAAAGGGGTTTCTGATGGTAAACATACCTGTTGCCAAGAAACTGCACTATAATTGATAAAAGGCAATCACAGTGTTTTATGGTTTCAATATTAGATTGCAATATTGCTAAAGCTAGTAGTTACTAAGGGGTTAAAATATACCAGGCATTGGGGAAGTGTGGGGAGAATACAAAACATATAAAAGGTTGTTTCAACTCAGAATCCTAGAACTAGGAAAGTTCTGAGCAGGCGGAACCAAGAAAACAGTAGTTATTCCTCCTTCTTATTTAATCAGTTACATGACTTGCAAATTATCTAGGTGTTTTAAATTTACTGAGTTTAAACTTGTCTACCTTACAAGTATTTTTTGCTTTGGGTTCTAACTTCAGATTCATCACATACAAAGGCAGAAAACTGAAACGATAAACATTGAAATAAAGGTAGTAAAGCCATATGGATTAAGGTCTACCTTCATTCAGTTTGGACACACTTTGAGTAATAATACTCCAAAGGTCCTAGGTACAAATGGGTTCACACCCAAAGGACCAGGGATTGTGACTTATACCTTCTGTAGGGACAGGATTCAATTCCTAACAATGGGGAATATAAAACCAAGAGTGTCTTTAGGAGCAGAAGCTAATGCTCAGAAAAACTTGAAAAGGAAAAACAAACAGACAAACAAATCGATCTACTAAGGAGAGAAAAAGGTAATAAACTAGAAAGGGCACTATAATCATTCAAGTTATATTTGAATGTGTTGCATCATTGAAATTTCTAATTGTTTATGAAAAGATGATATACAGATAATGTTACCTTGACTTATAAAGAAAAGTCATGCTTTGCTCAAAAAAAGGACATGCTGGGGTCTGAGGGTAGTTCGGTGGTAGAATTCTCACCCGCCATGCAGGAGACCTGGGTTCGATTCCTGGTACATGCACTTCCCAAAGAAACAAACAAGCAAAAAAAACAAAAAACCAACCAAACAAAAATTAACAAATGGTGTTGCAAAAAGGGATACTCTCTTGGAAAAAGAATGAAATATGACCCCAGTCATAAAGCATACAAAAAAAAAAGGACATGTTGATCATATAAACCCATTCTTTAGTCCAACAATTAATAATTAACTCTAATTTATCTTTACTGTAATTTTCATACATATTAGTAAATTATACGAGAGCTCTTGATTATTGACCCCCCAATTTGAACACTACAAGTGTGTTAAGAGGAAAACAATGTTAGGGATCCATTTGTGACTGTGCAAATCAATGTCTCTAAAAAGAGTAGTCTGGGCTAGGGGTTATTCTTGTTACCATAAAGAAAAACTGTCTGCGTGATGCTCACCAAGCTAAAAAAAAAAAAAGCGTAAAGTAAAAACACTGCTAAAAGCAAAGAAAATTCTTAAACTCTTTGACCTAATTTGACTTGAGAAATCAAGTGTAACTTAGCCCCTCAGTTCACAAACCATTCATGGGGCAAAAAGTCTGTGGAGTAGCTGGTCAATCGTTAGGGGCTGAGCTATGCAAAAGGCAGATGAGGTCTTCTCTTCTGAAAGTCAATACACCTTCTCCAAGGTCCCCAAACATCCCTAACTCTAATCAGTAACTGTCATTAAAAGGTCTCATTACGTGAAGTAGGTGTAATTAGAGCATCTTGCCCTCACAGGGTGTACTGCACTGAGAAGGCTGGAAAGGTCCATAAATTAGTGCCAATTCACTCTCTGTCTATCTACTATGCAATCTGCTGTGAGAGAGAAAAATTGTCTCTATACCCATTAAGGCAAAAGCCCACCGGCCCCTACAAAATTAGCCTAAACACTAACTGTGGTTATTTGAGGGACTCCCTATTTCATTATGTGTCTCAGAAATAAAAGAGATAAAGTTTGCCATCAATAACACAGAACATATCTGCTGAATCCCACAGATTCCAAGACATTAATAATTCAAAATCTTGTGGGAATTTTGTCATGGTGGAGATATGACTTGTCTGCAAACGGAGCTCAGGGGATGCTCAATATGATCTATTCTTGCATATATGCATAGCTGCTGCATTTATCATGACACAGAGAACAAAACAGGATTCTCTTGTATCTTACAATTTCTGAAGTTTATGAATCTATACTATAAAGTTATGCATAACAATACATTCCCATTCCCACATGAAGCGTAATAATCATAATACGTCATTATACCTTATAGATTAAAGGGACTGGTAAATAGATTTTCTGTTCCTGATCACTTACACAAATATGCCATAATCAAAAAATATTGAGATTGAATAGTCAGAAGCCAGAAAATAGTAGAGAAAAACATGTGCTCTTTCCCTATTGATTATGGTCTATATGGGATGTGTGTGTGTGTGTCTGCGCGTGTGTGTATGTTTTCACAAAACTATGATCCTCAGGTTTACTGAGTAACTTGTCACTCTCAGTTATAACTCATGGTTATGTCACTGACTGTTGACCATGGGACTGTCACCCAAGAAGATGACACTCGCAAAATTAACCACCATACTTCCTCAAAAAGATTCCTTTAGAAATGAGCCACATCCTCAATTCATAAAGGATTCTGAACCATTCATGACACTAAAACCTGAAAAATCTTTCTAAAACTCAAATCTAATCATGTCATTCCTCTGCTGTCCTTACAATAATCCTTGTTGCCCTTACAATAAAGCCCGAAATCCTCCTTAACAGGGCTCAGGAGACTCTGAGTGATTTAGTTACTCCTGCCTACCCCAACCTCATCTCAAGCCCTTCTCCTCTTCATCATCCTGAGCTTAGGCACAATGGCCTTCTTTCAGATCTTGGAAAACATAAGGACAATTCTGCCTCGGGGCCTTTGAACATGGTATTCTCTCTTCTGAAATGTTCTCCACGTAGCTAATTCCAACCATTATTCAGATCTCAGCTAAAGGGCCAATTGCTCAAAGAGGCCTGCCCTGACCCACTCGCACCCAAACTAATAATAATGGATAATAGTAAATAAATGCTATTTTGGGTTAGGCACTGTGTCCAGCTTTGGACACACATTTTTTTCCACATTTAATCCTCACAACAACCCCATGAGGTTTGCATTATTATTATCTTCATTTTACAGACATGAAAATGAATCCCAGAAAGCTTAAGAAATTTATGAAAGGTCACCCAGTTTGTAAGTGGTGGCCCTCTACATTCTCTCTTAGTACCCTGTACTGTTTGGTAACACCTACCATATAATCAGTTTCATAATGTTTGCTTTCCACACAGGAATGTAACCTCCATAAAGGCAGAGACTATGCCTCCCTTCTTTATTATATAACAGACACTGTGCTAGTGTTGGGACAAAGAGATGAAGAAATGTTTCTTCTTGAATGAACAAGTGCATAATACAAAGAAAAGAAAGGCTAACAAGAAGTTCAGGATATGCTCCTGCCTATCTAATTCAAATGCTAAATTTGAAAAGCTGAAATGGATTCAAATTATTAAGTACTATAAGAAATCCAATCAAGTCCATGGTAAATATAATCTGAACTTGAAACATGTGCAGTGTGCCTCTAGGGAAAGCAATGAAGTGTACATATCTAATGCTATACTGATACCTACCAATGAGAACAATTGATTCACAACACCTTTTGAAAATTCTGTTCTTTATAGCTTTTAGAGTAGGCCTGATAGCTTTCAACTGCACTTTCAGAATAGAAACACATTTAAAATTTCATTGAAAAATTATGTATATTTATGGTAAAAATTGTTTCAAAGGCTCATAGAAGATAATACAGCTAAACCTTAAAGCATCTAAACAGTATCAGTATTATTCTGTATTTTGGGGGGAAATCTCATTAAATGATTGCCAATTTCTTGAACCTTATTTATAAGGACAATTCCACTGGCTTCAGGGACTGATCAGGCCAGTCATAGATTCCAAATTCTCACAATCCATGGTTATATAATGAGTGAAACCAAGATTTTAGTCTTTATTTCAACATCTCATCTTATAAAATCTTTTATCTACTAGTACTGTAGCTGAAGAACAAAATAAATGGGTCTTGTTTCATATTCTTTCTATGTACCTATTTCCCAACAAAATGGTTCATGAGTGCTGAGATGGCCAAAGGCATGAGGCAGCTTGCTGTGAAGGATTTTTCAGAGAGGACTAATAATATACATTAAATCACAAATCATAAAGGCTATTTATGTGAGGACTCCAAGAAAAGATCTGGAACTTTTTATTTTTTTTGCATGGTCAGGCACTGGGAATCAAACCCGGGTCTCTGGCATGGCAGGTGAGAACTCTGCCTGCTGAGCCACTGAGGCTTGCCCTGTAACTTTTATCTTCAGCAATACACTGATTTTGACAACCTCAGAAGCAGTAGTATCACCCACAGAGCACTACCATGTATACACACAATAAATATGAACCATATGAATGAATCAAAATATGGAAGATGTGGAAAAAAAGATTCAAAGACATCTCCCTTCTAGGTTTCTTGTCTTACCCATGAGTTCACATTCCTTTATATTCTTATTAACATGAGTAGAAAATGAATAATTTATATAATATATCCATACCTTATTACCCATACATAACTTTGTGCAGCTATCAGAAACGTCTAAAGGGAATATTTTTCACTAATCAGTATTTCTGCTTTCTCTATGAAGCCTTCCCTAAATATTTCCATTCGTCCCCTAAATCTCTGAACTTACTCCATGTTATCATGCTACCTGTCCCTCCATCACATGCATATTTCACATATGCATTTCATTTATTTATGTGTGCATGTCTTTCTTTTTAAAGCAGAATTTTATCCAGGGAAGATTTTGCATGTGATTAAATTTTGCCCATTTCCTCTACCCTCACCAGCACTTTCCATAATGGATACACATAATAGATAGAACAAATTACTTCACAAATAAATGAACATAGCTGCCTGTGAGTGAAGTGAGGATGATTCAGAGGCCTGATATATATTTGCTCTTAACATATACTAACATCAGACATGTCTCCTTATTGTTAAAATGTCATAACTTAAATGATGAAAACAAAACCAGCATATAGACATCACGCAACTTTAATACGTTGCCAGAAGAGTGTTATTACTTGGGTTATAAATGTTTCTATGTATTTTGTATCCCTGAAGGTTTGGGGATCCCCACCCTCCTCCACCTGGTTGATAATAATTTATGACATTGGATTTTCTTTGCTCAATTTGGACTTTATAGACAGTAAACATTTAACCAATAAGATGTCTTCATAAAAGTCTGTCCAGTTGGCCCTTGAATTTAAGCCATTCTTTTCTTTGTTATGCACTATGCATTGTTCTCATTATAGGACAATCTACAAGTTTGTTTTTCCCCACACCCTTAGACTATTCCTTCTCTTTGGCCTAGACCTACTATCCAAAAGGTATCTTAATTATGCCCACCTACAGAGAACTGGTAAGGTAAATACTGTGGCATCATTTATATTTTATCCCCAGCTGAGTCATTCTACTTAGTCTAATTCTTTGACCATAATGTGGAATCATTATGTTAACTTTTAAATAAAGGGATAAATATTAAACCAAAGTAAATCATAGGGCTCAGAACATTTATAGGAACACAAACACTGATAGAAAAGCATATTTCTGGAGAGGAGCATATTTAAATATAAATGTACCCTCTAGTGATGGACATTTTACCTAAAGCTTTAAATAAAATGCATTATTTTATACATTATAGAATGAAAGTCAAAAGCTCATGAAAGTAGAAAAGGTTGATAGTTTTAAATTATATTACTCTAAATAAAGAAGGAATTGTTGCTGACATCACCTTAAATATATTACATATTGACATGTTTTTGAAGGAATTACAGTTGTATAGTACAAGTCAAAATTAAATTTAGTTCAATCAGCTGCAGCATATTTTAAAAACACATTAAGATATAAATATATGAAAGTCCTATTAGTATATAAATATATGAAAAGTCCTTTGTCAATCTTCCCTTTACATACCAAATTTTTAAATCCCTACTTACTGGCAAGCAACAAATATATACCTTGGTAAAATTATACATAAACATAAAAACACTAATTTCATACACAGAAAAATTCCTGACCATGAATTCCTCAGAAGTTCTCTGAAAAACGGGGAGAGGAAAGGAGAGAACATTTGCTGCTTTAGAAATTCAGTATTAAATGTTTAAACCCAAACAAGGAAAAGTTACCAGGATTTAAATATAGACAACAAAGGTAAAAGGAGAAAAAGAAATAAGAGAATTAAGTCAAACACTCTGCAAACTGAATTCAGACTTTTGAGGTTTTACAGATTTTATTACTAATCTAATATACAACAAATTAGATTTTCAAATTCCTTAATATTTGATTTCTTTTCTAAAACCGGTTTACCCTCAATCCCAGAAGTTTTTCTTTCAAACATAAACTATAATTCTAAGTGGGATTTGTATTCGACTAGGAGCTCTGTTGTTGCTTTTTAAAAGTACTTATGAATCATTTTTATGATTTTTACCGTCCCTAAACATTACTTTTGACTTTAATGAAGTTAGGTCTGATGTAAGAACTAAAAGATGGTTTACTGAGGATTAAATAACACTCATAGTAAAACAAGATCACTTGCACACTATTTGTCTACTAAAATAATGTCAGAAAAGTTTTCGGACATTTGGAAAAAACTTCCTAACTTAACAACCACAAGCAACAAGCAACACCAAAGTCATCCAGGAATTTCAGGATAGATAATCGGCTTTAGAAACAACTCCAATAATATATATAATTGATCACAGGTGACTTTTCTGGTCTTTGCTGTGAGATTATATCCTTTGGCTTGGAGAAACCTTTAGCAATCTGCACAAAGAAAAGTTTGCTCAGCAGCCTAGGATTTTTAGCAGTCGAAGAGCTTAAGATTGCCTTCAAACCCTGCCTGTTGGGATTTCTCATTAATACCACTCCTGAACTTCAAGTCACTGAGTGAGATCATGCATACAGTAGTCCTTCTTATGGCCAGTCCACTTCTACTGAAGTAATGCTGAAACGTACATCTGTGGGTCATTCAAGAGCACATTTAAGATTGTGGTAGGAAAAAAATTTAAAAAATAAAAAATAAAATAAATTAAAAAAAAAAAGATTGTGGTAGGACACCCAGGCAGTCATCATATGGTGAGTAAGTTTGAGGTGGTTTCAAAACAGGAGAGCAGAAAACAAAACATCTTTAAGGATTGTCCAAAGTATGACTGAATAATACAAAATAAGAGTGGAAACTAAAGTAGAAAGAAAAAACGACATAAAGTAATAACAAAAGTTCAGTTTGGACAGATACTCTGGGGACCAGAAGTTTAAGAGGAAGAGTTGTAAAGCACAGTTAGTTCTTCAGGCTGCCCTGATGTATATAACCTCACCAGTGTTCAACATGCTGTAGATCTAGCACTGGTATGTTCAGCTATATCATGAAAGCAAAACACAACCACTCTTAGGAGCATCTTGAGATTTTTGAGCTATGTAAATATATGCATGTATGTGTAAACACCTGTAAACAAGTAGAAAATAACTTCTTTTCGGGTAGGCCCACTCATTTAGAAAAAAAAAGATTCAATTCTGTACTGAAAAAAATAGATAAATCTCTTTACATAAGTCACTGCCCTACAATTTGACATTTATTTTGGCAATGAAATATCAATTAAGATATAAGGAAGAGGATGGGCCATGGTGGCTCAGTGGCAGAATTCTTACCTGCCATGCCGGGAACCCAGGTTTGATTTCCGTGCATGCCCATGCAAAAAATATATATATATAAAAGGAAGAGTCGTATACCAAAAAGTTATAATTATATATACTTGTAAATACATTGGTAAGTGCACATATAAACATATAAGAAATGTGTGACATTCATTATATCTTAATATTTGGTTTCTCTCTGGTTAAAGATACAGTTGAGGAGGCAGCATCAAAAAGATTCTTTTTCACAAAAGAAGTCAGAGAAGAAAAATTAAGATCAAGAAAACCAGAAACTCCAAAGCAGAATCTACACTATATATACTTCTTACCAACAGCAGGACACTTGTTAAAAGAATAAGAAAAGTGCACAAGCCTTGGATCAGTGATCAGGAAGTCCTTTAATTTGATGTAATAAGAAAGATTTATGAATCACTGTTTGCTGTAATTAGTATACTTGAGAAAGCATCTGGGTGATGTCAAATGATAAGAAGATAAAATGTGGCTGTATAAAGGTTTTTTAGTCAGTGAAACAAAAGACAGCTCATTCTGAAAAATGAGAAAAGATAGAGAGAAAAAGTAGCTAAGAAGAGAAAAGTAAAACCCTGCGTGTGAAAGTTATGTATCATAGACCACTGACTGGCAAGGCTTCCAAGCCCCAGTCCTTTTGTTCTAGCTGAGTCTTAGAAAGTGTTTCATTTAAGCAACAGATATTTATTGAGCATTTAGTATGTGCCAGGCACTGTGTATGCACTGGGGATACTGGAGTAGATTAGTCAGACAAGCTTGCTCCGAATTTAGACTCTAGGGAGTTGTACCAAACAATAAACAAATGAACAAGATAACTTTGGGTAGTGATAACTGCTATGAAGAAAATAAAACAGGTTGATGTGATATGAAATACTGGGAAGGAATTATGGAGGTGGCATGAGTTGATACTTGAGTGTTATGAAGAAAACAACCTAGCGTAGATCTGAGAAAAAACAGGCTTTGTGTATTAGAGGAAAGAAAGCCGTTGTGGCTGTAGGGGATTGAGTATGTGGAGTGTGGTGTAAGATGGGGTCTCAAAGGGCTGCAAGGACTTACTGGTTGGGAGAGCAGTTTCTATTTTACTCTAAGGGAAACAGAAATATACAGGTTTTAAGCTAGGAAAGAGTTGGAAGTTAAAAGTCCTGTGTAACTTTTAAGCTAGGAAGGAAGGAAGTCCTAGGAAGGAAGGAAGGACTGTGGAAGAGTTACACAGTCTAAGTTTTAGACTCTAAAAAGATCACTCTAGCTAATGTATGGAATTGAGACTTTAGGGAATTTAGAGTAGAAGCAAGGAGTCTGGCACAGAAATAACTGTAGCAAAACAGGCAAGAGATCATGCATCTTAGATCTGCTAACAACCAGGATGAAGAACAGTTGATGCACTCAAAATTACATTTTGATGGTAGATCCAATAGAATTTGCTGCAGAATTAATTATGGGGAAGGGGGCGATGATGGAAAGTGAAAAAATCAAGGAAAACTCTTAAATCTGAGCAACTGAAGTGAAATTGAAGGAGAGGTGATTTAAGGATGGAATTAAGAATTCTACTTTGCACATGAGAAGTTTGAGATGCCTGTTAGACACCCAAGATGAGACATAAAATAAACATTTTGATATATAGGTCTGCCATTTGGGGGAGCAGTCAGAGCTAAAAATACAAATTTGGTATCACAAGCATTTTGGTGTCCCATAAAGCCATGGGATTGGATGGTCTTTCCTCGGGAGATTTTGTAGGCAGAGAAAAGGCCAGTCTGATGAACAAGAGACACTTAACATTTAGAAGTTAAGCAGAGCAGAGAGTTGCATAGGAAAATGAGAAGGAGCAGTCACTGAAGTAGAAGGAAATCCCAGGAGAAGATGACGTCAATAAGAGGTAAACATATTACAAAGAGGGTGTGATCAATTGTGTCTATATTGCTGAATATTTAAGTACAAAAAGGGGAGAAACAACCACTGGATTTGGCAAGGTGGAGGTCATTGGTAACCATACAAAAACAGTAGAAGTAAGGTGCTAAGAACACTAGATTATAGTAAATTGAGGAGACGGGAGGAGGGTACAGTTAGAAGTGGAGATTGGGAAAGCTATTTCAAATTTTTCTTGGAATAAGAGCAGTGAGATGGCAGTGTACCTGGAGGAAACCTGGGAGCTTTTACAAGAATATGATCCAGTAGTGGATCATATTCAATTCTATGCTTGAGTACAAATATCTGGGATGGAAAAGAAGGATCTTGAAATGTTTATTGAGTGAGTAATACAATAAACACAATGTAATATTTATTAACTACCCATTAGGTGCAAGGCACTGTGGTAGGAATTTGAGTAGTACTAAAGATACAGGTTCAGAATTCCAGCCTTTGAGATCTTGCTAAGGAATAGAACCTTAAACCTGGACTTGCGGAGCCAAGTTCCAATTAACCAAAAAACTAAGCTAAGTTTCAGGTGCTATGGACTCTTTGCAAATCACATCTGACAATGGACGGATGAATGGCCAGGTTATCAATAAGCACTCCTAGCCTTCACACACGTACAACATTTATTTAAAACAAACCTCATTAGTCAGGCCTGTAGGAAATTAAAGAACTAGGGCATGAGATCTTAGTTTGCCCAGGTTAGTGTGATGCCCGGATATATCCCAGAGTAATCTAAGGATAAAGAAGCATTTTCAAAGTCCCCTTGGGGGACTGGGGAGAAAGGAGGAAATATTCAACTTCCCCATTGGGGGAATTTCTGATATTCCTGCAAGCAGTCAATTCAATTGGCTGAGTCCTTGATCTTGAAGTTCACCCCCATGAAACTTTATCCTGCAAAGGAGAAGCTAAGACTACTTATAATTATGCCTAAGAATCACCCCCCATGAACCTCTTTTGTTGCTCAGATGTGGCCTCTCTCTCTAAGCCAGCTCAGCAGGTGAACTCACTGCCCTCCCCCGCTACATGGGACATGACTGCCAGGAGTGTAAACCTCCCTGACAATGTGGGACAGAACTTCTGGGATTCACCAGGACCCAGCATCATGGAATTGAAAAAGCCTTGATGACCAAAAGGGGAGAGAGAAATGAGAAAAATAAAGTTTTAGTGGCAGAGAGATTTGAAACAGAGCTGAGAGGTTATCCTGGAGGTTATTCTTATGCGTTATGCAGACATCCCTTTTAGTTTGTGGTGTATTGGAGTGGCTGGAGGGAAGTACCTGAAACTGCTGAGCTGTGTTACAGAAGTCTTGACTGTTGAAGACCACTGTATAACTATATAGCTTTTACAGTGTGACTATGTGATTGTGAAAACCTTGTGTCCAGTGCTCCTATTATCCAGGGTATGGACAGATGAATAAAAAAATAAGGATAAAAATAAATAAATAATATGGGGATAAAGGGTAAAAAATTGGGTAGATTGAAATACTAGTGGTCAATGGGAGGGGGGGCAAGGGGTATGGTATGTATGAGATTTTTCTTTTTCCTTTTTATTTCTTTTTCTGGAGCAATGCAAATGTTCTAAAAATGATCATGGTGATGACTACACAATGTGATGATATTGTGAGCCATTGATTCTATACTATGGATGGACTGTATGTGTGTGAAGAATTCTCAGTAAGAATATTTTAAAAATAATAATTCAAAAAAAGAAAAGGGGAATTGAAGAAAAAAATGCAAAAGAAATGAAAATGAGCTAACATGCAATAAAAAATTGCATAAAATGTATGCTGACACTAGGGAATGTGTACTTTTTTTAGAAAAGTGTAAAGAAGGTCAGCAATCAGGAAAATATACAAATAAGAACAAAGAAAAAACATGGAGCTATCAATGAAAGAAAAAAATTGCAAAGCATTGCATGTCCCCAGGACTCAGAACAGTAAAATCTGCTTGCTGAGTTAAAGAGTCAGAGAGGTGCATCCTACTGAATCACTTGGCTATGATCAATCAGTGTTTTTTTAGACCACATAAGCTATCCTGAGAGCAGACAATAACAGTCTCCTGGTTGAAAGAACTACTCTATTCTTATCTCCTCATTTATACTGACTACTAATCCCTTGGTAACACTCAGTGCTATGGCAATCTTCCTATACACTCTGGGCTCTACCTTCCCCCACCAAAAACAATTTATGGTCACCTGACCTACGAGCTCTGTCTGGCTTGGTTCATGTTCTAGATGATGATGGATGGCTTAATTATAGAAATAAAGGCAAGAATTAGATTCATGCCTGAATCAATTATTAGAATTATTCCTGTGATAGTTGCCAACTGGTGATTTTCTAATTTCATCATTCCTTCTAGGTTTATTGGCTAGTATTTTCCTCCATCCATTCATTTTAAATTATTTATTTATATCAATATGAATTCATGGGTTCCTATTTTATTCAGTCAGTTACAATCTTTTCCATCATTATTTATGTTTATGCTCAAGTAATATCAGATTTGATCAGTGCAAGTCCCTTCAAGCTGGCTCCTGTGTCTTTCTGACATTTCCTTGTCATATTTTTTGGGCACTTCCTTACTTTCTGGCACAACAAATATTCCAGGGTCATCTTGCACTATCCCTGTCCCAGACCTTGAGTTGCTCATTTCTCCTAGGAATTCTAGTTCCTTTTAGTGAAGAATAGCATTTAGAAACCAACATCTAGTATGCTAGGAATGCTTATTGCTACCGGGGTGAAATTTATTTTAGGCACCCTCAGCAGACACAACTAGGAATACACACCTATACACACCTATATTTGCTCTATATCAACCTGTCAATATCTATTTTTTTTTTATTAATTAAAAAAATTAACTAACACAACAATAGAAATCAATCCATTCTACATATGCAATCAGTAATTCTTAATATCATCACATAGGTGTATGGTCATCATTTCTCAGTACATATGCATCGATTTAGAGAAAGAAATAGCACTACAACAGAAAAAGAAATAAAGTGATAACACAGAGAGAAAACACAAATAAAAATAAAAAGTACAAAAATATATAAGAGAAAAAAAAACAAAACAAACAAAAAAAAAACTATAGATCAGATGCAGCTTCATTCAGCGTTCCAAGATAATTACATTACAATTAGGCAGTATTGTGCTGACCATTTTTTTTTTTTTAGACGTCATACCATTCTACATATGCAATCAGTAATTCTTAACATCATCACATAGATGCATGATCATCGTTTCTTAGTACATTTGCATCGGTTTAGAAGAACTAGCATTATAACAGAAAAAGATATAGAATGTTAATATAGAGAAAAAAATAAAAGTAATAATAATAGGAACAAAACAAACAAAACAAAACAAAACAAAAACCTATAGCTCGGATGCAGCTTCGTTCAGTATTTTAACATGATTACTTTACAATTAGGTATTATTGTGCTGTCCATTTTTGAGTTTTTGTATCTAGTCCTATTGCACAGTCTGTATTCCATCAGCTCCAATTACCCATTATCTTACCCTGTTTCTAACTCCTGCTGAACTCTGTTACCAATGACATATTCCAAGTTTATTCTCGAGTGTCGATTCACATCATTGGGACCATACAGTATTTGTCTTTTAGCTTTTGGCTAGACTCACTCAGCATAATGTTTTCTAGGTCCATCCATGTTATTACATGCTTCATAAGTTTATCCTGTCTTAACGCTGCATAATATTCCATCGTACGTATATACCACAGTTTGTTTAGCCACTCGTCTGTTGATGGACATTTTGGCTGTTTCCATCTCTTTGCAATTGTAAATAACGCTGCTATAAACATTGGTGTGCAAATGTCTGTTTGAGTTTTTGCCCTTAATTCCTTTGAGTAGATTCCCAGCAATGGTATTGCTGGATCGTATGGCAATTCTATATTCAGCTTTTTGAGGAACCGCCAAACTGCTTTCCACAGTGGTTGCACCCTTTGACATTCCCACCAACAGTGAATAAGTGTGCCTCTTTCTCCGCATCCTCTCCAGCACTTGTCATTTTCTGTTTTGTTGATAATGGCCATTCTGGTGGGTGTGAGATGATATCTCATTGTGGTTTTGATTTGCATTTCTCTAATGGCCAGGGACATTGAGCATCTCTTCATGTGTCTTTTGGCCATTTGTATTTCCTCCTAATATCTATTTTTTAAAAATGAGACCATATTTATACATCTAGTTTCAATTCAAAACCACAGGATTTATTTTGATCTTCACCTTCTCCATTTTTGTAACTTTCTCCTCCAATAGTAAAAGCCAGGTTTCCATTATCATTAATTCACTAACTTGTAACTTTTCCTTCCTAATGAATAAAATGGGGATAATAATATGAGTTACTATCTATAAATACATGAGTTAACATATATAAAGTGCTGAGAAGATTACTTGGCACAAGGTAAAGTAGTGGTCATTATTGTATTTAAGTTTTATTTGATATATATGTGTGTGTGTTTATTTATTGATACTCATCCTGCTTAGGACTTAATTGAACTTCTTCAATCTAAGGATTCATGTTTTATTAGTTCTAAAAAATTCTCAACCATTCTCTTTATTCTCTTTTTCAGGAATTCCTGTTTGGGACTAACTTCTTTTTCTCACTTTTTAAAATTGTGTAATATAACATATATACAAAGCAAAGAAAGAAAAAAGCCATAGTTTTCAAAGGACTCCTCAACAGGTAGTTATAGGATAGATCCCAGAGTTCGTCATGGGCTACATACCATCATCTCAGATTTTTCCTTTTAGCTGCACCAGAACATAGGAGGCTAGAAGGAATAAATTTTTTTTTATCATCACAATAGACTTTATTTCTTTTTTTGTGAAAAATAACATATATACAAAAAAGCTTGAAATGCCTGGTACCAGGCAAATTGTACAAATTCATACACCAGGTTTGGTGCTTCACTTTTTCACAGTAGACATGTTTTCTTAACATTGAAAGTGTCAGGATAAGATAACATTATCACTTATTTTGTCAATGAGTGCAATTTTTCTAATATCCTTTTCACTGAGTGTACTGACCAGGTTCATCTGTCGAGGTTTCCAGGTTCATTCAGTGGTTTCAGTTTCAACTACCTTCAATATGTCGAAGGCTATATTCCATATATCTGCAGGCGTATTGAGGCCTTACCTGGGAGGATCTATAATATTCTTGTGCGTATAACTTGGGCATTTGAAGATGATCTTTTTTGACCTAAATTCCTAGAAGTGGAATTGACCAGCCAAGGTCAGGAACAGCATAGTGGTTATCATTGTGAAATCTGCAGTTAGAAAGACGTAATTTTGATGTTGGCTTCACTATTTAATAGCTATATCACCCTGGAAAAATAGCTGAATTCTACAAGCCCTGGTTTCCTTTTTTCCTATATTTACACACAGAAGGTACTAATGGTTATTATGAGGATAAAATATTATATACACAAAGTGTTTACTACAGAACCATACACATAGTAACTTCAATAGATGCTATTATTAGTGCTATTATTATTCTAAATATTTTCAATTTTAACTCATAGTGCTTGACTACCATCTAGACTCTACCCATTTACACACTTACCAACAGTATGTATTTCCATCTTTGCATTCTCACCAACATCAGATTTTGATAATCTTGTTAAACTTTGCTATTCTTTTCTTAATGCAATTTTATTGACGTGTTCAACACACCATACATTTTTTCCAAAATATACCATCAATGGCTCATAATAGTTGTGCATTCATCACCATGATAAGTTTTAGAACATTTTCATTACTCCAGAAAAAGAAATAACGATTAAAAAAAAAACCCCAAAACATCCCATACCCCTTATTCCCTCTATTTTGATCCCTAGTACTGATGTGGTACATTTGTTACTGTTGATGAAAGAATATTAAGTATTACTGCTAGCCATAGTCCACGGTTTGCAATAGGTTCATTCTTCCCCATATACTCCTCTATTATTAATTCCTTGTCATACTGTTGTACATTTGTTCTTGTTCATGAAAGGACTTTTTAATATTTGTACAGCTAAACACAGTCATCACTGACTGTAAGATTCACTGTGTTATACACTATCATGTTTTAACCTCCAACTTTCCTTCTCGTGACACACATGACTCTAAACTTCCCCTTTCTACCACATTCACCCACATTTAATTATACTTACAATAACAAGCTACTGTCACCTCTATTCATTCCCAAATGTTTAAGTTCAACCTAATTAAAAATTCTCCACATATTAAGCAACCACTCCTGATTCTCTAGCCTCATTGTATATTCTGGTAATCAATATTCTGGATTTTATGACTATAAGTTTACATATTATAATTAGTTCATTTCAGTGAGATCATACAATATTTGTCCTTTGTGTTGACTTATTTCACTTAACATAGTGCCCTCAAGGTTCATCTGTATTGCTGCATGTATCATGATTTCATTCCTTCTCACTGCTGAATAAACCATTACATGCATATACCACATTTTGCTTATCCATTCATCTTTTGATGGACACTTGAGTTGTTTCCATCATTTGGCAATCGTGAATAATGCCAACATGCACATCAGTGTGCAGAACTTTCCTATTCTTGTAGATGGAAAATATTTATTTTTATTGCACTTTTATGATTAACAGTGCAGTTGTACATCTTCTCATAGGTTCACTCCTCATCTGTGGTTGCTGTTTTGTGAATGATCTGTTTAAGCTCTTGGCTCATTTTTCTACTGGTATATATATTTGTTTCTTTCTGGTCTGTAAAAACTGTCGATATACAAAGATAAAAATATCTGCATCTAACTCTTTTCTTTCTGACAGTGAATTTTGATGAAAAACCCCTTTGTTCACAGAGGATGAGTTCACTGTTATATCACTACAAGAGCAAACTGACGATGTAGAACTTACTGACATGTGTTGTGATGGTTTTGGCCATTACTAGTTTAGTTTGCCAACTTCCGATGAGAACAGCATAGGTCTTATCTTTCTAGGTCACTTTTCATCTGGCTTAACCAATGCAGAATTCTATTACTAAAGAATGCCCCAGAGAACACAATAATAATCAGAAAAATGTTTAGCATAATAATACTTACAATTACTCAGGATTTGTTTAGAGTTTACGAAAAGATTTGCTCTATCTTAGTTTCTTTTTGATTCTGAAATAAATTCACTGAAAGCTTTTTAAAACTAGTTTTCTGTCATGCATCTATGTGATGATGTTAAGAATTACTGAGTGCATATGTAGAATGGTATGATTTCTAAATGTTGTGTTAATTTCTTTTTTTTTCTTTCCGTTAATAAAAAAAAAAAAAAAACCAAAAACTAGTTTTCTGGCTCTGTTAAGTAGCTCTACTTATTTGTCCTAAATGTTTTCATTTCCAGATCTAACATTTTGGTCCATTCACCTTATCTATGCCATTCACGATTTAATAGATTTCCACACTCCAGGCCAGAGTCCTAATCTTTCACTTTGACCTCAAACGTCAATTATTCCTCCCTCCCTCCTACTCCTCTGATCATTTTATAATGAATTGGTAACCACAATAATGAAATTTACTGAGAAAACTAAATTTTGAGATGCTGCCATAACAAATGGAGTCCGAAAAATGATGAAAAGGGCTTTAATGAGGTTTGAAATATGGCTGGAATATTAAAGATAGAAAATCAATTTGGAAAATGCTGTCAGTTTCATCCATAGTAGAGTGAGGATAGGGAATTATTTACACACACATCTAAAGGACAGGAATAATTCTGAAGGCAACGAACTTAGAATTATTTTATAGCAGAGAAAAATAGTTCTTTGCTATATATACATATCTAGTCTAGTTCTTTTATGATTAAAAGCCTAACTAGGTAGATACAAAATATCTTTGGTATTCAAATTCTGGGAAGGCTAGTAATAATTAAGCATTTGACTCTTATAAGTAATTTGCCCTTAATTTTATAAGATCTTGGAGATAGAAGGAAGAACTTTATGGTGCCTTTGCAATACCATTAAAAAAATAATAGATGGGCAGTGCAATGGTGGTTCAGTGGTAGAATTCTTGCCTGTAATACTGGAGACCTGGGTTCAAATCCTGGTGCCTGCCCATGCCAAAAAAGATGATTTTGCTCATCCCATACAATATATTTTATCCTTTGGAGAAAAATTGAATTTCACGGACTAAGAACTAATTGATATTTTGGCAAGAAGCATATCTTTTCCAGAAAGCTATTTGTGTTAAATGCTGTAAATACTGTAAGCTCCTTAAATACAAAAAAGAAATTGCTGTTTAAATAGATCGTCAGGTCAAAGAACAATTAGGAGCTGCAGGTCTCTTAAAATAACTCTTATTAGACCTGGGCAACTGCTTCAAGTCTGGGCTATTTAAGCATACAGTAGATTCTCTGTTCTTAATCTTTGAGAATTAGAGGAAAGCTATCTCCACTCCAGAAAAGTCCATATACAAGTATATAATATTTGAATATAAATTTTTATAACTTATTAGGAATCCAGAGCTTCCAGGCCAAAAAAATTGCTGCTATAGAGCAAGTTTTATTCTTAAGAATATCATAAATACCTAATACAAGAACCAATCTCTTCTGTTTCTACCTTAAGGCACTCCATCTATTTGTGTGGTTGTGTTTGTGTGTACATAGAAAACTTAGTCTCCATACCTCATGCAAAAATCTTCATTGGTGCTTTGTAGGATAAAACTCTGTCAACCCCTGATGCAGTTCTGACCCTATCTTCACCCTCTGCTACAGACAACTCTCAAGGAACATCCTGTCTTGACTACTCTGGAGCCCTTAGGATTTGCCAGAGCACTCTTGGCAATGTGACATATGAGAAGCCAACTATCACCCATCTGCTCAATATTTCTAAAACCTGCCTTAGCATAATTTTACTATGCAACTCTGGACTCTCATATATCAACCAACTCACGTTAGTGTTGGATCCCTTCCCTGCCCTTGTTTTCCCTGTGCAGACTACCAGGGTAATTCAATGGTATATAGAAGTCAGACTGGCATGTATGAGGCTTGAAGGTATACCTGAGAAAAGAAGTCAACTTTCTAGTGCTAAATCTCTTTCAAAGCATAATTTCACTATGAAAGGGGCAGGGGGGGAAGTGATTTCTGAGAGTAATGGTACACTTTTATTCAAAACCAAATATGACATATTCCAAAATCAAATATAATTTTAAAAGCAGTTATTGTCCAGAGTCTATTAACTGCCGATCCAAAAGCCATTCCTAACATCTTATGCTAACAGAACCAGGCTTTCTCTGGGGCAACAATACATCCAATCTAGGATATGAGTCATTTCCAATCATTTCTAACCAATGTCCTGTGGCACACAGGGGTTCCTCAAGTACACTACAGATAGCCAAGATGTTGATTCCTTTTAACTGTCAGGGTAGAAGAACAGGGTCTAGGAAGAGCAGCAGCATTCTGTTTACACCAGGATATACCACAAATGTTATTATTTCCTGTGTGTAAAAGGGAAAAAGATCAAAGAAGCACAGTTCTAAGCCAAATTCTGTTCCCTTTGATGGATACCCAATTTCTCTGCTTTCTTTACAGCTAGGAGCATTGATCCAGTTCTGATCAACGAAATATTAGGGAAAGTCTGCTAGGGTCTCCTGGGAATGCTTGTTCTTACTTATAAAAGGATAGAGGTAAAAGGAGAGTTTACTAGCAAAGGCTTTCCTCTTTCATCTCAACTTGAACAAGGACACAATGCCTGAAACTATAGAAGCCATGTAGCTGCCAAAAGGCAACAAAGCATAAGGATAAAAGACCAACAGCTAAGTAAGGCAAGATAGAGAGCCAGCTGGAAAAAGTCTGGGAATTGATTACATTGTTGAGCATCAGAACCGATATCAGCAATTGTCTCCTTCTCATCTTCTTATTAACAGAGATAATAAACGCCTATATTGCCTAAAGTTGACTGATGTACATGAGTAGATGGGAGATTTTAAGTCAATTTTTTTTCCTGAAATATACCATAGTTCTTTGCAAGAATTTCACCACTCCAGTTCCTCCCAACTTATCTACTGCATTCTATTAATTTATTAGTACATTCATCATTTTGAGTTAATATGGGTGACCCCTTGTGAGTGATACCAGGTTTAATGCTATAATTTCTACAGTACTCTCCACAGCTCAAACTTACAGTCTCTTAGGAATTTTAGCATACCATAGCAGTGCTATGTATATCTATGGATAGCTTGAGAGTTCCTAAATTTTCCCAAGCCTTTGCCTGCAAATTCCCATTTAAAAACTCTCTGTGTGTCCTATATATTAAAAAAAAAGAAAAAAGGCTAAGCAAATTATCTTTCAGAGCGTCTGAAAATATATTTTTGCTCGTAGTAAAATATGTATGTAATTTTGTGGAGATTCCTAGAGAAACTCTAAATTCTTATAAACAAGGGTCTAGGTTAGTGGAGAAAACAAACCAAAACTCTAAACTGAAAACCTACAAGCAAAAATATATTTTCAAACGTTCTGAAAGATAATTTGCTTAGCCTTTTTTCTTTTTTTTAAATATATAGGACACACAGAGAGTTTTTAAATGGGAATTTGCAGGCAAAGGTTTGGGAAAATTTAGGAACTCTCAAGCTATCCATAGATATATTAGCCAAGTACATTAACCAGAGTTTCCCAATAATTGAAAAGCACACTCTAAAAATGCAGTTTGGAAATCTCTAAAGTGTGATAACTCTTTTGTTTGAAAATAGAAAAATAATGTTTAAACATGTCACATCTGTCAAACTCAAAAGATTATATAATGTACATATGTGGCAAAAGCAAAACTATAGGGACAGAAAACAGATCAGAGGTTGCCAGGAACTAGGAGGATGGTTGGAAACTTTTGGGGCAATGGGATGTTTTACATTTTGATTATGGTGATGATTGCACTATCAGCATTGGTCAAAACTTACAGAACTGAACACTAAAAAGTGTGAATTTTAATGTATGCAAATTATACCTTAATTAAAAGATGGGGAAAAATGGCATATTTGTGAACTAATACAAAATCAGATTTATCTCATACTGAGTTAATCCAAGCTGTGGAAACCAGTCAGCAACCCTAGAAAGAGAGTAACTGCTCCACATGGTATGTAAAATTTTAAGTTACTAAAGTCTATGTCAAAAATAATCCTGTGTTATAGGAGACTGTTACGTGTGTTCAAGTCTCTTGTAATAGTATCAATTTCATCTGTTACATATCAAATTATTAGGCTTAATTTATGAGGAAGGATAACAAAAAGTAATTATCTTTTGCTGTGTAAATAATTAATCTTAATATTTCACGGCATAATATACATCCTAATGCGAAGAAGGCACATATGACATATTTGATAATGATAATTTAAAGATGATAGTGGTTTACTTAATCTTTAAGAACATCCAATCGTTTACAACACATTATCTCATCTGATTCTTATATTAATCCAGGAAGGTTACATAGGTGAGGTATTATTGTTATTATTTTCCCCACTATATAGCTGAGAAAACAGATGTGCAATACATTAAATGACTTGTCTACAACCCTAAAATTAGTTCATGTAGTATCAGGAATTGAACCAAGATGCTCTGACTCCAAATTGAATACTTTCCCCCCATATATCAGTCTGTCTGTTAATGGAAATATATTTCAAAATTTCTCCTCAAATCTAAATGCAGCCCTACAGGTTCTATAAAATTAAAATGAGAATACAGCAAAAGCAGGATTTTCTACCGAGACAGCTACTGCTCCAATGAAAAGGAAAGCAGACTCGCATTGAGCTTCTATAATATGCCAGGCCCTCTGTCTTATATTTAATCTCACAACAATCCCCAGGAGTGGGTATTATTAGTATACCCATTTTACATTATACCCATTTTTACATTTAGAGAAACTTGACTAAGAGATGTTAGTTTAGTTTTCCAAAGTCACACAGCTTGTAAGGAATGAAAACAAGATTCTAACCTAAATCTGGTGGACTCTGAACCTCTTTCTCTTAGGAGTCAAAAGAAAGATATTTTAAATCTACCCATTTACACAGACTAAGTCAAATTTTCAGTACTTCTACAACTTTGAATCTCAATTTGAACAAAAAAATAATTTTTTTTTTTAAAAGGCGCATCTTTTTTTTACAGTTCCTTCACCTTTAAATTAACGGTTAAGCATTTAAAATTTCCTCCCAGATATGTGTTTAATTTCTTTGGGTCTCTGAAGTGATCCGAGTGCATCCAAAGCAAATGTTCTGGCACGAGTTTCAACCTCTAGGAACTAGTGTGGTGTCCTATTGCAATGTCAATCAGCCTTCGAGATGTTCACAAAAGGAGTCAAAATGAGACTAGAAATAATTCCAGGAATTGTGATATTTCCTTCAAAATGTAGTTCCACTTTAACATTTATCACATGCAAAAAAAAAAAAAAGAAGAAGAAAAAGTGTGTTTTAAGATTATAGAAAGAATGACATATTTCTAAAAATCTTCGAACCCATCACAGTATAAGGTACAAGCAGGTACAGGAGAAATATTTTTGGATAGGGGTGATGGTTTTAATGATTAGACAGCTACTTTTGCAAACATTTGTCTTCATTGGCTTTCATTATAACAAATATGAGGAATAAAAATTTTTCTGGTCTCTACTGTTTTACATTGTCACTTAAGCCTGTGGGTTATCTGTTTCTAGATATATATATGCAGAAAGATAGATAAGACATTCACTTGCTAGAATAACAAAATATAGTTCATTTTGCTTGTCAAATGCAGATAAAAGGATGAAGGGAAAGAAATAGTGTAAATGTAAAAGGCACCTTTTCCCTAACTCCAAAACTAGCTCACACAATAAAATGAATAATTTAACTACCTGAAGTTCATTTGTGCAGAACACTGCATGCAGGCCGCAGCATTTTCACTTCAAATTTCTGTAGTCTTTAGTCAATACACTTCATCTGCATTTCTAACACCTGCTTCAGTCAGCTGTAAAATACACTGTTATCTCTACAGTCATCTTTTATCTTTACTCTGTCCATCGAACAACAACAAAAATACATTATAGAATATAATTACCTGACTAAAAGAGATAGGAAATAATCCACATGATCTTCTGAAAGGTATTTTCTTTCACCTTATCAAAAGGTAAGTTTAAAACAAGTCACTAATTAATGCTGTCGTCCTTTATAGTACACTTCTCTTTCAAACATTAATGTGAATTTTGTCCATCAGAAATAAAAGCATCTATACTTCTCTGTATGAAATATTTGTTTTAGGTATAAAGGAAAAAACCAAAAAACTAAGCACAACAACTGATATAAAGTATACAAATCTCTTCCAAACTCATTATTACACTGCTACTGAAATGATGCTCTTCTAGTTTAGCCTGCCCAACATGACCTAACTTAATTTTTTTTATATATCAATATAAAAATCAGCCAAATTTTGACTGTCAGCCAATCTATGGTCAGCAGTTCACATTATACAACCTGTACTGCACAATTTTATATGGTGAATTTAAGCAAATCTCTTAAAGGCTGAGGTTCTCTGCTAAAGAAATTATCTTAGGAGAGGAGGAAAAATGGGGAGTAGTTAGGAAAAGACTGAATGAAATTGAACAATATTCTGGCTTATCACTCTTATTATTTCTATCCATAATCTATAATGCAATTATTTTCTGTTTTCTATATCCTTATTTGCAGGTAAACTCCATCTGGACAAGGATTAGGTGTGGCTTGTTCACCAATCCATTTCTAATGTCTAGTTTAGTTTCTGGCACATATTACACACTGAAAATATATTTCTTAAAAATAGGAATTTTAAAATTCTTACCAGACTGAATTTGCAGAGATCCTGAAGGACTTTTAAAACTGCTATTTTCTTAAAATATATATGGAAGAAAAAGCTCTTATTTCTCTAAGATCATTGTAGAATAGTCTTTCTACTATTTTAAGCTGATTTCCTCAGTCAGCCAAAGATGATTCCTTTAAGATATTGTTGTAGTTTGAAACTGTCCTTTAATCCTCATTCAATATTGTAGAGTGGAAACCCTTTTGATTAGATTATCTCCACAGAGATGTGACATTCTCAGTTGTAGGTTTGACTTTTGATTACATAGAGATGCAACTCTGCCCATTCAAGGTAGGTCTTCCATTAGCCCACAGAAATCCTTTAAAAAGGAAAACATTTTGAAAAAACCTCAGATGTAAACTCTTAGAAAACAGTTGCTTCAGAGCCAACAAAAACACTTGAGGATGCCTGGAGAGCTGACAAAGAGAGCAGATGCCTAGACAGAGGCAGAGCCCAGCAGACATCACCATGTGTGTTCCCGTGAGATACTAAGCAAGCCAGAACCCAGAGCTGTGTCTTGGAGAAGCTAAGTGAATGCCTCCAGATGCTTAGAGAGGAAACCACTGGCATCAGAGCTGGAAGTAATGGAACTGGGAACAAGAACCAGCAAAAGCCAGTCATATACATTCCCAGCTGACAGAGGTGTTCTGGACGGCATCAGCTTTTCTTTCTTTCTTCTTCTTTTTTTTTAATTTTTAAAATATTTTTATTGACACATCTTTGCATACATACAGTTCATTCATGGTGTTCAATCAATGGCTCACAATATCATCACATAGTTGTGAATTTATCCATGATCATTTTTTAGAACATTTGTATCACTTCAGAAAAAAATAAACAAACAAAAAACCTCATATGTCCCATACCCCTTTCCCCTTCATCTCACTGACCACTAGCATTTCAATCTGCCCAATTTATTTTACCTCTTATCCCCTTATTACTACTTATTTTTATCCATATTTTTTTACACATCTGTACATACTCTGGATAAAAGGAACATCAGACCCAAGGTTTTCACAATTATACAGTCACAGTGTAAAAGTTATATCTTTATACAATCACTTTCAAGAATCAAGGCTACTAGAACATGGCTCAATAGTTTCATGTCAGCCTTTCTTGATTGAAGGTAATGTCTTGTTGTCACCCTAATCTGGACATTTTCACAGCCTTAGAACTGTAAACTTGTAATAAATTCCTTTTACAAAGCCATTCCATTTGTGGTATATTGCATTCTGGCAGCATTAGCAAACTAATACAAATATCAAGACATTTTAATTCCAAGTATTTTAAAAGACTGTGAAAGGTGCTTATTGCTTTGGTTTCTTCATTTTTGTTAGGTCCTTGCACTTAAGGAAATCACTGCCATATCACTAGGTGGATATAAACTTAAGGAACAGTCAGCTCAGGGATTAAATCTCAGAGTTAACCTTTTACAATAATTAAAATGTACAGTGTGGAACAAAAGAATAAGAGACAAACAAGAGACAGAAAATGATAGGCCATCCAAAGAACAAGATAAAAATCCACAAACTAACAATGAAGAGGAGCAGACTGTGTACATACTGGACAGAGCCTCTAAAATAATGACTATCAATATGCTTAAGGAGATAAAAGAAAACATGGAGAAAGAACTAAAAGATATAAGGAAAAGAATGGAACAGTATTATAATCTCTTTGAGATTCTCTAAAGGAACCAAACAAATACTGGAGTTGTGGACCAAAAGAACTGAAATGAAAAATTTTCTGGAGCAGTTCAACAATAGATTAGACCTGGCAGAAAAAAGAATCAGTGATCATGAAGACAAGAAAATGGAAATGATTCAGGCTGAGAAGCACACAGGAAAAAGAACTTTAAAAAGTGAACAAAGCCTAAGAGACCTGTGGAACACCATTAAGCACACCAACATATGAATTATGGGAGTCCCAGAAGATGAAGAAAAAAAGAGAAAGGGGCAGGAGGAATATTCAAAGACATAATGGCAGAAACTTCCCCACTTTAATAAAAGACATTAGTATGCAAATTCAGTGAAGCCCAAACAAACCCCAGACCAGATAAACTCAAGAGAACCAGAACCAGACACTTAGTAATCAAACTGTCAAATGCCAAGGACAAGGAAAGAGTTCTGAAAAAATGAACAGAAAAGCAACAAGTTATGTACAAGGGAATCCCTATATGATCAAGTGCCAATTTCTCATATGAAACCATGGAGGCAAGAAGGCAGTGGCAAAAATTAAAAGTGACAAAAGAAAACAATTACCAACCAAGAGTTTTATATGTGGTGAGACAGTCTTTCACAAAGAATGGAGAGATGAAAACATTCCCAGATGAACAAAAGCTGATGGAGCTCATTAACACTACAACTGCTCTACACACAATGCTGAAGGGTGTTCTTCAGATGGAAAAGAAAGGATGTAAGACAGTAGATTGAAGCAACATAAAGAAATAAAGACCTACAGTAAAAGTATAAATATGGGTCACTGTAAATGCCACTATTATAATATTGTATTTTTTGGTATACATCTCCACACTTTACTTTTTATAATCTCTGAAATGCAGAAGAATAAAGGTAATGTTAAATCTAAGGTTTTGGACATACAATGACTAAGATATAATTCATAACAAGTACAACAAAAGGGTGGGGGGAAGGAGAGGTATAGGAGCATTGTATGTATATACTATTGATGATAAATTGGTATCAAATCAAATGTGATGTTACATAACCATACAAAATATATAAGAAAAATATATACAGAAAAATGAGAAAGGTCTCAAAATGGTACAATACAAAAAACAAACAAATAAAATAGGCATTTACAGAAGAATTAAGGGTCAAAAAAGTATGACTTACAAAGACAAACAGCAGAATGGGAGAAGAAAATCCTGCATTATCAGTAGTTATTTTAAAAGTAAACTTTTAAACTCTCTGTTCAAAAGGCAGACATTGCCAGAATGGGTTACAAAAGCATGGCCCAGTGTTCTGGGAAGATGGTGGAACAGGACAGGTTAAATTTACCCCTGTACCAAGGAACTGCTATAGAAGTGATGAAAAACAATGGCAATTCCAGAGTGTAAGTGGGGACCTGGGAGGGTCTTCTACACCACATAAGGAGGCCCTGGCTGCAAAAGCTGAAGAATTAAGATGCAGAGACTCTTAATTGTCCAGCTAGTGCAAACAGCCTAGCACAACATTTGGAAATGGAAGCTTGGAGCCCTCAGGAGTGCACGGACAGGAAGACGGACAAAGAAGTAAGCCAAGTTATGCTCCTTGAACACACTGCCCTCATGCGCTGCCCCTAGCCATAAAACTCCCCCAACACCGCATGCATCTGAGCCCTATCACCTGGCCCCTCAACTGTGCTTTAGGCGCCTGCACTTGAGGTGCCTCTGCCAACATACCCCCTGGCATCCTGGCCCCATATCCCTGCCTTGCACTTGTGCAATTGCCAGTCCCAGCCCAGCCCACTCTCCTGCACAAGTGCACAGTCTCACCCTGCCCCTTCCGAGACAAGGGCACCTGCACCCAGCCCCTAGACCTGTACTCAGCCTCTCACCCCCACCTGTCCCTCTCTGCCCCTTGCAGGAGGATGCCTGCGCATCTGGGCTGTGGATGCTCTCCTTCGTGCCTGGGCCACATCTGCCAGCCCTGGACACACTTGCCGCCTCTGGCCTATGCAATCACACAAACTACTCCAGGCCCCTTAAGCTCTGTGCACACATACATCAGTGTCTGGACCCCTCTTTCCCTGATCTGCGCACCCCCAACATGTCTCCCAACTCTGTACAAGTGCTGACCTGCACATCTGGACCACAACCACTCCCAGGCACAATCCCAGCCTGTTAACCACACTCTGACCCCACCCCTTAACAAATGAAGTATCAGTGGCTGAGAGAGTTCAAATAGAGTCTAGAGGCTACCCTGGAGGTCACTATTACGTATGCTTCAGCTAGGCTTTGCTACTTATCGTAACTTGTCAATCCCCAACATAGCCATTCCAGCCAGTCATAAAGAACACCTAGGGCAATTCTATGAAGGTTCCATACACTAGGGTAACCTTCCAGAAACCTACAACCTCCAGATGGGTGCCTGGACCTTATCTGTATAAGTCCTGAAACTTAGTGGGGCCAGCCTCTCCAGACCATCAGCTAGTTCCATCTCTATACCCCATATTATTGACAGCCCCTTCCAATAAAATAAAAAACATATTTATTCCTTCTAACTGTCAATGTTCTGGAGCAGCTAGAAGGAAAAATCTGAGATGATGGTATTGTGCTCCATGACAAACTTTGGGATCTGTCCTGTAACTACTTGTTGAAGAGTGCTTTGAAAACTACTGCTTTTTTCTTTCTTTGCATTGTATATATGTTATATTACACAATAAAAAAAAAAGTTTAAAAAAATTACTAGCAAAATCCCTTGAGGGATGGGAGAAAAAACATGAAACTATTAAACTTTATCACCAAGAAAACCACGGACACTGTGTCAAATATTAAGGACACCCAAATCAATAGGCCAAGCCCTTGATTTTGAAGATTGCTTTTGTAAAGATGTAGCCGAGAAGCTTACCCTACCTATAGGTATGCTAAGAGTTACTTCTGGAGGACGTCTTTTGTTGCTCTCTCTCTCTAAGACCAACTCTGCAAGTAAAATCATTGCCCTCCCCCATCTTGGAACATGACACTGAGGGGTTAAAGTCTCACTGGCAATGTGGGAGATGACTCCCAGGGATGAGTCTGGCTCTGGAATCCTGGGATTAACAATGCCATCCTAACCAAAAAGGGGAAAAGAAGTATAACAAATAAGGTATCAGTGGTTGAGAGAGTTTAAATAGAGTCTAGAGGCTACTCTGAAGGTCACTCTTAGTTAGGCTTTGCTACCTATCATAACTAGCCAAACCAAAACCAAAACCATTCCAGCCAATCATAAAGAACACCTAGGGCACTATATAAAATTCTACAAAGGTTGCATGCACTAGGGTAACTTTCCAGAAACCTTTAACCTCCAAATAGGTCTATGGACCAGATAAGTCCTGAAATGCAGAAGGGCCAGCCTCTCCATAACATCAGCTAGTTCTATTTCTCTGCCCCATATTATTCACAGCCTCTTCCAACATGAAAAAGTTAGAACGGGCATAGCCGAAATAACCCTGAAGAGTGGGAGAAAGGTCAAAGGTAATGGTGGAGTTATACAGAGAAGGTAGGGTTTAACAAATGAGTATGACTAATGAATCATTATATTTATATTTCTTTTAGTCTCCAGTATCTTAGAGCAGCTAAAAGCAAAAATCTAAAATTGTGGATTGTAATCCATACCAAATTCTGAAATCTGTTCTACAACTAAATGTTGCACTGTGTTTTGAAATTTATTGGTTTTTTTGTACATACATTATTTTTCACACAAAAAAAGTCAATTGTGGTGACAAAAAAAAAATGGCCCAACTATATGCTGTTTACAAGAGACTGACCTTAAATTCAAAGACATATGGGTGAAAAGTGGAGAGCTGGAGTACCTATACTAATACAAAACAAAACAGACTTTGTCAAAAGCTGCTCTAGTGTACAAAGAAAGTAATTTTCTACTGATAAATGGTAATTCAACAAGACATAATATTCAAAAATATATATGTACCTAATGGCAAAGCATCAGAATATATGAAGCAAATATTGACAGATTTGAAGGCAGAAATAGAGAGCTCTATATTAATAGTATAAAATTTCAATACACCACTTTGAACAAGGTATAAAACATATAGACAGAAGATCAATAAGTAAAACAGAAGACTGGAAGGATACACTAAACCAAATAGACCTAACAGATGTACATAGAACACTTCAACCAAATCAGCAGAGAAAACATTCTTCTCTAGCACATGGATCATTCTCCAGGATAAATATATGTTAGTTCAAAAAACAAACCTCAATAAATTTAAAACATCAAAATCATATAATGTAGTTTCTCTGCCCACAATGGAATGAAGCTAGAAATCAAAACAGAGAGAGAAATGGAAAAATCATAAGTATGAGAAATTTTTAAATGTACTGTTAAACAAGCAATGAAGCAAAGAAGAAATTACAAGGGAAATTAGAAAATATCTTGAGATGAATAACATGCCAAAACATATGGGAAGCACAAAGGACAGTATTGAGAGGGAAATTTATATCTCTAAATGCATATAATAAAAATGAAGAAAAGATCACAAAATTAGAGACCTAACCTCACAACAGAAGGACCTAGAAAAAGAATATTCATTCACTGAAAGTGGTAATACAAATTGGCACAGCTACATTAGAAGGCATTTAGGCAGTTTCTTACAAATCTAAACATAAGATTACCATATCATCCAGCAATGGCATTTCTAGGTGTTTCCATTTGAAAGCTGCCAGAATACGATATCACAGAAATGGATCAGCTTGTAAATGGGGGACTTTGTAAGTTGCAAGGTTATAGTTCTAAGGCTGTGAAGATTTCCAAATTAAGGCAAGGCTATGAAAATGTCCAAATTAAGGCACCAACAAGAGGCCACCTTCACTCAAGAAAGGCCAATGAAGTTCAGGATTTCTTTCTCAACTGGAAAGGCACTTGGCAAACATAGCAATGTCTTCTCTCCCAGTTTTTTGTTTCATAAAGCTCCCCTGGGAGCGTCTTCCTTCTTCATCTCTAAGGATCTCTGGCTACGTGCACTCTCATGGTTATAGTGGCTCTGAAGTTTTTCTAAAACGGTTTTCTCCTAAAGGGCTCCAGTAAGAGACACCACCTTTGAACGGGTGGAGACATCTCCATTGAAACCGTCTAATCAAATGTTACCAGCCACAAATGAGGGGGTCACATCTCCATTGGAACAATAAAAGAAACTCCCACCCAGCAATACCGAATAAGGATTAAAGGACACAGCTTTTCTGGGGTCCACCAATTCAAACCAGCACACTAGTTATTTACCCAAATATATTGAAAATTTATGTTGGCACAACAGCCTGCACACAAATTTTTATAGCAGCTTCATTCATAATTACAAAAAATTGGAAATGGCCAAAATGTCCTTCAATGGCTGAATGGATAAACAAACTGTGATTCATTTATATAATGGGATATTATTCAGCAATAAAAAGAAATGAGCTATCAAATCATGAAAAGATATGGAAGAACTTTCAAGGCATATTGCTTAGTCAAATAAGCCAGTCTAAGACAGTTACAACATGTATGATTTCAACTACATGACATTCTGGAACAGGCAAAACTGTGTAGAGACAGTAAAAAGAGTAGTTGCCAAGGGTTGGGGCAGGGCAGGGAAGAGAAGGGATGAATAGGTGAAGCAAGGGCATTTTTATAATAAAACTATTCTATATGATCCTGTAATGGTGAATATGACATTATGCATTAGTCAAAACCCACAGAACTATACAACACATAGTGAACCCTAATGTAAACTATGGACTTTAGTAAATATAAACTATTGGTAGGATGGATAGTATCTTTTATTATTTTCAGTACTAAGATAACCATATTTTCTGATTAAAATGAATTTTTGTTTGTATCTGAGTACAGGCCCTGAATAGATATAGAAAGTTGTAGAAAGTTTGAGTAAGTGAATTGTTTGCAGAATGAATATGGAAAGTTGTAGAAGGTTTATAAAAGTGAATTCTGTCTGCCATAGTCAACGCTGACCAAAACTTTGACAAGACTGTTAATAATATTTTTTAAAAAAACTTTGTATCAAACCATGTATTCACGTATAACTAAAGTATACTTTTTCTGTTAAAATAACGTAGAACATTAGTTTGCATGCCAGTTCGAAAAGCCAAGTTTTAATCCTGATCCATCTTGTGGAGGTGGCCTTTTCTCTTAAACCCTAGTCAGCACTGTAGACTGGAAATTTGATTAAATTATCTCCATGGAGAAGTGGCACACCTAATTCTGGGTAACCTTTGATTGGAGGGAGATGTGATCCCACCCATTCCAGGTGGTCTTGATTACTTTACTGGAACCCTCTAAAGGAGGAAACATTTTGGAAAAAGCTTTAGAGCCACAAGATCCATGAAAGGAAAGAGCCCATGCAGCCAGAGACCTTTGGAGATGAAGAAGGAAAATGTCTCTGGGGGAGTTTCATGGAAAAAAAAGCCTGAAAAGAAAGCTAGCTGAAGTTGCCATGTTCACCATATGCCTTTCCAGTTGAGAGAGAAACCCTGAACCTCATCTGCCTTTCTTGAATGAAGGTAATCTCTTGTTGGTTCGTTAATCAGGAAATTTTTACAGACTTGCTTTAACTGGGACCTTTTCAAAAGCTTACGATTGTAAGCTGGCAACTTATTAAATTCTCCTTTTAAAAAGCCATTCCAGTTTCTGATGATCGCATCCCAGCAGCTAGCAAACTGGAACAGTTTGCTTTTAATGAAAATTTATAAAAAGTTTCCTTAGCTGGGTCAAGATGGTGGCTTAACAATGTGCGCATTTTAGTTCACCCTCCAGAACAAATACTAAATAACCAGAAACAGTACATAACAGCTCCTGGGGCCATGTCAGTGACAAGACACACAGCATACCCCAGTCTGGACCAGCTGGACAGGCTGCGAGCCTCCCCAGAACTGTGAATTACCCAAGCCGTGGCAGCCGGTGCCCCTCCCCCAAAGGCTGCTTCCCAGAGGGGAAAGGAAAGAGGCTTTACCAGCAGCAGGGACTGAGCACAATCAAATGCCAATTGTGGAATTAATTAACAAATTCTTACTACTAAAAATACGCCCCCAGCTTAGGTGAACATGGTCAAAGTGGAGGTTGCTCATTTTTGCCCCAGTGCCAAGGGGGCAGGGCTGATGGAAAAAGTGGGGAGAAAATAAAGAAGGAAACAGAGGTTTTTGTGGCTGTGTTTCTACAAAGGCTTGACTGCCTTTGGATATAGCGGCAGGACTTCTCAGGCTGCAACTGCCCCAGGTATAGGCAGAAGTGAGCTCTTTTGGGGGCTTGTCTGGAGCCTGTGCCTTCCCCAGGGGAGGGGTGAAGCCCAACTCAGGTGGAATCTCTCCCTCAAGGAATCCAGAAACCAGAGCTTGGTAATTTGAAGCCATTAAAACAAACCTAAAACCTCTCCTCTGTCTTCACCACACCCACAGCAGGGAGAATCTGCCAAAGTTAATGGTACTGCATCATCTTATGCTGGTGGGACCTGCAGGCAGACAAGCGCCACATACTGGGCAGGATAAGAAAAACAGAGTCCAGAGACTTCACAGGAAAGTCTTTCAACCTTCTGGGTCTCACCCTCAGGGAAAACCGATGCAGGTGACTCTTTCTTCCTGATAGGAAGCCAGTTTGGTCTGGGAAAATCCGGCTGGGGTCTATAATATCTAAGTAGACCCTCCTAAGGGTGGGGGTGGGGGGGGAGAAGGCACCATACAAGCAGGGCAAGAAACAAGAAAACAAGAACTGAAAAATTCTCCTCTATTAAACAAAACTTAAACTAAAGGTCCAGATAAAGCTGAATGGAATGTCAAAGAACAGATAGGCAACAAATTCATCCAGCAAGAAAACCCTAGGTAAAAGAAGTGAAAGCAATATCCAGAATAAACTAATTAAGGTAATTAAATACCTAGACGCCAGCAAAAAATAACAAATCACACTAGGAAAATTGAAGATATGGCCTAGTCAAAGGAACAAACCAACAATTCAAATGAGCTACAGGAGCTGAAACAATTAATTCAGAATATACGAACAGACATGGAAAACCTCATCAAAAACCAAATCAATGAATTGAGGGAGGATATAAAGAAGGCAAGGAATGAACAAAAAGAAGAAATCAAAAGTCTGAAAACACAAATCACAGAACTTATGGGGATGAAAGGCAGAGTAGAAGAGATGAAAAAAAAAAAGGAAACCTACAATGGTAGATTTCAAGAGACAGAACATAGGATTAGTGAACTGGAGGATGGAACATCTGAAATCTGGCAAGAAAAAGAAAATATAGGGGAAAAAATGGAAAAATATGAGCAGGGACTCAGGGAATTGAAAGACAATATGAAGTGCATGAATATATGTGTTGTAGGTGTCCCAGGAGAAGAGAAGGGAAAAGCAGGAGAAAAACTAATGGAGGAAATTATCACTGAAAATTTCCAACTCTTATGAAAGGTTTAAAATTACAGATCCAAAAAGTGCAGTGTACACCAAAGAGAATAGATCCAAATAGATGTACTCCAAGACATTTACTAATCAGAATGTCAGAGGACAAAGAGAAAGAGAGAATATTGAAAGCAGCAAGAGAAAAGCAATCCATCACATACAAGAAAAGCCCAATAAGACTATGTGCAGATCTCTCAGTAGAAACCATGGAGGCAAGAAGAGAGTGGGATGATATATTTAAATTATTAAAAGAGAAAAACTGCCAACCAAGAATTCTATATCCAGCAAAATTGTCCTTCAAAAATGAGGGAGAAATTAAAACATTTTCAGACAAAAAAATCACTGAGAATTTGTGACCAAGAGACCAGCTCTGCAAGAAATACTAAAGGGAACACTAGAGACAGATATGAAGAAAGAAGAGAGAGGTGTGGAGAACAATGTAGAAAGGAAGACTATGAGTAAAGGTAAAAAGAAGGAAAATTAGATATGACATATAAAATCCAGAAGGAAAAATAGTAGAAGAAAGTACTACCCATGCAGTAATAACACTGAATGTTAATGGATTAACTCTCCAATCAAAAGACACAGTCTGGCAGAATGGATTAAAAATCAGAACCCATCTACATGCTGTATATACTCAAAGGACATGAGGGCAAGGACACAAATGGACATTTACACACCAATATTTATAGCAGCATTATTTACAATTACCAAGAGATGGAAGCCGCAAAAATGTCCATCAACAGACGGTTGGCTAAACAAACTGTGGCATTTACATACGACGGAATAAAGCTATGAAGTATGTAACAACATGAATGGACCTTAAGGACATTATGCTGAGGGTGATTAGCCAGAAACAAAAAGACAAATACTGTATGGTCTCACTGATATGAACTGACATTAGTGAATAAACTTGGAATATTTCATTGGTAACAGAGACCATCAGGAGACAGAAATAGGGTAAGATATTGGGTAATTGGAGCTGAAGGGATACAGATTGTGCAACAGGACTGAATATAAAAATTCAGAGACGGACAGCACAATATGACCTAACTATAATACAGTTATGTTAAAACACTGAATGAAGCTGCATATGAGAATGATAGGTGGAGGAGAGCTGGGGCATAAATGGAATCACAAAGAAAGATAGATGATAAAGATTGAGATGGTATAATCTAGGAATGCCTAGAGTGTATAATGATAGTGACTAAATGTACAAATTTTAAAAATGTTTTGCATGAGGAAGAACAAAAGAATGTCATTACTGCAGTGTGCTGAAAATAAATGATAATTAATACTTTAAACTTTCAACTTATGTGTGAGACTAAAGCAAAAAATGTTTATTTGGTACAAATTTATACTTTGACTAGTGCATCTCCTAATATAACTCATGTAGACAGTTGGTTGAACACCTTAAATACATGGAACTTTGTATAGGGCATGAGATTTTGTTGGTTTTTTCCAGGTGATGCCCTGATGAATCCCAAAGTGATTTGATCAGTGAGTGGAAAAGTATTTGCAAAGTCCCCTTCGGGGAATGGTGAGAAAGGGGGAAAACTCAATTTTCCCAAGATGAATTCTTGATATTCTCACAAGCAGTGTGGGCAACCAAAGCTATAGTCTGAGCCCTCAGTTTTGGGGTTTGTTCATATGAAACTTAACCCTAGAGGGGATAGGTCAAGTCTACTTAAAATTAGGCCTAAGAGTCACCCCCAAGAGAACCTCTTTTGTTGCTCAGATGTGGCCTCTCTCTCCAGCCAACAGAGCAAGCAAACTCACCACCCTCCCCATCTACGTGGGACATGACTCCCAGGGGTGTGGATCGTCCTGGTAACGTGGGACAGAAATCCCAGAATGAGCTGAGATTCAGCATCAAGGGATTGAGAAAAACTCTAGAATGAGCTGAGACCCAGCATCAAGGGATTGAGAAAACCTTCTTGACCAAAAGGGGGAAGAGTGAAATGAGACAAAGTGTCAATGGCTGAGAGATTCCAAACAGAGTCAAGAGGTTATCCTGGAGGTTATTCTTACCCATTAAGTAGATATCACCTTGTTAACCAAGATGTAACAGAGAGGCTAGAGGGAACTGCCTGAAAATGTGGAGCTGTGTTCCAGTAGCCATGTTTCTTGATGATGATTGTATAATGATACAGCTTTCACAATGTGACTGTGTGATTGTGAAAACCTTGTGTCTGATGCTCCTTTTATCTACCTTGTCAACAGATGAGAGGAACATATGGAATAAAAATAAATAATGGGGGAACAAATGTTAAAATAAATTTAGGTTGAAATGCTAGTGATCAATGAAAGGGAGGGGTAAGGGGTATGGTATGTAAAATTTTTTTTTTCTGTTTTTGTTTTATTTTTCTGTTGTCTTTTTATTTCTTTTTCTGAATTGATGCAAATGTTCTGGGAAATGATCATGATGATGAATATGCAACTATGTGATGATATTTTGAATTGCTGAGTGTATGTGTTGGGAATGTTTGTGTTTCTTTCTTGTAATTTTTTTTTAATTAATAAAAAATTTTTAAAAAAGAAACAAAATAATAAAAATTAAAAAAATGTAAAAATAAAGTTTCCTTAATGATCTGAGTGCTCTGTCTAGAAACAAAGATTCTATATCACAATAATAACCATATTAATGTTTATATTAACCTTATCATCCTTTATTTCAGAAGACAACTTCTTCTCACTTTTAAAGGAAGACGGTTAAAAAAGCTTTGTTCTTTCACCTTGTAAAAGTGTTTAACATCTTAGGTATTACAATAATTAAATTGATTTTTTATCCTTCTGTTAGTTAAATTTATATGAATGCAATGTTACACATTTAGAAGTTATATAAAAATACCAATATTTATATAATTAAAGTTATATCTTGTATATAAATTATATCCAGGATACAACATATAAATTATATACTATCCTTATACTGATATGCATGATGTTAGACTATGGTTGGTATGGTTTTAGTTATTCTCAGAGAAAGGCCATAGATTATGTCAACAACCATATTTACTTGTCAGTCAAATTCCTTTGCTCTAATGCTTCTCTAAAAATATATATTCAGCTATAAGTCATAACTTCATCTAGAATAAAAAGGGACTTTAAAAGAGAAGGAAGAATATATATATATATATTTATAAATATATAAATTATGTTTTACCTTTTAATTAACATAATTCTGGTAAATGTGTAAAAATGAAACAGGACACAACCTCTGCTACAGTTTGTAGTTGACCCCAATATAAAACAAATGTTAAATGGTTTCATTTCTGAATGTAATTTATTTAAAAATGCTTCTAAGAAAAACAGAGTTTAAAATGTAAGATTTGACAGCAGTCACCTTTACTCTTGAGTCTTAACTATTATTTCTAAATCTGAGATGCTTTGCTCTTTGTATAACCTGGCAGTTCCCTAGCACTTTTGATATTTGTGTAACACCTGAGACTCAGAGTTAGAGTTCTTCAGCTCTAAAACTCAGCATTACTCAATACAGCAACTGTTAAAGAAGCTGAAAAAGCAATCAGACTTCAATTAGAGGTTACAGGTGTGAATGAAGCTAATCTGGTTAATATTAAAGTAATTCAGAATACAAGGTAAAAAAAAAAAAATACTACCTGTATTATAAAACTTTAACTTAATCTGTCTGGTCGGTTTATTTAAATAACCCAATTCAGCTTTATTTGGCATGGAATCTAGAAAAAGGAATAAAATCTTAATATTCTGTATAAGTTAATGTTAGACCCTGATGCACTTCAGAATATTTGAGGCAGAAAATCAAAAAGTATTTGCAAATTCACTTTAAGGACTGGAGAAAAAGTGAAATTATTGAACTTTCCCACCTGGGGAATTCCTGCTATTCTTTTAAGCAATAAGGGCTCCCAATTTAATAAGCCAAGCCCTTGATCTTGAGGCTTGACCTATGAAACTTATTTCTATAATAACAAAATATAAGCCTATTTATAATTAGTGCCTAAGAGTCATCTTCAGAGAACTTCTTTTGTTGCTCAGATGTGGTCTCTCTTTCTAAGCCAAACTCTGCAAATAAATTCACTACCTAACCCCCTATATGGGATATGACTTCAAGGGGTACAAGTCTTCCTGTAAATATGAACATGACTCCCAATGATGAGTTTGGCCCAGGCAACATGTGACATAACTCCCAGGGATGAGTTTGGCCATGGCATCATGGGATTGGTTGACCAAAAGGGGGAAAAGAAATAAATACAATTTCTTTCTCTCTTTGAAACCCCAGTGTCTCAGAAATTTGTCATCTGAGCACACCAGGCACAGAAATCACTGTTTTTGCCCAGTATCAATGATTTCCTAACTGGTCTTCCTGCTGTTGCCCAAATCCTACAGTCAGTACTCAACAGAGTGATCATTTTAAGACATTAAGGAGGACCATGTTATCACTCTGATCAGGATGTTTAAACATCTTCCCATCTCATCTCATTCAGATTTAAAGCCAAAGTTTTTTCTTTTTTTTTAATATTTCAGAAGTCCCTTACTATATTATCTGCCCCCTTGATACATATCTGAGCTCATCTCCCACTCTGTTTGGCCATTCTCCTTGGGATTTTTGTACTTTGGGTTTTCTCTGCATGGAGTCATATTTCCCCCAATACTTCCCACCTCTATGGCTTGGTCCCTCACTTCCTTTAAGACTTTGCTCAAACGTTATCTTATGAGACTTTCACCTACTGCCTTTTTAAAAATTGCCACCCCTCTAGCTTTCTCTCTATTTTCCTGCTTTTTCTCTCAGACATTTATCTACATATAACATACTATGCATTTTAGTTGTTACAACTATATACTTTAGGAGTTATATACCCTCATTAGCATGTTAACTCCATGAATTGTTGTCTGTAAGCCATAATACGGAGTAGGAACTCAATGAAGCATTTGTTGAATGGATTAATGCAGGTATGCTCAGATGGCTCACATGCTTTGTGGTTGAAGAAGTAGGTGGCCGAAGAGACAGGCAAGGACTAGATTATGTAGAACCTCATAAATCATATACAAGATTTTGGTACTTATCCCAAGAAAAGCCACTGAAGGATTTTAAGTAGAAAAAAATGACAATCAATTTACATCTTTCAAAATCATTCTTATTGCTACCTGGAGAAAGGGATGGAAAAGGCCAAAAAAAGAAGAAGAAGAAGAAATCTAGAGCAACTTCCATCCCTGTGGCTAACACAGGTCTTGGTGTATCTCTATGTGAGTGTGTGTATACCCTTAATGCATGCTGATGTAAAAATAAATCATTGCCAACTTAATCACAATGTTATCTGCTAAATTCTCAAAGACTCTTCTCAAAATTTATTGTGCTAAAAAACAAGTGTTTCTTTCCCAAATCTTTTTCTTCTGAATAAGTCCTGAAATGAAAGTGAGCTGATATAATGACTTTCAGCAAACCACCAATACATAATATAGTCAGTACTTCAAGCTTGCACAAAATATATTTCTGAATGAAGCCCATAAAGGTTAAAAAGCACTCTCATTTTTCTGAGATTCTTTCAGCTACACATTTGGCTAAGAGCTCGAGTAGTATGGGAAAAAGATAAGTGAGAGAAACACTGGTGCTTTAACCTCCAGTGTTCCCTTAAGGACAAACATTTGTCACCTTGACAGCGAGGTGAAAGGTCTGCAGTCAGTGTGCTTATAACGGGACTCTCCCTCCTGTCTCCACCCTGGGGACCTGTGATTTCTGAACAGGCATTATCTGAAAGGATGATAATGATGATGACGATGACGATGATGGTGATGAGCCACAGGAAAGGCCAAGGGGAGGAAAAGAGGTTGGGAGCCTCATAAGTCAGAGCCTGAAACTGAAATGTTGCTCCAGGGACTGTCACAAAGATTTACCATTTGCTGCTCTTCTTCCTAAGGTTCCACTTGAGGCTGGAGTAATCAACCCTATAAATTATCACTAGACATTCAAACAGTGTCCAATGTTAACAGCATGGGCACTGTTGCTAGTAATTACTAGAGTGTTATAAAGCCAAAGTCCTAGGCATATGTTTTCCCATTTTCTTTACAAATCACCAATTTTTAGAATTTACAATTCTGATGTGAAAATCTGTTGCAGGCTTAAATCAGGCACTAAAATGAGCCAGATTTTTACTCCTAACATGAATATAAACCAAAATAACATTGGTATGATAACATCCATGTAACAAAAAGAGTAAGAGGGTCTCTATCTTAGCCTAAAAGCAAAATTGTTCACAGTGTTTTTGAAAGTGAAATCAGAAGAGATATTTTGAAAGCTAAAGGCTCTAAAGGAAGAAGCAGAGCTATTCATTTGAGCAGTTTTAGTCCTAATTTAACTTCAGGAATCAGTAGTATTTATTTATGTGTTCCTCTGATGAAAGAAACCTTACCTAAAATACTACTTTACAATTTTGCTTGGAAAAATATCTTAAGCTGAAATCTCTATGAAATAAAAACTGAAGTTATCATTCATTCCATTTGAATATTTGTTCATCAATTAATCATCACTGTCTATAATTACTTTCAGAAAGGTCAAACTTATTTCTAAAAGGAAGCTAAGTTTTTTTTAATACAATGAGCTCACACATAAGTAATAGAAAAGTAAGGTTAAAAAGCTGTGCTGGTCTGAAACTATTACAAACCCCAGAAAAACCATGGCCTTTGATCCTCATTCAATATTGCTGGGTGGGATCTTTGTTATTGTTTCCATAGAGATGTGATCCACCCAATTATGGGTGGTAATTTTTGATTAGAAGGTTTTCATGGAGATGTGTTTCCACCCATTCAAGGTGGGGGTACGTACTGGAGCCCTTTAAGAGGGAATGATTTTGGAAAATGCTTCAGAACCAATAGAGCCCACACAGCCAGAGACCTTTGAGGATGTATAAAGAAAATGCCCCCCAGGGAAGCAGTTGAAGAAGTCTGGAGAGAAACATAGCAGATGTCATTGCCATGTGCCTTTCTAGCTGAGAGAGAAACCCTGAAGGTCATTGGCCTTCTTGAGCCAAGGTTTACCTGGATGCCGTAGTTTGGAAATTTTTATAGCCTTGTCTTAATTTGGACATTTTCACAGCCTCAGAACTGTAAACTTGCAAATTAATAAATACCCCCTTTTAAAAGCCATTCTATTTCTGGTATATTGCATTCTGGCAGCTTTTGCAAACTAAAACAAAAGTATGCCCAAAAATATATGGGAATGGAAGAGAAAAGCAGTAGAGAGGTGGAGGCTGGGACAGAGAAAGGGTGAGATGAAAAATATTTTTAAAAAATAATAATAATAAAGAGGGAGGGTAATTAATGATTAACCTAAAAGAATCTCTAACAGTTCTTGATCCATGCGTCTTTCATGCATGAAGAAAGAACAGGTATCAACCATGTCCATCCTTGACTATCTGCCATGTTCCAGCACTAACACCTACTATTACTACCACCAAATCAAATTCAAAAGCAGCACAATTATTCTCTTACTTAAACTCCATGTTTCTGTTTATGACATAACTTTCATTAAAACTAAACTCTTTGGTTCCTCAGTTTCTTTATGTTCCTTGCATCTCCTGGCCTTTCTACCATATAGACATCCAAGACGCTTTCATGAAATACTTGCTTATTAAACATATCTAAGCAGGTAACAGTACTGTAGTTATCTTTAAGAAACAAGAGAGAATCCTTACTTATTAGAGATTCACGTTGAAATGAGATGATGATTGGGATTTGTTTCAAAATAATATTTGAGAGGGGGGAAGTAGATGGGGATATGGTGGATATAAGGCTGAACTGAGTTGACAACTACTGAAGCTGGGAGATGGATATATGGGAGTTTATAGTATTCAATCTACTTTGCATAAGTTTCAAATTTTTGAATTAAAAAAGCTGTTGCTTTTTCCAAAGAGTTGGAGGTTTAGGAAAATACCATAGCCAGGGACTAGATTAAAAAAATGTAAGGCTATGATAATACAGAAGGTTTTGACCACAAGGATGGAGAGGGCCAGTCTGGCACCATTCCTAAAATACACTGAATAATAATAATAGCAGCTACCACCAATGACTGCTTGCTATATGCCAGACATTTTGTGCTTCCTATTATCCATTTTAAAAGCCATTTCAACATGTTTGGTATTTGCAAACCTCAGCAGGACAGTACTTCTCTGTTATCAAAATCTGTTCTAGTTTGCTCACTGCCAGAATGCGATATACCAGAAATGGATGGCTTTTAAAAAGAGCAATTTATTAAGTTGCAAGTTTACAGTTCTAATCCCGTGAAAATGACCAAATTAAAGCAAGGCTATACAAATGTCCAAATTAAGGCACCAACAAGAGGTTACCTTCAATCAAGAAAGGCCTATGAGGTTCAGGGTTTCTCTCTTAACTGGAAAGGCATGTGGCAAACATGCCAGTGTCTGCTAGCTTTTTCTCCATGCTTCTTGGTTCATGAAGCTGCCCTGGGGGCATTTTCCTTCTTCATCTCCAAAGGTCTTTGGCTGCATGGGCTCTTGTGGTTCTCGTGGCTCTCAAGCTTTTCTCAAAAAATGTTTCCTCTTTTAAGGGATTCCAGTAAACTAATCAAGATCCACGTGGAATGGGTGGAGTCACAGCTCCTTCTAATCAAGGGTTAATATCCACAATTGGGCAAGTCAAATTTCATGAGATAACCTAATCAAGCTTCCAACCTGCAGTACTGAATAGGGATTAAAAGAAAAGGCTGCCTCCACATGACGGATCAGGATTAAAACATGGCTTTTCTAGGATATATCATCCTTTCAAAACGGTGCAGTTGTCCTCCCTTCCTTAATTGACAATACCATACATTTGAGCACTTGATTGCATTTTGTCTTGTGTTTTCTTCCACGTGTTTTAGTTATGCAGTGTAACTGTCTCCCAAATTACACTGTCTCTTAAACAGACATTGGTTCTTATAATCTTCATCTTCTAATTGAATATAACGTAAACAAATTCAATGATATATATACAGCATAGGCATAATATCTGTTGGTACTGAAAAGAGTTGAGAATATTAAGTCAACATAATAATAGGCCAGCTCTAAATAGCTTTGAAAATGGAGATGCAAAATAGCTCTAGGAAAAAGTATAAATATGGTAAAAAAAAAAAAAAAGGAGAATTTATCACGAATGATATAATTATCTCCCAATCATGTATCATACTTTATAAATTCTATGAAACACCAGTCCTTTTCTTTAATTCTTGCATTTTATAGAACATAATTTAGAGGCTACACCATAGGGCAAATTTAATAGGGCTCCACTGTGAAGTCAATAATATTGATAAAAGCAAGTTAAATCTTTATTTATTTAACTGTCTTTTAAAAGAAAAAAATTTTGACAGAGAAAAGATTAATATTCAGTCTCAGTGTATCTATATATCTTTATATAGATAGATACCGTATATCTACATTACAATAGTTTTGCCACATATAAAAAGCATAGATGAAAAGTCTAATAAATGAATTTTCAGAATTTTCATGTCAAATACAACTTTGTTGCAGAAATCCATCTATGACAAATAATAGACCAGACTTTCTTCTACATATTATTTGTCCTTTGTTGGAGCCCACCACATTTTGTCTAAAATAATATTACTCTATGCAAGTCACTAATATTATAACTCACCGTAAGTGAAGTCTACTAGAAAGATTCACATAGAAAATCAGTAATAGTAAGATCCTCTTAGTCTGGAATGAAGTTCACTATTTTCTCAAATTATACTTTTCTGCAAGGTATCTTTTCATACTACCTCTTCTGAGAATCTATGAATAGTCCACACTTGAGCTACTTAGTATACACTTGTTACTACATTGTAAGCTCTCTTGAGAGCAAGATCTATGCCTGCTTATATCTTTGTACACCTCTTAGCAGGATACTGAACCCATTTGCATTCAATTAAAAGCAACTTTTTCTCATAAGAACAATTGTGCATAAGAATGTGAGTATAGGTACCTACACACCAAGAAGTACTTTTAAAAGTCACAAAGCACGAAAAAAATTAACAAGTAAAAATTATATACATATTGTTAAATGTCATCTTAAAACAGCCTTTTTCAAACCACTTTTTTTTCCTAAAATTATAAGTTGCTGATAAGTGAGCTAAATTATCCTAGACTACAAATAGACTTTTCTTGGAAATTGGATTCCTAGGTATAATTAACAAGTTATTTTCTCTTTATCCCTTTGTTTTCATCTTCCTCCAGTTTTTTCCCCAGCCCTTCTGAGTATAACTTAGACAAATTTAACTGAGACTATGAGTTAGACAATTGAAAACTAGGTTAACAACTGGTCTTTTTTGTTTTTTTTAAATACCAAAAAACACCAAACAAAAGCAAACATTCTAACTTTTGATCATTCCATTCTACATATATAATCAGTAATTCACAATATCATCACATAGTTGCATATTCATCATCATCATCATTTCTTGGAACATTTGCATCTATTCATAAAAAGAAATAAAAAGAAAACAGAAAAAAATTCATACACACCATACCCCCCACCCCTCCCCCTCACCAATCACCAGCATTTCACTCTAAATTTATTTTAACATTTGTTCCCCCTATTATTCATCTTCATTCCATATGTTTTACTCATCTGTTGATAAGGTAGATAAAAGGAGCATCAGACACAAGGTTTTCACAATCACATAGTCACATTGTGAAAGCTATATCATTATACAGTCATCTTCAAGAAACATGGCTACTGGAACACAGCTCCACATTTTCAGGCAGTTCCCTCTGGCCTCTCTACTACATCTTGACTAACAAGGTGATATCTATTTAATGCGTAAGAATAACCTCCAGGATAACCTCTCAACTCTGTCTGGAATCTCTCAGCCATTGACACTTTATCTCATTTCGCTCTTCCCCTTTTTGGTTGAGAAGGTTTTCTCAATACCCTGATGCTGAGCCTCAGTTCATTCTAAGGGTTTTCTCAATCCCTTGATGCTGAGTCTCAGCTCATTCCAGGATGACTGTCTCACGTTGCCAAGAAGGTTCACACCCCTGGGAGTCATGTCACACGTAGACCGGGGGAGGGTGGTGAGTTTGCTTGTTGTGCTGGCTGGAGAGGCCACATCTGAGCAACAAAAGAGGTTCTCTTGAGGGTGACTCTTAGGCCTAATTTTAAGTAGGCTTGACCTATCCTTTCTGGGGTTAAGTTTCATATGAACAAACCCCAAGATTGGGGGCTCAGGCTATAGCTTTGGTTGTCTGCACTGCTTGTGAGAATATCAACAATTCAACTTGGGGAAGTTGAATTTTCCTCTTTCTCACCATTCCCCGAAGGAGACTTTGCAAATACTTTTTTATTCACTGTTCAAATCACTCTGGGATTTACTGGGGCATCAATGCTAGTCTGTTTTAACCAGACAGTTGGTCTTGTGAAAACTATTAGAAATTTTCAATAAATCACCATCACTTATCAAAATGTGCTATTTGAATATAGTAACAGCACTGAATTACATATTTGAATGTGGTTTAAAGAGGAAATTTTAGGTTGGATATATGTTAAGAATAAAATTAAAAATAAAAAAAATCATGGAACTGCACAACACACAATGAACCTTAAGTGAAATCATGGACTATAATTAACAGTACAGTTATAAAAGTGTATTCTTGTCAATTGTAACAAATGTACCACACCAATACCAGGTGTTATTATCAGGATGCTTATGGGAATCCTGTAAACGTACCAATTCTCTGATTAAATCAAAATTTATTATTAAAAAATAAAAAATAGGTCCATCCATGTTATTACATGCTTCATAAGTTTATCCTGTCTTAAAGCTGCATAATATTCCATCATATGTATATACCACAGTTTGTTTAGTCATTCTTTTGTTGATGGACATTTTGGCTGTTTCCATCTCTTTGCAATTGTAAATAACGCTGCTATAAACATTGGTGTGCAAATGTCCGTTTGTGTCTTTGCCCTTAAGTCCTTTGAGTAGATACCCAGCAATGGTATTGCTGGGTCGTATGGCAATTCTATATTCAGCTTTTTGAGGAACCGCCAAACTGCCTTCCACAGTGGTTGCACCATTTGACATTCCCACCAACAGTGGATAAGTGTGCCTCTTTTGAACATTATGCTGAGTGAGTCTAGCCAAAAACTAAAGGACAAATACTGTATGGTCCCACTGATGTGAACGGACATTCGAGAATAAACTTGGAATATGTCATTGGTAACAGAGTCCAGCAGGAGGTAGAAACAGGGTAAGATAATGGGTAATTGGAGCTGAAGAGATACAGACTGTGCAACAGGACTAGATACAAAAACTCAAAAATGGACAGCACAATAATACCTAATTGTAAAGTAATCATGTTAAAACACTGAATGAAACTGCATCTGAGCTATAGGTTTTGTTTGTTTGTTTGTTTGTTTGTTTTTGTTTTTTTGTTTTTTTTGTTTTTTTTTTTTTACTATTATTATTACTTTTATTTCTTTTCTCTATATTAACATTCTATATCTTTGTCTGGTGTGTCGCTAGTTCTTCTAAACCGATGCAAATGTACTAAGAAACGATGATCATGCATCTATGTGATGATGTTAAGAATTACTGATTCCATATATAGAATGGTATGATTTCTAAATGTTGGGTTAATTTCTTTTTTTTTTCTGTTAATTAATAAAAAAAATAAAAATAAAAAATAAAATAAAAAATAAATATATTACATACCAAGTTATGGAAAAAAATATTGCAAAATAGTTTGTCTATTAAATCTCTCTCATCAGTATTTCCCAAGAGAACTTTTTGAATGATGAAAATGTTCAACCCTCTGCACTGGCCAATTCCATAGCCACAAGTGATTACCGAATACCTTAAATGTGGCTAATGTAACTGTGGAATTGAATGTTCAGCTTTATTTCATTTTAATTAATTTAATTTTAAATAGCCACATGTGGCTAGCTAGTGGCTTCTCTACTGCTCAGCACAACTAACGATAATACAAAGTGGAAACAGTAAAGTATAATCCTGTGGTGATCTGAAGCCGTATGTACCCCAGAAAAACATGTTCTTAAATGTCATCCATTCTTATGGGTGGAAACCATTTCAAATAGGACCTTTCAATAAGGCTACTTCAGGTAAGGTGTGATCCAGCCCAATGAGGATGGGTCTTGATTCTATTACTGGAGTTAAGGACGTCATATCAACGGAATGTAAAGGAAAGTCAGTCATATGAGCAAAAGTTTATTTCAGGACTAAAGATACATGTTAAGCATGTTCCTTAGTACCACCTTGATGCTATTTTTCAAATAATTTTGAAAATTCATACAACAAAAAAGAAAAATAACATTCTGTTACAAGAGGGAGAATATTTCTAATTTGGATGTTTTCTACTGTTATATATTTAAAACTTTATTTTCATCACTTGTGTGCACTGATGGGAGTCTTTACTCAATTCTGTTTAGAGGAAGAAATTTAACCTTTTGAATTTTAATAATTGTTTGGCTTGAAACTACATGGACCCCAAAGTCTATAGAGACCTTCAATGATATAGAAGGTGGATTTAACTATCTTTGAGAGAAAATTCCTGTGAAATAAAGGGAAAAAGGCGGAAAGCCTCTATATTTCTCTGAATATTTTTCATGATCTCTGTTCTAGTTTGCAAGCTGCCAGAATGCAATATACCAGAAACAGAACAGCTTTTAAAAAGGGAGAAGTTTACAAATTTACAGGTTTAAGGCTGTGAAAATGTCCAAATTAAGGCACTGACAAAAGGGTACCTTCATTCAAGAAAGGCAGATGAAGTTCAGGCTTTCTCTTTCAGCTGGAAGGGCACACGGCAAAGTCTGCAAGCTTTCTCTCCCAGCTTCTTGTTTCATGAAGCTCCCTTAGGGGCGTTTTCCTTCTTCATCTCCAAAGCTCTCTGGCTGTGTGGGCTCTGTAGCTTTTTTCCAAAGTGGTTTCCTCTTAAAGGGCTCCAGTAAGTACCCCCACCTTGAATGGGTGGAGAAACATCTCCATGAAAACCATCTAATCAAAAGTTACCACCCACAATTAAGTGGGCCACATCTCCATGTATAATCAAAAAGTTTCCACCCAACAATACTGAATGAGGATTAAAGAACTTGGCTTTTCTGGGTACAAACAAATTCAAACTGGCACAATCTCTATTAATTTTTTTCTCCTTAGTTTAAAAAGGTAGAAGTGAAGAAAGGAGAAAGTCCACTATTCTTTTTTTTGGGGGGGGGATGTAAACAAGAAAACAAGAAATAGTCTTTCCTATTTCTAATTCTAGTTTTTGAAACGAGTGAAAATATATAGTGTTCTAAATTTGTATACCTCGGCAGTTGTTGATGAATTCTGAATGGCTTGGTGAGATGCTATCACAGATGTAAACATCAAAAATGAATTTCTTAGATTGTCATAATAAAATGTAACAATTTTTTCTGATTAAAAAATCATACCTGACTATTATACATTCTTTTCCTAGTATCTTGAATACTGCCTTTTTTTTCTCCTTTATATAGAGATGCATATCATTCTCCAGAGCTCCTCTAAAGAAGTCACTTTATTTTCTGTATCTCATTTAAAAAAAAGAAAAAACTAACTTCTGACAATATGATGAGACAAAAGTCATACCTTATCAAAGCAATATTCCGAATTAGGAACCTACCAAACCCAAATGCAGAGGGCTGTAACATGAGGCGTCTAAAGAAAGAAGCACATTAGCTTTCATTTGCTGCCGTATCATACTGCAAGTTCAGGTTTTCTGGTTGCTCATTACCACTTTGGCTTTTTTCTTTTCTTTATCTTCCCTTCCTTCCCGTTTTCCCTGCTTTTCTCCTTTCATATCCCCTACCCTCCTTCTCTCTCTCCTTCTCCTCACCTTCCTCTTCTTGTTCTCCACCACCTCCTTCTTTCTCTGTCTCTCTCTCTGTCATTTCTAATGAGGCCTCTGACCTAGACATGATCTAATTTGACACACTATCCCACTGTTGCTTCTGTTTTTCAGACTTACTCAGATTTTTTATTCTTCTCTAAAATACTGTACAGTTTCTTTTTCAGCACTGTCTGGAAATTCAGCTTTCACGCGTCAGTTTAATTACATATTTCCACAAGTTGTCAAAGGATAAACCTGAATGATAAAATACTTTCATTTAATAACCCCTCCTTTTCAATGATAAAATATTCTCCTTTAATACAGCAATTCTCTATAATTATCCACCTAAAACTTTCAAATCAAAGCTCAATGAGCCTGATTTCTTTCTGTCCAATCTAACCTTGTCCCAAGGCCTAACCACCTAAAGCAGTTATAGGGGGAGGGCTAGGTACAGAAAAATATGGTGAAGTATGGTTTAGAACTTTTTTTCCACTGGGCCTGGAGATTAGAAATTATAAGCATAAAAAATGCTATAGAATAAGCTATGCTTGTTAATATTTTTTCCCAATAAAGCCTTTGCAACAGTAACTGTAACAATCAGATCATTAATAAAATATAAATAGCTTTAGAATAGGAATAACTGATTAAAATCTAATCAAATTCCAGTAAATAAAATGAAAGATCTTTAAGAAATACAGAAAAGTTTTCCTGGATTTAAACTTAGAACAAGTTAAACAATTGTAGTATATTTTCCAGAACATGATAGTCAATGTACTTTTAAAATTATTTATAATTTTAAAATATTATGAAAACAAATTTTCAACCTCTGATAAAATAAATTTTCTGGTGAATTTTAAATTAAGCCTATGTAATTATATTCTGCATAGGTGTGTGCTCCCTAAATTTATACAAGCTTACTGATAAAATAAACTAGCCTAAGGTAATACTGAATTGAACTGAGAAATTTTAGGCATATTATAATACAATAATTTGTGTGTTCTGAATATAAAGTATATAAATGCATGGCTGTATTTCTAACCCAAGCATAAATTTCTTTCTTTCTCAGTTATTTTATGATATCTCTGTTTTTTCTCCCCTTCATGAATACTGTTACTGGAAGGAAGTATGCAGGTTCAAAAGCTTTGCAAATTTAGTATCAAATTTATTTCTAATTATGTGCAGTCTGGATAAATAAAAATCATAAGTGGAATGGGTATGGAAGGTGATACAAAGTTTAACAGAATGGATTTGTTTGTAATAGTCATTGTTGACTATAAGCTCTGAATGAATGTAGAGAGTTGTAAAAAGGAGTTTATGAAAGTGAATTCTGCCTGTCAGTGTTGACCAAAATAGTTATGTGTAGGTGATTATATCTATATTTTTCAAACTTTCTATAATAAACATATTAAATTTCTAATAGCTTTTTTAAAAAAATTATTTTTAAAGCATTTTCCCACAGAATAATTTATACACAGTTACATACCTTTCTATCAATCACTTTTTGATATACCTACAAAATGAATCTGGTGTGTGATAAACTGCTTTTTTAAAACATCTCACTTGGCAGACACACAAACTTAAAAGCAAAACCTAGTCTTCTGTGGAGTTGCAACAAAATAAAAGCTATCTTTTAAAAAAATATTAGAGATGATAATCTATTTCTTTGCTTGAAGTTTCAGAGTTAAAATGCATGGTCTTCAAACTTCAGTTGCCAAATCATCATCTGGGGGCAATTCTCAGATTAAAGTTGTCTGGAATCATCACACTGTGAAAACCACCATTTAAATCAAGGAATTTTAAAGCTCCTTGGAGGCAAGAATAATATATTACCATCATTATTACCATTACTGTTATTTTCATTCTAGAACCTAGCCCAATGGCTAGCACAAAGGAGGAAGTTCACAAATGTTTCTTTAAAAAAAAAAGATATAAGATTAAACAGCAACATACAGTAAATCAGAGCTAAAATGAAATGTTTTATTTTGTCAAACTACAATCTACATTTCCAGAAATAAAAACCTTTGGCTTTTAGAAGTGTTAAATGTCAACTTGAAAATCTGCATCAATGATAGAGTTTGGTTGTCTAACACTGCTTTATCATAAATGAAGAACAGAAACTAAAGAGAATGTTCTCTTTCTTTGGGAGAAGAATCCAGAAATATGTATAGATTATGTACCCTCAGGTTCTTCCCTGCTTCTCTCTACATTCAGGTTTAATTAGGATTAGCAATAGGATCTGAGTCCACACAGTACATTAATAATAGAAAAAACTGTCAAGAAGTTCTAAGAAAATACCAAACACTACTCCTCCTGACCTCTTCCCTCCACCTGCCCTTCTCTCCGCCCCACAACCAACATCACCACCTAACTGAGACTACATAATCTTACCTTAAGAATCTGCATGCAGTTGAAGGCAGGGACCTAAATGGTTTTGCTCACCATACTACTATCCCTGGAGTCCCCCAAATAATAAGTGAACACATACATTTACTAAGGTAAATTTTCAGTTAGGAGAAATAAGAGCAGAGGAACGACAGCTACCATTATCAATTAGAAGTTAGCAGGCATCTCCTACTAGAGGCCATAAAACTAAGCAGTTCTCTGGTAAGGTGGATTCAAATTAATAAAATTTAAACTTGGTTTTAATCAACTACTATAATTATGTATCTCAGGAGGCCCTTTACAAATATTCTAGTCCACACTAATTTATATTTACTCATTTTTATACAAATGGGTGTGAGGACAAGTATTTTTCCAGTTTAGGAATGATGACATTTTAAAAATTAATAAAAATAAAAATGAAAGTACCTGGCATTTGTTAAAGGGTAATAAAATAACTTCAGTCAATTGGCTAGTTCTATACCAGTAAATTTCTTTAAATAGTAATGAAATCATTGCTTTAAAAAATCCATCTTTATTAAAATAAAAAAAAAGTTGCCTCGGCCTCCACAAAATTAGATTTGTAAGTTGCTGGTCATTCCTATAATTAAATCTATGTCACAAATTTGCAAGAAAAATGGTCACTGTGACTAATGCATTTACTTGCTACACAAGTCCTGTCAGACAGCATAGAGCATTATGCTGCTAAAATGGAGTAGATAAGAATCTATGCATTTTTATTAAGTAACAAAGATTATTTTTTATTTACGATGATTTTACAATAAAATGTAAATCATTTTATTTACAATGATTTACAAAAAAACAAAGAGTTTGTTTTAGAAAAAAATCCAAATGAAGTTACTGCAAGGTTTCCTTAACCAAGCATTATAGCACACTTAAAACTCTACAAATATGTTTGACATTTTGGCATACATGCATACTGTTTTTACTAGGCAAGTGCTATGTAAAAAATTACCAACGTAAGGAATACAAACATGATCAGGTTGTCAGGGCTCCTGATTGTGAGGTTTTCCTCAATTGATCTTCCAGAATGGTTTTAATCCATGTCTTTGATGACGTGATTGTAAATGCTATTAGAGACCAGTGTGCCAAAGGGTTACAGTGCACCAAAGGGTAAGAAGCATAAAAGTTAGACGACTTAAATGATGCGTGGACAGAAAATTCATGTTTAAACTCATTTTCTTTTCAAATCTTTTGTAGTCCTTTCCCTTCCAAGTCTTTCAAGGAAAGGAAAGTTCTCGGTTTGGTACTGGTACCACTTCTCTATTTATCAATCAGACTCAAAGCCTTGCATAGGCAGCAGTTTGTTTAGAAATTAATACCAGTTTTTTCTCATTTGATTTAATTTATATTAACTTCTATTCATGACAAGATTTTTTAAATTTGCAGTGTTGATGTAAAGTTTTCAGTAAAAATAAATTGAAAAGTGGGTCTGTTTATTTTAATAATAAAAATAATTTGCTATCACAGCAAAAATCATAAAGGTGCCTAAAATTTGGAAACACTGCATTAAAGGCAACTCTTATTTTCCCTCTTTCTTAAAACTTTTATCGTAACTTTTTTTTTCACATATTTATGCTTTGGATATTTGTTACAGTATCTAGAACAATGCCTTGAACCTAATGGACCCTGAGTAAATATATATATATATATGTTAATTTTATATCATTTTTTCCTAGTTTGTGCTATACTGCTAATTAAACAAAAGGTATGTTTTAAGAGAAAGTAGTCTATTCTGTGCAATCTAGCTTTTACAATGTTCATATGAACAAAGAGGTGAGCAAATAAAATACATGATGTAATGATGGGTTCCATTTTATAAAGCTGGAAATCCATTTCCAGTTGCCTCAACAAAGTAAAGACCAGGCTTGGACATTTTAAATCTTGGATTTATTGAGTTTTTAACAGTAAAAGGATGAAATTAAAATAGCAAACAAATTCAGTTGTTTGTTTTGTCCAGAAGTCATCCTTTCTAGCATTTAAGCATGATAACTTGGACTGGTTAAGGTAAAAGCAAATTAAGCAAAACCAAACCAAATCAAAACAAAACAGCATAGTCTTCATTATTGCACAAACATTCCATAAACATAAACTGAATAAAAAATTCACATCTTAGGTTTAGGTGAAAGAGAAAATAAATTAAAACATCTTGTTTGGTGCCACTCTTAACCCTCTATGTTAATACTTGAGATTTTTGAGCTAATTTTTAAAGAGCAATAACTTCCCCACAGTTGCAGAGTAATCAATGATTTCCTCTCTGATCATTCTAAGTGTGGCTGAGTTTATATATATATAAATTATATATTTTTAAAAATTTATATTTTTTAACAAAAAAGGAAGAATAAAAGGAGGTGATAAACATACATCACAAGTTAATTAAAACATAGCATTTGTATTTGCAGCTTTTTTCTTTCTGCAACTACAACAACATCACCTAACTATTCAAATCTTTCTACAAAGCTAGATAGTAGTGTAGGATCAGTCAAAGTAAAAATGGGAACAGAGGAGTAGAAGAGTAAGGAATGAAAACTATCTGCTGGCTAGTTCTTTCGCTCAAAGAAAGGAGTCCCTTTTAGCCATTGGTCTGGCATGGAAAGAACAAAATTTAATCTATTTTGATAATTTCTGCTAGTTTCAGCAATGACTAATTTTAAAGGAGGAATTATGTGAAAGACCCCCATTTCTCAACACTTTAAATGAAGAAATTTAGAAAATAAAGAGTGATTTTTATAGATCTTTTCTAAGACTTGGCATTATGAATTCACAAAGATAATTTAACTTTGTTTCTAACTACTGATGTTTCAGAAAAATTTTTAAGTTTGTTTCCATGAATTGTTATAATGTTGTACAACATAGTTATTGGAAACTCATTTGGCATGAACAATTTTGTCATTCACTGGGATTTCCTTTTGAGATTAGGAGTTACCAAAAATAATAAAATAGACTGTGGAGTCTAAAATGAAAATATTCTACCCTTCTCCTTTTAAACATTAACACATAATGCTTGGAGACATGGAAATGAAATTAGCCTCCAAACCGAAAGAACTAAAGGTCTAACAAATCATTTGTTATAAACTTAGTTTTGGAAATTTTCCTTTAACATTCAAATCTTTTGAAATTAAAGAAAAGATTTTCAAACTGAAACCAATATCTATGTTTTTTAAAAAAACTTGTTTCGGGCGGGCCGCGGTGGCTCAGCGGGCAAAGTGCTTGCCTGCCATGCCGGAGGACCTCGGTTCGATTCCCGGCCCCAGCCCATGTAAAAAACAAACAAACAAACAAAATACAATAAAACAAGAAAATGTTTAAAAGATGTTTCCCTTTCTTCCTCCCTTCCTTCCTTCCATCCTTCCTTCCTTCTCTCTGTCTTTCCTTCCCTTCCTCCCTCTCTCTTTAAAAAAAAAATAAAAAAAAAAAAAACTTGTTTCGAGATGGCTGAACCTGAAATACATTGTTTTACATAGAAATACATACACACATAAATTCCAAAAGCATTTTAGTAAATTCAGGGTGGCTGGCAATCAAATTTTTATTAATACCTCATCAAGAGGGAAATCTCAAATCACTTATTATAGTCCCTGATTATTGTAAACTGAACAATTTAAATGAGAGGAAGAGATAATGACACTAACTTCTTAACTTAAAACAATCCTCTGTGGCATGATTTTTAAATATTCTCTTGTTCTGAAATTTATGTAAATTGAATTCATCTATCATCAGTTATTACTAGCCTAGCTACATTTAAAAAAACAAAACAAAACAGTTTTCTGTAGCAATTAGCTCTTAAAAATGCTGTGTTTTAATTAGACTTGGGACATTATTAAACTAGCTATAAATATGTACAGTATTTTATTTGGTATACTCAGATGCCTAAAAATCAACAAGAATGCCCTCAGTTCTTTCCTTTAAAAACTCTTCTAATCAAGCCTTTCATTCAAAGTTTCAAGGCATTCTGAAGTTAAAAATACCCTTTTCAGACTCCATTAAGTAAATATAAAGGGAATGGTCACTCAATCAGAATAATAATTGGATCAGCATATTTTAGAGATCATTGGACCTAGTCAGAGATAACCAACTTCTTCATTTTACAGATGTCCATAAATATGAAAAAAATATTCAAGGGAGATCTAAATCTTAAAGCTGTTTCACCATGTCAAACAAGCAATTTACATAGATAACCCCATTCAATCCTCATTACAACTCTATAGTTTAGGGTCTATCATTATCTCATTTTTTTTTTTTACCTTCCCTTCCCTCCATTACCCATTTCACATACAGCCAATCCTCATTATTCACAGATTTAATATTTGCAAATTTGCCTACTTGATAAAATTTATCGTGACCCCAAAATCAATCAACATTCTGCCCATGTCCTTTCAAAGTCATTTGTGAACATGGGCAAAATGGTGAAAATTTTCAGTCATCCCATGTACTCATTCCCAAGTGAGGTGGAACAAGGCAATACTGTGTCTTCTTGTTTCAGCTCTCATACCATAAACAAGTATCCTTTTTGCAGTATATTTACTGCCACATTTTTTCTATTTTGTGCATTTTGTTGCTGATTTCATTGTTTAAATGGCCTCCAAGTATAGTGCTGAAGCGGTTGTCTAATATTCCTAAGCACAAGGCTATGATGTTCCTTATGGAGAAAATTCATGTGTTAGATAAGCTTTGTTCAAACATGAGCAAACTCATTGGCTATGAGTTCAATGCTAATAAATCAGCAGTATATATTAAATAAGGCATCTTTAAACAAAACACATCAAAAAGATTATGTATTTGATGAAAATGTTGTGACCAGAAGCTAACTGAAACCTAACTCTGTATTCCCCCTAGGAGAAATAGTTTAGTATTCACGAATTCAATGTTCACAGCAACTTTATAGAACATAATTACACAAATAACAAGAATCGAAAAACAATATAAGGAAGGTTATACTGTTAAGTTAATTGACTAAGGATTCAAGCCCAGACAGTGTGACTCCAGAAACCATCTGACTACCACAATCCAAATTTTAAGGATAGGTGGAAATTTTACATTTATAAAGAAAATGACCAAATAACTGTCACAAGTAACACCCTCTAAGAATAACAAACTAAAACATAAAGGTTATACTTCTGAATTGAAATCTGAGGCTAGTGGTTTTCTGATAAACCTTTCCACTTCTAAGATGTCACTCTAAGTATGTATTTTGCAGAAGTTATACCATTAAAACCTCCATTACTCTACGTGGCATTAAAAGCTGTGTAGCACTGTGTAGAATTAACATAAGTAACAATGTGTTTAAAAGCTTCAACTATATTTAAATATATACAATAAGAAACAAAATGAGCATTTTAAATACAGTTCATTGATATTTTACCTAGACTCATGAACCAGTTTATATCCAACTGGTTTTAATCTTGTGTCTATTAATGAGTTATATACTCAAAATGCAATATTCTAATTTATTTTCATGAATTTAATGAAGTTTTAGTGTATAAACAATAATCTTCAATTAACCAAAAATTTAGTTTCTTTGCCATTTTTCATAAAATAAGTCTTTACTACATTATCTATTAAAAATGCTAAAACATTATAGTTCTTATAATTATACTTGGTACTATCTATTAAAGTAGAATTGGTTTTGAATCTGTTTAAATATACTTTAGTTTATACTTCCAGAAATATTACCTTTTCTTGTAAATTACTCAGTTATTTCCACATTTAAATTTTTTTGCACATAGATGTCTCAGAAGTACCCAAGATAGTAGCTTCATTGACAGTGAAATGTACAAAATAAATGACATGTCAACAAGTAAATTAGCATTCCCTTTCTGACCAGCTGGGTCATGTTTCCTTTTCAAAATCCTTAGTCCCATGATACAAAATAATAATAATCTAAAAGACCTCATTAAGTGATCAATATATTGACATAACCTCTATAAGGAGACACATAGAATTTTAATTGATTCCTTGAATCCATTAAATGGATATTAAACCCAAGTCTGTAAATTACATGGTAAGAGAACATTTGCTTTATTCATTAACTAATTTTCTTAAGGGTATTGATGATGATACATGAAAACATTCAAGAACTTTAATTTAACCAAATAGTAAAAGAAGTCCAGTTTTCATTAAATCTTTCATAGAAACCACATTAAAACTAAAGTTATAATAGATAGGTTGTCATATTTACTTACCAAAAAACTTCCAAAGGCCGAATTAAATATCGCAGCTGCCTATAGAAAAAATAAATAGGAAAAAAAAAAAACTCACTGAAAGTAAATAGGCATAAATAGGAAAAGTAAAGATTAGCATTCTCCTTTCCCTCTCTATTCAAAACCTCAAAACATTGACTCCATGAAGCAAAGTTAGGTGCTGCTTACAAAAATTGCCAGTGGCCTGTGGTTTTCTAAGACAGATGAGCTGCAGCTTAAGAATTCATAAATAATGGGTCTCAAAACCAGGCAGAAAAGGCTTTCCATGAGAGGCTTTGAACCTATATGACAGTACCAAAAAAACATCACCAATAGTAAATCAAAATCTTGTTGTTATCGATTTTGCCACTAGACTCAGAACAATCAGAGGTTGATTTATTCACACACACACACAAAAAGCATATTCCTAAGAGAAGGAAAAACAGAAAAGCAAGGCAAACAGTAAATACTGCCTCTCAGTGAATATAATATCTATTAGCTACAACTACAAGGTAAGATCTGTTGTTCCCACCTACCACACATTAGAAATATGAACGATGCTGTTAAGACCATGGAATTTATTTGCTATACCATTAATTCCAAAGTAGAGACAAGCAAGCAAAACCTCAATTTGCTGTTCATAATTCAAAGAAGAAATATTTCACTTAGAGCTTACCCAAATATCCAGGGAATATATAGTAGATGTTATATGGCTTTTAACTTTAAATCAATCACTATATTCCATGAAGCTACACCTAAATCCTGAAAGCTTCTCACATTACCCAAAAATGGTAAAAACTTGTATAAAATCCAATTTGATGAGAGAAAGGAAGAGAGAAAAAAATAATAAAAGGCAAGAAAAGGGAGAGAGAGACCATATTTACATTATTGTAGATGTCCTGTAGATTCACAGCAGAATTAAAATTAATTATCATGGACATTATCAGCCACATTGAAGTAAGAAAAGGATGTCAGTTTAGTAAGTTTGAATAAATTCCAAAGCCAGGCTACGAGCTGTAGCTGAAATGCCTTCTGTTCCAGAAGAGGATGCAATGAGAGTGAATAGGTAATGAGATCCCTGGCTCCAGAGAGCTTAGCAATCCTATTCAAGTTCATAATTAATTCAAAGCTTTGATAATTTCATTAGATTTCTCCTTTGCTGGCCCTATCAATAAAAGATAGCACTGGACCCCAGCTCCTCTGTGGCGTAAACATAGGCACAGGCAGAGACCAGGGAAACCTTTGCTTCCTGACAGGGACAATGGCATATGGTGTTCCATGTTGTACAGGGAGCATTGAAAAAAAAACAAAAGGTTTCTAAAGAAAACAGAAGACAATTGGAAACCATACCAACATATCGAACACATCTTTCTGGAATCCCATTATGGAAGATTCCAGAAAAAAAACTTTTCATGGAGTAAAAATAAGGAGAAGAGTATAAATTAATGAGTTGTGATAAGGTCAACAAGGAACATTGCCTTCCTTCCCACCAAAAAATGTACTTTCCCCACAAATAAGTTTGATTTCATGGCCCTAGTTTGTGTTGTAAATGGACTTATCTCTCTTTCTAGCAAAGAAATGAGGTTTACCCAATTCATTCCATTCCAGAGATTTTCATTAACCTTATACAAACTAGATAACTAGCAGATGTGCCTAGTATTTAAAGAAGTATGGAACAGTTTAAAGTAAAAAGACTTAGAAGTGAAAATGAAATAATTATCAACATTAATCTTCTAGTCAAATAGCCATACTCCCTCCCGTGCCTGTTCTCTTTTTTAACCCAAACACAAGCAATGTATTATATGTGGATTGGCTATGTCCCTACTTCTCATAAAAAGACAGTGATGAAAGTGATGGGCTATCATAGGTACCCACAGATCCTGCAGGCCAATTGTGGCAGTGTGGCACTTATTCTTAATTCTTTTTCTGACAGTGGTAATGGATTTGAACTCATTTACCTACAGTCTTAGGATTCTTCCTTGCAGTGAGCTGCGGTAATCATTTGTGAGATCTTGAGTGCAAAAGAATCAAGCAACAGATTACTAAGCTAATGGATGGCTCAATTCTGCAGTTTCTGGATATGAGGCAATTAATGGATTCTGAGTTCCAAAGAGTAACAATGATTATTTGAGCAGTATTTAATCAATATATAAAAGACGAGCATGTCTTTTGACTTAAAGAGGAATTCCTAGTTCCTTAGCATGAGGTACAAAGCCATCCATGAACAGGTCTCTGTCCGTCTTCTTTCCCTGCCTCAAATTTTATATTCTTGCTAAACTAGTTTAGTTTGATTCCCCAAACCCATTATATTTGTTTCTTACCTCTTTTGTTCCCTTGCCTGGAGTGATAGTCTTCCCTTCCTCACTTAGACAACTCCTTAGCTCCCTGAATGCCTGAATCTTTAGTGCCTGAATGTAGTAGCACTGCCTTTCTAGAAAGTTTTCTGTCACATCCCCAATGTGCACACCTAGCCACACACACACGTACACTCACACAAGTGGATGGAGCACCATCACACTTGCTCCCAGATATCTCGGCTATGGCACTGTCACACTATATTGAAATTATCAATTTACATGCCTATCTACCCCTACTACATTCTAAACTTTTAAGGAGGGAATCTCGTGAACACCTACATGCTAAATGAATTGCTGAAATAAGTAAAATTACCGGGAAAACCCAAGGACTGGCAAACATGGAAGGCAGGAACTAGAGATTTAGACTTCATTAGTTCAATCTCTCATTATGACGATTTGAAAAGATTTATGCACCCTAGAAAAGCCATGCTTTAATCCTAATGCAATCTCATGGAAGCAACCATTTCTTTTAAACCCTGTTCAGTACTGTATGTTGGAAATTTGTTTAGATTATCTCCACAGAGAAGTGACTCACCCAATTGTGGGTATTGACCTTTCATGAGAGGGAGATGTGACACTACCCATTCCAGTAACTTGATTAGTTTACTGGAATCCTTTAAAAGGTAGAGTATTTTGAAGTGAGACACAGAGTCCACTAGCCAGCGACCTTTGGAGAAGAAGAAGGAGGAGAACACCCTCAGGGGAGCTGCATGAAGCAAGAGGGCTGGAGAGGAAGCTAGCAGACATTGCCACGTTCGCCATGTGCTTTTCCAGTTGAGAGAGAAACCCTGAACTTCATTAGCCTTTTATGAGTGAAGGTAACCTCTTGCTGGTGCCTTAATTTGGACATTTTTATAGACTTGCTTTTCATGGTCTTAGAACTGTAAACTTGCAACTTAATAAAGTCTCCCTTTTAAAAGCCATTCTGTTTCTGGTATATTGCATTCCAGCAGCTAACAAACTAGAATATCAACCTAATGTAGGAATCTTTTTCACAACATTTTGTTTTACTTCCCTCAAAATGCCTGACCCTTTCAATTATAATGCAGCTACATAAACATATTTAACATAAATAATGTTTTAAAATTTACCACTGCTATCCGGCCATAGAGCTAGTTAAGCAAAACCTATAATTAGCAAGGAATACTCTTTAGCCATCAAAAAGAGGATGATCTGCATAAACTGCTATGAAAGCATCCCAAGATATTTTAAGTGAAAAAGCAATTTTCAAGAGTGTATATGTTCCCTATCATATAAATAATAAATACATATACACATATATAAGTATGCCCTTCCAGGGCAAAGAGTCTCCAGCAATAAGAGGCTAAAGTGATATGATTAGGGACAGGGGCTGGAGGAACATTTTGAAGAACCCCTGCCCCCAAGCCATCCTGCAAAAAGAAGCAGCATGTGGATGCCTGCTGTGACAGAGGACACTGGCCAGATTCATCCTCCCTGCACCCTACCCTGAAGAGGCCAAAAGCAGAAGGGTGAGAAGCTTTAAAAAAGTAAAATAATAATAATAATAATGAAACAGGCCATGTCCCCTTTCCCAATGATCTTGCCCATCCATATTTTCATACTCATATCATAATTGTATATTTTTACTATAGAACAAAGTATAATTTTCTATGTTTTAAAAATACAGGTGAGATCGAGGTTAGAAAAGAAGAGAATCTGAAGACACAAGCTAGATTGGCTTGGGTTTTTTAATATATAAAAGTTAATCCTAATTGCTAAAATGTGAGACTATTCTTATAACCAAAAGTGACAAGAAAGCCTTGAGAACTGCAAGAGATGCTATCACCGCACTGTATTTGGGGAAATACAAATATCTGTAAGACATTATACGTATATGTGAAGTTATTAAAGATATTTTTAAAACTATAATGAAAAACAATGGCCCCATGCAGGGAAGCAGTTTTTTTTTAAAGAATGAAGTTGAATTTCAAAAACTAAAACTCAGATGTAAGTAGACAGGGTACGTCAGCACTCTGAGAAGAGTGCTATTACAAATCAGGGAGGGATGGAGGAACAATTTACTTTTTCACAGTATACTAAGGGAGACAATACCAGATAGATTAAAGACTTAAATGTAAAAGCAAAACTTTCAGAAGAAAACATAAGATACTATCTTTATGCCTTTGGAAAAGGAAACAACAATCATTTGAACAAGACAGAAAAAGTACAAATAAAAAAGAAAAAGCTAGTGATGGCCAGGCAAGAAAATTCTGGCCAACGAATTATAAACTGATATACGCTTGGCATACGATAGGGGGCCAGAGGAGCTAGTTTCCGGCACTGCCCCTTCCCCCTTCTTCCTGCCTAGGGCAGTCAAAGCTATTTTGCATCCATAAGAGGAAATCCAATAGAATTGCCGAGACAGCTGCTCTAATATTATTGAGCCATGAACAAATGCCTGCAGCCCTCACCTCCAGGCATCTTGGCCTATGAGAAAAACAAGTTCCTGCTTTGTTTAAGCTATTTTTAGTTCAATTTTCGATTACTTGAAGCCTAACTGATACAATCCTATTACTAAACAAGGCAGAAAATAATAAAGGAGTGATCAGACAGGTTGGATAAACAAAACGTGCTTTTTTCTAAGATATAAATTTGAGCAAGAGTATAAGTTTTATTTAGCACAACTGCTTTTTCCCATTGCATCTGATATAACACATTGACATATAAGGAAAAGAAATTTGACCACAATTGTTGGGGATCAAAGCTGAATTGCTTTAGTTTGGAAAAGTTTCTCAACTATGTGAACTGATATCAGTACAGCCTCCATTTTAAGCGCAGGTTCAGTTTGAAAAAACTTAAAGACAAAAACATCAAAAGTTAAATTCCAATTCTTGTTTTTCAATTAAATATAGCAACCCAAAGTATTTTCTTTTTGTTTGTAAGGTTTTTTGCAAAGTGCTATAAAAAAGGTAATTTAAAAAGGAATTAAGAAAAGTTTATTCTTAAATTTTTAAACTTCAATTGGCTCCATTAGCCAGTTACAATCAGCTTCTCAATAAGCCTCTCAGTTGTTGGGACATTTTAATATTGATACTTAATTACTACTATTTTCACTATATAGAACCCATAACAGCTACAATTTGAGTTATACATTTCTATATTGTACTTAAGAATTGAGCCAGACTACAGAAAATTAAATATAGGTCATACAGGACATCAGTTAAAATGCAAATTATTATGCCATTCACAGCATTAAAGGGGTACTTTTCATTTGATTCCATTATTTGCATCACTGCTTTTAAAAAAATAGCAATGGCTAAAAACAAGAATATTGTTTTAAAACCATTAAGAATACTTCTCAAATAAAGACAAATAAGTTTACATAAAGACTAAATTACCACTAGGAGGCATTCACCAATTTAAAGAGAATAATTTTACAACATACAGCATTAAAACTCACCTTCTTAATAGTCCCTTTAATTCTTTGTTTTAAAAACATTACAGGGCTGATCAGAAGTTTAAATACATTAGCACATTTGCAATTTAAGAGTTTTTGACATCCCACTGCTCTTCCAAGAGTAAGCTACACTTCTTGCCTATTTCTCCAAATCCACTTCTTGATACCAGGAGAAAAACTATATAATAGCCTTAATCTTCAGGTGAATGGGGTAGGGGGTGATATTCTTGTTTGTAACTATTCATCTCAATTCCGGCAAGAAAAAAATAAATTCAAGTTATTTTTGTAATAACCCAGTTGTTTCTGGGTGCTAAATTGAATCAGGTGTCCTCTCCTCTTAAGAAAATTAAGTTGCTTTTGTGCAAGAGTGTTTTAATGAGCGCAGAGCCCGCCGACAGTGATAAACGGGAATGACACCAGTGAGAGCATGTAAACAGGACAATATGTGCATGTTACAGTCTTACAGCCTATTTTTCACTGACTATTCTGAATGACTTAGCTGTTTCTTAAGGGGCCTATTAATCTCAAATTTAGTTATTACACAACGTTTATTTGAACATATATTCTGTGGATGATGACAGTTAATAAAGGAAATCTTTCACAAGCTGTATTTTTACATATTGCTCGAACTACAGCTCCCAGTCATTTGATCGTATTGATGGAATAACTTACATTGTGCTGAGGCTTTAAAAAAAAAAAGGCACATATATTCAGATTCCTTTCTAAGCACATGGGGACTCTTAAATAACCGTTAAAATGCATACCAAAAAATCCTAGTATGAAGTGGTAAAAGGACATCTTAACTGTTCACCAAAAATCGTTTAATGTGCACAGTGACCCTTCTAAGACAAACCAGATACCTTTTAACACTTTTAAACCCTTGATGCATGATATGCAATAGCTCTTGCATAACAATCTACATTTTCACAATATGGAGAGGAGAGCAAAATCAATTTTCTTGAGGTGCAAAAAGAATGAAGTAAAAAAGCTATTTTGATTTTTTCCTTGGTAAACTTTTTTATACAACATCATGTACCTAAAATAGTGGTGATTCTGTACTTATTTCTGGTAGTACATTTAAAAGCTTACAAGCATTAACATTTTCCTAAAAACATACTTCTCAGCTGAAATAACTTCGGCTATTCAGATTGTGGTTCTGATTCCAGGAAACATCTAAGTGTTACTAGTTCATTATTAGCAGGAAACATTTACAATAGTTCAAGATTTTAAAATCCGCTTTATAATTGAGATAATAGATTTAATCAAACACTTTTGATTTCATCCTCCTAAATCTTAGCCTTCCTCAAGTGTTCACTTTTAATGTAGAATTTATGTAAGGTCTAAGGGACCTTAGATACAGAACTCCAAAGAGGCAAAGGATCTTTCCCAAGGTTATATTAGTTAGAAAAGAACTCATCTCCAGACGTTCCCCATACCCTCTCTATTACATCCACACTCCTATCTCATATATTATTTTCAATGTACAGTTTGGCATTTGCCAAAACACTAACAGTGGTCATTGTTGGGAATGCTGGAGATTTTTCATTGTGCTTTTTCTTAATTTTCCAAGTTTTTGTACCGACTTTGCATTTATTAGAAAATAACCATGTCATAAATGTTCTACATTATATACAACTAGAAAATATTAGTTTCTCTCTAATATTTAGGCAAAACTGGAACAATGCTGTGCATGTATTAGGTACTCAATAAACATCTAACTAAAACGTGAGTGGAATTACAACAAAGAAGTTAAGATTTAAGGGATGTTTATGATTGCTGAATCATTATACAGATTTTCCTTTTTTACTTTCTGGTATATTAGAGTAGACAGAGGGAAATACCCGAAATCTCTGAACTGTAATCCAGCTGCCTTGTTGTCTGATACTGATCATATAGGCTTTATCTTGTGCCCTTGTGATTGTAAAAATCTTGTGATTGACCTTCAGTGGCCCCCATTTTATCTGGTTTTTTGACTTTAGAGTCATATGGTCACTTAAGACCCTAATGTTTATTAATGAAGGGCCTCGGCTCAGCCCAGAACAAACCCACCCCAATTCCAAAGTTATCTTGATAACCGAAGCTGGAGCTAACCAAACTGGGTCCATCTGACATGCACAATAGTCTAGACTTTAACTTATAAGTGACCTGCACCTCATTATAATAAATATATAAAATATATAAAAATCACACCCATCATAATATTAAGGCAATCGTTTTCTTACAGACATTCTGTAACTAAGCAGGTAATCAATCTGTGCATGCTCAATAATTAGATCACCTCTAAATACATCATCTAGGGCCTTAGTGTTCATAATCCTAAAACCTGCCTATCTTTTGAAAATAAAAAACTATCAGAATTACTGCAGTTCAAGGAGACAGATGTTTAGGCCAGTAAGCCATCAGATCTCCTGCTTCGCACCTAATAATAAACTCTTTATCTCTTTGAAACCCCAGTGTGTCTCAGGAATTGGTCATTTGAGTGCATTTGGCAGAGAACTCACCACCTTTGTCTTGTATCAGAATTATGATTAATATAAAAAAGTACCACCTAAACAGTATTCCTTGTTATACTATGACTCTGATTGAAGACTCAAAAGAAAAAACTGTGGGTGTAACCCAGAATAGCAACTTTCAAATTGAAAATACATACTACATATTTCTTAACAGTTTATCAAACACTTGTAAAAACCCAAATGAAGCTGAGCAAATCTACTTACAATTTAAATTAAAACTTACTTAAAATAAAAATTACATACTATTTGACATTATATCTCTTTAAAATGCCAATTTCTCATTAATCCTGAAGTTTAATTGGTCTTAATATTTTGGGTTTCCTATGTCCTGCCAAAATGGAGTAAAACAAATGCTCCTTTAATTATTCATTCATTCAAAAAAAATTCATTCAGCAATTTATTAAAGCTAGGCACAGAGTATACAAAAGTAAATCCCACAGAGCACCTGCCCACAGTCTGGGGCTAGAAGACAGACATAATAATAGATGCAATACAAGTTCAGTGGTATCAAAGAACTTCAGCAGCATAGAAATTAACTACTAAAAGTTCCTTTAAAGTGTTTTTTTTTCAGTAACTCCTAGTGATATGTAACAAGCATTTCTCGGGTCAATTAATGAAAGCTCTATTTAATGCTCTCAGCATACCAACAGAGAAATTGATCAAGAATTCCCCTCTTTGTTTAGAAGGGCATCCACAAATCATAAGTGACAATGTATGTCAAAGCATCTAACATTTCTTACGAATTTTAGACACTAGTTACCTTACTCTGTTATTTCTGCTCTTTTTCCATCCATTAGGTCTGGAAATCTCAGAGCTTCTTAAGAGGGCAATGGATCAATCCCTCACAGCAATAACTCTCTCACCAGCTTTTCATTAGCAGTAAAATAGCTTTCCTGACATCTTTTGGGGAAATAACTTACCATAGATTCACAGGACTGCATGGACTTCTGCAGATCATCTAATTAAGGCACTTTTCCCAAATAGGAAGAAACTGAAATCACTACCAAATGGTGCCTACCTATGCTAGTCTTCATATCTTCAGGATGAGAGACTGCATGATATTTTTCAGAGTTCTGAATTTTAAATCACATTTTATTTGAGACCACTTTTTCATGTCAGATCCATGAGAAGATTAAAAGAGCTGGAATCACTGCCATTATCAATAGTGTGTTGGTAAATGTTTAACAGCTGGCTCTTGAGCTTAAGGAAGAAACTCCAGTTTGTAAGATTTGCTGATTTTCATGGTGTATATAATCTCACCATGGATATTTTCAAGCTGTAAACATGATAGCACTGGACACCACGATGGGAAAAGATGGTAAAATTCCACAAGTGTAGGAAATTAGAAAAATATCAAATTAAAGATAAGGTAAATACAGTAAGGAAGAAAAAATTAATTCATTGCTGTTCCATCAATGTGACTTTCTGTTTAAACTGTTACACCCTGTTGAACCCTGGCATGTTCCTGCCCTGGGCCCCGCTGGGGTCATCATGCTCCCTTATCTTTTCATGATTAAGGATTCTCAGGAAGCAGCAAGGCAACTGATGATGTGCATATTTCTTAACTTATCTATTGGAAATGAATCTAAGTTTTACCACCATCCAAGACAGCACAGAACCCCAAGAAAAACACATGAACTCAGATTTGGGTTCATAATTCAGACTTCGGTTCTAGGGATGCTACAAGAAGTGCTATTTTCCTTTTGGGTAATATTGTTTTTTTAACCCATCTTCTCTAAGATAATTGTCAAGGAAGAAAGTCTACTAGATTATATGTAATTTTTTCTCACATAAAAATAGATTTGTCTAGAGACTAGGCATTAGAAGCAATGACAGTGTTCTAAAAATTTTATTTTATCTGCTTGTGATTGTGTTTGAGGCATCTTCAATAAATAGGCTGATATTATCTTTGTCTATCAAAGAAAAAAAAAGATATAAGCAGAAATTGATGAAATTTAAAACTGAAAAACCATGGAGAAGATCAATGAAATAGAAAGATGGTACTTTGAAAAAAATAAACTAATAAACTTCTAAAATAGGAATTGGCAAACTTTTTCTGTAAAGGACTATTTTAACATTTGTGGTTGATATATGGTCACAAATTATCAACTCTGCTATTGTAGTGCAAAAGCAGCCATAGAAAATATGTAAACAAACTAGCATGGCTGTGTTTCAATAACACATTATCAATGGAAATTAAAATCTGAGTTTCATTTCATTTTCACTGACATGAAATTTTATTCATCTTTTGATTTTTTTCCAACCATTACAAAATATACAAACTATTCTTAGCTCACAGATCATCCAAAAATATGTGGCAGGCCTGATTTGGCCTGCACTCAAATGTTCACAGCAGCTTTATTTGTAACAGCTCCAAACTGGAAACTACTCACATGTCCACCAGCTGCTGCTGAATGGATTAACAAATTATGATATATCCATACACTGGAATACTACTCAGCAATAAAAAAGGAACTACTGATACATGAAATAATATTGACCAATCTCAAAAGCACCGTGCTAAGTAAAAGCATTCAGATACAAAAGGTCATGCACTGTACGGTTCTATTGATTTAAGAGTCTGGAAAAGGTAAAACTATACAGGCAGAAATCAGATCATGGTTGTCAGAGGTTGAAAGAAGGGGGAGGGGAAAGGATCATGGAAGAATTTTGGGGGATTATAGCAATGTTCTATATAGAGTTTATTCAAATTTACATTTTTTCAAAACTAATCATATTATATACTTAAAAGGTGCTTTTATTGTCTCTAAATTACATGTAAATAAACCTGACTTTTAAAATCCATAAATTTTTTAAACCAACAAAAATAGAAAAATATAACAACAAATGGTATTTCAGATTTAGCTTTTCCATATTTACTTATTTTTTAGGTATACTCAGAAATTTTCAATAAATAAACATCAAGAAGATTTTACTTAATTAAAATTAGAAATACATTAGAAATGCATCAAAACTACAAAATTACCACCGCTACTTATTACCTAAGTAGGTTTCAGGTTCAGAGTTCTGCTTGTAATTTGTAAAAATGTTTTTTTCAAGCCAGTTATTATTTTCAACAGTAACATAATATGATATTCAGAAAAGATTTCCCATTATTTTTTCACTTATTTAAATAAAATAAGGATTTCATGTTAAAATATTTTAATTTAAAATAATCACAGAGGCATCTGTACAATAATAGAAACAGAACTGATAATGAAAATCAGAAGATTTGGTTTCAAAACAACTTGGTCACATAGTCAGCTATGAACCCTTTAAATCTCAGTTTCCACATTTATTAAATGAGAATAACACTACCAACTTCATAAAGTCTTTGCGAGGATGAAATGAGATGGCAAATAGGAAACCACTGGGTATTCTACAAGTACCATATAAAGTAATGCCCAGAAAGCCTTCATTATACCAGTATTCATTCTGTAAGTTCCTAAAGAACTTAGATTGAACAGGGAAGCAAAAGACATCATAGTAGGAAAAAATCTGCTAATGAATTGACCATTTATTAAATGATCTCAAGAAAATATTTTCCATACTTGAACCCACACCTCAACTATTTCACAATAAATAATCTCTGCATTTCAATTTTAGTTGGTTATTCTCCCACTGGTTTTAGAGTATTTTAAATATCTGATCATAAAACACAAACAAAACACAAATAGATTACACCTCCCACCCTCCCCAAAACAATTGATTCTGTCTTTGTTCATGCCCCAAATTCTTCAAGTTATGATATAACCTGTTTTTGTTAAATGAATGATAAAATAGTCTTACATTCATAATTTACAATTTCATTTATTTATAATAAAGACCACTAGTTCATATAAAGTTCACTAATAACTATAAAATGTTAATTCTTTTTGAAATTCACTTTAAATGGACTTTTCTCTGTATCATTTACCATTGACTGTGTTTTTTTTCTAGTAACTAAAATTTAAAAATTTTTATAGGCAGCAGAATATCTCAATTTCCTTTTATTTCCTATAATAGCTGAGGTAAAAAAGAAAAGTCTCAATTTGTTACATTCAACAGAATGTAATTTAAATTTTCTATAAATAATAATGAAACACGGGAAGAAATATTAGACAACATCTTCCCAATTTCCTAATTTCACATATAAAGATTGGAAAGAAACCCAGCATGGGAAGTGACTTGCTCAAGATAACAGCAGCAGAGTCAGGATTACAAGAAAGATCTTGCAAACATACTTCCTTCTCTAGGTCATTAATCTTTATTTGATTCTAATATACTATGTAGATAAGATATAGATGAATATCAAAATTGGATGGAATGGAAAGTGTATAGATGCACTAAAATAAAAACTAGTCAGCAAGCAGTGAGGCACTAAATCGACTTTTTTCAAGGTTTTATTACAGTTATCCTTCTGTTAGTGATTGAAGGTATATTAGCTTAGTGGGCCATGCAATAGCTGTAACACTACAACTAATGGACTGCCAAGAGATGATTTAATAAAGAGGCCCAGCTGAACAATGGTGTATAAGTAACTCTGACAACCTGAGGCTTTCTTCTGGTCAAACACTTTATTTCTGTAAGTGACTTTCTCTAAAAAAATAAAAAAATTACCTGAGAAGATAGTCTCAGAATATTTCTCTGTAATAACAGCAGCCCAAACATTCTTGTATAAGTTCAGATTCTCCAAGATCTTAGGACGTGATTTAAAAAAAGAACAAACTTAAAGATCTCATCCCTAGATCCTTCTCCAGACATCACTTATAACATTGTTAGAGTAATACAATGCATTCAGCAATGACAATGCATATTTCTTCTGATTTAAGTAAAATAAAGAAAGAGAGCAATTTATAAATGTTGTCCCCTAGATTTTACATGAAAGTATGAGCACTAGAAATGGAGGGGAGGGGTGGGCAAAATAAAAATATCTATCAAATACAGTTCCATAAAATAAGATATAGACTCCTCATCTTTATTACATGACAACATGAACCAACTTATGCTGAGAGAAGAAAATGAAGATAGTGTAGGGAGAAAACTAGCAAATAAAGAGTTTTACAAATAATAATAATGCTCACAATTAATGAGAATTTAGGGAAAAGGTACCTTCATACACTTTATAATGTTCCTGCTAAAATGAGTTAAGCATTAAATTTTTAAGTATGTTCATACATCCCTCTTGATCCAGCAATTCCACTTCTAAAACTTTTGTCTAAAAAATAATACGGATCTGAGAGAATAAAAAAAACTAAAAAGATCTTCATTACATATTCTTTTTTATAGGAAAAAATGTGGAAATATCTTGAGCTTAAGTATGTCATTGCATCCATCCATGAGAATAACAGTAAGCAGAATTTAAAAGAATGCTGTAGAACATTATGGCAAGATAGTCACAATATATTTTAAGTGGGGAAATAGGATTACAAAACAATATGTATTATATCGTTTTATATCATTTTATTAAACATATGCAGAAAAAAGGTCCTAGAATTATACAACTAAAAAATTTTATTAATATAGTGTGCTGGTTTGAAAGGATGTATGTCCCCTAGAAAAGCCATGTTTTAATCTAAATTTCATTTCATAATGGCAGAATGATCCCATTCAATACTGTATGTTTGAATCTGTAATTAAATCATCTCCCTGGAGATGTGATTTAATCAAGAGTGGTTGTTAAACTGAATTAGGTGACGACATGTCTCCACCCATCTGGGTGGGTCTTTGTATGTTTCTGGAGTCCTATAAAAGAGGAAACATTTTGGAGAATAAATGAGATTCAGAGAGAGCAGAGCAGAACAACATAGCCAGGAGAAGCCGAGTCCACCAGCCAGCGACCTTTGGAGATGAAGAAGGAAAATGCCTCCCGGAGAGTTTCATGAAATAGGAAGCCAGGAGAAGAAGCTAGCAAATGAAGAAGCTAGCAGATGACACCATGTTCACCATGTGCCTTTCCAGATGAGAGAGAAACTCTGACTGTGTTTGCCATGTGCCCTTCTCACATGATAGAGAAACCCTGAACTTCATCAGCCTTCCTGAACCAAGGTATCTTTCCCTGGATGCCTTTGATTGGACATTTCTATAGACTTCTTTTAATTGGGATATTTTCTCAGCCTTAGAACTGTAAACTAGCAACTTATTAAATTCCCCATTTTAAAAGCCGTTCTGTTTCTGGTATATTGCATTTAGGCAGCTAGCAAACTAGAACATATAGTTATCTCACAAGTGGGTTTATGGAATTTTTGTTGATTTGTTTTCTCATTGATATTGTCAGATTACCCACTATGCATACATACTGCTTTTGTAGTAAAGGAAAGAAGTCATTAACATTTTTTAAACAGTATAAGAACATAAAATTTTATTATACTGCCATTCTGGAATATTGTATATGATTAGGAGCTATCACAATGCTATGTGCTTTAGGACAGTGAATGAAGTAAGCTTTTCTTGTGAGTTGTGATTGGTCAAAAATTATATTTATGTGATATTGTGAATCTAATCCAAAAGAAAAAAAAATACTTCCAGTGGGAATAACAGTAATTTACGTTACCAGAAAAACAAAATAAAAAACATGACGGTCATTATCAAAGTACCCATTTCTGGGGGGAAAAAATTGCAGGTAACTGAAGAAATTTATGCGGGATGATTTAAGGTCACAGACAATTTGAATACTTAAAGCAACAGACAGTTTCTTAGGTAAAAGCTGATATGTAGGAATATGATAACATAAATATAGACAAAGAACTGCTTCAGATGCAAAGCTCAGCTCAGGTCTGTGATTTTTTTAGGGATTTGCAATTTCTTAGAAAACAAAAATAGAGCCTCCCACATGAAGTATTTCCACTAGAAACAACATTATAAAATACTTCAAAATTTGTTTAAATATATATATATATATATCCTTATAGAGTCAATAAAGTATTAGGCAATCAGAATAACATATACATATACACTCTTCAGAAACGGTTTTGTGCATCACATTCATGGTATGACTCATTCAAAACAGGTTAATAACTTTAATAGTTTCCTCTTTTAGATATACGTGAAAATAAAGAAATTACCTAAAAATAAGAATAATATTTTTACATATGAAAATTGTGTTTAGACCATCTTAAAACTGAGTCCTGATTTGAAACTTATGAATTTCAAATTCATAAATTTATGACTAAATTATGGCTTACAGGAACAAGATCATTCAAATAGCCTTTTGAAAAATTCTTTTCAGGCTCAACATCAAATAATTAAACCCTTAAATCTTCCCAATCACTGAGAGACATGATCGCTCAACATTTTTTGAAACCTCAAGTCTCAAAACTTAGTAGGCTTTAACTAAGGCATCTGAGTTTCTTCCAAGGTTACTCGTTATTTCCATTAATAGAACAAAGCCTTCTATGAAAACTTTACTCATAGAAAGGTGCTGCTTTATTATGAACTGTCTATGCACAAAGTGCCTACTGCATCTAATTATTCATAAAACACTCTCTGGGCCAGGATATTGTAAGGAAGGTTGAAGCATCAAATAACATTTAGACTGAAAGACCTCTGCCACTCCCCACCCTACCAATCTTAAAGATCTTAGTTTAACTGAAGTCTTTATCAGGCCAAGTGAGTTAACATGCACTGAAAGGCACTTCAAGAATATAAATGAGCTTAGTTAAACCAGCCCTCCCACTTTAATGACATTTAGCTTAAATTCAAGATCCAGATTGTGAGTACAGTTCAAGAGTTTGCTAAGATGTTCTTTAACCTTCTTCCTCTTCTCTTTTGTGTTTTCTTCATTTTTCTAATCTAAAAATGTTGAAAGAATTTTACATTTCTTAGGAAAAAATATGGATGCTTTTTAAAAAATGTATTCCCTTAACTACTCCTTACATCTCCTTTCTAATCCCCACCTCACTTAATTAAATTCAGTGTGAATTTAAATTGCAATTAACATCTTTTGAGGGATTACATGTTCTAATCACAATTATGCAGTGAATATTTGAAACACATACAATTTTGTTATAATATCTGAAATGCAAATTGGAGTCCAAAAAAGATGTTTAATAAAAATGTACAGTACTGAAGACTTTATTATGGAACCTAAGGGACTAGAATGAGATTAAAAGAGTAAAAGCACTGATAAAAGTACAAAAACAAATTGCTTCACCTCCAAAACTGGGAAAAAGTTCTGCTTGGCTCCCATTTAACCTAGCTTCAGCACAGTTTAAAAACTGCCTTTCAAGAGGTTTTATTAACCAAAGTGAACTTCATTTTTTCCTTAGACCAGTAGCTCAGAGTCTTAAATGAGAGATGATGCATAAAATTCTACAAAGGTAGGAGACAAAATCTGTTTTCCTGACCCAGGAATTTATAATGGAACAATTTAGTTTCCTTTATTTTTCCTTCAAAATAGCATTTCACAAGCAGAAGAAAAAAGCTGGCATTTAATGAGCACCTTCTAACATGTGAATGTGTGATAGATGCTTTAGATATTATTTCATTTAATCTTCAAAAAAAGAAAAAAACCCTGTGAGGTAAGTATTACTCCATTTTATAAATGTGAACACTAATGCTCAGAGAAGTTGAGTGACTGAGAAAATGAATCAGTATTGAAATCCATATTTGCCTCCTAAACCCATGCTCTTGTTAGGTCAAAGGTTATTATGACAAAGTACCTATTTTCAGTGATTCATATTCTCCACCTCTCAACCTCCCTTCCATAGCGCGCACGCGCGCACACACACACACACACACACAAGTTAAAACAGTCTCACAACATACCTTCATGTTGGTGGTAAATTTGGATAGAATGCTTCAAGAAATTTCATTCTTGAGGCACTCAGTGCTCTTTCCGCAAAGTTCAAGAAACCCAGGTTTAATTTACTGTCTTCTCAACGAGTGTCAAGTACATTTAGTACAAGTTTAACTATGAATTTAAATAAAATTTTATTAATTTATGCCCACTTTCCTTCTGGTAACATAAAGATCTCCTCTATCTCTAGGATCTGTTTCTGTACTTATTATATTGTTAGCCCCAAAGCTAGGTTTATCTTCAAGGAAACTGATGAAAATTCAAGTTCTGATTTTCATTCCCTTCAATCGGCAGTCGCCTGTTAACTAATGATTATTCACACACTTGCTGCAAAGCTTTACTAGTAGAATATGGAGTCCTTGCTCTTACTATTTCATTTGAGATCATCAACATGAGATTGTACCAAGTTATTAAGCAGCCTACCTACTCAATCCTGAAAAACAGGGTTATAAAAGAAAACTTCTGTGTCTTTTGGCATGGTTTTATTCTCATTTAATCCATTATCTAGCCTCCTTGCTCCATGAGCATGAATATCTCTAACGTGGCACAACACCCGAACAAGGATAGATATGGACACAATCCAAAGATTGGAGGGAGAGAGATGGGAAAAGAAGGATCTGTTTCAGTACATAGTCAACCACCTAAAACAGCCATTAGCTATGCAGGCTCCAAGGACTAAAGAGCACCAGATTTCCCTTACCTAGGTCTGAACGCAGCTCCATAGATAGAGGACCCCGAACAAGTTTAATTCAACCACTTCAAGTCTCTGTTTCCTCCTCTCAAAAATGGGTATGATAGTGGTATATATTTGTAAGGGTTTTAGGAGAATTAAATAAGACAATTCATGTAAAACATTAGCATAGTAAGTGCTCAATAAATAGCTGCTATTGTTAATTATATCATCATTAATACTATCATATTACTAAACAGTAAGAACTATAAATTAATGACTTGCCATACTAGGAACCCAGAAATAAAGATATATAATTTCCAGTAAAGTTGAAAACACAGAGACCTATTTTATTTAGAGATTTTTGAGGCCTAGAAAAATATTCAACAACATTTTTTTTTTTTTTTTACCATTTTTGAAGTAAGACATGAAAGAAATCTGCAGCGGGGATACAAACCTGTACAGAGGAGGGATCCTAACTATTCTAATTAGGATTGGGGTCCAGAATAAAAGAATCATTCAGTAATTCAGGATGGTCTTAAAGTTTCCTGAAAAGCAAAGGCTAAATGGGGAGCACAACCACCAGGACACATATTTATTGGAGAGGTTAATGCAGTCTAGGAGGGTAGAAACCAACACCTCTGACAAGATCTTTCCATCCTCCCCATAAAGCACATCTCCTAACCCAATCATCATTCCTTCAACTCTGGCCTTTCATGTGCCTCTGTTAAAATAAAAATATGAAGAATGTATAAAGAGGCACAAAGGTTGGTGTAGGCAGGAAGGTATCAAAAATAAGCAGAAGTATCATTGGTATCAAAAAGGTTGGAAATTTAACCCAGCAGTTTTACAAAGCTGGCAAACGGCTTTGGGGAACACTTCCTTAGGAGGAGTTTCAGGGCAAGGTAAGAAAAAACAGAAACACTGGTGTTTTGGTTTGCTAAAGCTGCTGGAATGCAATATACAAGAAATGGGTTGGCTTTTACAAAAAGGATTTATTAGATTACAAATTTATAGTTCTAAGGCACCCAGAGAAAGATATCTTGACTTTTGAAAATGTCCAAATTAAGGCATCCAGAGAAAGATACTTTGAAGAAAAGCCAACGCCATCTGGAATACCTCTGTTAGCTGGGAGGTACATGGCCTGTGTCTATTGGTCCTTGTTCCCAGTTTGCTGCTTTCAGCTTCTGATTCCAGTGGCTTTTTCTCTAAATGTCTGAGGTTCTCTCTCAGTTTTTCCGGGGCAAACTCTGGGTTTCACCTCATAGCTTAGCATCTCCAAACCTCTGTGTCTCTTGGTTTCATCTCTCTGCCCCTATGTTGGTTCTCCAAGCATATGCATCCTCTCTTAAATGTCCCTCTCTTAATGTATGTGGATTAAGACCTACCTTGACTTAAGTGGGTGTCACATCTCCATGGGAACAACCTAATCAGAAGGTCTAACCCAACAATAGTTCTACTCCCACAATACTGGATTAAAAGAACATGGCTTTGCTGGGTACATAACAGCTTCAAACCATACAAATGGGATCCACAGCCATGGAATCCCTCTACTTAAATCTGGGTATTATCAACAGAATCAAACAAATTATTTAATTGATAAGCATTAATGAATTTATACTGTATATAGGGGACTGAAAAATATTCTGTTGAAATGTAAGATGTGACATCCATCTTCAAGAACATTTTAACCTACAAGGGAGTACAGGATTTATCAAATCCAAAGCTACTTTAAAGAAAACCAAGCATTGGCCCATATTTTCAAACTTTAACCTCTGTGCGAGATCAAAGGAACAGAGGTTTATTTGGTGCAAAATTTATATTTTTGGTAGCACATTATCTAATTTAACTCAAATGGTTAGTTTACTTGAACACCATAATTATACAGAATCTTGAAAAGGGTGTGAGATCTTGTTGGTTTGTACAGGTTAGTGCGATTCCATGATATATCCCAGAGTAATATGGGCAGAAAATAAAAAAGTATTGGCAAAGACCCCTTGGGGAACTGGAGAGAAAGGAGGAAATATTCAACTTCTCCATTGGGGAATTCCTGATGTCCTCACAAGCAGTGGGGACAACCAATTCAATAGGCTGTGCCTTCAATCTTGGGGCTTGCCCCTTTTAAACTTATTCTTGCAAAGGAGAGGCTAAGCCTACTGATAATTATGCCAAAGAGTCACCCCCAGAGGACCTCTTTTGTTGCTCAGATGTGGCCTCTCTCTATATACCAACTTGACAGGTGAACTCACTGCCCTACCCTCTATGTGGGACATGACTCCCAGGGATATACATCTCCCTAGCAAAGTGGGGCCTGAATCTTGGGGATGAGCTGGGACCTGGCATCATCAGAATGAGAAAATCTTCTTGACCAAAAGGGGAAAGAGAAAATGAAACAAAATAAACTCTCAGTGGCTGAGAGATTTCAAACAGAGTTGGGGTGTCATCCACGAAGTTATTTATATGCATTATATAGATACCCCTTTTTAGTTTATGGTATACTGGAGTGGCTAGAAGGAAGTAGCTGAAACTGTTAAACTGTATTCCAGTAGCCGCGATTCTTGAAGATCACTGTCTATATAGCTTACAATGTGATTGTATGACTGTGAAAACTTTGTGTCTGATGTTCCTTTAATCCAGGGTATGGACAGATAAGTAAAAATAATAATAATAATAAGGATAAAAATAAATAAATAATTGAGGGAGATACAGGGTAAAAATTGGGTAGATTGAAATACCGTGGGTAAATGAGATGGAGGAGTAAGGGGTATAGGATGTATGAGTCCTTTTTTTTCTTTTTATTTCTTTTTCTGGAGTGATGAAATGTTCTAAAAATGATCACGGTGAAGAATACACAACTACGTGATGAAACATCACAACTCTGTGATAGGCTTCCTTCAATATGCAATGGCTGTGTTTGAGGCAGATGTATAACTAGGTTCTGACTACAGGCAGTTGGTTGGTGGGAGAACAAGCATGTAAAAAGGTGACATTCTTTGACTTTTTCTTACTATCTCATGGTACTGCTCCTTCTAATGCCTTTTCATCAAAGTCTTAACACAAACAATGCATTATTTAAAATGCCACTTTTAAAGACTGTGCTTGACTAGAACTCCTCTTGAAATACCCCTGGGCATACTTCTGATTCTGAGATAGAGATGTACACATTATTTATATGCATAGATATAAAAACACAGATATATACACATGTGTATTCATGTACTCACATATATATTCATACACAAATATGTCAATGTATACACACGCCACACACACACACCATACAATACACAGGGACATGATAAAAGGATCTTGTTATAACTAGAAGAAAGGATTGCTTAAGCAGAACTGGTTCCTTCTTCCCTTTATACTTAATATGTAAAGTAATATGGGCAATTACATTTTTAAAAAGGAGGTTCTTGTCTGAAATAACACAAATAATATAATTTATATAAAATAATTAAAAAAAACTCAAAAAGGGCCTGCTCAATAATAATTTCACCATAGTATTAAAATGTTTACCTATTCATGTTTTTAAAGAAAGCAGTCATGTGGATTCTTTTTCACCAGATACATGGTAACCATCCTACCAGCCTATGGAGCCTATACTAATTCCCAAACTTCTGCATTTGCAGACTGAAATTCTTCCTTTTAAATCTGTAAAGCATCACTAATTCAAGCTTGTGTGTTCGCTTGGGAAATGTACTGGCATTAATAATGATGACCATCGTTTCTCAATTCCTCAATGTGTGCCAGTTATTGTGTACCATCTTTACTGGTGTCATCTTTTCTTGTATCATCTCATGCAACAGGAACAGTGCTAGGTAAGTAAAAAATATAAGAGGTGTGTTTAAAATAGTTCCTAACCATATATTGCTATTTTAAGTCAGTTTAAGTAGACAAATATATTAGAAACCAGACATAGGGATATTTAGAGCTTTCCCAAAATCAGGCATACATTAAAAGTATCTCCAGAAGCTCTCTAGAACTATGGTCCAAGCAGATTTTCTTTTCCATTCAATTTTCTTTTAGCATTTGAAGTATGGCTTATTATAAAACTAATAGTTTAGGAACATATCTCAGCATTTTTTCTGAAGAACTTCAAGAAGTTCTTATAAATTAAATTATCTCTCTTAATACTCTTGCCTGAAATTCTGGTTGAGGTTAAAATAATTCCCATTTAGTACAGCTTGGTAATAAAAGGCAGATAACTAAGGGAAAAGGTAGAAAATATCTAATATACTGAAAGTATACAGCCTTACATATTAAAATAATCCCACAAACTGCAGATTATTATAAGAGAAATTAAGTATTATAATTATGGCAAGCATTTAATGAGTACTCACTCTATATCAGGCTAAGTGATTTATATTCATTATCCCACATAAAATTCATATATACCCACTCTACAGCTGAGGTAGTAAGGAGGTAAAGTAATTTATCTAAAATCAGACAGCTAGTAATTAATTAGTAGAGTTAGAATTTGACCCAGTCTATAGACTCCAAAGCCTACACTCTTTTCACTGTGTTATAGTATCAACATTTAAAATCTCAAATGAAAATAATATGGTACTGCAATTTGAACTACTACTCATACTAACCTTATAAACCCAAGAAAATATCCCTCAACTCCATCCAACTATTTCCTCACCGCCAACCCAACCAAGTCCCACAAGACAGGTTCATGCAATGTTCTGAACCTGTATCAAAAATAAAGGGAAGTAAAGGGTTCTCTTAACCCAAAATATCAATCCTTTAGCATCTTAAAAAAATAACTTTCATATAAAACAACAGAATAACTGAGGGACAAATATAAAAGAGTAAAATGAAGACGGTAAAAAAAAAGAAATACAGTGCTATCAGCACTATATCTGGGTACCAATGGGTTAAAGATCCTTAGTTTAAGACAAATCAACCTAAGTACCTGATTTGGGAAACACTTCCATACAGTGTATACACATACTAGGAAGGAAAGCAAGCCTAGAAATTAATTCAGAAAGAATGGTTTTGTAGAGCACCAGGAGAAGATTTATACCACAACTTTTCAATAAACTTTTTCTGTATATTTAAGAGTGAAATCTTCTTACAGATTTTCTTCTTTCATTTACATATCTATTCAGGCCTAGCCATTTTTTTTTTCTTCTCCCAAGCCCCTTTGCCCTTTCAATCATGAAGCATATTACTCCACTGTCAGCGCAAAGCAGTTCCTAACAACAGGGAACCCAGCTGGGATAGGAAGAGGGCAGCAGGCTCATGCATTAACATAATAATCCAACTGTGTTCCCATAGGCCCTTAGGGCAGACAGCATATTAGGTAGGCCTCCTGTGCAGACCCTGGTGGAAGCTGCCTTATCACCTGCCTATCAACCTGTGGCAGCTATAGCCAGCTCAATGGCACCAGCCCCTGCCAAGCAGTGGTGCCCAATTACCTAACTACAAAATGCAGAAATCCATTTTTCTATGCCCGTTTAATGTTCTCAATGCATTTTCTTATTTATGATTTGAATCTACGTTTCTGCATCATTTCCAGGAGATTGACTAATTGCCTTTTAACTTTTGAACGTCTACTTGTCTAAAGGCCATACCACTGCAATAGGCAAGAATGAGACTGAAAACCAGAATACAAAAGTCCAGCTTGGTAAGGCTAACCGGTCACCTCTGTCTAATGAGTCTTAAATAAAGAAGACTAGAGGTACCTGAATGGCAGACAGCCCCATTAACCTCAAGGAGAAAAAAATTCTACATAAGTGTCTTCTTTAAATGTATTCTAATGCAAGAATATTCTGTGGGGTGGTTCTCAGGTAGCATAAGCCTTTGTGCACACTAATGAGGAAATAGTATGGAGAACTAAGATTGGTTGAAGGAGTAGAGAAATACAAAAGAAATGACTGGGTTTTTTTTAACCTTTAAATTATTATCGAAGACTCTCTTTGAAAAAAAGGAAAAACAAAAAAACTTGCCCATCTGTCTGCTTTTTACTGTTCATATGTTTGGCATGCATGTCTTATTTTAATGCTGCTCAGTTCCTGGAATTTTTTGTTTACTCTATGTGTGATTTTCTTTTGAAGGCATAATACATATCAAGTAAGGAAAAGTCAAGGGATATAGTCCATTAAAAAGACAGCATTTACTCCATGTTACACAAGATCATCTCTAAAACATCATAAGAAATATTTATAATTATAATTCACGTCACTGGATTAAGCGTAGTAGTCTCATTCCTTGATAAGATTTCCCCTTTAAAAGGCTGCAATAAGATGCATAATTTGACATTAATTAAACGTGGAAAAAATGCTTTTAGAAGTATTCTAAATAAAGCTATTTAAAAGAGCACGAAGCTACCAATTTGGTGAAGTAAACATTTACACTGATCAAGTATTTCTAAAAAATAAAATGAGTTTCTAGAAATGCTGCTTTTTATTTTTGTGGGCATTTTAATAAAAAATGAATCCTCCAATCAAACAAAAATGTATTTATCTAATATTTCTATAAATTTTAAATGTTAGGGCACCAACACTACTGCTTAAAACAACTATCCTATTTTATATACCTTCTAATAACAAAGTAAACAACATAAATGGCTATAACTACAAATGGCACTAATGCTCACTCTTATAGTTACTGTTGTTACCTTAGCTTTAACAGTTTTTGCACTACATTATCAGGTGATGGTGACCATTCAGCAACTTGTCAGTTCTTTGGATTACTTCCACGCATACCAGGCAGGGTTTTACATAGGTAAATATGCTCATCATGAAGACATTAGTCTGTTCTTTAGCAAACAACTTGAGGAAAATTCAAATAAAGAAAAAAACCAGAAAGAATTTCTCTACTTCTGTGAGTTAATTCTGAGCTATTCAATAGTTTCTAAACAAACACTACAGTAAATGTTGATAGAAGTATAAATACAAAATACTAAACCCAATTAATGCTTATATACGTGTTAAAAATTACACACATCACCTTCTTGAACTTTTGGGGATCACAGAGGCTCTTTAGTCTTCAAATACTCTTACATTTTGAGAAAATACAATGTGCATTCCTAGTCTTAAATATAGAAATTCGATTTTTAATTTAAAAAACAATAAATATGAGCTATGTGGTGACAAGATAAATAGTTACCTAGATTTTTATCACTTTAATTTCTTAAATGGGTATGCTTCCACTCCACAGGGTAAACAAAAGAAAAGCTCTAAAGAAAACAGAAATCTAACAATTCCACTTGGAAGGACTTTATTTTAATTTAAAGAATATCTGGTCCCTAAAGAATGGTAATGAAGGTAATAAGGGACATAATTGTAGTTTCACTTCTAATATTAACAATTTAACTTTGGATGAGTTGAAACTTTAACATACATGAAGGAAAGTCATTTAAAAATTTAAGTGGCAGTGACTAAAACTTAAAAATCATGCAAAAGAAACTACTTTGTTGAAGTATAATACAGCAATTTAAAAATCTGCTTCTCTTCCCCCAGCAGTTTCTTTAGGGTATACATTCCTACATTTGAAATAATCACATCTTCATTTTGATACCACCGCAGCCTTCATTCCCTTTTCCTCCAGAGAATTACCTGGAAAGGACCCTCCTCTCCCCATGGAAAACCTGTTTTATTCTTAAGGGCTTTTCTGCCCAGTTCAATTCGGCAGTGTAGGTATGGTTTCAGAGATGGTGTTCCGCCAGTATGTTTTGACATTTCTGCCAAGGATAAGATTAAGATGAAATTTCAAAATTACACGTTAAAATAAATGCCATTTTACTTTGTTTCTTTCTGAATAGCCCTTCAGCTGTTGAGGCACATACATTTTTCCCCAGGCAAAATCCCCAGGCTAAAATAACTGAGTCTCATATCTTCAGGAAACTCAGCTTCCCAAACATTATTCTTGGGTATCTAATTATCTATTGGTTCTTGTTCCATTTCATATTTAATCATGTGACTCTTCCTTGAAAAAGGAAAAAAGAATCCACTTAAAATTTTCTTTACTGTCAGATGCTCATATTGGATAAACTGGTGAGAATACTTAGTTTTCTATTACTTCCTTTTCAAATGTTGATCTTTATTTTGGCAACAGATGTAGAATTCACAAGGATTCAAGAACTGCTCATTTTTATACCCCAAACATAACTTTCCTTGCAGGACTGCACTCTCATACAGCAAACTACCCCACCTTTACCAAGGAAAAGGTCTCTTCCATCTGCCAAGATTTAATCCTATCATTTTGCACCTCAGTCTCTAGAGTAACTGAGAGTTAAAGACCACTATTCTAAACAGTAACAGATGTTCAAGGATTATTACTCCAATAATTGGAGATGAGGATAAATATAACTTAAAATTAAAACTAGAGAAATTTAACAGACCAGCAAAAAATTGAATAAATAGCTCAGAAGATCTTTCAGATCATCATGGATGAAAAAGAAAAGATTTTATACTTATCCTCGAATCTTTCAAAATTGAGAAATTAAAATGCATATTGAATCATCACATTCAGACAAAACTAACTTGGTTTATATTACAAGCATTTTTGTTTATTTTTTTTCATATTACAAGCATTTTTATTTAGCACATAACTCTATCACTAAAAGTTTATAGATTACTATTTCAACACCTATTCAAATACTAAATCATTAAACATTACATTATTCAAGGAGATATCAATTGTTTAAAACAGAGATCTTAATGACCTGCTCTTACAATTTAGCTCTTAAGAACTCTTCCTGAGAAGCTATAGATAGAATTCAGAGCCATAAGATAATCAAAAAAAAAAGGAATAAAGTAAGAGAGTAGAAGGGGAAGCAATGTGAAAAGAAATCTCACGAGGAAGGCAGAGGGAACAAATACAGTGCAAGAATTAGAAAAACAACATTCTCTACCTCCTCAAATTTGGAATTTTATCTGTCTGGTTTTTTTTAAAGTATAATTAAACACGTCTCTCTACCCAATGCTGTGGGATAGATACCACGAACGGTAATGGTCCATAAGGTAAAATACATGCATGCATGCCACTGAAGCAAGCCACTGAAGCAACCCAAGATAAATATACTAACAGGGAAGTGGCCAAAAATACTGGTAACTTTTAAAAGGTGAAAAACAGCGTTACCTATTGGTCTTCTCCTTAGCAAATTTCCATTTAAAGTGTGTGTGTGTGTGCGTGTGTGTGTGTGTGTGTAGTAAGCACACCCGTGTCTTGGGTGGAGGGAAGAGGAGAGGAGGCGCAGGTGGAAATCTCTGAAGGGGGAAAACAAGAACAGTTCCTGAACCGCAATAGAACAGAATGTTGCTTCTACTGTTGGCCCTTTCTAGAGCTATGATACTCATTTGATTATGTGATCTCAGATCAAATCTTGCTGTAACCAACTCCAAAAAATAGTGACAATAATATTTGGGAGATGGGAGTTACTCTGAAGACTATTAAAATAAACCATTAACTAAGAATTAGAAATATTTATGGTAGAGTGGCAATAACTGCCTCAACTTGCATTCAGAATAGGAAAACAGTTAATCAGATTGGTTTAGAGGTGACAAGTGGTAAATTGTTCACAACGGGGTAGTCAGGAACAGAAACACAGGTTAAAGAGTGAAAACCCAGCTCTCAGCCTTATCACAGAAGTAACAACTTCTGATCTGAAAAAGAAAATACAGTTGTTTCTCCAGGTCTTTGTGCAAGAAGACTATTTTATTCTTGCTTGAATGCTTAAGTCTAGAAACAGATAAATCAATTAATCCTTATAAAAACAAAAAACAAAAATGCTTCTAGAGATGTTTGACTCAAGGAGTTAAAAGAACCTTGACCACAAAAGATTATGGGATCTCTGCATTAACCTGCTAACAGAAATCTCCTATTAGAATTACAGACATTTTTACAGCTTTTATGCTGTTTATATTACTACATGTTAAAGAATGTGTTGTAGTACTAAAAAGTGCTAAAGCTTGTTAATTGTGATCTTGAAAACAATGGTTTATGATTATATTTCAAGGAAAGCAGGAACAGGGCTTTTATAGGATTTTGTTGATAAAGGACGAAGTTGAATAAAAACAAAAGCAAGTTAATAGGTCAATCAAAATCTTTTGTCATCTCTTTTGATGCTTTCATCAAGAGGCTAAGATAAAAAAAGTCATAATCAGATTTTTAAAAATCTCTTGGAATAAATTCAGCTAAAAGCTTTCAGAGTCTCCAGAATTAAGGGTAACCTAAAATACCAAACATATTCATATTTTCCAAATTTGTATACTTTTATGCTGTGTAAAATTATACCAATAAAGCAAACAGGTAAAAGATAAAGAGAAATTTTAATTAGCATTTCATTAGTAATACCAATGTGAAGAGAAAGAGGTCAACTATTAATAAGGTACAGATTTCTCACCCCTGGGATTTATTCTGAATTCATTTTAGAACCAGAAAACTGTGCTATAAAAATCTCTACTCTAAAACACTTAAAAGTTGAAATAATAGTCCTGAAAAAATAAGAACTAGGGATTTAAGAATAGCTCTTTGTCAAATAAACCATGTAGTTCCCAAAAATTAATGTATAATTTTAACTTAGAGCCATAATACCCACATTACTTCCTGAAAAACAATTACATGTGGAAAAGCATATCTATTTTGGATAGGAATAATATCTTAGAGAGCTCCTACTCCTTTCTCTTTTTTTAGTATGTACACTTCTCGAAACTACACAAAAGAAAACATATCAAAAAAGAAAAATACTCACTAAAATTTAAGATTGTTCCAACAAAAGGGTTAATTAGGGAAACAAATTTTCTCAGACTGTTAATAATGGGAATGACACATACTATGTGCCCATAAGTAATTCTCAGGTATCTTTGATCTTCAGCCCCACGCGATTTCTTTTGCCTACTCTAGCTTGGCCTCTGGGACTCTCTCCGAACCAGACATCTGGCTACTTTGTTGTTTTAGACTAATCTCTTCCCAGGAGAGCTCAAAAAATGACACCAGGCAAGGAGGGTCCTGGCAAGGGAAAAAACATTACAGTATTAGCAGATTTTTTTTTTTTTGAGTGGACAAGAGTATGAAAATCGTCTTCAAATTTCTATGGGGGCCTTATAGCTCTTCTAATCTTCAGTTTTGCAGTTTTGCTCCCATAATTTAAATAGAGTGTATATATTATATCTTTAAGACCCATCAATCATCTTTAAGAAGTCACTGAATGTTAATCATAGCATATTACAATGTGTAGGAGAAAGTTGTGAGGAAAAATACAAATCAGATTAATTCTTCACCCATATGTTAGGGTTGGGTGATGACTGATAAAACAAAGATTTTAATTGTCAGCTGAAAGGTTACACCAAAATTATGGGATAATTCTAAGATTTGCAAATACAGCTGCATGCCTCCCATTTTGCCAACTCCCCATCCTGTTTCTTCTTTTAACTGAGTTGTTTTTTTTTTTCTTTAAAGAACCTTAGCTACCAATCTACCAGAAGAGATTTATTGAAGTGTGCTCCTGTAATGGGCCTCTGAGGAAACCTAGATTGAGTAAGAAGTGATACAAGCTTAAAAAAATAAAATCGTATGTCAAGAACAAAATGTTATTTTTAAGCTACAATGATCATCAGTATTTTTCCCAAGCAACAAATAAACATTAGCATCTTAATACCTTTTTTAGGGATTATTGTTAAATCCCCCAAATCTATACAATGTGAGAAAGAAAAATGATTTACCATTTGTCACACCAAAAGAAGTCAAGTGATAACTGCTTTAATATTTAATCCTAAAATCACATTTTATCCTTTTCTAATATATGTTACAGTTATATGAAATCAAATGTTGTACTACAATATGACATTTATGTTGTTATACAGGGTGATAGAAAACTGACAGATTGCTCAAATACCTAATGTGTTCATCTCATATCTATAATTAAGAGAAGTTCCTTGTTTTATGCTTCAATTGTGTATATAATGACAAAAACATATAACTACACAGTGACTTTATCTTGTACTCTATTTCATGAGGTAACAATTTTCCAATACTCTATTTTATTATAACACTATCTACTCTGTTAATGTCTGTTATAAACACTACCATAGATGGAAAGTTTTAGAACATGACCATAAGAAGGAAACTCTTAAGCAATAATAATTTCTTTATGATTAATTACCCAAATAAAATAAAAGAATTATGTTAGAAACATAATAATATGAAAACCCAAAGATAATAAAACTCAGAGATCTTTTATTTTGAATTTCTGTCCTTGACCAACGATGCATAACGACTATGAGAAGCATTACCAATCACCCTTAAACTTATACATTCATATCACCATCATTCAAGAAACAGAAAGTTAGCACAAAATCAGCTCCAGAACCTATTAGCAAAATGGATTCCAGAATGTTTCCGAAAATTTCTGTAGATAGCTTAACACTGTTAAGATTTCTCAATATTATTCTGCATTGCCAGAAGAATTCAAAGAAATAAAAAATTCAGGACAACCATTGAGATTATTTTTACAATACTGCACTCTATTAAATTGCAGTAATACAGCTCGTAAAGTGTCTTCTACATATCACATTATTTAAAATTACATTCACTATAGATCCTTTGTTAAGTGTATTTTATTATATTCTATGAAAGTTGTATCCTTACATATTTTATATTAATTGTGATAAAATTTAACTGCATACAAAAAGTATCCCAAATAACAGTAGCTTATAGGACAGAAACATTCATTTCTTTTTCATGTAAAAGGAGTCCCAAGGTAGGCAATCCAGGCCCAGTAGCTCTATAGACAAAAGGACCCAGACTCCTTCCTATTCCGGCTGCTCCATCATCATTAGCAGGCCGCCTCACGGTCCAAGACTGCTCCTCAAACTCTAGTCACCAAATCAGCATTTCAGCAAGCAGAGAAAGAGGAAGGAAAAATGAAGGTTGTGTCTTCCCTTTTAAGGAGACTTCGTGAACATATTGTACAATACTTCCATTAACATCTCACTGCCCATGATTTGATTACATGGCAATGTAGGACCCCAGGATATTAATAAATATGGTATTTAGTTGGATACCATAGTACCCAGCTGAAAGTTAGGTTCTATTCTAAAAAAAGGAAGGGGAATGAATATTGGAATGCATGAGTCCAACACTTATATAACGAGGATATTCAGTTAAATGCAGCTACTATTGTAGGTAAATGAGTTAAAAGAAAAAACAGAAAATAAATGTATTACTATTATTGGTATCAGATTAGCTTAATTTGAAGGAAAGTACAGTTAGAGTTATCAATAAATCACTATGATGAAAATAAGAAATTTAAAATTGGGTCAATTCAAGAAAATAATATCCAATTAAAGAGACAGACACAGGTAATGAATTCATTTTTCCTTGCAGCAAAGTGAATTGCCTTTCTTTCCTAAAGCATGAATTGAGTATGTAATAAATGAACTAAGAAGATCTTCCCAGGGATTTAAAATTCTGTGTTGGCTTAGACAGAGTCAACATAGGAACCCAGAACATAATTTCAGGTATGGACTGAAGTCAATGATTCTCCACTGCCTTCTCCTTTTCCTTACTGGGGGGCTGGGGGGAGGGGGGGAATGTAGGAAAAGCAAAGGAATAAAATCAGGATAACCAAACCAACTCCCTATAGGACCTATCTACCAAATTAAATGGATAATTATTTATACAGAATCACCCGGAGGGAGTTTAAAGAGATTATATCATTTGATTCAGGAGATCTTTGAGAGTTCCATATATTGCTCAGTTTCCTCTCCGTCAACCATCTACCTCCTTGGCTTCTGCAACAACCAAATAAACCTACAGTGATTCATGTTCAGGGGACTTTGGAAACAACACTTCAATGAGTAGACAGCTGGCTGGAAGGATGTTCCAAAGGTACACCTGACAGCAGGAGCATACTTTGAGATGGACCTTGAGGTCAGAACAAAATCTTCTAGACTTCACACAGCCTAGAAGATGCTTTCTAAGACCATAGTGCTTTGGGTAGAATGCCTTAGGGAGTCCCAGTGGACCCTTGAAATACCTCCTTTACATAGAGCTGGTGTTGAGGATAATTCCCTTAGAAGAGTATTACTACAAAAGTAAACTGGTCAACCCCGACAGCTCCTTGAAGAAAACATAGCACCCAGGAGAGCAAATGATTTATTCATTGTAAGGCTATGTTCAGGATTTGGAAATCTGAGAGGAAGTTATGGGCTGAAATAAAACTTATTTCCAGACTGCATGATGACAACAATGATGGCAGCGATAACTACAACAAGGGTGCCAGAGAACTATGTGGTCCTCTAACGTCCTTCTAAAGACTCTAACTTCTTTAAGACATGCTTAGTGGAAGAAATAAAATTCACCAGGAAAAAGAGGGAGAGACATGATAAAAGAAAAGAGGCAGAGAAGGACAGGAAATAAAGCATAGACTTTGACAACACAATGATAAAAAATGAAGAAGCTTTAAAAAGTCAAGCAGACTATTACGGTAGTCTCTCTTCCCAGCCTTATGAGGTTAAAAAAAATAATGTGTGAAACAATTTTTTGCAAGAGAGAAAATACCAAATCTTTTTTCAGGTATTATAATAAATCTGTGATTTTCTAAATGAAGGTAGAAAACACCACATTTAAATCCTAATCCCAAAAGTAATAACATTCAATAAGACAACATTCAATAAGACAATTGAATATTCGATTAGAAATTGTAGATCATTCAAATAAGCGTTGGAGAGAGCAATGACTAATTTATCACCAATGAACTACGCCCAATAGAGTTTCTAAACACAAATTTAAAAAGCAAGTACTCTAATAGCAACAATATAATTTAATAATGTTTCATAATTTACAAAGCATCCTATTTTGAATGATTAATGATTAATTTAATCATTCAACAGGATAACACTAAGCAACATATATCTACTGTCAAGGACTATTTTATATAACCTAATCAACTGGTTATAGAGGAGAAAGTAGTAAACACTAATAAGGTTTCTAATATTGCAGGGAATTTTTTTCCTTTTATTTAAAATAATAAATTGTTAAAGAAAAAAAAGCATGTACACGGTTGTATTAGCTAGGGTTCTCTAGAGAAACAGAATCAGCAGGAGATATCCGTAGACATAAAATTTATAAAAGTGTCTCATGTAACCATGAGAATGTAGAGTCCAAGCTCTGTAGGGCAGGCTGCAAGCTGGCAACTCCAATGAAGGTCTTCAACAAGCTCTCAGGAGAGGCTGGCTAGACAACCGTGGGGATGGAAGAGTTCATAGGGCAGGCTGTGAAGCTGGCAACACCAATGAAGGGTCTGGGTGAATTCCACAGGAGAGGCTCACCAGCTGAAGCAGGAAGAATGACAGTCTCTTCTGAATACTCCTTAAAAGCCTTCTGGTGATTAGATTAAGCAGCACTCATCAGAGAAAACACTCTCCTTAGCTGATTACAAATGCAATCAGTTATGGATACAGCCAACGTGATCATATATCAAGTCCATGAAATGTCCTCACAGCAACAGGCAGGCGAGCGCTTGCCTGACCAGACAACTGGGAACCACCACCTGGTCAAGTTGACACATGAACCTGACCATGACAATGGTATCTTGCATTTTTCAAACATCAAAATAACATTTGCTAAAAGGGATGTATTTGCTGATGTGTTCCTGAGTAGGACCAGCCTTCTGGTACAGTTTAGATCTGTGGTACCAAAACAAATTCAGGACAAAAGGTCTCTGGTATTTGAGGTGTAGAAAGAAACTTCAGCTTTGCTTTCACCTTCTGGGAATGAGAGGTGCTGAGACGGATATAGTCAATCTCCCCATGTCTATGGCAACAGCAGTCATTTATTTTAAGACTAAAACTATAGACTCACAAAGCTACCTGTATGCCTGGACCACGCATACCACCAAAGTGCTAGGTTATTCCATTCTGATTTTATTTATTTCTGAGGCATAGCAAGCTATAATTCTGCAACCAACTCAGCACAAGGAAACATTTTCAGCCATATTGGCAGTCAAAATGCAATTGATTCCTCAGCCAGCCTGTTCTCCCATTTTTGCATGTAGTTACAACTTTTTCAGGCCACTAGGACAGGATTGCAACCACTAGGACAGCACTCCCCATCAGGCCTACTCTCTTGGGTCTTCCGAGCAGTTTGTTTTCTTAACCGTACAAGGGAGGCCTTTTAAAAAATGTCTTCACCACTAACATAGTACCTGAAAGGCTATCACTTCCAAGAATTAACTTTCCAGCCAGAATCTATGGGCCTGGCTCAAGCTCTAGAGACCCCTCCAACTCTCTCCTACTCCTCTTCCCCAATCCCACCCCACTTGCTCATTCACATTATGTGCTATCTGTGTTCCTGTTAACTTTTAAATATATATTTTTAAAATAAGTTATTGGCTACAGCAGGGAATGGACACACAGCGTAACCAAGTCTGGGCTGGCTAGTCTGACTGCGAAACTCGGCTGCGGTGAGTGAGATCCCCGAGCGGCGGGTGATTTCCCGAGCAGCCGCAAGTGCGGCGGTCCGAGCTAATCCCTCCCTCCTTCCCGGGCTGGCTGAGAGACTCGGAGAGACAAGCTTCCCAGCCAAGGCGGCCGGCGCCACACTTTTGCGGGCGGCTTCGAGTCTCGGCTTCAAGTCCGCGACTACAAGTCTCGGATCAGAGGGCTATCCAAAGTCTGGGCTGGCAAGTCTGACTGCGAGACTTGGCTGCGGCGAGACCCCCGAGCGGCCGCAGCTGCGGCGGTCCGAGCTAATCCCTCCCTCCTTCCCGGGCTGGCTGAGAGACTCGGAGAGACAAGCTTCCCAGCCAAGGCGGCCGGCGCCACACTTTTGCGGGCGGCTGCGAGTCTCGGCTTCGAGTCCGCGACTACGAGTCTCAGATCAGAGGGCTATCCAAAGTCTGGGCTGGCAAGTCTGACTGCGAGACTTGGCTGCGGCGAGACCCCCGAGCGGCCGCAGCTGCGGCGGTCCGAGCTAATCCCTCCCTCCTTCCCGGGCCGGCTGAGAGTATCGGAGAAGCAAGTTTCCCAAGCCGAGGCAGGTGGCGCCCTTCTTTTGCGGGCGGCTTCGAGTCTCGGCTTTGAGTCCGCGGCTACGAGTCCCGGATCAGAGGGCTATCCAAAGTCTGGGCTGGCTAGACTGACTGCAAGACTCGGCTGCAGTGAGACCCCCGAGTGGCGTGCGATTTCCCGATCAGCGGCAGCTGCGGTGGTCCGAGCTACTCCCTCCCCCCTTTCCGGGCCGGCTGAGAGTATTGGAGAAGCAAGTTTCCCAAGCCGAGGCAGGTGGCACCCCTCTTTTGCGGGCGGCTTCGAGTCTCTGCTTCGAGTCCGCGGATACGAGTCTCAGATAGGAGGGCTATCCAAGCCGCGGAAGCCCCCCCCCACGGGAGGCTTCCTGGTCCGGTGGGGAATCCCCCAGGCCCGCTGCGGCCCGCAACCAGCCACAGGGTCCCCTCAAGCCGCGGCAGCTGACGCCCCGACCACGCGCGGCCCCTGAACCAACGGAGAGAATTGGATCCGAAATCCCCAGGCCACGGAGATCGGTGACTGGGGGAGACCCATTCCAAACACTTGAGACAAACGTGTGCCACGTGCGCCACGTACTGGGCAAGATAAGAAAAACAGTTCCCAGAGATTTCACAGAAAAATCTTACAACCTTGCTGGGTCCAACACCCAGAGAAATCTGAATAAATGCCCAGATGCCAGCAGCAGAAGATAACTGTCCACGCTCAAAAGATTGAGAATATGGCCCAGTCAAAGGAACAAACCAATAGCTCAAATGAGATACAAGAGCTGAGACAACTAATCCTGAATATACGAAAAGAAATGGAAAACCTCTTCAAAAATGAAATCGATAAATTGAGGGAGGACATGAAGAGGACATGGGCTGAACATAAAGAAGAAATAGAAAAACTGAAAAAACAAATCGCAGAACTTATGGAAGTGAAGGATAAAGTAGCAAACATAGAAAAAATAATGGATAGCTACAATGATAGATTTAAAGAGACAGAAGATAGAATTAGTGATTTGGAGGATGGAACATCTGAATTCCAAAAAGAAACAGAAACTATAGGGAAAAGAATGGAAAAATTTGAACAGGGTATCAGGGAACTCAAGGACAATATGAACCGCACAAATATACGTGTGGTGGGTGTCCCAGAAGGAGAAGAGAAGGGAAAAGGAGGAGAAAAACTAATGGAAGAAATTATCACTGAAAATTTCCCAACTCTTATGAAAGACCTAAAACTACAGATCCAAGAAGTGCAGCACACCCCAAAGAGATTAGACCCAAATAGGCGTTCTCCAAGACACTTACTAGTTAGAATGTCAGAGGTCAAAGAGAAAGAGAGGATCTTGAAAGCAGCAAGAGAAAAACAATCCATCACATACAAGGGAAACCCAATAAGACTATGTGTAGATTTCTCAGCAGAAACCATGGAAGCTAGAAGACAGTGGGATGATATATTTAAAATACTAAAAGAGAAAAACTGCCAACCAAGACTCCTATATCCAGCAAAATTATCCTTCAAAAATGAGGGAGAAATTAAAACATTCTCAGACAAAAAGTCACTGAAAGAATTTGTGACCAAGAGACCAGCTCTGCAAGAAATACTAAAGGGAGCACTAGAGTCAGATACAAAAAGACAGAAGAGAGAGATATGGAAAAGAGTGTAGAAAGAAGGAAAATCAGATATGATATATATAATACAAAAGGCAAAATGTTAGAGGAAAATATTATCCAAACAGTAATAACACTAAATGTCAATGGACTGAATTCCCCAATCAAAAGACATAGATTGGCAGAATGGATTAAAAAACAGGATCCTTCTATATGCTGTCTACAGGAAACACATCTTAGACCCAAAGATAAACATAGGTTGAAAGTGAAAGGTTGGGAAAAGATATTTCATGCAAATAACAACCAGAAAAGAGCAGGAGTGGCTATACTAATATCCAACAAATTAGACTTCAAATGTAAAACAGTTAAAAGAGACAAAGAAGGACACTATATACTAATAAAAGGAACAATTAAACAAGAAGACATAACAATCATAAATATTTACGCACCGAACCAGAATGCCCCAAAATATGTGAGGAATACACTGCAAACACTGAAAAGGGAAATAGACTCATATACTATAATAGTTGGAGACTTCAACTCACCACTCTCATCAAGGGACAGAACATCTAGACAGAAGATCAACAAAGAAATAGAGAATCTGAATATTACTATAAATGAACTAGACTTAATAGACATTTATAGGACATTACATCCCACAACAGCAGGATACACCTTTTTCTCAAGTGCTCATGGATCATTCTCAAAAATAGACCATATGCTGGGTCACAAAGCAAGTCTTAACAAATTTAAAAAGATTGAAATCTTACACAACACTTTCTCGGACTATAAAGGAATGATGTTGGAAATCAATAATAGGCAGAGTGCCAGAAAATTCACAAATACGTGGAGGCTCAACAACACACTCCTAAACAACGACTGGGTCAAAGAAGAAATTGCTAGAGAAATTAGCAAATACCTCGAGGCGAATGAAAATGAAAACACAACATATCAAAGCTTATGGGACGCAGCAAAGGCAGTGCTAAGAGGGAAATTTATTGCTCTAAATGCCTATATCAGAAAAGAAGAAAAGGCAAAAATTCAGGAATTAACTATCCATTTGGAAGAACTGGAGAAAGAACAGCAAGCTAACCCCAAAGCAAGCAAAAGGAAAGAAATAACAAAGATTAGAGCACAAATAAATGAAATTGAAAACATGAAAACAATAGAGAAAATCAATAAGGCCAGAAGTTGGTCCTATGAGAAAATCAATAAGATTGATGGGCCCTTAGCAAGATTGACAAAAAGAAGAAGAGAGAGGATGCAAATAAATAAGATCAGAAATGGAAGAGGAGACATAACTACTGACCTCACAGAAATAAAGGAGGTAATAACAGGATACTATGAACAACTTTACGCTAATAAATACAACAATTTAGAGGAAATGGACGGGTTCCTGGAAAGACATGAACAACCAACTTTGACTCAAGAAGAGATAGATGACCTCAACAAACCAATCACAAGTAAAGAAATTGAAGCAGTCATTCAAAAGCTTCCTAAAAAGAAAAGTCCAGGACCAGACGGCTTCACATGTGAATTCTATCAAACATTCCAGAAAGAATTAGTACCAACTCTCCTCAAACTCTTCAAAAAAATCGAAGTGGAGGGAAAACTACCTAATTCATTCTATGAAGCCAACATTACCCTCATACCAAAACCAGGCAAAGATATTACAAGAAAAGAAAACTACAGGCCGATCTCTCTAATGAATATAGATGCAAAAATCCTCAATAAAATTCTAGCAAATCGTATCCAACAACACATTAAAAGAATTATTCATCATGACCAAGTAGGATTCATCCCAGGTATGCAAGGATGGTTCAACATAAGAAAATCAATTAATGTAATACACCATATCAACAAATTAAAGCAGAAAAATCACATAATCATCTCAATTGATGCAGAGAAGGCATTTGACAAGATTCAACATCCTTTCCTGTTGAAAACACTTCAAAGGATAGGAATACAAGGGAACTTCCTTAAAATGATAGAGGGAATATATGAAAAACCCACAGCGAATATCATCCTTAATGGGGAAAAATTGAAAACGTTCCCCCTAAGATCAGGAACAAGACAAGGATGTCCACTATCACCACTATTATTCAACATTGTGTTGGAGGTTCTAGCCAGAGCAATTAGACAAGAAAAAGAAATACAAGGCATCAAAATTGGAAAGGAAGAAGTAAAACTATCACTGTTTGCAGACGATATGATACTATACGTCGAAAACCCGGAAAAATCCACAACAAAACTACTAGAGCTAATAAATGAGTACAGCAAAGTAGCAGGTTACAAGATCAACATTCAAAAATCTGTAGCATTTCTATACACTAGCAATGAACAAGCGAAGGGGGAAATCAAGAAACGAATCCCATTTACAATTGCAACTAAAAGAATAAAATACCTAGGAATAAATTTAACTAAAGAGACAAAGACCTATACAAAGAAAACTACAAAAAACTGCTAAAAGAAATCACAGAAGACCTAAACAGATGGAAGGGCATACCGTGTTCATGGATTGGAAGACTAAATATAGTTAAGATGTCAATCCTACCTAAATTGATTTACAGATTCAATGCAATATCAATCAAAATCCCAACAACTTATTTTTCAGAAATAGAAAAACCAATAAGCAAATTTATCTGGAAGGGCAGGGTGCCCCGAATTGCTAAAAACATCTTGAGGAAAAAAAACGAAGCTGGAGGTCTTGCGCTGCCAGACTTTAAGGCATATTATGAAGCCACAGTGGTCAAAACAGCATGGTATTGGCATAAAGATAGATATATCGACCAATGGAATCGAATAGAGTGCTCAGATATAGACCCTCTCATCTATGGACATTTGATCTTTGATAAGGCAGTCAAGCCAACTCACCTGGGACAGAACAGTCTCTTCAATAAATGGTGCCTAGAGAACTGGATATCCATATGCAAAAGAATGAAAGAAGACCCATATCTCACACCCTACACAAAAGTTAACTCAAAATGGATCAAAGATCTAAACATTAGGTCTAAGACCATAGAACAGTTAGAGGAAAATGTAGGGAGATATCTTATGAATCTTACGATTGGAGGCGGTTTTATGGACCTTACACCTAAAGCAAGAGCACTGAAGAAGGAAATAAATAAATGGGAACTCCTCAAAATTAAACACTTTTGTGCATCAAAGAACTTCATCAAGAAAGTAGAAAGACAGCCTACACAATGGGAATCAATATTTGGAAACGACATATCAGATAAAGGTCTAGTATCCAGAATTTATAATGAGATTGTTCAACTCAACAACAAAAAGACAGCCAACCCAATTACAAAATGGGAAAAAGGCTTGAATAGACACCTCTCAGAGGAGGAAATACAAATGGCCAAAAGACACATGAAGAGATGCTCAATGTCCCTGGCCATTAGAGAAATGCAAATCAAAACCACAATGAGATATCATCTCACACCCACCAGAATGGCCATTATCAACAAAACAGAAAATGACAAGTGCTGGAGAGGATGCGGGAAAGAGGCACACTTATCCACTGTTGGTGGGAATGTCAAATGGTGCAACCACTGTGGAAGGCAGTTTGGCGGTTCCTCAAAAAGCTGAATATAGAATTGCCATACGACCCAGCAATACCATTGCTGGGAATCTACTCAAAGGAATTAAGGGCAAAAACTCAAACAGACATTTGCACACCAATGTTTATAGCAGCGTTATTTACAATTGCAAAGAGATGGAAACAGCCAAAATGTCCATCAACAGACGAGTGGCTAAACAAACTGTGGTATATACATACGATGGAATATTATGCAGCGTTAAGGCAGGATAAACTTATGAAGCATGTAATAACATGGATGGACCTAGAGAACATTATGCTGAGTGAGTCTAGCCAAAAGCTAAAAGACAAATACTGTATGGTCCCAATGATGTGAATCGACACTCGAGAATAAACTTGGAATATGTCATTGGTAACAGAGTTCAGCAGGAGTTAGAAACAGGGTAAGATAATGGGTAATTGGAGCTGATGGAATACAGACGGTGCAATAGGACTAGATACAAAAACTCAAAAATGGACAGCACAATAATACCTAATTGTAAAGTAATCATGTTAAAATACTGAACGAAGCTGCATCCGAGCTATAGGTTTTTGTTTTGTTTTGTTTTTTTTGTTTTGTTCTTATTATTATTACTTTTATTTTTTTTCTCTATATTAACATTCTATATCTTTTTCTGTTATACTGCTAGTTCTTCTAAACCGATGCAAATGTACTAAGAAACGATGATCATGCATCTATGTGATGATGTTAAGAATTACTGATTGCATATGTAGAATGGTATGATGTCTAAAAAAAAAAAAAAAATGGTCAGCACAATACTGCCTAATTGTAATGTAATTATGTTGGAACGCTGAATGAAGCTGCATCTGATCTATAGTTTTTTTTTTTTTTTGTTTTGTTTTCTCTTATATATTTTTGTACTTTTTATTTTTATTTGTGTTTTCTCTCTGTGTTATCACTTTATTTCTTTTTCTGTTGTCGTGCTATTTCTTTCTCTAAATCGATGCATATGTACTGAGAAATGATGACCATACACCTATGTGATGATATTAAGAATTACTGATTGCATATGTAGAATGGATTGATTTCTAATGTTGTGTTAGTTAATTTTTTTAATTAATAAAAAAAAATGGAAAAAAAATAAAATAAAATAAGTTATTGCTACATCAGTTTTAAGTTTACAGAAAAACTGCACAGAAAATACAGAGAATTCCCATATACACTGCCCCCCACCACACCACACACACAGTGTCCTCCACTATTAACATTTGTGTTACTTGTAGTACATTTGTCACAAACGACGAATCAGTGTTGACACATTATTAGTAGCCAAAATCTATAGTTACCATTAAGGTCTGCTCTTTGTGTATATAATTCTCGTTGCCATTTTACCTCCATTTCATTACCAACCTCTATGAAAGTAGATTAGATTTGATTCTCTTTGTACTCTAGCTCTTCATTCTTTGGAATATTAGCTCAGTGCTCTGTAAACTGCAAGTGCTCAATAATTTGTTTTAATTTAATACTGTACTAACATTTTTCCATCAGAAAAATTTCAAGTCATCACCTTCAATGAGGAGCTAATACAAGATATGAGTATTCTTCATACATGGTTGATTTTTGGAGTTTTGTTGCTTTGGCTGAGATAGTGTATATTGGGAAGTAAGCTGGATAAGGAGTCTATTATTCCCAGATGTATTACTTTACACCAGTCGCTTTACCTCTCAATCTAACTTACCCACCTACAAAAATTAGAATAACATAATACCATTCACATCTTCTCCACACAATTGTTAAGAATTTAAGGAAAAAATACAGGCAAGAGCATTTCATAAGCTACACAAAATAATTTAAAATGCATTTGTCACAATAAGAGATAAATGAAATAAGTATTCTCATATATATTTTAATTTTATATATTAAAATGTCTATAAATAACCAATTATATTAAATAAAGAAATGAAATTCTTTTAAATAGAGAAAAGCAGTTCTACTACATCACTCCTTCAAAAAATATTTATTGAGTATCTACTAAGTGCTTAACAATTAACTAATTATGTCTTATAAAGTAAAAAATTTTCCACATGGGATATTTAGTTGACTGTATGGCTTATGATCATCTCATTTCAAAAAGTGAAGGAAACAGACCTAGAGTCCCATTCAGCATCTAAAATTTCTGTGTATGTTTTTCAACACTTAATAGATTTCCAAATACAAGATGAACCCTATGTGTGCTGGTTTGAAACAATTATATACTCCAGAAAAGCCATGTTTTAAGCCTGATCTAATCTTGTGGGGGAAGCAGTTTCTTCTAATCCTGATTCACTATTGTAAGGTGGAACTTTTGATCAGACTATCTCCACAGAGATTTGACACCCCACCGAAATCTGGGTGTGACCTTTTGATTAGATGGAGATGTGACTCCACCCATTCAAGGTGAGTCTTGATTAGTTTACTGGAGTCCTTTAAAAGGGAAAACAGTTTGGATAAAACTCTGATGCAGACATAGACACAGAAGTTTAGAAACGCAAATGTAGACACTTGGAGAACAGTTGCTTCAGAGCTGACAGAGATACGGATGTTTGGAGATTCCTGGAGTGCCAAAAGAAAAACAGATGCCTAGACATGGATACAATCCAGCAGACATGGCCATGTGCCTTCCCATGGATGCTAAGCAAGCCAGAACCCAGAGTTGTGTCCTGAAGAAATAAGTGAAGGCCCACAGATACTTAAAGAGGAAACCACTGGCATCAGAAGTAGAAGCAATGTACCAGAAAGAAGGACCAGCAGACACCAGTCACATGCCTCCCCAGCTGACAGAGGGGTTCTGGATGGCATCAGCCTTTCTTGAGTGAAGATGATCTCTTTTTGGTACCTTAATTTGGACATTTTCATGGCCTTAGAACTGTAAACCTGCAACTTAATAAACTCTCTTAAAAGCCATTCCATTTCTGGTATATCACATTCCAGCGGCATAAGCAAACACACTATAGAAATCTTTTACTTCCTCCCAGGCTTTTCATGCAGCCATTCAGGGAATTGCCACCATGAGAGGACTTGTGACTACTGAAACTTACACAAAGCAGAATAGATGTGAATAACTGAGAGAAGCCAAAAATACTATCAGAACAGCCAATTACGATTTTTCTTTAAGAATTTATTTAAAACAAACAGGACAGGGCGGGCCACGGTGGCTCAGCAGGCAAGAATGCTTGCCTGCCATGCTAGAGGACCCGGGGTCAATTCCTGGTGCCTGCCCATGTTAAAAAAAAAAAAAAAAAAAAAGGACAAATATAACTGAATATGAATTACTGACTTTATAAAACATTTTTAAATGGGGACAGATTTAAACAAATTCTTTCAAAAATACTAATTTACCCAAACATGTTTACTGTGCCCTTGATATATGACAAATATTGCACTAGACACAGAGGACAGACTGTGAATAAGAAACACTCATTCCCTGACAAGTAATGAAAGCATCAATGAGATGCACAGACAATCACAATAGTCTGTCCTACAGGTACCCTGATGGGGAAGTACATGTACAATTAGAACACAGAGCTCTGGTGGAGAGACAGCAAAGCTTCCTGAAGAGAGACTTCCAGTCAAGTAGAAGTATCAATACCTGCTCAACTTCATAGGGACTATTTTTTTGGTCTACTCTTAGGACAATCTTTATTTTTCTCACCTAGAATAATTTAAGCACAAAGCCACCTGTGGACTAATGAGTCAAAGCTCTGAGCATCTTCAGACCTACCTCTCTGTTAGATGAGACGCAGTAAAGTGAAAGGTTAAGAGAGCCTGGGTTTACATCCTAGTTCTTCCTCTTTTGCCCTATGTATCCCTGGACAAGTTTCTTAATCTTTTTTGGGGTAAGTTTTCTCACCAACAAAATGAGAACAACAATAGCTTCCATATCCAAAGGCTGTTAAAATGATCACAGGAATTAATACATGTAAAGCATTTAGAAGAAGGACTGACACATATCAAGCACTATAAAAGCACTGACTATTCTTTTTTTAATAGTAAGAACTTATTGTGATTGCAATCTTCTCCTACTCAGCAAGTTAGGAACAAGCTAAATTCACATAGGGCAGAGAAATTGCCACAAAAGTTAAGAGTACCTCTAGAACTGTGCAACATGAGACTCCTGAGTCATTCCATCCCCTGCAATACCCTTTTCTCCCCTCCAAACCAGAAATCAGGAAAGTGCAGGAAAATGTTACTATTTCTTTACATCTCTAAGAGGCTATGTAAAAGCTGACGTTGGCTTCTCCCAACCAGTAAAAGCTTTCTGTATTTAGCAAACAAGCTTCTACCTCAATTAACTTCTTTCCTCTTACTTTATTGATAATCAATAAATTAATTTATAATGAATTGGGCCTGAAGTCATAAAACTTCATCAACCACAGGTTAACTGTTTCTTTAATTTAAAAAGTAGGCTCTTTTTTTTTTTTTTACCTTTGAAATATTCTCAAATATGATTTGGAAATAAATTTATTGCTTCTTCAAACAAAAATTATATTTTTGATTATTTACATAAAGCTGAGGATATCAAACCAGCAGAATCCTTATTTCTCATTATACAATATCTGAGCATCATAACCCCTTTTCAAATTACAATGCCAGTTCTCACTTTTCTTATAAAAATATGACTGTATAGCCAACTTAACAGCAAGTATGCAAAGACACAGTAGAATGTTGGTAATTAAAACCACTACTAGGAAACCAGAAATATCAAACTCTGGGAGGAAAAGAATAAATGCTATACCAATAATTTCCCACAAAAACAATGAAATTTTTTTTTTTAAACAAGGACTTATTGTAAAATAAAATGAGAGTTAAGGAAACATCAGTCTCTCTTGTCCTTGATAAGGGATGCTAAAAAGGCAAAAAGCTTTTTCAGTCTAACTCACTTCATCTAATTTTTCAGACTGCCTTTCAGAATTAAACTTCAAAGTCTTTCTGTTTGAGAAACTAACATTTTCATACCATTGTAAACATAATTAAATTGGAACTTTGTAATAGCACTGTCCTCAGGGCCCATATCTGAAGGATCACTAAATGAGAAACATCATTGAGCATAAACTCTGACTAACTCCCACAACAGCTCTGTTGAACAGGATCCAAAATATACTTGCATCAGTGGAAAATATTGTATTCTAGCCCATTGTTTAGTTCTATCCCTATTTATCCGGGCACAGTAAATATATGAAAAGTGACTTGAAAGAGTGATTGAGAACACACAGGTTCAAAAATATTTCAATGTAAGTATATTTATCATTGTTCTGTACAACTCTCTTGGGACCATTATACAACTTGACTTGCCAAAGAGAATCAACTGGAATCACCCTTTAGCTTCCCCAAGCCCATCTTCACATTTTTATTATGGATACTCCTGTATTATGGATCTACTACCAGTGTGGATCTCTAACAGCCATCCTGTGCAAATAATGAACTTCCTATAAAGTAATTCAAATAAATTGAATCACTAACTGAGCTTCTCATAGCACAAAGCATAAGCAAGATGCAAAGAGAAATGACCCCTACAAAGAAAATTCAAATAATTGGGGAGCTGAATATATACAAAACTATCTGATTAAGGGAGGTGATGTCACAACAGAGTACAAATTACTATATTGTGGTAGGAAGAAAAGATTAATTCTGATTGCAGATCTGCAAAGGCTTCTTTCTGGAAAGGGACTAATGGGCTGGGCCTCAACTGGTAAGTACTGGGAGGGCAGGGAGGCAGTGGTAGAGAAGTCCCTATTAAAGGCCCAGAAGGTCAAGTTAGCAGACCACAGATAGCAGAACTGATCAGGAAGACAATCTTCAGTGGTCTGAAAGCTAACACCAGGGAAGAGGGATGGAGAGGAGAATGAAATTAAGCATGGTTAACCAGACTTTGGGAAACTTTCCAGTTTCTACGTGTGGATTGAGTTTAAAAAAAAATTGATAACCACTCATTTAAAGGGCCCTGCAAGTCTAATATTTTGGCAATTGATTAGAATGCAGTCTCAGTCCTATTCAATATACTCAGACCATTACTTTGGATCCAAGTGTTCCTAGCTATGAACAATCTGCTTGAAAGCCTTGTTGCACTAAGCAGGATATTACCATAACATACTCTGAAGACAAAGTCTAATGTCTTCATAAAGCAAACAAAGTTCAAAAGGGTCATTTTCAAAGTTTGTAGCAATACAATAGAAAGTTAAACCTGACTCCTTTTTAGTTTATCTCCAGGATTTCCAAGTTCATAATAGTCTGAAAAATGCCAACATCTTCAAAGGAAAGATTCACAGAACAGATATTTAATACTATTTTATGAAGTATATGATCTCAAAAAAGCATAAAGATTTATAATTAACACAATAAAACAGATCATATTTCACCAAGAAGCAAACAGCTTAAAATAAAAGACCACCTCATCTCATTTATACAGGTCCTTAGGTGTTTTTTTTCCCAAAGCACTTTCATCTGAAACAACCTACCACACACAATTATAAACCTTTAAAAGAGAATATCCAAGATCACAGAGCTAGTTAGGGATTGGGCCAAGAGTAGACTCTAAGCCTTCTGAGATTTAACTTATTGATATTTCTGTAACTCCACAATTTAATAAATCACTAAGAATAAGTCTCTTATCTTCATTAATAACAACTTCATAAATACACACAGATAAGCCATAGAATATAAATAAGAAATTATGCCTAGCAACTGGGAATAAAGGAAGAAATCAAATCCTTTAAATAACAAAAACAAAAATGTGGGTATTAATCAGATAAGATTAGCTAATTGAGAAGCTTTAAGTGTGTCACTGTTTAGACTAATATGTTTCCTCAAAATCACTAATGGACCCAGGGTACCCCCTAAAAAGGTCAGATATTTAAAATGTAACTAATCAAAATAAACTAAAATATTAAAAACTCTTTCATTTTAGTCATAATAAATGCTGACAATCTGATACTGAAATAAAGAGAAGTAGATAATAACAAACTGTCAATGTTTATTTAGAACTATTCAAGGGAGACATCGTACTTGGTAGTCGCAAGTCGTGTTTGTTTTCTCGTTTGTTGGACTGGAACTGGGATGGTTTTTTTAGGTTTCACAAAACATCCTACAAATCTACTGAATTCCTTTTGTTTTTCAATTATTAATTTGGCTTCCCAATACCCATTAAACTCATAAGGGGTTATAGTGGATTTTGATGAGTATTCACGTCACGACAGGAAATTTTTATACAGAAATAATGAAATCTATAATACAAACGAATAAATTGGAGTTATCAATCTCTTAGAAATTTAAACACTGAGTATCTTGTATTGCAATTACTGTTTATATCCCATATTAAACGGAAAAGTCCATGAAGGTATATATAGCAAGCTATTGCAAGTGCTCAACATACATACATATATAATATATATATATATGTATATATACATATATAGATTTTTTTTTTTTTAATCATGGGCAGGCACCAGGAATCAAATCCAGGTCTCTGGCATGACAGGCGAGAACTCTGCCTGCTGAGCCACCGTGGCCCATCCTCAACATATATTTTTGAATGAATGCATGCAATGGGTGAATGAGTGAGCTTAGAAGATTCTTAAGAGAGCAATGGTATAAGACCCAGAATGCTAGGTGATTTCATCAGTGACAAACCTCTGCAATACTGATAATGTTGATGCTTACTTGATAGTTTCCCTCAGTTTACAAGTAATTCCACAAAAAATTCCATCACACCTTATAGACAAGCCTATGAAATAAGTAAGCAGATATCATTGCTCAGATGAGGAAACCAAGGCTCAAAGAGGTCCAGGGCTTTAAAAGACCACTTGGTAACTAATGATAAAAGGCAGGAATCAAACAGTGGCTCTGATTCCTAAGTACACATATCCTTTGCTCATGTTCAGGGATGGCCTAGCAGCAAAGGTGCTGATGTTGTGCCACAGCATGTAAGCCAGAGTTGTTTAAATACTTCTGACCCAAGAACAGAACTGGTCTTAATGTCTGAAGCAGAGCTGGACTCAAAGGTGGGGGCCAAAAGTCTTCAGCTATAGAAAGAAGGACTCAGAAACAGGAATCTGATTCAGGTTCCTAAAAGACACTCCCATCGGGTTGGGAATGGAACCAGAAAAGAAGAAAGATGGAGTAGTAAGAGATGTAGGGAGAGAATTAGGAGAGATCAGTATCAGAGAAGCAGAGGGAAGTGGGAAGTGAGTAGCCATGATGTCAAAAGCTGCAGTGATGTCATGAGCGTGAGAACTATGAAATGGTCACTGGATTTGGTGATTAGATATCACTGCTAACCATTAAGAGAATGCTTTTTGGTAAGGGTGGATGAAATGGAAGCCAATTTGAGAAGTATTCAGGGATTAAATGAATTCTAAATTACAAAAATCTTGGAAAATCTAGGCATGTTTCAAACTATTTTTCTAGCAATGTAAAACAAACACAGCAATGGTTTCTAGTGCTCCAACACAGATGAAAATAAAGTTAAAATGTGGATATGAAAGAAGAGTAGGGACACGGAATCTCTTATTGCTGCTTCTACTTCTGTCCTTTCAGCTGTCAGAAAAAACTGTTACCACTTCCCAAAGAGCACAGAAGGCTGGCACCTACCTGCTTGCAAGAATGCTTATCATTGACAACCATATCCTTTCTCAGATAAAATATTTCTGCTGGAAGTCATTAACTTTCCACTACAAGAACAAGCAGTAACCCCATTTAACAGAAGAGTAAGGCAAGGTACAGAAAGGCCAAATAATTGCCTGGAGCTGAGAGAATGACTGACAGATCGGGTTTCCTTCTCATTTCAAGTCCTCTCTGTGATGATCAGATCTATCCTAACTGCCTTTATAAATGTTTCAATGACTCTTATCGTCATGCATTGGGTTAGCAGGATCAACTCCCCGGTGATAATGCAAAATAACCCTGAAACAGTTCATGTCTCCCTGATAAGCCAGAAATTGAACTTTCAGTCTCCATTTGGATTATGAGGCTCTTGCTCTTTCACCTCTAGCAAAAATTTTCTCATGGCTATAGTCTTGGAGTTAGTAATGAGCGCCTTCATTTGCTTTCTGAGCAGACAAAACCGGTTTTAAATAAACTCAGATCACCTATGACTTAAAGAGCTCACCAAATGTAATAATTTTTTTTGCTCAGGAGACATTCTTAAAGTTTCTTTGAAGACGTTTGGGCACTAACCCCATTGATGAAACTACATAAACACACACACACACTTTTTCACTAGTTACCATTATATTGTACTGGAATCAAAACGTTTTTAAAAAATATGTTTGTAATTCTGCCTATCAAAGCATTACAAAATCCTTCGATCCATTCATCTAAAAAAATGAAAACACAATTAAAACATCATTTTGTCAAAACTTTTAAAAAGAAAAATGACCTGTGGTGGTGAGGATGAAGGAAAATGTATACTTCTCTTCATTCGTGGTAAGATGATAAGTTAGTTCAAAATTTCTAGAGGGAAGAACCTTTTAAAAGGTTGTACCATTTTACCTCTTATTCCTTTTTAGGAATTTATCCTCAATCCTCCAGGCTTCTAACTAAAATATAATTAAAATATCAGCTAAATAGGCTTTCATTAAAAGAAGCTCACCATTTTAACTCCAGTTTAGGCAAGACATAAGCCTAGTGCCCTGTCATGGTCAGGTTCATGTGTCAATTTGGCCAAGTTGTGGTACCTGTTTTTCTGGCTGGGCAAGTGCTGGTCTGTCTGTTGCAATGAGAACATTTCATATAATTAGATTATGATCACCTCAGCTGCACCCACACCTGATTCCACTTGTAATCAGCCAAAGGGGAGTGTCTTCTGCAATGAGTGATGCTTAATCTAATCACCGGAAGCCTTTTAAGGAGGATTAAGAAGAGACAGGCGCTATTCCTGCTTCAGCAGGTGAGCCTCTCCTGTGGAGTTAGTCCAGACCCTCCATTGGAGTCTTCGACTTCACAGCCTGCCCTGTGGATTTTGGACTCTGCGTTCCCATGGTCACGTGAGACACTTTTATAAATTTTATATTTGTGAGTGTTCCTTGTTGATTCTGTTTCTCTAGAGAACCCTAACTAATACATGCCCACAAACATCAAATGGACCAGACTCTTAAAATGAAGTTTTGGGTCCTCAAGCAAAGGTGAGTGGGGATGAACTCAACTGCTGTACATTTTGGTTTGTCTACTTAAATAAGAAAACAATTATTTGATAATATGGGCCAATTCGAAGCTATTTCACTGTATTGCTCATTTCTGTGAGGTGGACAACTTGAAATAAAGATTTTGAGTAGTGTAAAACATAAGCTTCTCAAAGGTAGGTGCCAGAACTGATTCTCTGCTTTTTAGTCCCTAAGGTAGTATAGATGCATCTTACATAAAGTATAACTACTGGTTGAATACCACATTTTATTTCTATAGCTGATAGCAGATACAGCATAATTTATTATTATGCTTTAAGTTGTACATAAATATTTTATATACATTTTTAGAATATATGTTAGAATTCATAATCTTAAAAAGAAGCTGATTCTTGAGCCCCACCACCAGATATTCTTATTCAGTAAGTCTAGAGTGCTTATTTATTTTTCTAATCACTCCAGCTAATGCTGGAGCAGGTGATTCATTAAATTCACTTTGAGAAACAAACATGAATAAGCATGTTTACAATTAGCAAACTGTTATTAGTAGTAAAGGTGCCTTATTTTCTTGGTTCAGATTACTAGGCTTAACCTTCCACACTGATAACATAGAGTTAAGCATAAAATATGATTCCCAGATCTGATTAGAAACTTTTTCCTAACTCACCCTGATTTTTATCTATCATGATTCTTAATGCTTTCTTTTCTTTTTTTTTCCTTCAGAGATCTGAAAGCAGGAATACTTAATTATATGTCTCTCCTACTCAGTTTAATGCCTAGACTCACAAAATTCTACAGTTACATAGCTTTGCAACTTTACTTGGTAATTAAACCTCATATTTAACTTTACATTTTTTAGGCAATAGTCTTCTGCTGAGTCATTCCCTTTCCCAGTTTGTAAAATAATACTGAGGTAGAAGAAGATGATGTATCTTTCTCCAAACAGTACTTTTCTTGCTTTTTATTTCAACACCTGCATTAATGATGAAGAAGTGAAATATTTCTAACAGCAGGAACACTGCATAACTCTTTCCAAACACAGAACAATTTTTCAGCCTCATATAAAAGAAACTTTTCCATGAGAGGAATCCCTATGGTAGTTACTTTAAGACAGATGTAATTTGAATTTAAATACAATGATTACCTTGGCAATTTCCACAAAGTTTGAAATCTTTGCATAGCTTTTGTAAAGAAAGTGTATTTTTACCACAAAACTTTACATTTGGAACAGAAATTTAACTTAACAAATGGTTTTTAACAAAAAATAAGTGTTCATATGCTACATCTCCCACGTTAGAATAAAATACAATAGCATCTCCTTTCTTGTATTTAGCAATAAAATCAGGGCTCTCCCTCCAGTCTTGGGGTTTGTTGATATGAAACTTAACCCCGCAAAGGATAGGCTAAGCCTACTTAAAATTAGGTCTGAGAGTCACCCCCAAGAGAACCTCTTTTGTTGCTCAGATGTGGCCTCTCTCTCTCAGCTAACATCACAAGCAAACTCACTGCCCTCCCCCTCTCTACATGGGACATGATTCCCAGGAGTATGGATCTTCCTGGCAACATGGGACAGAAATCCTAGAATGAGCTGGGACTCAGCATCAGGGGATTGAGAAAACCTTCTCGACAGAAAGGCGGAAGAGAGAAATGAGACAAAGTGTCAGTGGCTGAAAGATTCCAGAGTTGAGAGGTTATCCTGGAGGCTATTCTTATGCATTAAATAGATATCACCTTTTTAGTTAAGGCATAACAGAGAGGCTGGAGGGAACCGCCTGAAAATGTAGAGCCGTGTTGCAGTAGCCATGTTTATTGAAGATGATTGTATAATGATAGAGCTTTCACAATGTGACTGTTTGATTGTGAAAACCTTGTGTCTGATGCTTCTTTTATCTACCTTATGGACAGATGAATAAAACAACATATGGATTAAAAATAAATAAATAATAGGGGAACAAATGTCAAAATAAATTTAGTAGATTGAAATGCTATTGATCAATGAGAGGGAAGGGCAAGGGTTATGGTATGTATGAATATTTTTTCTGTTTTCTTTTTATTTCTTTTTCTAAATTGATGCAAATGTTCTAAGAAATGATCATGATGATGAATATACAACTAGATGATAAAAAAGAATGTTCATATTGTATGTTGATTGGTTTTATTAATAAAATTAAAAATTAAACAAAATTTTAAAAATCAGGGCTAGTCTAGTTATTTTTTCTATTACTTATAAAAGAAACTACAAGCACACACACATGCAAACACGCATGTGCACAGGTACACACACACACACACACACACACACACACACATGGTACCCCCAGCATCCCTACCGAGCAGACCACATCAACTGTATACTCTACAACCTTGCAATTTTGAAAACTGAATTTAAAACACTGGAATGAATAAATAATAATCACAAAAAAAGAATCTAACCAAAGTTCTGGTATTTAAACAGAAGTAGTTTAAAATTTAAAAGCCACAAAATAAGAGGGTCAGTCAGCTCTGTGTCCTAAAACAGTCTCATTAAAGAACATATCAGCATAATAGTGCATATGCATTGTTATGCACATATCTTGAGTTCCTTCTGTTGCTAAAAGTTCTTACACATTCTCGTTGGCTAACTGAAACAGAACAACCTAAGCTTTTATAAAAAAAGAAATTGTTTTTTAACTCTAACAAAAAAATAGCAAGATTATTTCTCACCAAAGTACAAGTTGTGAGTTTAAAAAATGCAATAACTCTTTCAACTCACCACAAAATCTTTTGGTTATCAGTAATTTTACCCAAATGCATTTAAATTGAAAAGTATCTAAGTAACAGAAAAAAATTTTCCTCCCAAATTACATTAAAACTTTGCAAAATCAAGAGAACCATTTCAAATGAAATATTACATCTGCATACATCCCTAAAATCATTAAAAACAAGCATGCCACACAATCACACATTTTCTTAAGTGTACTGCATATGAGAGCATAAACTAAATGTGAATAAGTTTAATAATACAAACCTCAGAAGGAAAAAAAAATTTTTACATGTTTTTAACACTGCCAAGAATAGTAAATTTGAAAGGATAGTGCAGCATGGAAATGTGCCATGACATTCTCTACTACCATATTAAAACCAACATGAGTACAAAACTAATATATGTGGAACAGCAGAAACTCACAAAGAAATGGAACCAGAAACTTCATCAAACTGTACCTGGCACTGGATTCAGCTTTTGGACCTTTTCATTTAAATACATAAATAAATTCACTTTACATCCTTATTTTAGATTATTTCCAATCTATTATAGGAAAGATTAATCATCTTTTACATGTACTTCAGCAAAAGTCTATATTCAGTTATTCTATAGCATCAGTTTAGAAAGACATAAAACTTAAAATTATGTAATGTCTTTTTTTGAAGGTCATTTTCTCCCATAATCTGACATAAATATAAAGGTCTATTCATTTCATATCAGAAATGGACTTCACAAGCCTCATTTCTGAAACTCAATTTTCAATATTTATGAAAAATTATGTTACTCCCTCAGTCTACAAAAATGCTTGATGATCATGAAGATGCAAAAAAAACCCATTTAAACAACTAGACCAAACTTAAAAAAAAAAAGCAAAAAACTAAGATAGTCATAAATTCAATATTATTAACATAGAGAATTAAAATAAAGAATTTAAGTATCTATTGGGGAATGAACATGTAAATACACTTAAGAAGAACCTAATGCTATATGCTAATGTGAAGAAAATGAGCGAACTTTGAACTTCTGCCAAAGTCATTTGGGAATAAAAATAAGGCACTTTTGTCTTTTAAATCAATGTAACCCATACAACTCTTAAGGGAATCAAATTAGAAAGAAAGAGGTAAATGGCACCTTTAAACCAATTAACATTAGTCTCAGTTATACCCAAAGAGGCTCTCTCCTCAGATTCGTTCAGACAGTAAAAAGACATAGCAAGACACTATAACTCCCTGGCACAATGTAAACCTGGTTAAATCCAACCATTTGTCAATTCCAATCCAAGAACTAAATGTTACTAAGAGAAAACACACAACTATGGTGTCTTGCTTCACTTTAACCTCAGGACTATGGATCTCAGGGTGCTGCTTTAGGAGTTAATTTAATCCTGGTCAAAATGACATCGTACTCTCTTCCTCTCCTCAGACACCCAATCCTTCCTATGTCATCATCAATCTCAGCTACTTACGATGATAACTACTTCATTAAGAAAATGGAAGTCATCAGAAGAGAACTCCCTATCACTTCTAGCCATCTACATGCATCGATAGCCCATACTCTGCTTTCCCTCTTGTTATTAAGGATTAAATTAAGGAATAAAGCTCAAGTTCCTATTGAAAGACATTCCCTGTACTCAAACAACCCAATCCCATTCTCTTTCACAATCAAAAATATCACTCCAGCAATTTTCCACTCTTACTCATATCAACAATTCCCCACTCAACTGTACCATTCCCATCATGAGAGAAATATGCTCTAATATCTGCAGTTCAAAAAAATTCCTTTGACCCCATATTCCCCTCTAAATATTGCCCCAATCCCCTTCTTTATCACAAAGGACCTCAAGAGAGTTGTCTATACCTCCTATCTCCAATTCAACTCTTCCCATTTTTTCTTCAGCCCACTCCAAACAAGTGTCCACCCCATAACACTCCACTAAAACCACTCTGGCTATGGTTAGCTTAATTCAATAGTCAGTTTCAGAATTCATCATACATATTGGCAGAATTTGACCCAGCTGATCACACCCTTCTCTTTCAAACACTTTCTTAGTTTCCAGGATACCTGGCTTCAGGTATCGCACTCTTGTTTTTCCTTCCATCTCACTAGCTATGCCTGCTCTGTCTCCTTTGTTGGTAACCCATTATCCTGGCCTCTTAATATTGGAGGGCTCCAGGACTCAGTCTTTATGACTCCCTAATTTATATTGCCAATCTAGACCACTCCTTAAATTTCAGACTCATCTCTTCCAATCACTTATCTGACACTTAAATTTGGATAGTTCAATAGGCATCTGTTCTGGTTTGAAACTGTTGTGTACTCCAGAAAAGCCATGTTCTTTAATCCTAATTTATTAACAAACCAAAACAAATTTTGGTACCAAGAGTGGGGTGCTGCAGTTTGAAAATATCAAACATGTTGGAACAGCTGTTTATTAATTTTTTATTGTTTTTTTTAAATGCCAAAAAACACCAAACGCAAACATTTGCAATTTTTGATCATTTCATTCTACATATATAATCAGTAATTCACAATATCATCACATAGTTGCATATTCATCATCATGATCATTTCTTGGAACATTTGCACCTATTCAGAAAAAGAAATAAAAAGAAAACAGAAAAAAATTCATACATACCATACCTCCACCCCTCTCCCTCACCTATCACCAGCATTTCACTCTAAATTTATTTTAACATTTTTCCCCCTATTATTCATCTTCATTCCATATGTTTTACTCATCTGTTGATAAGGTAGATAAAAGGAGCATCAGACACAAGATTTGCACAATCACACAGTCACATTGTGAAAGCTATATCATTATACAATCATCTTCAATAACCATGGTTACTGGAATACAGCTCCACATTTTCAGGCAGTTCCCTCCAGCCTCTCTACTACATCTTGACTAACAAGGTGATATCTATTTAATTCATAAAAATAACCTCCAGGATAACCTCTCGACTCTGTTTGGAATCTCACAGTCATTGACACTTATTTTGTCTCATTTCACTCTTCTCCCTTTTGGTCAAGGTTTTCTCAATACCCTGATGCTGAGTCTCAGCCTATTCTAGGGGTTTTCGCAATCCTTTGATGCTGAGTCTCAGCTCATTCCAGGATTTCTGTGCCATGTTGCCAGGAAGGTCCACACCCCTGGGAGTCATGTCCCACGTAGACAGGGGAAGGGTGGCAAGTTTGCTTGTTGTGTTGGCTGGAGAGAGAGGCCACATCTGAGCAACAAAAGAGGTTCTCTTGGGGGTGAACTCTTAGGCCTAATTTTAAGTAGGCTTAACCTATTCTTTGTGGGGTTAAGTTTCATATGAACAAACCCCAAGATTGGGGGCTCAGCCTATAGCTTTGATTGTCTGCACTGCTTGTGAGGATATCAAGAATTCAACTTGGGGAAGTTGAATTTTCCCCCTTTCTCACCATTCCTCGAAAGGGACTTTGCAAATACTTTTTATTCACTGGAATGGCTTTTTGAAGGGATAAAAGGAAAGTTCTGGAGGATTTGTGAAGAGCTTTATAGACAAAGCCTAGAATACTTTCAAGATACTGTTGATAGAAATGTGGACTCTAAAGATACTTCTGATAAGGCATTACACAGAAATGATGCATGTGTTATAGCAAACTGGAAGGAAGGTGATCCTTGTTTTAAAGTGGTAGAGAATTTGGCAAAATTGTGTCCTGGGTTTGGATAGAAGGCAGAATTTAAAAGCCACGAGCCAGGATACTTAGCTGAAGTGATTTCTGAATTAAATGTGGGAAGTGCAACCTGTTTTCTCCCTTCAGCTTATAGTAAAATGCAACAGGAAAGAAATAAGCTGAGAATTGAAACCAGAAATTGATGATCTGGAAATTTCTGGGCTTACCAAAAGGGAGAGCCCAGAGAATAGTGTCTCACATGAGGATTTAACCAAACATGGAACTATCCAGCCATTTCAGAAAAAACTAGAATTGTAAATGGAGTTATCCAGAAAGGATTTGTGGAACGTTCTATTGTCTAATGGTTATGATCCTTGCGTACTGCATAGAAAACCAACAAGAAACAGAACTATTGACAGTCTTGAATAAAAGGGACAGAAAAAGAACTTGCACAGACACTTCCAAGAAGATAGCTGAATAGAGTAGCTCGAGATTAGCCCTGCTCCACAGAAATGTTAGAGAAGGGACAGGAGGGTGACTGAGGCAACAATTCAGGAGTGTGGCTGACCTGGGCGAGCCTTCTGCACCACATGCAGCAGCTCTGGTTGCAGAGGCCGAAGAGCTCAGAGGTAGAAAGCTGGAGCCTGGCACAGAGGCGCGGCGGCACGGAGCCTGTGGGAGTGCACAGAAGGGAACACGGGACGAGGAAGTAAGCCAGGCCGCATTCCCTGGGTACACTCCCCTCACCAGCGCAGCCCTGTGACTGGCAACTCACCCCACACCCCACACATCTGAACCTATTACCTGCTCCCATTCCCCATGATCTAGGCGCCCCCACCCCCAACAGCCCCAAGTACATGTACCTGTCCCAAACCCCCACCCCAAGTGCAGCCCAACCCACCCCTCCTGCACTGCATCCCTCCCAAGCACTAACACCCTCCCTATTCCCTGCAGGCTGTTGCTAGTGCATGAAAGTTGTGGGCACTAACTTCCATACCTAGTCCTGTCCCCCGCCCATAGTGTCACACAGCCTCACTCAGCCCTCCCTAAGCTCAGCACATCCATTTACAGCACTCCCACACCCACGCATGCACACAGGCCCCTGATCACAAAACTCCTCTCTGGGAACTGCACTTTACAGCAGTCCTAGAACTGCACATGTGCACAGTCCTCAGCCTCACTTCCCAGCTCTGAGAAAGTGCCAACCTGCATAGCCAGGCCACATCTACCCCCAATTCATGAAGGTGTAACACCAACCTGCTGCCACAGCTCTACAAATGCACACAAAGGGCCTCAGGCCATAGACCAGTTCACACCAGGTTAATGCCCCCAGACTGGTGGACCTGCACAGCTACATCCTCCCTGGCAGCTGGGCACCCATATACACATACATCAGCATAACGTTCCCAGCCTGCGTCCACACCTACCCTGAAAAAAATCACTGTACTGAGTGCTTCACCCTGTGCCCTGCTCCCTGCTGTACAGCCATCCCGCAAACACAAGGCCTTAGATTACCGAAAGAAATCAACTCCCAAAGTAAATCATTCAAGATATTTACATGCAATGAAGACAGAAGATCAATAAGCATATCACAATGCAGACAGATATAGCCCTGCCTAATGACTAAATTAAAACACCAGAGGAGATGCAGACATTGGAACAACTAATCAAAAATGTTCACACAACCCTACTTTAATAAAATAAGTGGAATAGAAAACTACATAAAGGAGATCAAACAGACAGTAGAAGAGCACAAAGAGGAATGTGAAAAAATAAATAGAAAAATAGCAGAAATCACAGAGATTAAAGATTCTGTTGACCAAATAAAAAACATACTAGAGGCATACAACACCATATTTGAAGAGACAGAAGAAAGAATAAGTGATATAGAGGACAGGATAATTGACTTTGAAGACTCAAAACAGGAAATGGCAGAAAAGATGGAAAAAGCTGAATGGGAAATCAGGGAAATGATAGACAAAAGAAAGCACACAAATATAAGAATCATTGGTATCCCAGAAAGAGAAGAGAGGAGTAAAGGGCTAGAAAGAGCATTGGAGGATATAATAGGGGAAAACTTCCCAACACTCATAAAGGACATAAATACACAAGTCAAAGAAGCCCAAAAAACTCCAAACAGAATAAATCCAAATAGGCCTTCCCGAAAACACATACTAATCAGTCTGTCAAATGTTGAAAAGAAGCAGAAAATCCTGAAAGCAGCAAAAAAATAAAAAACAGCAATCTACTACCTACAAGGGAAATTAAATAAGACAGTTCAGACTACTCAACTAGCACCCTGGAGGAGAGAAGGCAGTGGTATTATATATTCAAGTGCCTGAAAGAGAAAGACTTCCAGCCAAGAATTCTGTACCCAGAACTCGTGTCCTTCAAAACTGAGGGAGATATTAAAATTTTCACAGACAAAGAAGTCCTGAAAGAATTAATCAACAAGAGACTGGCCCTAACAGAAATACCAAAAGGGGTTGTGTTTGACTGAAAAGAAAAGACAGGAGAGGGAGGTCTGGAGGAGGGCACAGAACTGAAGAGTACCACCAAGGGTAATTTAAGGAATACAAAGAGTTGGAGGGAAAAGAATATATGGATTTGACAAATAAAAATTAAAAAGATAAGATGGTGGTATCAAGAAACGTCTTTTCAGTAATAACTTTGAATGTTAACAGACTAAACTTACCAATTAAAAGATACAGATTGGCAGAATGGATTAAGAAACACAATCCAGTTATATGCTGCCTAAAAGACACATATTAGACACAAGGATACAAATAGATTGAAAGTGAAAGGATGGAAAAAGATTTTCCACGCATAAGTTGCAACCAAAAGAAAGCAGGAGTAGCTATATTAATATTGAGTAAAATAGACTTTAAATGCAAAGATATCATAAAAGCCAAAGAAGGACACTATATAATAATTAATTAAAGGGTCAATTCACCGAGAACATATAACAATCATAAATGTTTATGCTCCCAATCAAGGAGCTCCAAAATACATGAGACAGACATTGACAAAACTGAAGGAAGCAAGAGATGTTTCAAGGATAATAGTAGGAGACTTCAATATACCACTCTTCTCTGTAGATAGAACAATCAGACAGAAGATCAACAAGGAAATAGAGAAGTTAAATAACTTGATAAATGAATTAGACCTAACAGACACATATAGGTCATTCCACCCCAAAGCACAAGGTTATACAAATTCTCTAGTGCTCAAGGAACATTCTACAGGATAGATCATATGCTGGGCACAAAAAAGGTCTTTATAAATTTAAAAATATTGAAATTATTCAAAGCACTTTCTCTGATCACAATGAGATGAAGCTGGATCTCAATAGCCACCAAAGAATAAGAACATTCACAAATATATGGAGATTAAATAACATACTCTTAAACAACCAGTGTGTCAAAGAAGAAATTGCTAGAGAAATCAGTAGCTATCTTGAGATGAATGAAAATGAGAATACAACTTATCAGAACTTACGGAATGTGGCAAAGGCTGTGCTGAAAGGGAAATGTATTGCCTTAAATGTCTATATTAAAAAACAAGAAAGAACAACAATTTGAGGACTTTATAGCAAACCTGGAGGAGCTTGAGAAAGAACAGCAAACTAACCCCAAAGCAAATAGAAGAAGAGAAATAACAAAGATTAAAGCAGAGATAAATGAATGGGAGAAGAAAAGAACAATAGAAAGAATCAATAAAACCAAAAGTTGCTTTTTTGAGAAAGTCAATAAAATTGATGGGCCACTAGCAAGATTGACAAAGAAGAAAAGAGAGAGGATACAAAAAAAATCAGAAATAAGAAGGGGTGTGTTACCACAGACCCTAAAGAAATAAAAGAAATCATGAGAGGATATTATGAACAACTATACGCCAACAAACTAGATAACTTAGATGAAATGGACAAATTCCTGGAGACACACAAACAAGCTACACTGACTCAGGAAGAAATAGAAGATCTCAACAAACCAATCACAAGTAAAGGGATTCAATGAGTCATCAAAAATCCTCCTACAAACAAAAGCCCAGGACCAGATGGCTTCACGGGAATTTCATCAAACATTCCATAAAGAACTAACACCAACCCTGCTCAAACTTTTCCAAAAAATTGAGGAAAAAGGAACTCTACCTAATTCAGTTTATGAAGTTAATATCATTTTAATACCAAAACCAAGTAAAGATGCCATAAGAAAGGAAAACTACAGGCCAATCTCCCTGATGAACATAGATGCAAAAATTCTCAATAAAATATTAGCAAATTGAATCCAACAGCACATTAAAAGAATTATGCACCAAGACAAATGGGGTTTATACCAGGAATGCAAGGATGGTTCAAAGCAAGAAAATCAATTAATGTAATACAGCACATTAACAAATCGGAAGGGAAAAAATCACATGATCATCTCTATTGATCCTGAAAAAGCATTTGACAAAATTCAGCATCCTTTTCTGATAAAAATACTCCAAAACATAGGAATCAAAGGTAACTACCTCAATATGATAAAGGAAATGTATGATAAACGAATAGCCAGCATCATACTCAATGGAGAGAGATTGAAAGCCTTCCCCCTAAGATGAGGTACAAGGCAAGGATGCCAACTATCACAACTATTATTCAACATTGTGCAAGAAGTTCTAGCTAGAGCAATCATGCAGAATGAAGAAATAAAAGGCATCCAAATTGGAAAGGAAGAAGTAAAACTCTCCTTATTTGCAGATGATATGATACTATGCTTGGAAGAGCCTGAGAAATCTACAGGAAAGTTACTTGAGCTAATAATCAAATTCAGTAAAGTGGCAGGATATAAAATTAATGTGCAAAAATCAGTAACATTTCTATACACAAGCAATGACCTATCTGAGGAGTCAGTTAAGGAAAAAATTCCATTCAAAATCACAATTAAAAGAATCAAATACCTGGGAATGAATGTAACTAGATATGTAAAGGGCTTGTACACAGAAAACTACATGACACTGCTAAAAGAAATCAAAGGAGATCTAAATACGTGGAAAGGCATTCCTTCCTCCTGGATGGGAAGGCTAAATATAGTTAAGATGTCAATTCTCCCCAAATTGATTTACAGTTTCAACACAGTACCAATTAAAATTCCAACAACTTACTTTAAAGATTTGGAAAAGCTAACTACCAAATTCATCTGGAAGGGAAAGAGACCCTGACTAGTTAAAAACTTCCTAAAAAATAAGAACAAAGTGGGAGCATTAACAATTTTCCACTCTTTTAAAAGCTAATTCATTTCTAATATATTGCATTCTGGCAGCATTAACAAACTAAAACAGATTTCCAAACTCATATCTTCAATCCCTTAACTGAAACTTACATTTGGATAATTTAATAGGCATCTCACATCAAAAAACAACTCCTGATCTTTACCTACACAGTAGACATTCAAGTGTTCACCAATATCCAGATCTCTCCTTCAGGACACAGGATGACAGCACATGGTAAATTAATGTGATTTGTTCTGGCCAATTAAATGTATGCATAAGTGTCACATATCACTTCCAGCCTAGGCAGGGAAAATTACATTTGTGAGTCCCAGTTTTTCCCTTTTCCTGGTGTGGCAACTCAAAATGTTTTGTCTTCCATTTTGATGATGGAACCTTCATCAATAAAGCTTCCTTAGTGATAGCAATACATTTTCCCACTGATCCAAAGGAACATGTACCATTAGCAAAAAATAAACTTGTATGTTTAGCCACTGAGAATTTCCAGTTGTTGATTACCACAGCATAGCCTAACCTAACCAGACTAATACCCCCAAAACTGCTAACACATAGTAGTTATCTTCACATCAGCAACCCTATACTCCCAACTGTTCAGCCAAAATCCTTAGTCATTCTTGAACCACTTTCTTTCTCATATCCCACATCTAATTTGTCAGCATATCCTTTATCAATCTAGAATCCAAATACTTTTTACTGTCTCTACTACTATTCTGCTCTTTAAAAGACAATGTTAAAAAAATGAAAATACAAGCTGCAAAGCGGAGAAAATATTTACAAGGCAAATATCTGACAAAGGACTTGTATTCTGGGAACTATGTATCTTATGCATGATTTTTCTGTAAACTGACAACTTCTCTAATAAATAAAAAAAAACAAATCTGCCCTTACTAAGAAAACATTGATCATAGTACCTGATGCAAAACAGGCACTCAATAAATGTTGAGTCAATTTTAAAAAGTACACAAGATATCACTATACACATTAGAAGAGCTAAAATTAAGACTGACAATATCAAGGACTGACAAGGATATGAGGAACTCGAACTCTCATACCCTGCTGGTTGAGGTACAAAATGGTACAACCACTTTGGAAAATAGTTTGGCAATTTCTTAAAAAGTTAAATATATACCAGTGGTAAAAGGGTACTTGCATGTATTGGAGTAGCAATTGTTCATTTCATAAATTTATAGGTTATTTTTCAACTCTTTATAGGTTATTCTTCCTTGATTAAGAGGCCCTAAAGCAAACAACTATCATATGATCCTGCCATCCTACTCCTAGGTATTCCCAAAAGAAATCAAAGCACACATCCACACAAAGATTTGTAGAAATATTCACAGCACTTTTATTTGACATATTCAGAAATTGGAAGCTGCTCAAATATCCATCAATAGGTGAATGGATACACAAATAGTGGTATAAACAGAATTCTACTCAGCAATAAAAAGGAATGAACACTACTGGAATACAAAACAGTCTCAAAATAATTATGCTGAGTGAAAGAAGCCAGAAAAGAAAAATAAAAAGGACACACTATGTGATTCCATTTATATAAAACTCTAAAAAATGTAGACTAATCTATGGTGACAGAAAGCAAATTAGTGGTTGCCTGGGGAGCAGGAGTGCTAAGGGCAAATGGGATGGATCACAAAGGGGCATGTGGTGATATTTCCTATCTTGGGGGTGATGGATATATCCACATTCTTGACAGTGACAGGTTTCATGGGTGTATGCATATGTCAAAACTATCAAAACGTATACTTTAAGTATGAATAGTTTATTGAATATCAAGTATACATCATTTAAGTCTGTTTTGAAAAAGAACATAAATATTTTTAGACTGAATTAAGTGGGGAAAATGAAAGTGGATACTAAGAAAGCACAATCCTAAAGAATGAATTGAAGTGAGTATCTATCATGTCTTCCTTCATCCAGTAGAATTCTTTCTGAAGGAAAGATTATTGTTAAAAAAAAAAAAAAAAAAAAGAGGAAAAGGCTATAACAAAGGGAAAGCCCCTCATCAGTATGAACTTGTAGGCCTTTCAAGCAAGGAAGCTATATATAGCTTCTGAGGTGGACAATTGCTACTCCAGTATATAAACACTCTTCTTTCACCAGTCCCCAGATAGTTTAATAATTTCTTTGAACTCACATAGAAATGTGACCTAATTTCTCCTTTTTGTATCACTTACCATTAAACTCATATTGACCCTTTTTCTATTAATTTAGTTTGTTACAATTTTTTAAGAACTACCCAGTGCCTAAGCTAGTGTCCTCAGTCTCTGAGTCTTGGATGAAAATTCCCTTTCTTTGGATTCTTCTGTTCTTTTTCTAGTTTGCTACCGGGGTGAAAAAAATGACCATCTCTACTTCATTCATCTCCTTGCTCTTTTCTTTGAAATCCTAATTCCACTTGTCATAGCCAATTTTAGCATCTTCCTAATAAACGAATACACCCACTTCTTTCAGTCTGCTGTGGTTATGGGTTTTCTGTGATCAAAACAGGCGATGAAGCACAATAACCACTTATGTTTAAATAAAGTTAGTACCATGACTCACCTCATTTCCACCAACTGCCTTAGTCAAAATCACTGCTGAAGACACAGGAGGAGGCATGCAACCTACTGTCTGCAAACTGAAAAATAAGAAAATACAATTATAAATAGTTTTCACTATACTAATTCTAACATAGCAAATCTTATCAAAGGAAAATACAAGAGTGTTTATTGAGGCACATGTCCCAATGAGTTTAGATAATGCTATGTGAGGCCTAGAATATATTACAAATGCATTGGTTCTGAGCACTCATTCTTTTCTGCAGGCTTGATGATTTTGTTTTTAGTAATATAGCTCTTTTCTTTTCTTTTTTAATATAAGCTCTTATATTACGATTTAAAAAACAGGTAAGTTATAGTGAGTGTACTAATTGAAACATAACCAAAATGGTTAATCATTTGGTAAGTGTATATAATCTTAGGTTATCTTAAGGTAAAGTAAAAATCAACCTGTCTAGTTTTTTTCAGTCTTTCCTTCACTTCTGGTCCTTTTTTGTACAAAGAAGCAGATTTATCGCTAGCTTAAAAAACAAAAGAAAACAAAACAAAAATCTTAAACATTATTTTGAGAACATGTGCCTTCTACAGGTAGATATTACATGAGGGTATAAAAACACATGACATTATTCTTGCCTTCAAAAAGGCAAGAATACACACAAATAAAGATAACTAACACACAAATATAGATAACTAACAGCAAAATTAGTACTATTGCCTCCTCCAGGTACAATCCTACATTTTCATGGTTGCTTATACTAACCTTCTTTAAGAGGGTTCTACCTCCAAGAACACTCAGCTCATTCTCTGTTCATTTGCCTGGAAGGTGACTGCTGGCCCTTCTACTAGTAAAAGTACTAATATTAATAGCAACCAGTGATTTTCAGATCATCAAATCCAATATTATTTTCCCCATCCTCATTCTCCTTTCCTTCTTCCTTCTCAAGTTACTCTATTCTCTTGGTTACCAATGCACTTCATCATTCTGACTTTATCATTTACCTTTTAAACCTACCTTCCTCTCAATCTTGGTTCCAAATCTATAGGGATACTTCTAAATTTACATTTCTAAACATAACTACCCTCCCACAATTTGTACCTGTCTATGACTGCCACCTCAAAATAAACATGCTTAATATTGAATTTATATATTTTCTAACAAATCAACTTCTGCTCTGAATTTACCTATTTTTACCAATGGGATCAATTTTTTCTAATGATACAGTTTGGAAGTCTGGAATTATCTGACTCCTCATGTACCTCATAATTCTATTCTTCTCATGACTACATCCAGCATTCTCATTCAGACACTTTTTACTCAAGTCTTGATACCACAAATACCTGCTGTATGGTCTCCCTACCTCTACTCTTTCCTTTAACAAAGCAATGTAAGGAGTATGGGCTTGAAATACATTTATTTCAATGACTTAAATACAATCCTGAGGTAGGAATCTGCATCTCCCTCAATTTAACTAAAATGGGGAGAGGGAAAGAGAAAAAGTGAGCCAGGAGGAGCATTCTGTAGGTTATGCAAAGTGTGCTTCCTTTAAGTTTAACATCTCAAGTGAAAAGTGTATGCTTGTCATATTTAGCATACTGAAAACTGCAAGTTCTACTCTTCTAATATCGGCAGTACAATGTCATCAGATTAATCTTCCTTAATAATCACTTTTCAGCATATTGTTTTCCTGTTTAGCACTTTTAAGCGCTCTCCATCATCTATAAATACAAACTCCTTGGGCCAGAAATTCAGTTCTTCTACACCCTGGATCTAATGAAAATGTTTATCTTTGTCTCCCACTAATGCCTCATTTTGAACTCTCTACTTTAGGATTATACAACCCTTCTGAATCTCTTACTCAATAAACATTTCACTGTTAATCTGAAAAATATTATGCTACTCCCTTTTGGTTGGTTACTATTTTATATGTGTGTCTTCTGTATCCAACTAGATTTCCTGAAATTCCCTGAAGACAAGGAAAATGACTTGATATCTTCCTATTTCTTGAGTGCCCTACATACAGCAGATATTCAGTAAACATTGGCTATCGATATACATCACACATTACTGCTCTAATTATATGTCATCATCTTCATGTGGCATTTTATGCTTTTCTGTGGAACTTTGTATATAACTCAAACTCAGTCTGGCCAAAACAATACTCTTGATTTCATTTCCCCCTTTCCTCCTAATCTGCTTCCTCCAGCTAAGTAAGTGATGCCACCAATTACCCAATTACCCAACAGCTCATACTTAAAACCCATAACTCATCTTTGATTACTCCCTGTCTTCCTCTCTCAACATTCTAACCTTAGTGGGTTCTAGGGCTCTTATTTCAAATTATATCCTGTTTACAAACATATCTCTCTATTGGACTACTACCTCACCACAATAGTATCTAAGCCGGCCCCCTAGCTGTCTGGCTGGCCTCATTATTATCTATTCTCCGAACAGGAGCCCAGAGGAATCCTTTGCAAATACAAATCTGACCATATCAGTCCTTCAGTTGAAACCCACTAATAGCATCCATAGCAGTGAGAAAAAGAGCTGACCTATCGTCAAGATTCTGTATGACCTGGCTCTTGCTTACTTTTCTAACCCCTACCTTTGCACATTCTGGTTTCTTTGCCTAGAACATTCTACTCCCAAAACTCTGCCCACCTAACCACTCTCAAACATACCAAACTATTTTACTCTCTTCACAGCATTTATTTCTACCTTGCTTAACTATTTACTTATCTATCATGCTTAACTATTTACTTAATGACAATTACACATAGTGAATCTCCCAAACTCAAAACTAGGTGGCACATTACCAATCTTGTTCACTGTTGCTTCCCCAGCACCCATAATAATCCCTGGTAAATAGTAGGAGCTAAATAAATGACTTGAATAAGTGTTCTTAATCAATATTCCCAATATTGTTACAGAATAGAGAATAAAAATATGGCTATCTCATTTTTTTCAAGGAAATTGAGGCTGAGAACTGTTAAATGACTTTTCCCAAAGTCATACGGCAAGTTAAGGATAGGACCAGAAGTTAATTTTTAGGTATTAAGTCCTGTCTTTTAGCTAATTACATTATGATGCCAAATATGGTTAATTTTTAATCATTTCAGAAACTTTTTTTAAAAATCACCAAATCCTTTCATTAACGATAACAATATTTTTAATGAAAAAATTCTATTAAAAATCTATTCTTAAATTCAACTATTATATCAAACATAAATAGAATATGTGAAAAAATAAATGTTTGTCCCATTTTCTTTCCCCTTTGCTACAAGTGTTAAAAACACATACTATGTTCACCCTTTACACATCTGGTAAGATGTGGAATACAAAAGTTAAGCACCCCATTGACAGTTTACATTAAACACACGTGTATAGATCGTATATCCTTTATTCCCTTCCATTTTTCTCCCATCCTCACTCTTTAAAATTCCCAGAAAAGTAGCCATCTTAGAACTTTGAGATTAAGCATGAAGGTATATTTTTAAGTTCTGCTATAAAATTCTCTCATCAATGTCCTCAAGGAAGCACTACCATTTTAAAGGAGAATAATAAAGTTAAAGGTATTTTTATTTCACTGTAAGATATGATACATAAGTCCCTTTGGATATAGTTACCAAAGGAATAAAAATATCACTAAAGATGCCCCATTAAAAGTGGACCCCTAAAAAATTAAAACATACCCTTTTAAAAGCCATTCATTGATGGGTGTGAGTGATAACAACTGGAGAAAAAGCCATATTGTTGCTGGGAAGAATGCAAGCGTAAAGATCTGAATAAAAAGATGCAGTCTTATATGCATCAAAGCACTGGTCAGCTCCTGGAAAAATGAAGGACACAAAATAACAAATATAAAAAAACTATTTCTAAAGAGCAAATGCTACTAAAATTACATCAAATTTGGAATAATTTCATAGCTGGACTTTTTACCTATAAACATATATGTAAGACAGAACTAAGAGAAAAAAAAAGTCACTTATGATTAAGTATTTTATATAAAATTTCTGAAAGTCTTTCTTTTAACTAGCAGAATACCCAACAATTCATATTTGTAAAACTATAGACCACGATCGAGATGGTATAGATTTGAGGATTGCTAACACTATAGACAAACATGCATTTCACCTTCATTAAAAGCAATCTTTTAAAAAATTTTTAGCAGGACCTATAGCATTTTAATAAGATACAATTAAAAATCTCTATTCATTAAACCAGACCTTGTAAGGCCTCAATTTGACAAGATATAACAGTCTATACAAAAATAATTTTCTAAAATATTTTCCCCAATGATATTCTCTAATTCAAAATGGCTTTTCCTCCAAAATTTGCTCACTAGATTTCTATGTTGCTAACATTTACTGATACCAGCTATATGCCAGGTTCAGAGCTTAGCACTTTATGTCTGTTAATTCATTGAACCCTCACACAACAATCCCTTTAGAAAGTTATTATTCCTATTTTAATGTTGAGGAAATTAAGGCTGAGAGTTATTATGCAATGAAGCTTAGAATCCAATCCATTTCTGACATGCTCTCAAGCCCATGCCTGCTTCTTCCATTCTATCACAGCACTGTCCCAGGAGGGGAAAAAACGCACATTAAACATGACAAACTAGGCACATCTTATGAGTTTCACAACTAAAATAGGATGATTAACCTTTATGCCTCAAATACATACAACCTAACTTTTTGCACTTGAAACGTTTTTCGTTATATGGTTATTCAGTTCAAATAAAACAAATTCAGAAAGTAGTCGAAAAATTATCCTTTAAAACATGCAGGCAGTCACTAAAACAAGATACCACAGATTCACTGTCCACAAATGCACACTGTAATTGGTCTCCTTAGGCTGTTCAAGTAAGAAATGCAGGAGCTCCTCAGCTCAGAGACATTAGCCAAAGTTTATCAATTTAATAAACAGCAGATTAATACAGACTCATTCTCCGATAACTAAGTTCTTGGATCTGTCTCAGCAGCTTCTCCTATCTTTACCCCTGTGTGGAGATACACAGCAGTTTCTATGAACTCACAAGAGGTCTCTGACGATAACTAAGGAACTTCCAACAATCTGGATCTAATCCAGGACCACTGGACAACATCGGGCAGACCAGAAGCCAAAAGAATTCTTGCATCAGACAATTTTTTGAAGATAAAGACTCATCCTTAAACTGAAGCAGAAGCCTTAAAGTTTCACCTCAGGGAAAACTTGAACATCAGCAGTTCAGAGAATTCTCAGTATCTTGAAACTAAATCTCATCTAAATATACCTAGAAGAATTGTATAAAAACCAACTAAGTGTAATTTTTAATTTTTTTTAAATCATTATAAAATGCTTAGCCAGAATACAGAAACTAAGGTTATTTACATATATTTCTGATAGGGATATAAAATGGTACAACTTTTCTGAAAAATAATTTGGGAAGATGTATCAAGGGCTTAAATACAACTCACATATTTAGACCCAAAATTTTCATGTCTAATCATTTATCCTAAAGATATTAAAAATGGATTCACGCTGTGGAAGGCAGATTGGCGGTTCCTCAGGAAGCTAAGTATAGAATTGCCATATGACCCAGCAATTCCATTGCTAGGTATCTATTCAGAGGACATGAGGGCAAGGACACAAATGGACATTCACATGGCAATGTTTATAGCAGCATTACTTACAATTGCCAAGAGATGGAAACAGTTCAAATGTTGTGGTATATACATATGATAGGATATTATGCAGCTGTAAGACTTAATAAAGTTATGAAACATGTAACAATCTGGATGGACCATGAGGACATTCTGCTGAGTGAAATTAGTCAGAAACAAAATGACAAATACTGTATGGTCTCACTGTTATGAACTAACATTAATGAGTGAACCTGGAGAATTTAATTTAAGAACACAGGTTATCAGGGGAGAGAAATAGGGTAGAGATTAGGTAATTGGTGCTGAAGGAATACAGATTGTGCAACAGGACTGATTGTAAAAATTCAGAAATGGATAGCACAAAACTACCTGATTGTAGCACTATAATATAAATACATTAAATGAAGCTAAATTTGAGTATGATAAAGGGAGAAGGGCTGGGGATACATATGAAACCAGTAGGAAAGATACAAGGAAAAAGACTGAGATGGTATAATTTAGGAATGCCTAGAGTATACAACGATGGTGATTAAATATACAAATTTTAAAAAATTTTTGCATGAGGAAGAACAAAGGAATGTCAGTATTGCAAGGTGTTGAATATAGATGGTATATGGGAAAAAGCAAAATCAACGTAAGCTAGGGTCTACAGTCAACAGTATCATTGTAATATGCTTCCACAGAAATGTAACAAAGGCATTATGACAAAAGTAAATGTCAATGTTGGGGGATGGGGATTGGGAAAGGGGTATGGATTATTTGTGGAAGAAAATGAAATGTCTTCAGATAGAGTATGGTGGTGAACACATGGCTACACACTTAGGCTATATTGTATGATGTGTGAATAAAACTATTTAAAAATGAACAGAGAAAAACAAGTGCTAGAGAAAATGTAGAGAAAGAGATGTACTTATTCATTGTTCATAGGGAAATGAGAGGTGCAGCCCCTCAGAGGGCAGTGTGCTGGTTCCAAAGGAAGCTAGGGGTGGGACTGCCATACGACCCTGAAACCCTGTTGCTCAGTATATATCTGGAGGAATTGAGTGTGGGGACACGAATGGATATTTGCACACTGGTGTTTCTGGTGGCAGTGTTCAGGATCCACAATGAATGGAGGTAGCCTAAGTGTACAACAACTGAGGAATGGAAGGGGGAGCTATGGCATATACATACAATGGACTACTGAGCACTGCAATAAGGAATGAAGTTGCGAGGCATGCAACTAGATGAAAGTACTTTAAGAGCTGCATGTTGAATGAAATGTCAGGAACAAAAAGACAAATATTATCATGCCTCAATCATATGGATTAACTACAATATAAAAAATTGATAAATAAAGTCAATTACATGGGTTGTCAGGTTGGGGCTTCTTGTAAAGGGTCCTAGATTGTAAGCTCTTGCAGCAGCCACATAATATTCAGGAAGTATAACAGCTAATTTTAAATTCTGAGATATTGAGCTGTTTGTATATAACACGGTCTTTCCCAGAAACTTCGGTCATGTCTCACCTGAGACTCAGAGTCAGAGCTCTGAAGCTATGAAAGGCAGTAGTACCACATGTGGGAACTGTGTGAAAAGTTTAAAAAGTGATGAGACTTTGAGCAGAGATATGAATGAAGCTAATCTGGATAGAACTAAGGTATATCAGAAGATTGGGTAAAAGATGATATAGTCCATATTTTAAAACTTTAACTTTTGTGTGAGCATAAAGAAAGAGATGCTTATTTGGTGCAAAATTTATATTTTGGGTAGTGCATTTCCTAGTTTAACTTGTATAGTCAGTTTAGTTGGAAACTATAAGTACGTGGAATCTTCAATAGGATATGAAATTTTGTTGGTTTGTCCAAGTTAGTGTGATGTCCTGATAAATCCCAGAGTGATTTAGACAGTGAATAAAGAAGTATTTGCAAAGTCACTTTGGGGGAATGGGAAGAAAGGGAGAAATAGTCAACTTCCCCATTTGAAGAATTTCTGATATTCTCACAAGGAGTGGGGAAACCAAATCAATAAATAGGCCAAGCCCTCAATCTTGGGGTTTGTCCCTATGAAATTTATTCCTGCAAAGGATAGGCTAAACCTACTTAAAATTAGGCCTAAGAGTCACCCCCAGAGAACCTCTTTTGTTGCTCAGATGTGGCCTATCTCCCTCTCAGTCAACATGGCAAGCAAACCCACCACCTTCCCCCTCTCTACATGGGACATAACTTCCAGGGGTGTAAACTTCCCTGGCAACGTGGGACAGAAATCCTAGAATGAGCTGGGACTCAGCATCAAGGGATTGAGAAAACCTTCTCAACCAAAAGAGGGAAGAGAGAAATGAGACAAAATAAAGAGTCAGTGACTGAGAGATTTCAGAGTCGAGAGGTTATTTTGGAGGTTATTCTTATGTATCTTATAAATATCCCTTTTTAATTTAAGGTATATTAGAGGCTAGAAGGAAGTGCCTGAAATTGTAGAGCTGTGGTCTAGTAATCATGTTTCTTGAAGATGAATGTATAATGATACAGCTTTCACAATGTGACTATACGAGCATGAAAACCTTGTGTCTGATACTCCTTTTATCTTTGATATTGACAGATGAGTAAAAAAATATGGATTAAAAATATATAAATAATAGGGGGAACAAATGTTAAAATAAATAGAGTAGATTGAAATACTAGTAAACTATGAAATGGAATGGTAAGGGGTATAGAAAAAAACTATGTTGAAGGAATGAGACACTTCTGGACTCTGTTCCCCCAACTAACAAGAACTCGAGGAAACTTTCTCAGCACTCCAGAAAAACAATTAAAGACTGCAGTAACAGGGTAAGTGCTAAACAAAAAGCTACTAAAAGTGATAGGTGGGCAGGCCACAGTAGCTCAGGAGGCAGAATTCTTGCCTGCCGTGCTGGAGACCTGGGTTCGATTCCCGGTGCCTGCCAATGAAAAAAAGAAAAAGCAAACTGATAGGGGTTCATTTCCTGGTGCTTGCCCATGTAAAAAAAAAAGAAAAAAGTGATAGGGGCAGGCAGTGGTTGCTCAGTGACATTTCTTGCCTATCCATGTTAAACAAAACAAAAGTGATAGGATTTTATGGAACCCTGGCCCACCCCCTACCCCGGATCCAAGATCCTGATTCCAGAAATAGCAGAAAAATCTTCATCACGTACTGAGAGCATGTATATATGTCCCAATCTGTTTGGTGATGGCTTGAGGGACTCACCATCCTGAGTGTAGGAGGCAGTTCACAGAAGTCTGCTACAGAAACTTGTGAGAAAGCAGTCAAGTTGAGTTAACTGAGGCAAGAGATTGCTGGCTGTTGAACATATAGTCAATGCCCTGGCCCCTAAAGAAACTGTTTCCTCATAACTATGTAAATGGGGAAATTTCTAGAGCCACATGCACATGCCCACAAACAGATGAGTGTGCAGAAAGGATCAGGATGACCCCTATGCTTTGGCCTGAAGCTATTTTCTAAACTCATTGTATGGGTGTCCTAAAGGAACCACTGGCAAAAGTTCAATCTGCAGAAAAATGGGGAAGCTGCTTTCCTTTTCTCCTTCTCTCTCTGGCTTTGTTGTCCTTGCTGTTGTTGCTAGCTCCAGGAATTCAAGGAAAGTGCTGTCATGACACCAGCTGGCTACAAACTGAAGGAACAAATGCATCAGAGTCCACCAGTAAGACATTAAAATATCAAAATGTCCACGTTTCAACAAAAGGTTACAAAACATGCAAAGAAACAAGAAGAAATAGGCCAGGCAGAGGAGAAAATTAAAGCATTAAAAACCATCAATGAGGATGGCTAGAACATATCAGACAAAAACGCTTAAAACTGGTCTTAAATATGCTCAAAGAACTAAAGGAAAACATGAACAAATAAGTAAAGGAAATCAGGAAAATGATAGAAGAACACAAACAGAATATCAATAGACAGAAAGAAATTATGAAAAGGAAGCAAACAGAGCTGAAGTGTACTGTGACAAATTAAATGTTCCCTGGAGGGATTCAACAGCAGATTGGAGCTGGTAAAAGCATCAGAGGAGTAAAAGACAAGACAACTGAAATCATCTAATCTGAGAAGCAGAAAAAAGAAAGAATGAAGAAAACTGAATACAGACTAAGAAACCTGTGAGATACCATCTAGCATACCAACATACACATTGTAGGGGTTCCAGAGAGAAAAAAAAGAGAAAGGAGCAGGGAGAATATTTAAATAAATGATAGTTGAAAACTTACCAAATATAACAAAAGACAGGCATATACACATTCAAGACACTCAACAAACTCCAAACAGGATAAACCCAAACAGACCCACACTGTAGCAAATTATAATCAGATTGTCAAATGCCAAAGATATAAAGAATTCAAATCTGCAAGAGAGAAACAGGTAATGAACAAGGAAACCTCAATGTGATTAAGTGATGATATCTCTTTGGAAACCATGGAGGCAAGAAAGCAGTGGGATGACATACTTAAACTGCTGAAAGTAAAAAAGAGCCAACCAAGAATTCTATATCTGAGAAAACTATCTTTCAAAAATGAAGGAGAAAACAAGACATTCCCAGGGAAATAAAACTGAAGGAGTTTGTCACTAGTCCAGTCCTACAACAGAGCTAGAGAGTTCTATAGGTTAAAAGGAAAGGACAATATATAATAGATCAAAGCCACATGAAGAAATAAAGATCTCCAGTAAGGGTAACAACATGGGTAAATATAAATGCTAGTACTATTTTATTTTCAATTTGTAACTCCACTTTTCACTTCTTAACAAGATCTAAAAGTCAAATGCCTAAGATGCAATGATACATCAGTGGCTTTGAACTTGTAATATATACACATGTATTTGTGACAAGAACTACATGAAAGGGATGGGGAGTTTATGAGCATGGTTGTGGATACTATTGAAGTTAAGTTGGTATCAAAGCAAAGGAGATTGTTATAGATTTAGGATGTTAAATTTAAGCCTCATGGTAACCACAAAGAAAATATGGGAGAATATGCAAGCTCATAGAGACAGAAATCAGAGTACAGGTTACCTGGGGTGGGGAGAAGCAGGGGTGGGAAGTTCATGCATAATTGGGCATAGGATTTCTGTTTAGGGAGATGAGTAAGTTTTAATAATGGAGAGTTGTGAGAGTACCACAATATCACATATGTGATTAATCCCAGTACTTATTGTGCACCTGGTATCATTCTAGAAACATGGAATATCTACCACAATTTAAACTGCATATATCAGTTAACTCAGCAATTCCACTTCTAGGAATTTATCCTTCTCATAAGCAAACCATATTTTTATGACAAATTTTTAGGTTATCCTTTGCAGCACTGTTTGTAACAAAACCTTATAAATTACCTATATGTCCATCAATAGAGGACTGGTAAAATATATCATAATATATCATACAAAGGACTACTATTTAGCATACAGAAAGAACAGGAAACTTCTTTATGTGATGACCTGAAACGATCCTTAGATGGTTTTAAACAAAAAAGGGTAAAGTACCAAACAGTGTTAAAAACTATAATCTGAAGCGGGGCGGGGTGGGGGGAGGCGAGGAATACATAAATATAAGCTTTACAAAAAAAAATATCTCCAGAAGGATTTTAAAAAGTCCATTTTTTTTAATGGAGTAGAGAACTGTATATATGGTGGAGGGGGAATGGAAAAATTTAAATCATATATACTTTTTTTTTTTTTTTTTTTTGAGAGGGAGGAAGGGAAGGAAAGACAGAGAGAAGGAAGGAAGGATGGAAGGAAGGAAGGGAGGAAGAAAGGGAAACATCTTTAAACATTTTCTTGTTTTATTATATTTTGTTTGTTTGTTTGTTTTTTACATGGGCTGGGGCCGGGAATCGAACCGGGGTCCTCCGGCATAGCAGGCAAGCACTCTTGCCCGCTGAGCCACCGCGGCCCGCCCTATATATACTTTTGTGTCTTTTAATTCTCAAAGTAAATAATTGTGCATAAGTAAATAATAGTACCTAAAGATAAAGAAAATTTAAGTTACTTTATTTTTAATATAACATAGGTAAATGAAGAAAAATTAAATAAAGATATTAAATTACATGAAAAAGAATCATTACATAGCATTACCTGGAAAATATAAGATTATATGAGTGTGTGTGTGCGTATATGTGTGTGTAGTAATATATAAATATAAACATATCCCATTTTTATTTATAAAATATTCTCTATATAAAAGATATGCTTAGGGCGGGCAACACTAGCTCAGTGGCAGAGTTCTTGCCCGCTGTGCTAGAGACCCAGGTTTGATTCCCACAAAACGAAAAAAAAAAAAAAAAAAAGTATGCTTACAGGGAAAAGACTGAAAAATATACTAATGTTAATAACAATTTATTCTTTTTTTAATCTTTCTGTAATAGGCAAATAAAACTTTCATAATCAGAAAAAGGCTATAAAAAATAAATGTAGTTAGAAAATGCTAGCTGACCTAAAAATGACATTGAGAAACAATGACATAGGAATGGTACAGTAAAGAACCCAGCAAAATGAGTAAAAAAGGGCTGTTCTAGGTTGCTAGCTGCCAGAATGTGATATACCAGAAATAGAAAGGCTTTTTAAAAAGGGAATTAATTAAGTTGCAAGTTTATAATTCTAAAGTTATGAAAATGTCCAAATTAAAGCAAGGCTATAGAAATGTACAATCTCAGGCATCCAGGGAAAGATACCTTGGTTCAAGGAGGTCGATGACATTCAGGGTTTCTCTCAACTAGAAAGGCACATCGGGGAACACAGCAACATCTGCTAGCTTTCTCCCCAGGCTTCTTGTTTCATGAAGCTCCCCCAGAGCTGTTTTCCTTCTTCATCTCCAAAGGTCTCTGGTTGTGTGGGCTTTGTGATTCTTGTGGTCTGAAGTATTTTCCAACATACTTCCTCTTTCAAAAGATTCCAGTAAACTAATCAAGTCCCACCTGGAATGGGTAGAATCGCATCGCCCTCTAATCAAAGATTAATACCTACAATTGGGTGCGTCACATTTCTGTGGAGATAATCTAATTAAGTTTCCAACCTACAGCACTAAATAGGAACTAAAACAAACCACTGCCTCCACAAGATGGATCAGGATTAAAACATGGCTTTTCTAGGGTATATAATCCTTTCAAACTGGCACAAGGGCCAAGAGAAGACAGTGAGCTATGAAGGGCCTTTTAACAGGGAAATAACAGGCATGAAATGTTCCTAAGAAAAGTTTTCAATACTGTCACAAAAACAGAGGGTCATATATTTTCCATATCTTCTTTATAAAATCATAAGGATAAAGTAAGTTACCATTGGAAAAGAAAAGGAAAGCAAATACTATAAAATCCAAAATGGTATCATCCCATATATACCCATGTAGGATTTAGGACCACACACCCAAATAATTGCTATCATGAATAAATTAAAAGATGGCTCTGCATGACATTTTGTTAATTCATACATTACTACAGGTCAAATTTCATTAAAGTAAACTCAAGGAGATACTCCACATAATGTATTCACTATAACAAAGTCTCACTGATAGCATCAAGAATTGCTTAAAATCAGGGGTTCTGACTAGGCTGTAGAAACACTTTCATTATATACCAATTTCCCTTCTAACCCATATTTGACCTTCATCTGATTCACTTTCGGAGTTAGCCTCATAGCTCTGGGCTTGAAACAAGCAGCATGAGCCTAAAGTTTGAATTGCTATATTTATTTCCAAACTAATAGGATGACAAAACAATAATGTGCTTAAAAATTTTACATAAAAACCCATGTATTGTTCCTAAACAACAACCTTTTTCAAGCCCTCATCTTTGTATCTATGACTAGCCCCAAACATGGCATCTTGTAGCCATAGGCACTTATGTATTTTTTTAACCAATTGAATTGGTTCTTCTACAGTCTTTTAAGAAAAAGCCTCTGAAATCATAGATTGAAGTTAGCTAAATATAAAATATATTTCAGAAGAGGGAACCATTTTGGAAAAAGCTGATGAGCCATGGGAGCTCACACAACTAGAGACCTTTGGAGGTGGGGACAGAGGGTACCTCCAGGGAAGATTCAAGGGGTGCGAGGCCTGGAGAGAAAGCTAGCAGATGTCACCATGTTCACCATATGCCTTTCCAGCTGGGATAAAGGCCCTGAATTTCATCGGTCTTTTTTGGGTTGGGGTGGCCTATTGTTGGTGCCTTTATTTGGACATTTTCATAGCCTTACCTTAATCTGGACATTTTCATGGCATTAGAACTATGGGCTTGCAGCTTGGTAAATTACTTTTCTTAAAAGTCAAAAAGGAAAAAAAAAAATTCAAATATGGCTTTATTTCATTTCAATACAACAAAATTTCAGAAAGCATTTCAACAGGTATTTCAAAAATTAGAAATCATAAAGTCCTAAAACTGAAGATTTAGTGTTGTATTAGTACAAGGTTCTTCATAATTTTAATAAATTAGTAAAATAAATTTTAGCATACACGTCATTAAATCAATGTATGAGTAATACTACAGGAAATGTTCAAAATAAATTAAACTTGAATGGGACTAATACAAATGCCTTCAAATAAATTCAAGTTAAGAATTTACGGAGTATCTCCTGTGTTCAAAAATTCACCACTCTAGGATCTATTGGGATCCTAACTGAATGAATAGTCCCAACTGAAAGAAACTTGAGATTATTAACTAGAAAACAAATAGCAAGACCGCTGGTTCCTAATCTACCACTCTTCAGTTGCCCAGGAAATGAGGAAATCTTAGAAACACTTTAACATAACAGAAATGCAATCTAGGACATCTTGAGTTAAATGGCCTTTGAAAATGACAATATTGTATTGGTTCGAAAAGAACCTTTGATGGAGAAAATGGCTTTGATGGTTACTTAGATACTTAGATAGAGCCAAGGATCAAGGCATTTCATCATTAGATCCAAATTAGCTGGATGACTCTGAAGGTTTCCTAGGTGTTTACAGAAGAAGTCAGTCCTTAGAGGAAAGCTTGATAGCTGTGGCATTCTTTCTTCTTCAACTCTGGCGCCCCACAAGTTGGCTGCTTTACAGAAGAGCATTAAATAAGAAGCTAAAGAGTGACAGAAATCAAGTCTTCTTGCCAGATTTCCCATGGCATAAGTAACAGCTGTAGCCATTAACCAGCCACCAGGGATGGTGGGTTAGAGCAACGTCCCAAGTAGAGGACTTGGGTAAGGCAGCTGCTCCACAAAGAACATAAGCCAAGATAAGCTGGAAGACCTCAATGTAAGATCAGTCCAGCACCATGGTAGAAGCAAACATCTTTCTGTATCAGTATGTCCCAGATTTGAGAACCAATATTAGAACTCAAGTGTTGACATAAAAAAGCCTGTGCCCATAAATACTATTCATGGTCCTCTCATATCGATGCAATTTAAAAAACTGGAATCTGACATACTTAGGAAATTCTATCCTATGTCAGTTATTTTCAGAACAGCATGTAAGTAATCAGAGCAAACAGAATTTCTGAGATACAATTTAACAGTTGCAGACACTAATCTTATATATATTAAAAATATCCCATTTAAAAGATTTGCACAGGGTTCAGTTCCCAAACCATGCACCTAAAAAAACAAAACAAAAAACTTGCACCAACCTGATAACTACAGAATACACAAATTTAGTAAAATCATCTTTTTTCCTTGTTGCTGCTAGGGTAATCTAAGGAATGTGGTCTTCATTCAAATCACACTTAAAATAACAACAACAACAAAAAAGAAAATTCTGAACTTCTTAAAATAGACCAACATAAGACATGATGCTGGAAACAGAATTTTTAACTTTGAAAGCCATTAAAAAAAAATCTTTCTTATACATTAAGATTTCCCCATCTACATAAGAATAAGCATATTAGAATGACAACTTGAAAAACTCCCTCTATATAAATTTCTTCAAAAGCAAATGGGGGGTGGACGATGGTGGTGCAGTGGCAGGGTTCTCGCCTGCCCTGCGGCAGACCTGGGTTCAATTCCCCGTGCCCATCCATGCAAAAAAAAAGTACAAAGCAAATGGGTTTTTTCCCCTTTCTCCTATTAGAAATTTAAAAGAATCATCAATTTTAATTCCTCTGCCTGACTTAAAAATGTCTTGATTCTTTTACTCCCAAGAGAATCCTAGGCTCAGTAAAACCTAGATGAGTCAATAACATTACCTATATGTCTTCATGATGGATTGTAATTTAATAGGAAAAATAGCAAAATTCCTCTTAAAACATCTATTAATACAATCAACAAATATGCTAGCAGAGACTGTATCCGTAAGCTTTTGTGTTTTCTTTAATTAGTTAGAAGTTAGGACATAACAAGACACTTGAGGAACATGAGTCCTGGGAGTAAAAGATGATCCACAATCATTATAGAAACTCAACTAAACATCAGCAACTTAGATGTGCTCAAGCATAGTAGCTGGCACCATAGTCACCATCATCATTTAAGGAAGACCCAGAGTAGAGGCTTCAGTTCTGTTGCTGTATTAAAAACACTCATTATAACCAGTTCCTCAGGGTACATGCTGCTCAATTTTCTAAAATATGTAGGAACAAAATACAAGTCTTTTGTGGCAGAGTTATACCTTCAGACTATAGCTACCAACAGCTTTACAAAAGGACCTTGAAATTACAAAACAGCAAAGAGGAATTAAATTTTTCTCCCTCCTTTTCATGCCCCCGTAGGTTTCAGTACCTCCGTTTTTAATGACAGTCCACTGTTAAAGAATATTGTTGCAACAGCAATGTAGGTTACAGTTATTTCTGGCCTCAGTGGTCCTAAAAAGAGAAAAATAAGTTACTGTGAAAAAAAAATTTCCAGTAGATAACTTGGTATGCAAGAAGAATCAAGAATCTATTGGAGGAGATGTGACAGTTTAACTAGTGTTGTCCCAAGTATAATATTGTCCTGACATAGTTAAGCATTTGCTGTGACACCAGCCAAACTCCACAAAGGATTTTCACAAGGGGAAGGACCATGGGTCTTTGGGTCAGCACAGAATTCTCAGACCAAAAGAAGAAAAAAAGCATACAGGAGAGCATATCAGCAACACTCTTTTAATATAGGTCCTAATTCTATCTACCACTGTTATCAGTGATTATAAAAGGAGCTTTTACTCCCACAGAAAATCAAAGCTCCCCAAACCAAACTAAGAAAACCAACTGAAGAAATTTCCTTCTCTTTATCAAATATCATTTTATTCTTTTTAGAATACCAGAAAGTTCCACCAAGATTTATTCACTCAACCAATATTTATTGAGCACTTACTATGTGAATGAGAGAATGCATATAAAGTACTTACAAATATATTAGGACTATAATTACTATTCCATTTCACCAGGCCTTAGGGGTACTGTGGTGAATCAGACAGGCCCCGGCCTTGCTCTACAGAAAATCCTCTCTGGAGTGAGGCTGACATCATAGCAAATGTGTTAACTCTGTGAGGACAACAGGAGCAATGCCAATAGTTAAAGTATCGTTTGTTGCTTGCACACAACTGACTCAGAGACCTAAGGTACTAACCAATGAACAACATTTTTTTGAAAAATGCAGTTTTGAGATCGTGCCAGTTATACCTCTATACCAGTGGTTCTCAAGCAGGAGCAGTTCTGGCCCCCTATGAGGCATTTGGCAATGTTTGGGAACTACTTGGGTTGTCACAACTCAGGGTGAGGATGTGTGTTACTCTCATCTTGTATGCAGAGATCTAAGTTGTTAAGCAATATCCTAGAATGCACAGAACAGCCCCCTCAACCACAAATTATCTGGTCCAAAATGTCAATAATACTGAGGTTGAGAAAACCTGCTGTTTATGATGATGAATACAGCATCATTTTAACATCTGAGATGATCTCATAGTCCTCATTCCCTTCAGCCTCTTTAAACAAAACAAAAGGAACACAATGATGGCTCCTCCGTACTCTGTAATCCTCCACCATACCTAAAGATATTGTCTAACAGATAGAAGATCAAACTCTGAAAAATTCATTCATTCACTCAAATGTTTTCTGAGCACATACTATTTCTTAGGCATTTGTAGAACATCAATGAATAAAAGGAGAAACAAAGATCCCCTCAAACATCACAATAAATTCTTCTATAATATCTACCATTTTCACAAATCATTTTGCTAATATCTGAGAAAAGGGAACAAAATGGAGAAGGTAAGGGCAAAAAGCATTACATTTCAGGAGAGTAAAGGCTGTTCAAAACTTTTAAAAGTGTATTATTTTTATATCTGTGAATGAATCTGCCTCAGCAATTCGTAACCTAGAAACAGTATTTCCTCAACAACTGAGATAGGTGATTGAGTTAAGGATAGGTTTAGTAAGTAGATGCCTCCCAGAAATTTAAAATACCCTGCTTTTTAATACTCAATATCATTTTTATTGTTTTCCTCCAAATCCTTGCTTTTTATGGGAACTTATTCTTGTCAACCATGTCTGTGCCCAGAGTAGTATCTCCAGAATTTCCAAATAGAAGGGATTAGAGTTAGCAATATGGTTGCAAGTAGAAGTGATAGGACATGTTCAAAGATGTAGCAGCACAGCAAGCACATAGCTTCTACTTAGACTGCAGATTCATTTGGTGGGTAGCGAAAGCATCTATCTTAATTGGCTAACAACTGTCCTTTTTAAGAAATGAACTCTTTCCACACACATACATAAATACACATGATGACTATTCACTAAACTAGTGTAATTCAGGGGAATGAGTACTGACTTTTAATTTTTTAATTTGAGTATTAGGGCACTTTCTTTTGCATTAGATCTACACTAACTCTAATCCATGAAAGGACATGGTGAGGATATTTCAAAGGTACCTATAATATACCTGTAAGGCAGCAGGAGGAATTAATTCTGTCTTGGCCCCTCTGAGACATGATCAGCTGAGAAGCAAACAGAGCACCCAAGTTGGGAATGTGGGAGTAGAAGTCACCCAGAGCTAGAAATAAAGACCTGGTAAATATTTGCAGAGAGATGAGAGCTGAAAAGTCAAGATATAAAAATGATATTTGCCTCCACTCCAGAAGGAAATGATTAGATCCTCACCAAAATAGCCAGTTTCAAATCTTAAGATATCTATAAAGCTCAAAGTGGAACTATAAATTTTCTCTGGGCTGATTCCCCCTTCAACAAAATTAAAAAATGTTTATCAATGGAAATGGAATGGGCACACTGAAAAGCACAATGAAAAGAAAAATTAGCCATAAAAAAATAATAATTTTTGAGTTCCAAAACCCATACTTTCTATAAAAGGGGGGTGGGGACGGTGCAGGGAGGAAAACAGTTTAGAATGCTTAACAATGCAAGCAACCACCACCAAGTCACAAAATCTATTCACCACCAAAGGAAATTTCACTGTTAAACTTAATCTAAGGAGGTAAAGCTTATACATTTAAGCTTATAGAAGGTTTCTGATTATGATTTTTAATAGGAAAATGAAACAGCTTCTTTTAGGATTAGCATCTTATTAAAGGCAATAATTTAAGAACAGATAAAAATATAAATGAGACACTTACTATGTATTTCCAAAAAAGTAAACTTTCCCCAGAATACTCATTCTATGCTATGTACTCCAAGATGTGCCTGGCACAGCTCAGGGCTTCCCTGAATTTCAGTGGGACAGATTATATGTCAGAATCTATATATATATATATATATTCATCTACCGTGACTGTTCATTTTCAATGTTTTTCTGTATATTTAGAAATGAAATGTAACTGAATCAAAAAAATTTAAATTATCTAGGCTAATATCTGTAATTATTCTACATCTTCCCATTTGGAAAGTCTTCCCATTTGGAAGTGACTCTATAGATGTATAGCGTTTGTACATCTATAAATTTCCTGCACATATAACTCACCAGTTGACTATAAAGATTTTTATAAGTGAGACCAGATTATTCATGTGACACTTTAAGTGTAAAGGTCTTACACTTGAAAATAAACAGTGTGGCTGTTAAGATATACAATCCTGGTAAAGGGGAAGCAAGAATCTTAACAAATTGAAGACTACTGAAACTTTTCCTATTGAAGAGAATAAATAGATAATTGTTCTTCTGAAAATTTTTCAGTCAACGTGAACACATTAAAAATCACAGTCCTGGTGAGCAAAGTCTATAAAAATAACCTTTCGACTAAAAATTACAAACAAAAGAAGGTGCTTTAGATAATCTAAAGAGCATGATATGACAGAAACATTTTCAGCAGCCATTCCTCTCCTTGTTCCTAGATTTTTTTTATTTAACCAGTGGAATAAAAGTGCTATTTGATATTATTTGGAGGCTTGTTTTTATCTAAGAAGTTTTACAGGTGGGAATGGTAAGGAAAAGCTCAACAAAAATATCAAGAACTAAGCCTGACAGGCAATATAGGAAATCTGAAACAACTGTTCATTTTCTGTTTAACTTTTGTTTTTAGAGAAAGTAACTTTTTTACACAGGGACAGATATCAAAGAAATAATATGTAATACATTGTGGTCTAATAGCCATATTTGCTCTGCTCTTTGGGCTAAGAGTCAGGGCATGAAAAATGCCTTTATTACATAAAGTCTTTCTTTATAATGGTTATCCATTGTTAGCGATTTTTTGCCAGGGCAATTACTATGGATTTTGCAACTGGTATAAACTAAGGAGGAGCCCTGGTCTCTAGCCCTTCCTCTTCCCTAAGATAGTTAACCTAGGATAAATACCTTACTGAAGCCCTCATTATCTTCAACCATAAAAGAAGCAGGTTGGATCAAAATTTTGTCCCTTTCAGCTTTTATATTCTACTCTTTTATGGCTAAACAAGGAAATGAATGATCCTATATTAATACATAAGGACTAGTGAAAATGGGGAAACTATTTCTGATACAATAAGGTACCAAAAACTTCAATAAACAGAGGGAATACATAAGATTATAAAATCCATCTCTCTTGCCTGCCATACTAAAGACCAGGGTTCAATTCTTGGAGCCTGCCTAAAAAAAAAAAAAAAATCCATCTCAGGGTGCATGGGTGGTTCAGTGGTAGAATGCTCGCCTTACATGCAGGAGACCCAGGTTTGATTCCCGGACCATGCACCACCACCCCCACCACCCCCCAAAAAAACGCTATGTCAGACCTGCCACTGAGGGTGAAGCCCTAGGGAAAGAGTCTACACTCCACAACCCTTCTTCCTCCAAAATACTCTGGGAAGGTAAAATAAAAGGTAGTTTACCAAAACTAGCCCATGCTAGTTTAAACATAAAGATCATCTGTCACCTGTAATTTCAATTTAAAAGTAAGCAAATAAGAGATCTAAAAATAGAAGCTATGAATAGTTGACTGCATTTTCCAGATCACCAGAAGACCCTCTAACATTAATTCTTGCTACCAAATTAGGTCCAGGGGCAGAGGATATCCTCATTTTACAGAACCTGAAATACCAGCATTCACAGGGGTTTTCTGAATGGTCTTTGGACATTGGAATAGCTTCTCTGTATCAAAGAAGAAGCTGGTCTCTTCAGAAGAAACAAGGAATAATAGTTTTATTATCACAGTCCCAGACTCTACATATTTTGTACTAAGTTGAATATAGAAGGGGAAAAAAAACTTTCATCTCCACAATCTTTAAGTAATTCCTTTTAAAAGATTTCGAGACGCTACTTCTAAATGGAGGAATTGATGAGTGGAGATAGAAGGAACTACTGTTCTCCTGAGAGATCATTTTATTCACTTCTATTATGTTTTCACAAAAAGGTACAAATAATTTCAAATATCTTTGCCAACATTTCTACCCTAACAAGATTTTGTGTGCTCATTTCGGTCCTTATTTGCCCTTTAGTATGACATGTTTTAAACCTGTCAATAAGCTTGGAAACTGACAAGCAAGGTAAAAAAGATGACTGAATTGAAAAAAAAATCAATTAACGTTTTTGAAAAGTGGGAAATGAGTGCCTAGAGGGTGGGTAGGGTATAAAGAGCTAATGTTATTTCCAGTCCATTCCTACCAATGCCCATTCCCACATGACAAGGCTCCCACTCTTCAGGGATCAGAGCATGTTTTTAGCCCGTCTACGTCTTTTTGCCAAAGTACACACCACACCTCGCCTAACACAGCCTACATCTGTTAGAATGGTAGTGCAGCCACTGAGTCCCTGCAGCACACGGAAGTAGTGTCCTATAATGAAAACGTGCAACGTGTCAGTCGGCTTAGGGGTTTCTGGGGCGGCAACAACTGCAGCAAATCATCACTCTCCAAAATGGGGCCACAAAATCTGAGTTGGGGGTGGGGGGTCGGTGGGTCCTTTTCTTTTCTACCCTTTCTTGTTTTCTGTGGTTGTTGTTTCCTTAACGTGGGAGTGGGGGAGCAGGACGGAAATACACTTGGTAATGATCTCCATTTCAAGAGAGACAAGGAACTCCTGGCAACCTAGGGTCCCTTGGGATGCTACTTTGAAAGAAAGAAGAGTAAGTTTCATTCTCAGTAACCTCACTCCTTGACACTGAGAGTCATTGATTGTTCGCGGAAAAGGCAACCGGTACTCAGATTCCTTTGCCCTATTCCTAGATACAAATCCCCTTTATGATTGGCAAAGTAAAAAAAAAAAAAAAAAGCCAAAGGAGACCCTGGTCTGGTCAGTGCCCTCACAGAAGCAGGCACTACCCAACTACCGTATCCTTTCTTTTCCAAAACTCGCAAATTAGTCCTCAAGTGGAATCGCGTGGAGTATGCAAAGAAGCAGTACTTACCCCCATTCATCCCTACGGACGGCTCCAGTTTAGCTCCGGCGATCGCCAATACTATTCCGAGCATGAACCATTCTTTCCTCATTCTCTCCAACAGCCCCATGTTTGTTAGGGTGGGTGGGTTTTGTTTATTTGTTTGGCTTTTTTTCTTTTCAAGCTGCGATCACTTAATCCCCGGGGCGTCTCCACACTTTCCTCGGTCCCTTCTGACAGGCAGCAGAGCAAGTCAAATTGCCACTCAAACTACAGACCACAGGGTTCCTCCGGAGGCTTTGAGGAGGGCTGGGAGTAGTAGTATCCAGTGACAGGAAAGTCTTACTGAGCGCCGCCATCACTACCATGCATCTTATAATAGAAGCGCATACGGTGGGTAGGGGGCCGGTTTCCACAGCAGCTCCGGCCGCGAACGAACAAGCGCAGATGCTCTAAACTGGTAACAGAGACCAAGCTGGCAGCTGCGGATAACAGGGGCAAGGAGGCTGACTGCACGGTGGAGCTGACAGACCCGCGGTCGCCAAGATATGCGGAGCCTTAGGAATGACTGCCGCGGGGAGCTGCATGAGGTGCCACAACCTCCCAGCCTCACATAGGGTTCCATTCCAACAAACCTTCCGGCACAGCGGCTTTGGAGCATATCCATGGAGCATATCCACTAGAAGTTTCTCTTGAGTCTCCTCCGTGAGCCTGCGGGAAAGGGCTGCCGTGCAGTTGATGCAGAGATTTCTCTGTCGGCAGCGGTGGCTGTGGCGTGCAAGTTTATAGGGCCGCGCTTCTTGGAGGCATTACGACGCTTCCCAGATGCCGGCGTTGACGCGTGCGCGGAGGGCGGGAGTAGCAGCTGTCGGTCTCCGGGTCTCCGGGTTCCTGGAGGGAGCCGCGGGAATTAGTTGCGGTTAGGTCGGCGCCTGAACCCAGGTTGAGGGCGCGAGAAGGCCAGGAGTTTAAACCCGGGAGTGATCGGGAAAGGTGGGCTCCGACTAGACGCCCAAGTTCTCAGGACCTCCCACCGCCCCAGGTCCGCCGAGCTGGGAAAGGGAGGGCCGGACCACGCCAGGTGGGTGTCGGGCAGCTGGGCGCTCGGGCCCAAACCCCACCCCCACCCCACCGGCCCTTGAGACTGGGGAGGATTGCACTGCTCGGGTTTTAGGTTCCTTCATTATGGTAAGGGTACTTGTTCTTTGCGGGACGGTGAGTGACTGCTTGCTTAAGCCCCAAATCGTGGGGGCGAAGTGAAGTCTGTGCTGGCTAGTCCGGAGGGCACGCTGGTACCCGCTCTGACCCGACAGGCCCACTCCGCCCCCCTCCCCACCCAGAACTGACCCACCCAGGCTTCCCACTCTGGGGAAGGGGGATTAGGGAGTTCAGGGCAAAAGCAGTAAGGGGTCTAGTCTGGGGTTGCCTTCCTCTTCCTCGCATGCTAGATTCAATCAGCCCTCCCAGATTCTCCCTACAAGTGTTTTCTGGCAACCAGTGACATTGATATAGTTTGATGAATGAACTTTCCTACTGGCAGTTCTAACAGAAGCATCAACCTCTCCCCATTAGGCACCTCAAAAATAAATATATGCATACATACATGTTGTGTGACATTTTTAAGTAGCCTGATATCTGCCACTTTAACGGTTAAATATAGAATTTGAGGTTTGAAAGGGATTTCCAGGGATGTTTAGAGATACCATACTTTGATATTAAATTTATCCAAAGCTTCAGAGGTTCATTCTGTAATTTCCTCTATTTAATTTAGCTTTTTTTTTTTCGGTGACATGACTTGCTGTCCAACAACTAAACCATTTTATGCAGTTGTGCTACCAGTAGGTTAGACACTAAGGAGTATCATCTAATTATACATTCAGGCAGCTTAAAGAAAACTAAATCTCAAGATAAAAAGAGGTTAACAGACACAGATGACAAATAATTTTGCCTGAACATAGATAAGGAAACATGTAAGATGTGATAAAATCTGATGTTAATCATCAGGTAGTCACAAAGTAAGTGGAGATATATAAAAGATAGTTTATAGCACAATGAATTTCTTAAAGTAATTTACTAGGTCAAAGAGTCATATGTCTCAGCCATTAAAGGGATGCTTTTGTATTAAGAGATCATTAAACGTGCATCTGAAACTGAGCTTATTTAACTTTATGGATATTCACAAATTCTTATTTACCAAGAACTCTTTGATCTGTTTAGAACAGAATCTAAGTCATGGAAAGTCTTTTGTTTTGTTTTTAATGGCATTTAAAGGTAAAGAATAGAATGCAGTGTGAATTCTGTACTGTTAAGCTTTGTGTTCGTGTCCTAGGGTGCTATAAGAAATACCTAAAACCAGGTGATTTAAAAAAAAAAAACTTTTTTAATTTTGGAGGTCAAAGGTATGGAATCAAGATGTCAAGACCATACTCCTTCTGGAAGCTCAAGGGGCAGGAAGGGGGGATCCTTCCTTGCCTCTTCCAGCTTCTGATGACCTGTGGGTATTTCTTGACTTCCTTGTCTTACAGCCACATCACTCCAGTCTCTGCTTGTGTCTTCACTCTTCTGTCTGCGTTTCTTATAAGGACACTTGTTATGGGATTTGGGTCCCACTTAGATAATCAAGGATGAACTCTTCATCTCAGGATTCTTCGTTATGTCTGCAAAATCCCTTTTTCCAAATGAGGTAACGTTCACAGGCCCTTCCCTGCCTTCTCTTTCTTCCATTACTATTTTTGTTCTGTAACTCTATCACTCTTCTCTCACTCATTTTGACCTTGTCATTTTTCTCTTGTTCCCCTGACCCGGCACAATTATTTCTCTCTTTCATTTACTCCTACCATTTCACTTGGTTCACCTGACTTCAACTGAATCAATGCACATGCAAAATCACATAGATCTAAAAGATACAGGATAATATTACTCAATAAATATATTCATTTATTGAACAAACACTTAATGTTCCTCTGCTGTATGCCAGGCATGGTATAGCTATGTCCGGTGCTGAGCAGTCAATGGTGACCAAAAAAAGACATGAGACCTGCCCTCAGGAAAGTTATAATGTAGTGGAAGAGAACGCTGCCAACAAATATGTAATCACATGCTGTGGCTAGTGGAAGAAAAAGAATAGGATGCAGGAAATTGTCTAGATTGGGGTTGAAGAAGGTATCCCTGAGATCTGAAGAATCAGTAGGCATATGGGAGAAAGCTGTTGCTAAGGCAAGAGAGAGCTGGACACTACATGGAGTTGAAAAGACCAGTACTGGCTAGACTTGTCAGTAAGGGAAAGCAATGTGACAAAGTTGGGAAGCTAGACGTGGTATGGATCTTGTGAGACCTCCCATGTTATGGTTAAAAATTTAAATTTTAGAAACTGTGGGAAGCCACTGAAGGACTTTACGCTAGAATGATATGTCCAGATTACATTTTAAGAAAGAACTGGAAAGATTATTTTAGAAGTAGTCTCTGGCCAAATAGGTCAGGAAGAAGTGACCTAGTCAATGGAGCTGAAAGTGGAAAAGAGGCAATTCGTGTGAGAAATGTTAAGTGGGAAGGATCAAACATAAATTATCAGGGTGAGTCATGGTGGCTCAGCAGGCAGAGTTCTCACCTGCCATGCCAGAGACCTGGGTTCAATTCCTGGTGCTTGCCCATGCAAAAAGATAAAAATAAATTATCAGTTCGGTGATGTCATCAACATTGTAATGTAAGACATCCCCTGAAAAAACCTTCCCAGAAATTCAGCAAATAAAAGGACAAATCACACTTGCTTAGGACTTTGGAGAATGGTAGAGATTAGGGAAGGACTCCATAAATACTGAATTGAAGAAAAAGGAAAATATCAAGTAGGAAACTTCCATCCCAAACTATTAGTCTTCTTCCCTCCCCCTCACTCAGTACCAAGAACAATAGGAGTTGCTTAGAGGTGGCAGCCCAGATCCCTCCCACCACCCACGGAAGGACACAGACTATAGTTCTAACTAACAGTAGTGAATTAGAACCCCACACATGTCCAGGCATAGGGACCCAAGTCCACAGAGACCCAGTTCAGAACATAAGTGTCTGAGTGCTGCATAGAAAAGGGACCCCAGGAGGAAGAAAAGAGAGGCTCTTCTAGAATTGCAGCTGGCAAGACGTGTGCTCACTCAATCCTGTTACTGTCGGCTGACCAGAGAAGAAATAGACAACCTAGACAATTCTAAATAGACAAATAGACAGACAAATTATAAGTAAAGAGATTTTATTAGTCCTCAAAAACCTCCCAAGAAAGAAAAGCCCAGGACCAGATGGCTTCACAGGGGAATTTTACCAAACATTCCAAGAAGACTTACCATGAATCCTGTTCAAACTCTTCCAAGAAATTGAAGAGGAGGGAACATTACCTAAGTCACTATGAAGCCAACATCATGCTAATACCAAAGCCAGATAAATATACTACAAAGAAAAAAAATTACAGACCAGTTTCTCTTATGAATATGTGTTCTGGTTTACTAGCTGCTGGAATGTGATATAACAGAAACAGAATGGCTTTTAAAAAGGAGGAATTCAATAACTTGGAAGTTTACAGTTCCAAGCCCATGAAAATGTCCCAATTAAAGCAAGGCTATGAAAATGTCCAATCTAAGGCATCAGTGAAAGATACCTTGGTTTAAGAAGGTTACTGATGTTCAGGGTTTCTCTCTCAACTGGAAAGGCACATGGCGCACATGGTGGTGTCCACTAGCTTTCTCTCCAGGCTTCTTGTTTCATGAAGCTCCCGCGGGGGTATTTTCCTTCTTAATCTCCAGAGGTCTCTTGCTGTGTGGGCTAATGGTTCTCGTTGCTCTCTTGTGGCTCTCTCCAAAATGGTTCCTCTTTAAAGGATTCCAGTAAACTAATCAAAACCCACGTAGAATGGATGGAATCACATCTCCCTCTAATCAAATGTTAATACCCACGATTGGGTGTGTCACATCTCTGGGGAGATAATCTGATCAAATTTCCAACATATGATGCTGAATAGGGATTAAAAGAAACTGCTGCCTCCACAAGATAGATCAGGATTAAAACATGGCTTTTATAGACACATAATACTTTCAAACCAGCACAATATGGATGCAAAAATCCTCAACAAAATGCTAGTAAACCAAATCCAATAGCCCATTAAAAGAATAATATACCATGATCAATTGTGTTTTATACCAGGTATGCAAAGGTAGTTTAACATAAAATCAGTGTAATGTTCCACATTAACAAAATGAAGGGGGAAAAAACACATGATTATGTCCACTGGCAGAAATTGCATTTGACAAAATTAATCATCCTTTCTTAATAAAAACACTTAGAAAAATAGGAATAGAAGACAACTTCTTCAGCATATACGAAAAACCCACAGCTAACATAATACTCCATGGAGAAAGAGTGAAAGCTTTCCTTCTAAGATCTGGAAGAAAGCACAGATGCCCACTGTCACCACTGTTATTCAACATTTTTACTGGCTCTCTAGCCAAAGCAGTTGGGGAAGAAAAAGAATTAAAAGTCATCCAAATTGGAAAGGAAGAAGTAAAATTTTCATTATTTGCAGATGACATGATCCTATATGTAGAAAGTCCCCCCCCCCCCAAAAAAAATACTACATGAAAGCTACTAGAACTAATATAAATGTGATGGGGCAAAGTGGTGGAGTAGAAGATCAACACACAAAAATCAGTAGTGTTTCTATACATTAATGAGCGGTCTGAGGAGGAAATCAAGAAAAAAATTTTCATTTGCAATAGCAACTAAAAGAATCAAATATCTCAGGATAAATCTAACCAAGGATGTAAAACATGTACACTGAAAACTACAAAAATTGAAAAAGAAATCAAAGAAAATGTAAATAAATGAAAGGACATTCCATATTCATGGATTGGAAGTCCATGAGGATGTATCATTAGGATGTTCCAAAATGATTTACAGATTCAATGCAATCCGATCAAAAGTCCAATAGCCTTCTTTGCAGAAGAGGAAAAGCCAATTATCAAGTTTATATGGAAGGATAAGGGGCTCCATTAGTTAAAAATGTTTGAAAAAGTAGAATGAAGTTGAAAGACTCACATTTCCTGATTTTAAAGCATATTACAAAGCATGATATTGGCACAAAAAAAGATATATTGACCAATGGAATCAGTTGAGAGTTCAGAAGTAGACCATCACATCTATGACCAATTGACTCTTGACAAGGCTGCCAAGTCCACTCAACTGGGGGAAAAATTAGTCTCTTCAACAAATGGTGAGGGGAGAATTGGATATCTATATGCAAAAGAATAAATCTCCTCCCTCTCTTTCCCTTATAAAGACACTTACAGTTATGCAGGACATAAACAAATAATCTAAAATAACTTCCCTATCTCAAGAACCTATCCCTATCACATCTGCAAAGACCTTTTGCCATGTAAGGTATTCACAGTTTCCAGGGTTTAAGACACAGACATCTTTAGGGGTCCATTAGTCTGCCTACCACAGCATGTTAAAGAAATAGAAACAAGATCAATGAGGTTGGGAGAAAGGTGGAGAGAAAGGCAGGGGCTGAGTGAGACAGAGTATGTACACCTTTGCAGACCAGGTTATGAAGTTTAGATTTCACTTAAGTGTGGTAGGAACCCATGGGAAAAATTTAAGCAAGGAAAAATCATTGTTTTGAAAAATTCACTCTGGCCGCTGTGCAGGAAAAGCAATTTTAAAGAGGAAGTAAGGACACCAATCAGAAGACTGTTGAGGGGGTTCAATTTACAGCACTTGTTGGCCGACTGATACATTGGATTTAGGCAAATGACAGAATGAGAAATCAGAGATGACTTTTAAGTTTTAGCTAGATCTGTTGGTTTGGATAAATATTGCCATCATTTGCAAAGATGAGGAACAGCAGATTTAGTGAGGAAAATCAAATGATTGAGAAAATTTTGAGGTGCCTGTTAAAAATTCAGATGGAGATTAGGCAGCCAGTGGTTTAGCAGTTCATAATAGTAGGTCAGGGCTAGAGATTAAAATTCAAGTGTCATTGGCATGAGAAGTTTTTAAAGCCATGAGAATGCCTTAAGGAGAGATCCATGTGGCAAGGACCTGATTTCTTCCTCCAACAGCCAGCCATCACCTAAACCTAGGAAGTGGATCCTCCCAGAGTGGAGCCCCACCTACATCTCGCACCTTTCAGAAAGCCCCTGAGCCACAGGCACCCAACTAAGCTGCACCTGAATTTTTGACCCACAGAAGCTGTGAGATAATAAATATTTGTTGTCTTAAGCTGCTAAATTTTGAGGTAATTCTTTATGCCACAGTATAGATAATTAATGCCAAAGCCAAATTGGAAAAAGTTGAAAAGTGGCTGCAATGACATAGACATCTCATTCAAGAAGTTCTGTTGTGCTGATAAGCAAAGAATTACATGGTTACTGTAGGGAGAAGTAGAATCGAACAGGGTTTTTTTTCCTTTTGAAGATGATGATATTCAGGCATTTTCATATGCTGATGAAAAGGATTCATTAGAAATGGAACTTTTTTTTTTTGGTGTGTGGTCCGGGAATTGAACCTAGGCCTCCTGCATGTAAGGCGAACATTCTACCACTGAACCACCCCTGCATCCAGAAAGGGAACTCTTAATAATGAATTCCTAATCCTCAGAACCTGTGAATAAGTTAGCTTATGTGGCAAAAGGGACTGTATTATGTAGGGTTCTCTAGAGAAACACAATCAACAAGGAACACACGCAAAAAAATTTATAAATTTTATAAATAAAATTTATAAAAGTGTCTCACGTGACCACAGGAATGCAGAGTTCAAAATCTGCAGGGCAGGCTGTGAAGCCGACGATTCTGTGAGAGGGTCTGGATGAACTCCACAAGAGAGGCTTGCCAGCTGAAGCAAGAAAAGAGCCTGGCTCTTCTGAGTCCTACTTAAAAGGCTTCCCGTGATTACATTAAGCATCACTCAGTGCAGAAGACACTCCCCTTTGGCTGATTACAAATGGAACCAGCTGTGGATGCAGCTGACGTGACCATGATCTAATTCTATGGAATGTCCTCATCACAGCAGACAGCCCGACACTTGTCCAACCAGACAAACAGGTACCACAACTTGACCAAGTTGACACATGAACCTGACCATGACAGTCCACCCCTTGTCAACTTGGCAGCTATACATATCACCTTAAACCATACCGAATTTCCAAATAAAAAAACAGTAAAACACACGTTTTTTTCTTTTACTTAACAATACTCAACTGTCCTGCATATAACTGGAAGCACATTAAATCTCTCCAGAAAGGGCACAAATCCTTGGGCAACATTCATTCTGAAACCTGATATCTTACAACTGTAATAGTATAACATGAATAAAACAGCATTACAGTCCTCATTTCTATAATTGATCACATGGTTGTAGTTCATATTTATCACCACCTTCTTCCACTACCCATTCCATGTTCCCTTTACCCTCAGCAAGCACTTCAGCTGGCCATGGTTCTTTGCCTGGTGGGGTGACCCTAAACCTCGATTACTGAAATTCCAGAGCCATTGGTAGTCCTGCCTGGATTGGGTTGTTGCAGTTTTCCATTGATTTTAATCACAGGGCATGGTAGTACTAAAAGACACCCTAGGGGATCTCCTATATTCCAAGAAAACTCTTCTTTACCCCCATTATGTAGTTGCAGTCCTACAACCCCCTGATAGTCAGGCTCAATCATCCCAGATGAAAATGTAATCCCCTTCTTAGCTTGTTGATCCAGTAGCATAAGTGGCCCAAAGTGACCACATGGCAGTCTTAGATTCCAGTTCAATGGAATCATTGTTGTTTCTCCTGCTGGAAGCACTCCCCATTTCAGAACTAAACATGTAGACCAGCAGAGCTCAGGGTTGCAGGGACAGGAAGCAAAAATTTCCCTAGTAGGTCACCAGGGGTAATAGTGAGTGGTACCACTCCCATTTCCACCCCTTGCTTCCTGGACCCATGGATGCTGACTATGGGAGAAACAGCACCATACAACGATTGCTGTTTCAGAGCATATACAGCTTCCCGAAGAACATTACTCCAGCCCTTTCAGGTATTGCCACCTAGTTGGCACTGTAATTGAGTTTTCAAAAGGCCATTCCACTGTTCTATCAATCCAGCTGCTTCTGGATGATGGGGAATATGGTTAAACCAGAGAATTCGATGAGCATGTGCCCATTCCTGCACTTCATTTGATGTGAAGTGTGTTCCTTGATCAGAAGCAATGCTATGTGGAATACCATGGTGATGGATAAGGCATTCTGTAAGCCCATTGATGGTAGTTTTGGCAGAAGCATTGCGTGCAGGGAAAGCAAACCCATATCCAGAGTAGGTGTCCATTCCAGTTAGAACAAATTGCTGCCCCTTCCATGAAGGGAGTGGTCCAATGTAATCAACCTGCCACGATGTAGCTGACAGGTCACCTTGGGGAATGTTGCCATATCGGGGGCTGAGTGTGGATCTCTGCTGCTGGCAGATTGGGCACTCAGCAGTGGCTGTAGCCAAGTCAGCCATGGTGAGTGGAAGTTCAAGTTGCCGAGCCCATGCACAACCTCCGTCTCTACCACCATGACCACTTTGTTCATGAGCCCATTGGGCAATGACAGGAGTTGCTGGGGAAAGAGGCTGACTGGTATCCACAGAACGGGTCATCTTATCCATGTGATTATTCAAACCTTCCTCTGTTGAAGTCACCCTCTGGTGCACATTCACATGGGACACAAATATGTTCATGTTTTTTAGCCTACTTAGAAAGGTCTATCCACATACTTCTTCCCCAGACCTCTTTGTCACCAATTTTCCAATTATGGTCATTTCAAGTCCCTGACCATCCAGTTAAACCACTAGCAACAGCCCATAAGTCAGTATACAAACACACCTCTGGCCAGTTCTCCTTCCAAGAAAAATGAACAACCAGGTGCACTGCTTGAAGTTCTGCCCACTGGGAGGATTTCCTCTCACCATTGTCCTTCAAGGACACCCCAGAAAGGGGTTGTAGTGCTGCAACTGTCCACTTTCAGGTGGTATCTGCATATCATACTGAACCATCTGTAAACTAGGCTCGAGTTTTCTCTTCTTCAGTCAATTAACTGTAAGGAGTTCCCCAAGAGGCCATAGCTCTGGTCTGAGAAAGAGAAGGTAATGTGGCAGGAGTGGAGATCTTGGGCAGTTGGGCAACTTCCTCAAGTAACTTACTTGTGCCTTTAGGACCTGCTCTGGCCCTATCTCTTATATACCATTTCTATTCTACAATAGAGTGCTGCTGCACATGCCCAACTTTATGGCTTGGTGGGTCAGACAACACCCAACTCATAATAGGCAACTCAGGTCTCATGGTAACTTGGTGGCCCATGGTTAAGCATTTAGTCTCTACTAAGGCCCAGTAGCAGGCCAAAAGCTGTTTATCAAAAGGAAAGTAGTTATCTGCAGCAGATGGTAAGGCTTTGCTCCAAAATCCTAAGGGTCTGCATTGTGATTCTCCTATAGGGGCCTGCCAGAGGCTCCAGAAGCATCTCTATTTGCCACTGACACGTCCAGCACCATTGGATCTGCTGGATCATATGGCCCAAGTAGAGCAGTTGGACCTGTTGCAGAGCCTCCTCTTGTTCAGGACCCCACTCAAAATTAGCAGCTTTTCTGGTCACTCACCAAATGGGCCAGAGTACCACACCCAAATAAGGAATATGTTGTCATGAAAATCCAAAGAGACCAACTAAGTGTTGTGCCTCTTTTTTCGTCATAGGAGGGGCCAGATGCAGCAACTTACCCTTCCTCTTAGAAGGGATATCTCCACATGCCCCACACCACTCGACACCTAGAAATTTCACTGAGGTGGAAGGCCCGTGTATTTTTGTTGGATTTATCTCCCATCCTCTGAAATGCAAATCCATTACCAGAGTAGTTACTACTTCTTGCTCACTAGGTCCAATCAACATGATATCATCAATATAATGGACCAGTGTGATATCTTGTGGGAGGGAGAAATGATCAAGTTCGCTGAAGACAAGATTATGACATAAGACTGGAGAGTTGATATACCCCTGAGGTGGGACAGTGAAAGTATACTGCTGACCTTTCCAGCTGAAAGCAAACTCTTTCTGGTGGTCCTTACTAAGAGCTATTGAGAAAAAAGCATTTGCCAGATCAATAGCTGCGTATCAGGTACCAGGGAATGTATTGATCTGCTCAAGCAAAGATACCACATCTGATATAGCAGCTGCAATTGGAGTTACCACCTGGTTGAGCTTACAGTAATCCACTATCATCCTCCAAGACCCCTCTGTTTTCTGCACAGGCCAAATAGGAGAGTTGAATGGGGATGTGGTGGGAATCACCACCCCTGCATCCTTCAAGTCCTTAAGAGTGGCAGTAATATCTCTGCAGTCCGTCCAGGAATCCATTATTGCTTCTGATGTTCTGTTTTGCTCAGCAAGGGCTGTTCTAGTGGTTTCCACTTGGCCTTTCTCACCATAATAGCCCTCACTACATGAGACAGCCAATGTGGGGATTCTGCCAGTTGCTCAGTATGTCTATACCAATTATATATTCTGGAACTGGGGAAATAACTACAGGATGGGTCCGGAGGCCCACTGGACCCACTGTGAGATGGACCTGAGCTAAAACTCCATTGATCACCTGGCCTCCATAAGCCTCCACTCTGACTGGTGGACCAGAATGACGTTTTGGGTTCCCTGGAATTAATGTCACTTCTGAACCAGTGTCTTATAATCTTCAAAAATACCTGATCATTGCCTTTTCCCCAATGCACAGTTACCCCAGTAAAATGTTGTCAGTCTCCTTGGGGAAGGCTTGGAGGAAGAATAACAATATAAATTTGTGGCAGTGTAACAGGGTTCCCCCCCAAAGGGACCTGGCCTCACCTTCATTCAAGGGACTCTGGGTCTGTAAACTGTCTCAAGTCTGGAAATTGATTAAGGGGCCATGAATCTGTGTTTTGCAATTCACATTAGACTTCTGTTCACTTAACCTAGAACTGTTTTGTTTATACACCTTGAATAATGTTTATACAGCTGTGTATGTTTAAACGGTCATATAATTTTGACGCCTGCTTTGAATTTATTGTCTATTATAACAGCCACGTCTACTCTGTCTTTGGTGATTAAGTGCTGCCACTTGGCTTCTGCCAACTCGGGATCCTGTCATCCCCATTATGTTTAAGGATTCCAGCTCAGTGACAGCAGTTCCCACAGTAATATCTGATGTACAGAGAAGTGCAATCACAGAGCCCTTCAGGGATGATGGAGCTAGTCTCACGAATTTATTTCTCACTGTTCTGGCAAAAGGTGCATCCTCCGGACATTCCTGAGGTGTAAGAGCAGGCTTTGCATGATAAGTTCACTCTAACATTCCAATATCTCTAAGCCTCTGGATCCCCTCATCTATATTTTACCAGGGCAGTTCAGGCATTTCAACCTCAGGTAATGTTGGCCACTTTTTGATCCATGTTTCAACCAACCATCCAAACAAACTGTTATTACCTTTTCTAACCCCTCGAGCTATAACATTGAATGCAGAATCTCTGCTTAGTGGGCCCATATCAATAAATTCAGCCTGATCCAGCCTTCTGTTCCTCCCACCATTATCCTACACCCTTAAAATCCATTGCCACACATATTCCCCTGATTTCTCTCTATATAAATTTGAAAACTCGCACAGTTCTTTTGGAGTATAATGTAACTCCTCATGTGTGATACTTTGTACCTCACCTTTAGGGCCTGTTGGGACTTTAGTCTAGTTATAGGTATGGAAGAAAAGAGGGGTGGGGGGTGGATCATGGAAAGAATTAGAAATATCTTCCAAGCCATTTGCTTCAGGGCCTTCATTTGCAGTTTCATCTGGTGAAACAGGGTTAATCATTCTAGGGCTAATCCCTTCAGGAGAAGGCTGGGTGGCCAACTCCTCAAGGTAGGCTGGAGGTGGGGTGGCTATGTCCTCAGGGCAGACTATTACAGGGTGATCTAGAGAAGACTCAGCATGGCCTAGGGTTTCAACCTCACCCCCGACATCATTATCAATCCATATGTCACCATCCCATTTTTCAGGGTCCCACTCCTTTCCAATCAATGTCCTCACTTTAATGGCAGACTCCATGCAACATTGAGATTTCAGTTTACGTTGTAAAGTTGCTACTCTAACAATAAGATTCTGAGTCTGATTTTTAGAGATCTCAATTCTACAGCTACAGGAAATAAGATTTTCCTTCAGGATACTCATAGACACTGCTGCATCTCTCAGATGGCTCTTAAGCTTCTTGTTTGAAGTCTTAATCCCATCCGTTTCACTCCTTAATGTAGCTGGTGTATCTAACAACAACCAGCCAACATCTCTATACCTCTTATTTCCACAAAACTCTGTAAAGGTGTCAAACACATCATCACCCAGAGCGTGGCTTTGTACAAGTGAAGCATTAGGAGGATCAGATGGTGATATTTTGACTATCTCTTTTGCCAACTCACTCCATGGATTGGGAGTGTCATTCTGATTATGGGAATCAGAGTCCTTAATGCCTTTGAGTCCAGTCAGAGTAGAAAACCATTCATAAAAACCCATTGTTAAGATTCTGTTTCCTAAGAACCACTCCTGGTACCAAGATGTTTAGTTATGGTTCTCTAGAGAAGCAGAATCAACAGGGAACACTCTCAAATATAAAATCTATAAAAGTGTCTCACGTGACTTCAGGAATGCAGAGTCCAAAATCCTCAAGGCAGGCTGTGAAGCCAATGATTCCAATGGAGGGTCTGGATTAACTCCACAGGAGCGGCTCATCAGCTGAAGCAGTAAGAAGCCTGTCTCTTCTGAATCCTCCTTAAAGGGCTTCCAATGATTAGATTAAGCATCATTCATTGCAGAAGACACTCCCCTTTGGCTGATTACAAATGGGATACAGCTGATGTGATCATGATCTAATTGTATGAAATGTCCTCATGGCAACAGACAGGCCAGCACTTGCCCAACCAGACAAACAGTTACCACAACTTGGCCAAGTTGACACATGAACCTGACCATGACAGGGACTCTGCAGATGAATTTAAGTTAAAGATTTAAAAATAGGGAGATTATCCTAGATTATCTGTGTTGGCCTTAGATTATCTGTGTTGGCCCAATCCAATCCAGGATTGGAAAATATCTTGGATTATCCAAGTGGACATAATGTAATCACAAAGGTCCTTAAACCCTTAAGTGTTCTTTTAAGGACCCTTAAAAGAAGAAAGAGGAAAGCAGAACAGTCTGAGAAAGAGATGTGATGATGGAAACAATTTGGAATGATTTGATTGCTAGAAGGGGGTGTAAGCCAAGGAATGTGGGCAGCCTGTAGAAGCTGGAAAAAGAATTCTACCCTAGAGCCTCCAGAAGTAAGGCAGCCTAGCCAACATTTTAATTTTAGCCCAGGGAAACCTGTTTCAGACTTCTTGTTTACAGAACTGTTAAATAATTACTTTGTGTTGTTTTAAGCCACAAGGTTTATAGTAATTTGCTACAGCAGCTGTAGGAAACTGATACAGATTGTGGTATGTGGAAGTGGGGTGCTACTGTAACAAGTACCTTATAATGTGGAAGTGTCTTTAGAACTCGGCAGAGGATAGATAAACTTTGAGAAGCATGATAGAAACCCCTAGAATGTCTTAAACATACTGTAAGTAGAAATATGTACATTGACAAGTCTGCTAGGGAAGACTCAGAACGCAGTGAAGAATGGTGGACAAATACATAGCATCTTAGAAAATACCTGTCTTGAACAGACTGTTCATAAAAGCATGGCCATTAGAAGCATGCCCAGTAAAAGCTCATAAGGCAATGAAAAGAGTGTTGTTCCCTACTCATACCCAGAGTCTCACCCATACCTAATTTAGGTGGTTTACATGATGAGATGTTGGACTTTGAGTTCATGCTGTAATGGGTTGAGACTTTAGGGGACATTAAGATGGGGTGAATGTATTTTGGATGCAAGATGAATGTGAATCTTTGTGGGACATAGAGCAGACTATGAAAGGCAGAATAATGGCCCTCCAAATATGTTCACTTCCTAATCCCCAGAACCTGTGAATATATTATTTTACATGGTGAAAGGGACTTTGCAGACATTATTTATTAGGGATTTTAAGATAGGGAAAATTTCCTGGATTATCCAAGCATATCTAATGTAATCACAAAGGTCCTTAAACCCTTAAATTTGGAAGAGAGAGGCAGAAGTCAGAGACCAAAATGTGATGGTAGAAGCAGAGTTTGGAGTACCGCAGTTGTTAGAAAGGGGTCATAAACTAAGGAATATAGGCTGCCTGTAGAAGCTGGAAAAGGCAAATAAATGGGATTCTTCCCTAAAGTCTCTAGAAATGAGGCAGCTTTGCTGGCACCTTGATTTTAGTCCAGTAAGACATATTTAAGACTTCTGAGCTCCAGAAATGAAAGATAATAAATTTGCATTGTTTTAAGCCACTAAGTTTGTGGTGATTTGTTACAGCAGTCATAGTATAATATCCATTGTAATGAAGTACTTGAGTAGGTAAATATTGAACCTTTCTATGAAAATGGGAGGGATACTGGAAAACGTTTGCTTCAAGCAGTGGAATCTTACAGAAATTTAGAGCACAGGCAAATCTTTTCTATTCCCAGACCATGTAACCTCGGAAATGACCACATTTCCTTTAGAGAGGTCGTTTCTATAATATAATGCATGATATTCCTGAGGAATTGATAAAGGAGGGATATATAAAGTAAGTCCAGAGGAGAAGTTATTACATGGAGTAGTTGCACAATGATCTGGTTATCTATTGCTGCATGACACAGGACTTCAAAACATAAAGGATTAAAGCATGAACCAGCTTCTGTCTCCTTTAAAAGCATAGCTCTTTTCTCAGTCACACACACTCCAAACTGCAGCATTATCCTTTATTGCTACCTCTCCTAATCTACAACTTATCAGTCACCAAAATTAGTTTGTGTTTCCATCCAAAATTGTACTCATTTGTGTCCAAACCAATATAACAAACAAAAATATGTTTGTTGTACTGCTACCCTATTTCAATTTGTTTTTTTTTTTTTTTTGGACCATTGCAATAGACTCTACCTAATGCATCTTTCCATCTCTGTAATTCTAATAATACTACCTCTCTGTTCAAGTAGTATTCAATATCTCCCCAGCACAGTGCCTGGCACACAATAATTCCCCAGTGTGCATTTGTTGAATAAAAGTTCAACCAATTTCATTTATCCAATTTGCTTCACACTGCTATTTCTAATTACAAATTAATAAATTGACATTCTCTTTTCTCGTGAGTTTGCAAATGAGTTTGATCAGTTCTGGGATGCTGACAGGGTCATACTGGTGAGCCTGGTAAGCTCACAGAAAGAATGAATGATAGTGAACCTACCACAGTAAATGTGATTTCTTGGTGGCCAGCCAGGTGTCTTCTTCCAGTAACTCCCCAACTTGCCATTCAAGCTACAGGTATTATTTTCCTCACTATATAGATACAAAGACCAAGAAAGGTCAGGTAAAAGTTTTTCCTATGTCTGATAAGTTGCAAAACCCAAGTATCAAACCTAAGTAAGCCTGACCTCAGATACCCATGCAACCTGCATCAGTGGTTAAGGGTATGACGCTAAGCATCTAACTGTCCAGGCTATAATCGCGTCTCTTCTATTTACTGTAATACTCATGTCACCCTGGGAAAGTTACTTAACATTCTTCAGTTTTCATATCTGAAAATGGGGTATAATTATAGTACCTACCTAATCTGGGTTGTTATGGTGATGATAAAATGTATTAGAAACATGAGGGTTGTTGAAAAATATTTCTTTATTATTATAACACTGCCTCCCCGTATATTGACCCACAAAGAATTTTAACCTCTTTTATGAAAACTTTCCCTGCTCTCTTCAGCCAGAAATAATCTTCCCCTTTGTGAAATTGCTCATTTGTTGCAGTTACCACAAATTGTCGAATACACACTTTCTTACAACTAGACCCAAAACTTTCTATGGATAAGGACTAGAAAATAAAACTTTCTATGGTTTTTTTGTTGTTTTTGTTTTATCTCAGTGGCTGTCATGGTCAGGTTGATGTGTCAACTTGGCCAAGTTGTGGTATCTGTTTGTCTGGTTGGGCAAGTGCTGGCCTGTCTGTTGTGATGAGGACATTTCATATAATTAAATCATGTTCATGTCAGCTGCATCTACAGCTGATTCCATTCGTAATAAGCCAAAGGGGAGTGTCTTCTGCAATGAGTGATGCTTAATCTAATCACTGGAAGCCTTTTAAGGAGGATTCAGAAGAGAAGGCTTCTTACTGCTTCAGCTGGTGAGCCTCTCCTGTGGAGTTCATCTAGACCCTTCATTGGAATCATCAGCTTCACAGCCTGCCCTGTGGATTTTGGACTCTATGTTCCCATGGTTACATCAGACACTTTTATAAATTTTATATTTGCAAGTGTTTCCTGTTGATTCTGTTTCCTAAAGAACCCAAACTAATACAACTTGGTACCGAGAGTGGTTCTTAAGAAACGGAATCTTAAAAATGGGTTTTTATGAATGATTTTCTTCTCTGACTGGACTCAAAGGCATTAAGGACTCTGATTCCCATAATCAGAATGACACTCCCAATCCACGGAGTGAGTTGGCAAAAGAGATAGTCAAAATATCACCATTCAATTCTCCTTATGTTTCCCTTGTACGAAGCCAGACTCTGGGGGATGATGTGTTTGGCACCTTTACAGAATATTATGGAAATAAGAGGTATGGAGATGTTGGCTGGTTGTTGTTAGATACACTGGATACATTAAGGAGTGAAAGGAATGGGCTTAAGGCTTCAAACGAGAAGCTTAAGTGCTGTCTGAGAGATGTAGAAGTTTCTATGAGTATCCTGAAGGAAAATCTTATTTCCTGTAGCCGTAGACTTGAGATCTCTGAAAATCAGACTCAGAATCTTATTGTTAGAGTAGCAACTTTACAACGTAAACTGAAATCTCAGTCTTGCATGGTGTCTGCCGTTAAAGTGAGGGCATTTTTTGGAAAGGAGTGGGACCCTGAAAAATGGGATGGTGAAATATGGATTGATAATGATGTCGGGGGTGAGGTTGAAACCCTAGGCCATGCTGAGTCTTCTCTAGATCACCCTGTAATAGTCTGCCCTGAGGACATAGCCACCCCACCTCCAGCCTAGTTTGAGAAGTTGGCCACCCAACCTTCTCCTGAAGGGATTAGCCCTAGAATGATTAACCCTGTTTCACCAGATGAAACTGCAAATGAAGGCCCTGAAGCAAATGGCTTGGAAGATATTTCTAATTCTTTTCATGACCCACCCCCACCACCCCTCTTTTCTTCCAGACCTATAACTAAACTAGAGTCCCCTAAAGGTGAGGTACAAAGAATCACACATGAGGAGTTACATTATACTCCAAAAGAACTGTGTGCATTTTCAAATTTATACAGAGAGAAATCAGGGGAATATGTGTGGCAATGGATTTTAAGGGTGTGGTATAATGGTGGGAGGAATAGAAGGCTGGATCAGGCTGAATTTATTGATATGGGCCCACTAAGCAGAGATTCTGCATTCAATGTTATAGCTCAAGCAGTTAGAAAAGGTGTTAACAGCTTGTTTGGGTGGTTGGTTGAAACATGGATCAAAAGGTGGCCAGCATTACCTGAGGTTGAAATGCCAGAACTGCCCTGTATAATGTAGATGAGAGGATCCAGAGGCTTTGAAAGATTGGAATGTTAGAGTGAACTTATCATGCAAAGCCTGCTCTTACACCTCAGGAATGTCTGGAGGATGAACCTTTTGCCAGAACAGTGAGAAAAAAATTTGTGAGACTAGCTCCATCATCCCTAAAGAGCTCTGTGGTTGCACTCCTCTGTAGGTCAGATATTACTGTAGGAACTACTGTCACTGAGCTGGAATCCTTGAACACAATGGGGATGACAGGATCCACAGTTGGCAAAAGCCGGGTGGCAGCACTTAATCGGCAAAGACAGGGTAGACGTGGCTGTTATAATAGACAGCAAACTCAAAGCAGGCGTCAAAATTATATGATCGTGGAGATCTGTGGCATTGGCTAGTAAATCATGAGTTCTGGCATTTCAACCTCAGGTAATGTTGGCCACTTTTTGATCCGTGTTTCAACCAACCAAACAAACTGTTAATACCTTTTCTAACCCCCCGAGCGATAACATTGAATGCAGAATCTCTGCTTAGTGGGCCCATATCAATAAATTCAGCCTGATCCAGCCTTCTATTCCTCCCACCATTATACCACACCCTTAAAATCCATTGCCACACATAGTCCCCTGATATCTGTCTATATAAATTTGAAAGCTCACACAGTTCTTTTGGAGTATAATGTAACTCCTCATGTGTGATACTCTGTAGAAACACAATAGAAGGGCAGTGTACTAAATTCTTGTTCAAGCTGTATAAACAAAAGAGTTCTAAGTCAAGTGAACTGAAGTCTAACCCAAATTACAAAACACAGAGTCACTGCGCCTTAACCAATTTCCAGACTGACACAGTTTACAGACCCAGAGTCCCTTGAATAAAGAGGAGGCCAGGTCCCTTTGGGGGAGAACCTTGTTACACTGCGACAAATTTATACTGTTAATCTTCCTCCAAGCCTTCCCCAAGGAGACCGAAGGCCTTTTACCAGGGTAACTGTGCATTGGGGGAAAGGAAATGATCAGGTATTTTGAGGATTATTAGACACTGGTTCAGAACTGACAGTAATTCCAGGGGACCCAAAACGTCACTCTGGTCCACCAGTCAGAGTGGGGGCTTATGAAGGCCAGGTGATCAATGGAGTTTTAGCTCAGGTCCATCTCACAGTGGGTCCAGTGGGCCCCTGACCCATTCTGTATTTATTTCCCCATTTCCAGAATGTATAATTGGTATAGACATACTGAGCAACTGGCAGAATCCCCACATTGGCTCTCTAACTCCTTCAGTGAAGGCTGCTATGGTGGGAAAGGCCAAGTGGAAACCACTAGAACTGCCCTTACCGAGCAAAATAGTAAATCGAAAGCAATAACGGATTCCTGGAGGGACTGCAGAGATATTACTGCCACTCTTAACGACTTGAAGGATGCAGGGGTGGTGATTCCCACCACATCCCCATTCAACTCTCCTATTTGGCCTGTGCAGAAAACAGAGGGGTCTTGGAGGATGATAGTGGATTACTGTAAGCTCAACCAGGTGGTAACTCCAATTGCAGCTGCTATTCCGGATGTGGTATCTTTGCTTCAGCAAATCAATACATCCCCTGGTACCTGATACACAGCTATTGATCTGGCAAATGCTTTTTTCTCAATAGCTCTTAGTAAGGACCACCAGAAAGAGTTTGCTTTCAGCTGGAAAGGTCAGCAGTATACTTTCACTGTCCCACCTCGGGTATATCAACTCTCCAGTCCTATGTCATAATCTTGTCTTCAGCGAACTTGATCGTTTCTGCCTCCCACAAGACATCACACTGGTCCATTATATTGATGATATCATGTTGATTGGACCTAGTGAGCAAGAAGTAGTAACTACTCTGGTAATGGATTTGCATTTCAGAGGATGGGAGATAAATCCAACAAAAATACACGGGCCTTCCACCTCAGTGAAATTTCTAGGTGTCGAGTGGTGTGGGGCATGTGGAGATATCCCTTCTAAGAGGAAGGGTAAGTTGCTGCATCTGGCCCCTCCTATGACGAAAAAAGAGGCACAACACTTAGTTGGTCTCTTTGGATTTTCATGACAACATATTCCTTATTTGGGTGTGGTACTCTGGCCCATTTGGTGAGTGACCAGAAAAGCTGCTAATTTTGAGTGGGGTCCTGAACAAGAGGAGGCTCTGCAACAGGTCCAACTGCTCTGCTACTTGGGCCATATGATCCAGCAGATCCAATGGTGCTGGACGTGTCAGTGGCAAATAGAGATGCTTCTGGAGCCTCTGGCAGGCCCCTATAGGAGAATCACAATGTAGACCCTTAGGATTTTGGAGCAAAGCCTTACCATCTGCTGCAGATAACTACTTTCCTTTTGATAAACAGCTTTTGGCCTGCTACTGGGCCTTAGTAGAGACTAAATGCTTAACCATGGGCCACCAAGTTACCATGAGACCTGAGTTGCCTATTATGAGTTGGGTGTTGTCTGACCCACCAAGCCATAAAGTTGGGCATGTGCAGCAACACTCTATTGTAGAATAGAAATGGTTTATAAGAGATAGGGCCAGAGCAGGTCCTAAAGGCACAAGTAAGTTACTTGAGGAAGTTGCCCAACTGCCCAAGATCTCCACTCCTGCCACATTACCTTCTCTTTCTCAGACCAGAGCTATGGCCTCTTGGGGAACTCCTTACAGTTAATTGACTGAAGAAGAGAAAACTCGAGCCTAGTTTACAGATGGTTCAGCATGATATGCAGATACCACCTGAAAGTGGACAGCTGCAGCACTACAACCCCTTTCTGGGGTGTCCTTGAAGGACAATGGTGAGAGGAAATCCTCCCAGTGGGCAGAACTTCGAGCAGTGCATCTGGTTGTTCATTTTGCTTCGAAGAACTGGCCAGAGGTGTGTTTGTATACTGACTCATGGGCTGTTGCTAGTGGTTTAGTTGGATGGTCAAGGGCTTGGAATGACCATAATTGGAAAATTGGTGACAAAGAGGTCTGGGGAAGAAGTATGTGGATAGACCTGTCTGAATGGGCTAAAAACATGAACATATTTGTGTCCCATGTGAATGTGCACCAGAGGGTGACTTCAACAGAGGAAGGTTTGAATAATCACGTGGATAAGATGACCCGTTCTGTGGATACCAGTCAGCCTCTTTCACCAGCAACTCCTGTCATTTCCCAATGGGCTCATGAACAAAGTGGTCATGGTGGTAAGGATGGAGGTTGGTAATGGTGGTAGGGATGGGCTCAGCAACACGGACTTCCACTCACCAAGGCTGACTTGGCTATAACCACTGCTGAGTACCCAATCTGCCAGCAGCAGAGACCCACACTCAGCCCCTGATATGGCACCACTCCCTAAGGTGACCTGTCAGCTATGTTGTGGCAGGTTGATTACATTGGACCACTCCCTTCATGGAAGGGACAGCAATTTGTTCTAACTGGAATAGCACATACTCTGGATATGGGTTTGCTTTCCCTGCATGCAATGCTTTTGCCAAAACTACCATCTGTGGGCTTACAGAATGCCTTATCCATCATCATGATATTCCACACAGCATTACTTCTGATCAAGGAACACACTTCGCAGCAAATGAAGTGCAGGAATGGGCACATGCTCATGGAATTCTCTGGTCTTACCATGTTCCCCATCATCCAGAAGCAGCTGGATTGATAGAACGGTGGAATGGCCTTTTGAAAATTCAATTATGGTGCCAACAAGGTGGCAATACCTGAAAGGGCTGGGGTAATGTTCTCCAGGAAGCTGTATATGCTCTGAAACAGCATTCATTGAATGGTGCTGTTTCTTCCATAGCCAGGATCCATGGGTCCAGGAACCAAGGAGTAGAAATGGGAGTGGTATCACTCACTATTACACCTAGTGATCCACTAGGAAATTTTTACTTCCTGTCCCTGTGACCCTGAGCTCTGCTGGTCTACAGGTTTTAGTTCCAAAAGTGGTAGTGCTTCTTCCAGGAGAAACAACAATGAGTTCATTGAACTGGATTCTAAGACTGCCACCTGGTCACTTTGGGCTACTCATGCCCCTCGACCAACAAGCCAAGAAGGGGATTACATTATTCGCTAGGGTGATTGACAATGACCATCAAGGGGAAATAGGAGTGCAACCACACTCTTTCCTCTGAATCCTCCTTAAAAGGCTTCCGATGATTAGATTAATCATCACTCATTACAGAAGACACTCCCCTTGACTGATTACAAATGGAATCAGCTAGAGATGCAGCTGACTTGATCATGATTTAATTCTATGAAATGTCCTTATGGCAACAGACAGACCAGCACTTGCCCAAAAAGACAAACAGGTACCATCACTTGGCCAAGTTGACACATGAACCTGACCATGACAGTCCACCCCTTGTCAACTTGGCAGCTATACATATCACCTTAAACCATAACTAATTTCTAAATAAAAAACAATAAAACATACGTTTTTTCTTTTACCTAACAATACTCAACTGGAAACACATTAAATCTCTTCAGAATAGGGTGCAAATCCTTGGGTAATATTCATTCTTAAACTTGATATCTTACAGATTAAACAGTATAACATGAACAAAACAGCATTACAGTCCTCATTTCTGTAACTGATCATGTGGTTATAGTTCATATTTATCACTACCTTCTTCCACTACCATTCCAAGAAAAAGAAGAAACAGGCTTTTTCTTGCTTCAGTTGGTAAGCCTCTCCTGTAGAGTTCATCCAGACCCTCCATCAGAATCATCAGCTTCACAGCCTGCCCTGTGGATTTTAGACTCTGCATTCCCACAGTTACATGAGACACATATAAATTTTATATTTGAGAGTGTTCCCTGTTGATTCTGTTTCTCTAGAGAACCCTAACTAATACAGTGACATACATACCAACTTGCATAGTGTCATGTGATGAGAACTTGATAAATGTTTATTGACTTGAAGTGACGGTGTAGAATCAGACTTGAAGTGATGTTGTAGAGTCAATGTAAAGAAAAAAATCCAGAATTCACTTATGTTACAGAGGATGAAAAAGAGGATGCATTTTTGTGACTCTTTAATTTTAATTTAATTTTGTGACATCAAATTTAATTAGTTCCTAGGTATCCTAGTGATGATGGCTGTCCTGAAGTAATAGGGTAGAAGCTGCACTGGACAAGGGGTCAGAACAAAGTTCTCACCATAACCCTGCTCTTAAAGCTACTTTAAATAGGTCACTTCACTTGTTTACCAGTTCAAAAGGACTCAATAAATGAGCCTAATGTATTTATACAGTATATTTATATGATGTCTCTATTTAGTTTTCTCCTCCCCACCTAATCACTATCTGATTGGTAAGCCTAGAAAGACAGTGTTAGTGTGAGTGGTTAAAAGTATGGACTTTAGACTCATTTATTGGTTTATCCATTTATTAATGTAATTCAACAAATATGAAACTGCTTTCAAATTTAAGACTGTCATTTAATAGCCATTTATTCTTATTTCATTTTATTTTTTATTTTTATTTTTTATTAATTAAAAAAAATTAACTAACACAACATTTAGAAATCATTCCATTCTACATATGCAATCAGTAATTCTTAATATCACATAGATGTGTGATCATCATTTCTTAGTACATTTGCATCGATTTAGGGAAAGAACTAGCAAAACAACAGAAAAAGATATAGAATGATAATACAGAGAAAAAAATAAAAATAATAAAAATAAAAGGAAAAAAACAAAAAACACAAACAAACAAACAAAAAAACTATACCTCAGATGCAGCTTCATTCAGTGTTTTAACATAATTACATTACAATTAGATAGTATTGTGCTGTCCATTTTTGAGTTTTTGTATCTAGTTCTGTTGCACAGTCTGTAACCCTTCAGCTCCAATTACCCATTGTTTTACCCTGTTTCTAACTCCTGATGGTCTCTGTTACCAATGACATATTCCAAGTTTATTCTCGAATGTCGGTTCACATCAGTGGGACCATACAGTATTTGTCCTTTAGGTTTTGGCTACTCTCACTCAGCATAATGTTCTCTAGGTCCATACATGCTTCATAAGTTTATTCTGTCTTAAAGCTGCATAATATTCCATCGTATGTATATACCACAGTTTGTTTAGCCACTCGTCTGTTGATGGACATTTTGGCTGTTTCCATCTCTTTGCAATTGTAAATAACGCTGCTATAAACATTGGTGTGCAAATGTCTGTTTGTGTCTTTGCCCTTAAGTCCTTTGAGTATATACCTAGCAATGGTATTGCTGGGTCGTATGGCAATTCTATATTCATTTTTTGAGGAACCGCCAAACTGCCTTCCACAGTGGTTGCACCATTTGACATTCCCACCAACAGTGGATAAGTGGGCCTCTTTCACTGCATCCTCTCCAGCACTTGTCATTTTCTGTTTTGTTGATAATGGCCATTCTGGTGGGTGTGAGATGATATCTCATTGTGGTTTTGATTTGTATTTCTCTAATGGCCAGGGACATTGAGCATCTCTTCATGTGGCTTTGGCCATTTGTATTTCCTCTTCTGAGAGGTGTCTGTTCAAGTCTTTTCCCCATTTTGTAATTGGGTTGGCTGTATTTTTGTTGTTGAGTTGAACAATCTCTTTATAAATTCTGGATACTAGACCTTTATCTGATATGTCATTTCCAAATATTGTCTCCCATTGTGTAGGCTGTCTTTCTACTTTCTTGATGAAGTTCTTTGATGCACAAAAGTGTTTAATTTTGAGGAGCTCCCATTTGTTTATTTCTTTCTTCAGTGCTCTTGCTTTAGGTTTAGGTCCATAAAACCGCCTCCAATTCTAAGTTTCATAAGGTATCTCCCCACATTTTCCTCTAACTGTTTTATGGTCTTAGGCCTAATGTTAAGATCTTTGATCCATTTTGAGTTAACTTTTGTATAGGGTGTGAGATACGGGTCCTCTTTCATTCTTTTGCATATGGATATCCAGTTCTCTAGGCACCATTTATTGAAGAGACTGTTCTGTCCCAGGTGAGTTGGCTTGACTGCCTTATCAAAGATCAAATGTCCATAGATGAGAGGGTCTATATCTGAGCACTCTATTCAATTCCATTGGTCGATATATCTATCTTTATGCCAATACCATGCTGTTTTGACCACCACGGCAGCTTGAGACCTCCAACTTCGTTTTTTTTTTCCTTAAGATACTTTTAGCAATTCGGGGCACCCTGCCCTTCCAGATAAATTTACTTATTGGTTTTTCTATTTCTGAAAAATAAGTTGTTGGGATTTTGATTGGTATTGCATTGAATCTGTAAATCAATTTAGGTAGGATTGACATCTTAACTATATTTAATCTTACAATCCATGAACACAGTATGCCCTTCCATCTATTTAGGTCTTCTGTGATTTCTTTTAACAGTTTTTTGTAGTTTTCTTTATATAGGTTTTTTGTCTCTTTAGTTAAATTTATTCCTAAGTACTTTATTCTTTTGGTTGCAACTGTAAATGGAATTCGTTTCTTGATTTCCCCCTCAGCTTGTTCATTGCTAGTGTATAGAAATGCTATAGATTTTTGAATGTTGATCTTGTAACCTGCTACTTTGCTGTACTCATTTATTAGCTGTAGTAGTTTTGTTGTGGATTTTTCCGGGTTTTCAATGTATAGTATCATATCGTCTGCAAGCAGTGATATTTTTACTTCTTCTTTTCCAATTTTGATGCCTTGTATTTCTTTTTCTTGTCTAATTGCTCTGGCTAGAACCTCTAACACAATGTTGAATAATAGTGGTGATAATGGACATCCTTGTCTTGTTCCTGATCTTAGGGGGAAAGTTTTCAATTTTTCCCCATTGAGGATGATATTAACTGTGGGTTTTTCATATATTCCCTCTATCATTTTAGGGAAGTTCCCTTGTATTCCTATTCTTTGAAGTGTTTTCAACAGGAAAGGATGTTGAATCTTGTCAAATGCCTTCTCTGCATCAATTGAGATGATCATGTGATTTTTCTGCTTTGATTTGTTGATGTGGTGTATTACATTGATTTTCTTATGTTGAACCATCCTTGCATACCTGGGATGAATCCTACTTGGTCATGATGTATAATTCTTTTAATGTGTTGCTGGATTCGATTTACTAGAATTTTGTTGAGGATTTTTGCATCTATATTCATTAGAGAGATTGGTCTGTAGTTTTCTTTTTTTGTAATATCTTTGCCTGGTTTTGGTATGAGGGTGATGTTGGCTTCATAGAATGAATTAGGTAGCTTTCCCTCCACTTCGATTTTTTTGAAGAGTTTGAGGAAAGTTGGTACGAATTCTTTCTGGAATGTTTGGTAGAATTCAAATGTGAAGCCGTCTGGTCCTGGACTTTTCTTTTTGGGAAGCTTTTGAATGACTGATTCAATTTCTTTACTTGTGATTGGTTTGTTGAGGTCATCTATTTCTTCTTGAGTCAAAGTTGGTTGTTCATGCCTTTCTAGGAACATGTCCATTTCATCTACATTGTTGTATTTATTAGCATAAAGTTGTTCATAGTATCCTGTTAATACCTCCTTTATTTCTGTGAGGTCAGTGGTTATGTCTCCTCTTCCATTTCTGATCTTATTTATTTGCATCCTTTCTCTTCTTCTTTTTGTCAATCTTGCTAAGGGCCCATCAATCTTATTGATTTTCTCATAGAACCAACTTCTGGTCTTATTGATTTTCTCTATTGTTTTCATGTTCTCAATTTCATTTATTTCTGCTCTAATCTTTGTTATTTCTTTCCTTTTGCTTGCTTTGGGGTCAGTTTGCTGTTCTTTCTCCAGTTCTTCCAAGTGGACAGTTAATTCCTGAATTTTTGCCTTTTCTTTTTTTCTGATATAGGCATTTAGGGCAATAAATTTCCCTCTTAGCACTGCCTTTGCTGCATCCCATAGGTTTTGATATGTTGTGTTTTCATTTTCATTCACCTCGAGATATTTACTAATTTCTCTTGTAATTTCTTCCTTGACCCATTCGTTGTTTAAGAGTGTGTTGTTGAGCCTCCACATATTTGTGTATTTTCTGGCACTCTGCCTATTATTGATTTCCAACTTCATTCCTTTATGATCCGAGAAAGTGTTGTGTATGATTTCAATCTTTTTAAATTTGTTGAGATTTGCTTTGTGACCCAACATATGGTCTATCTTTGAGAATGATCCATGAGCACTTGAGAAAAAGGTGTATCCTGCTGTTATGGGATGTAATGTCCTATAAATGTCTGTTAAGTCTAGCTCCTTTATTGTAATATTCAAGTTCTCTGTTTCTTTATTGATCCTCTGTCTAGATGTCTGTCCATTGATGAGAGTGGTGAATTGAAGACTCCAACTATTATGGTAGATGTGTCTATTTCCCTTTTCAGTGTTTGCAGTGTATTCCTCATGTATTTTGGGGCATTTTGATTCAGTGCATAGATATTTATGATTGTGATGTCTTCTTGTTTAATTGTTCCTTTTATTAGTAGATAGTATCCTTCTTTGTCTCTTTTAACTGCTTTACATTTGAAGTCTAATTTGTTGGATATTAGTATAGTTACTCCTGCTCTTTTCTGGTTGTTATTTGCATGAAATATCTTTTCCCAACCTTTCACTTTCAACCCATGTTTATCTTTGTGTCTAAGATGTGTTTCCTGTAGACAGCATATAGAAGGATCCTGTTTTTTAATCCATTCTGCCAGTCTATGTCTTTTGATTGGGGAATTCAGTCCATTAACATTTAGTGTTATTACTGTTTGGGTAATACTTTCCTCTACCATTTTGCCTTTTGTATTATATATATCATATCTGACTTTCCTTCTTTCTACACTCTTCTCCATACCTCTCTCTTCTGTCTTTTCATATCTGACTCTAGTGCTCCCTTTAGTATTTCTTGCAGAGCTGGTCTCTTGGTCACAAATTCTCTCAGTGACTTTTTGTCTGAGAATGTTTTAATTTCTCCCTCATTTTTGAAGGACAATTTTGCTGGATATAGAAGTCTTTGTTGGCAGTTTTTCTCTTTTAGTAATTTAAATATATCATCCCACTGTCTTCTAGCTTCCATGGTTTCTGCTGAGAAATCTACACATAGTCTTATTGGGTTTCACTTGTACGTGATGGATTGTTTTTGTCTTGCTGCTTTCAAGATCCTCTCCTTCCCTTTGACTCTGACATTCTAACTAGTACGTGTCTTGGGGAACGCCTATTTGGGTTTAATCTCTTTGGGGTGCGCTGCACTTCTTGGATCTGTAATTTTAGGTCTTTCATAAGAGTTGGGAAATTTTCAGTGAAAATTTCTTCCATTAGTTTTTCTCCTCCTTTTCCCTTCTCTTCTCCTTCTGGGACATCCTCAACATGTATATTTGTGCGGTTCATATTGTCCTTGAGTTCCCTGATACCCTGTTCGAATTTTTCCATTCTTTTCCGGATAGTTTCTGTTTCTTTTTGGAATTCAGATGTTCCATCCTCCAGTTCACAAATTCTAGCCTCTGTCTCTTTAAATCTACCATTGTAGGTTTCCATTGTTTTTTCCATCTTTTCTACTTTGTCCTTCAATCCCATAAGTTCTGTGATTTGTTTTTTCAGACTTTACATTTCTTCTTTTTGTTTAGCCCATGCCTTCTTCATGTCCTCCCTCAATTTATTGATTTGGTTTTTGAAGAGGTTTTCCATTTCTGTTCGTATATTCAGAATTAGTTGTCTCAGCTCCTGTATCTTATTTGAGCTATTGGTTTGTTCCTTTCACTGAGCCATATCTTCAGTTTTCCTGGTGTAATCCGTTATTTTTTGCTGGTGTCTGGGCATTTAATCAGATTTCCCTGGGTGTGGGACCCAGCAGGTTGAAAGACTTTCTTGTGAAGTCTCTGGGCTCTGTTTTTCTTATCCTGCCCAGTATGTGGTGATCATCTGTCTGCGGGTCCCACCAGTAAAAGATGCTGTGGCTCCTTTAACTTTGGAAGACTCTCGCTGTGGGGGAGTGTCGCCAGCCCACACGGCTTGGGGGAGTGACGATCCAAATCTCCCAGCCGGCCCGGGAAGCCGCACGTTGGTGGGGTCGCCGGCCGCCGTGGCTTGGGGGAGTGCTGATCCAAATCTCCCAGCCGGCCCGGGAAGCCATGCGTTGGTGGGGGCACCGGCCGCTGCGGCTTGGGCGGTGCCAATCTAAAGTTCCCAGCTGGCCTGGAAAGCCAGGTGTGTGGAAGGGGCTCTGGTCGCCGGCCTCCGTGGCTTGGGGGACCTCCGATCCAAATCTCCCAGCCGGCCCGAGAAGCCGCGTGTGGGGCAGCACCGGCCACCGTGGCTTAGGGGACCTCCGATCCAAATCTCCCAGCCGGCCCGGGAAGGAGGGAGGTAGGGGCTCCGGCTGCCAGCCACCACGGCCCGGGGAAGCGCGCACCTCTCAGGGACCTCACCGCAGTGGATTCTCTTAGCTGGTTCAGCCGTTCCAGAATGGGGTACGCTGTGTTTCTGTTCTCTGTCATGGCTCTGGGAGCTGTTCTGTACTGTTTCTGTTTCTTTAGTATCTGTTCTGGAGGAGGAACTAAGACCCGCGCATCTTACTAAGCCGCCATCTTCTCCGCTGAATTAATAGCCATTTATTTTTGACAAGTAAGCTAACCTCTCTGTGACTCACTTTCAATATTCATAAAAATATGCCTCACAGAGTTGTAACAAAAAAATACCTTATGTAATGTGTTTAGCCTGGTAAGGAATAGGTGCTTAAAAATGGGTGATGGTGATGTGGATTATTGTGGGTTATATCAGTACAGTTTTTCTTGTTGTTGTTGTTATTGTACCATGTGTCCAAATTATAAAAAATCATCTTTTTTGTTTCAGTTCTGTATCATCTTGTCAATTCATTTGTTTAATATCATATACCCTAAGTGTTTTCATGTAGATCCAACCAAACCATTTTTTTCATATGGTGTATGCCTGAGTGTTTAGTGTAGAAACAGCCTCAGTGTTTCCAATGTGAGGTAACTATGGGCTTGAGTAAGAAAGTATATATGAGATAAATGAATCTCTAAGCCCAATAAATATCTAGTAACATGACATGAGTGATAGGTGAAAAACAAATTAAAATTTAGTCTCTATTAATTCTCAGGCTCAAAGTCAAACAACTATATCCTTCATATTGGTTACCTATTCTTAATTCATCCAAATTTACCAACACTTTCATATCTTCATAATGCTTTTAACTTGACCCTTTCCCGTATACCCCACCAAGAATTTCTCAAGTCTTTGCACAAGCTGATAAGGAGTTTTGGGGCATATAATTACATTCAGACAAATTGAGTCAGACAAACATAAATATCAAGAACAACTGTCTTAATAAGAGAATGCTTTTTACACTAGTGAATATTGTTAGATCCACAATGTTACCATGAAAGGAAATGTTGACTTGTTTTCCTATCCCCTAAATCTAGCAAAATAAGAGATATGTAGTGGCCTTACCAATTACAACAGAATATTACTGTGAGTGATAACAAAGCAGTGAATTCTCTGCTTGATGTGCTTGAATGACCAATTCCTGAGACACTGGGGAACCAAAGAGAGTTTATTGCCTCGCAGGAAGCAGGACATCAGATAGCCTATCAGCAAAAATCTGTTTCCCCAAACTGCAGTAACTCTGATAGTTTTATTGTAACAAAAGACGGGCAAGTTTTAGAATAACGAGCACATTGGCTCTAAATATTGTAATTAGCGGTGATCTCATTATTGAGCATGTGCAGACTGATTACATGCTTAGTCTCAGAATATATGTAAGAAAATTGCAGCCTTAAAATGACAGACATGATTTTTAGTATTATACTGAGGTATAGGTCACTTATAAGTTAAAGTCTAAGCTACTGTGCATGTCAGGTGGGGCCATTTGGGTTAGGTCCAGCTCCAATTATCAAGATAACTTTGGAACTGGGGTGGGTTCATTCTGAGCTGACCCAAGGCCCTACATTAATAAACAATAGGAGCTGTCTTTAGTGATCATAAGACTCTAAAGTGGAAAAACTGGTTAAAATGGGTAGTAGAGGGTCAGTCATGAGGTTTTTACAATCACAAGGACACAGGGTAGAGACTACACAATCATTATCAGAGATCAAGGCAGCTCGATTACAGTTCAGAGATTTCAAATATTTCCCTCTGTCTAATATACCATGAAGTAAGAAAACTAATATCTATATAATGATTCAGTAACCATAATCATCCCTTAAATCCTAACTTCTTGGTTGCATTACTGATGCATGCATAATTTGAAAATATATTGTAGCTAGTTAGATAATTTCTAAAATAAATGTCTAGTAGTCTGCTTCTTTGAGTATGGCTAAAATGCTCTACGGAGATAAAGTACTATTTTCTTTTCTGATATTGCCTCTCCCTAGAACAACTCACAGACTAATATTAAACAGTTAAGAGAATTCCAACTCAAATATGAGGCCATATTTTACATTAGACTAGGGATATAACCACTTCTTTCTCTGCACAAGAATGTAGGCATTTAGCCTCTATTGTATATGTGTTACTGAGAGTTATATATGTAGATTCCCTCGATTCAAATTTGATTATCCCCTCTTCACTTTGATAGTCACTGGGTTTGTCAGCATGGAAGATGCAATGCAACTTTCTTTAATCCATAGTGGGTAAATGTGTCTTTTTGCAGAAGACCTTATGCTCTAGTGGTTTGTGGAATCTCTCCATCTAATAGTTTCTCAGTCTCTTAAGTGGAAAGCTGTCTCAGGAAATTAAGGACAAAGAGGAGAGTAGACAGCAGTGGATGATAAGCTATTGGAAGGCACAGTAAATAATGGAGGGAAATGCAGCCTGAAAGAAAGGAATCATTTCAGGCTATTAGACAACAAATCCACTGCAATGTAATCATCACACCTGTAAATATAGAAAAATGATAATGTTGACAACTCTTCATCATGCAATTTGTGTCATTAATAAATGATGAAGAATAGAAAAAGAAGAAACAAAACCAACTCTCTGTGCAGAGCAGTGTCACAGAAGCACTTGGAAAACTAGCTAAGCCAAAAATACCAACTTAACTTGGCAAATTAATGAAGAATGACTGGAATAAAAAAATTCACAAGTGTTTGTACGTGGCAAAAAAGCACTAATAATATAGGGGTTTTTTGTTTGAAATAAATTAAACCTTTAACTTTACCTTACACTATCAGAAAAAAATTAATGTATAATAAGTTTTCATATAATTTGTTTTAACTGTTGGTTTCCAGGAAAAAGATAGCTCTTCCCTGCATTCCTCCAGGGCAGGTCAAAGGTCATGTATGGAGTGCCCACTTCATATTTCTGAGAGGAATGTCAAATATACTAAAATTCTCCAGAGGACATTTTTATATATCTTCTTGAAAAATTATATACAACTATATATTTGAGTGTCCTCTAAGATGGGTTACAACTGGAGTTATAAATCCAATGTAAGAAAGTACAAAGATCTGAAAGAAACTCGTAGAGCTGTATTTCTCAGTGATTTGGAGACCTGTACACATTACACTAGGTTTATGGTTTTCCCAAAGGTTGTGCATTTCAAAGAACAGATTGTGATAAAAAGAAAACTCCTCATATAATTTAGGACCTCACAACTTTATTGAGCAACTCGTGAATTGGGCAGCATCCCATTCAGAAAGTAGAAGGGAGCTGTGTAACTGAGAAATTGGGATTTAAGGATGATTTTGATTACTGAATTATTGTATAGATATTACTTTTTACTTTTTTGGTGTATTAGAGTAGACAGAGGGAAATGACTAAAAATTTTGAATTGGATTCAAATCATTGAGGATTTAGCTGCCTCAATCTGTGATAATGATTGGATAGCCTTTATCTTGTGCCCTTGTGATTGTAAAACCCTTGTGAATAGCATTCACTTGTACCCATTTATCTAGTTTTTTGACTTAGAGGCTTGTGACTACTAAACATAGCCCATAATGTTCATTAATGAAGGGTCCTGGGTCAGTCCAGAACTCACCCAAGTCCAAAGTTATCCTGATAACTGAGACTGATTCTGACCAAAGTGGGCCCACCCGAAATGCCCAGTAGCTTAGACTTTAGTCTATGAGTCACTTTTACCTCATTATAATACTAAGAGTCATGCCCATCATCATATTAAAGCTACCATTTTCTTACATATGTTCTGTGACTATGCATGTAATCAGTCTGCACATGCTCAATAGCTAAATCACCTCTAATCACATTATCTGGGACCATGATGCTCATTATTCTAAAAGTAGCCCATTTTTTTGATGCTATAAAACTATAAAATTACTGCAGTTCAAAGAAATAGATTTTTGGTCCAATAGGCTATCTGATCTCCTGCTATGTGCCTAGTAATGAAATTTTTCTCTTTGAAACCCCAGTATCTCAGGAAGTGGTCATTGAGCACATCAGGCTAAAGAAGCCACTGCATTTGTCCAGTAACAGTTCCACCAAGGGGGTGGAAAAGGGGAGTTCATTTAGGGCAAATTCAAAAGCAAGTGAGGAACTGTTTTGATTGGCTGACATCAAGTTTCCCATTTTACCTAGTAAGATGTCTGTCCTAGTGGGGAGCAGGTGGTTGCTTACAAATAAGGAAGTTAGCTGGCAATAATTGATGGGATGTATTTAAATTTGGTTTTCTGGGCTAGCCAGGTGTGATGGTTAAGCTCATGTAAAAACTTGGCCAGGTTATGGTGTCCAATTGTTTGGTCAAGCAAGCACTCTCCTGATTGTCACTGAGAAGATATTTCATGCATTTAAGTAAACACTAAGGTGATCACAACCATGGTTGATTACATCTACAATCAACTGAGGAGACTGCTTTAACAATGAGAGAAGTCTCATCCAGTCAACTGAAGGCTTTAAAAGGAGAAGTGGTGATTTAACAGTCAGAAGAGAGAATTTCCATCTCTATTTCAGCCAGTCAGCTTCGCCTGGGGAAGTAATCAAAAACCCTCATTGTAGTTCCCAGCTTAGGCCTGCCCTGAAGAATTGGGCTTGCCCATCCCCACCGTCACATAAGATAATTATTATTTAAAAATCTCATAATTTTATATTTATATTTATCTCCTGCCAGTTCTGTTTCCCTAGAGAACCCTGATCAATACACCAGACATTTACAGGAAATAGAAACTAGCTTCGGTTTTGGTTTTGCTAATGCTGGGTTTAGCAACTGCTTCCAAATTGAATGTACTAGATTTTATTTATCAATCCCCCCACCTCTGCCTTTTGATCCAGCCCTCAGCTCGGCCAAAGACAGGTAAAAATGTAAGGCATTAGTACTACTCTTAGTTACTCTCTGCTAGCTTTAGATGGCTCTCATAGGCAATTAACTCAGGTTACAGATGTCGAGGGGCTGGTTATTTATTTTTTTTGTTATATTTGTGCTTCTATCATTCTAGACAAACAGATACCATTTGGTGAGATGACTAGGTACAAACATTTTAAAACTTTAGAGAGGTTGTAGCACACTAGGGAGACCATTATGATTACTATTGGTAATAAAATGCCTAATATTTAGAGTATGCTTCTGAGCCAAGGACCCCAGGATCCCAACCAACTGAAAATCAGAGATCCATTAACAATCTCAAGGAAGGACTTACTTGTTTGACCATGTGGCATGTTTGATTATTTCACGTAACTTTATTTTGGCTTCCACAGCAATGTTTATCCAGGTACAGCAGGTGGTATTGAAAACAGCATAAACTCTTCTTTGTTCATGCAGCAGGTAGTAAAGTGCAACTCTATTATCTAAAACACTTTGAGCAAAAGAATCTAAAGATTTTTTTGTGCAGCAGTAGTTTTTGCCGTGGACTCAGAAATTTCTACTTCTGTTGTGGATAAGTTTCTGTTCATATTTCCGTTTATATGAACTCCCAGCCAAGGAAACAAGAGTCCATCAGAAGAGGCACATCCGGCATCATTAACACTCCCAGGTAACTCATGTTTAGCTTCTAAGTGTAAGTTAAATGAAGGGTCCAATGTGACGTTTCAGATTTATTATAAATTTCAAAAGGAACTTGTAAGAGAAGCATCCCGGTCCACATTGTCCTGACATCCACCAACCCTCAAGCCATTGTAATGTTTGAGCTTAACTGGTATTATGAATCACCTTAACTTGGTCCTTTAAAATATTCAGGTTTTTTAGCACTGTGCCAGGCTTATTAACATAATTGCAACATTGTTCTTGGCAGTCAGGGTATCCAGAGCCTGTCTGTTTGGGAAGACCACTGAAGCTAAGCTGCCAACTTCAGCCTGGAGGCCCTGAGGTACACTTAGGGTGCTATAAAATCTCTGTTTCATAGCCTTAGTTATATTTATAACTGCTTACTCCAAGTCACGTGTTCCTAAGGCAGGAATGATGATGCATGTCAGAGTGGAGCCCTTTATTACAGTAGGTCAAGGGATTGGGGTATTCGCCCTCTTTTGTCAGTTTGAGGCCCAGAATACAAAAGATACTAAGGTAGCTTTCTGACTGGCATTTAGGGTAGACAATATATGCAAGATCACAGGATCCAGTCCAATTTACAGGAAAGTAACAAAACCATGCAGTTATCTGCAATTTCCAAGGGGTTGCAGGATAGCTCCAATAATAATCAGGCATAGAATCTGATAACAGGAGTGTGCTATAGTTTTCTATGAAATAGAATTTCTCTATACCCACCCTCTTTTTGATTAAAGGAAACCTCAAAAAGATTATTTTTAAAAAATATTTTATTGATAAATCTTAACATACAAACATTCCATACATGGTGTACAATCAGTGGCTTACAATATCATCATGTAATTGTGTATTCATCACCATGATCATATAATTGTGAATTCATCACCATGATCATATAATTGTGAATTCATCACCATGACCACTTTTTAGAACATTTGCATCACTCCAGAAAAAGAAAGAAAAAATTCATACATCTCATACCCCTTACCCCACCCTCTCATTGACCACTGGTATTTCCATCTACCCAATTTATTTTAACCTTTGCCCCTCTACTGTTTTTTATTTTTTATCCATACTTTTTACTCATCTGTCCATACCCTAGATAAAAGGAGCATCAGGCACAAGGTTTTCACAATCACACCGTCACATTGTAAAAGCTATATCATTATACAATCATCTTCAAGAAACAAGGCTATTGGAACATAGCTCTACAGTTTCAGGTACTTTCCTCTAGGCACTCCAGTATACCACAAATTAAAAAGGGAATATCTATATAATGTGTAAGAATATGCTCCAGGATAACCTCTTGACTCTGTTTGAAATCTCTCAGCCAGTGAATCTTTATTTTTCTCATTTCTCTCTTCCCCTTTTTTGGTAAAGAAGGTTTTCTCAATCCTTTGATGCCAGATCACATCTCATTCCAGGATTTCTGTCCCACATTGCCAGGGAGATATACACCCCTGGGAGTAATGTCCCACACAGTAGGTAAGGGCAGTGAGTTCACTTGCTCTGTTGGCTTAGAGAGAGAGGCCACATCTGAGCAATAAAAGAGGTTCTCTGGGGGTGACTCTTACACCTAATTTGAAGGAGGCTTAGCCTATCCTTTGCAGGAATAAGTTTCATAGGGGCAAACCCCAAGATTGAGGGCTCGGCCTATTGATTTGATTGTCTTCACTGCTTGCAAGGATAAAAAAAGATTAATCTTAATTGTAAAATAAGGCTGGTTTTGTTAGATTTGGCCTGATTCTTTTCATAAGTACAGCAAGAATGGAAATTTACCATATAGACATTTTTTTGTTTGCTTTGCTGATAGTTTTGTAAGGAACCTCTGATTAGACTTTTAAAAACTCTCAAGACTAGGAAGCCAAGCCAAGACCTTGAAACCAGGTTTCACCTGCAATCCAGAAAGTAACTTTCTTTAATGACCTGCAATGCTGGAAATCCTGGAGCTACATACCAGTTAGTTTTTCCAAGAGAGTTTTATAAGCGTTGGCTCCAAAAACGTCAACCTTATTTCCTTAAAAGTGTCTGGTCACATCTGATTGAATGAGCATCCTTCTCAAACCTGTCATTCCAGTCAAACTTTGGTTTTACAATCAGTATCTCCAGCTATACCCTGTTAATAAGGACAGATTCTGAGAGAACCTATGCAAATATTATTTTGCCATAAAAATAAGAATATTCAATAAATGTTTCCAAATTCATGAGGGCTCAAAAAGAGAGAAACAGATGAATGCTTTATGAATTATAGATAGCTTAAGGGGCAAGAATAAGTGATTCCTTGTGTATAGAGAAGAGAACATTAAAATATTAGTAATAATCCAAACAAAACAATAGTCATTCTTTATCAGTTCATTCAGTCATAGGTAATTAGTTCCTCTTCTGCTCAATCTTGTATTAGCAATCTCATGGCTTCTTCATTAGAGTTCTAGAATCTTGACTCAGTTCAGTGTCATGGTCTCATAGTTATTTAAGCAGTGTCAGTAGAAGCCTGTGCCCCAGAATACCTAGCATAATCTTTTCCATGGGTTTCTGAGATAGCTTATTCCAAAAAAATTTTTTTTCTTTAGAGAAGTTGTAGATTTACCGAAAAGTCATGTAAAAAATAGAACATTCCTGTATTATTCACCCCCCCATTATTAACACTTTGCATTAGTGTGATACCTTTGTTACAATTGATAAAAGTATATAATAATTATACTATTAACTATAGTCCATAGTTTACATTAGGGCATATTTTTTCTCCAATATACCACCCTAATATTAACACCTTGCATCAGTGTGGTACATTTCATTTTTATTGAAGATGAAATACCTGGCCTGTAGTTGATTGCAAGTGCTTTATGGGGAGCATAAAAATAAAAATTGTCTATAGATGATGAAAGACAAAATGGCCGTGGTTACCTTATGATTGTTTTACAAAAGTGAAAATTCTGATGAAAGTTCATTAGAAAAATAATGTGACTGAAAAAGAAATTTACTTGTTTCCATGTTATATAACATTTTAAAAGAATAACTGAAATTATGACCAGTAACATTACTGTTGTCTGACATCAGGCAGATCACTACTACTCTATCTCATGGACAGTTAGGACATTGACAAATCTCTAGGAATTTTATACAATTTCTGAAATATTTATATTAATACCATTTTACCCATACAAATTTGAACAATTGAAGGTTAGAAAATGCTATTTAATTTGACACCATTTCCCATGAAACTCATAACATATCAAAGAAACCTATTTATAGAACTTTTTATAAGATAAAAGACAAATTCTTTTCAGTTTTCCAAGTCCCCTCTAGAAAATCCCAAAGACAGTTTGAGATCAATAAGATACCATTCAGGGTTAGACTTTGGGAAGGCAAAACATCAAAAAGTTGTCAGGCTTCAACATTTGTTAAATAGGAAAATAGGTCACTGTGAATCAATATTTGGTTCCCTATTTAACCAAAGTGACAACAAAAGAGTAAATAGCAATTAATATGGTTGTTTAAAAATATATAGTTCCTTTAAAAGTGAAAAGACTTGTTTTCTGAAGCAGTAAGGGATGATAAGGGCAATAAAAATATCACTAAGGATTTTATTCTGAAAAGACATAGAATCTTTGCTTTCTAAGTGGATTACTCAGATGGTTTTAAAAAACGTTTTACAACCTACTACTGAGAGCAGACCAATAATCTTAGAAAACTGTCATTTTAACAGAAAGAAAATCAAATCCCAGTTCTGCATGAGGCTACTGCCTGATACTGCATGAAAGAACTCTTACAAATCTCATAAGCCTATCAAATCTTAGCCAACCATGGCCATGATAAATAAAATTCCTTTTTCACAAACATTTTACAACTTTTTATTTCTATTCAGGCTTTGTCCTACACATTTCTGCTTCTCATTCTGCAACAACCAGTCATCTTACTTCAAAACAAAACTACCACTTTTCCTTAACAAAACACATCCTGTGTACCTCACATACCTATATACTTTAAGCTACCAAAAAGATCTTTGAAACTGTCTATAAACATCCTACAAAAAACACTTATTCTGTTTTTTTTTTAATTGCATGGGCAGGCACTGGGAATCAAACCCAGGTCTCTGACATATCAGGCGAGAACTCCGCTTTCTGAGCCACCATGGCCCACCGAACACACTTATTCTTAAAATAAAGTTTGTCAAAATCATAACTCAGTTTGATTAAACACAAATTTACATTTTTTATCATCTGAAAGATCTAGTAGATATAATGTGGTTCCAACCCAACTGTGCTGGTTGAAAGGAAGTATGCCCACTAAGAAAAGCCATGTTTTAATATAAATCCCATTTCATAAAGGTAGAATAATCCTTATTCGATACTGTATATTTGAAACTATAATGAGATCATCTCCCTGGTTGATGTGATTTAGTCAAGAATGGTTGTTAAACTGGATTAGGGGATGACATGTCTCCACCCGTTTGGGTGGTTCTTGATTGGTTTATTGGAGTTCTATAAAAGGGGAAATATTTTGGAGAATGAGAGACTCAGAGAGAGCAGAGAATGCTGCAGCACCACGAAGCAGAGAGTCCACCAGCCAGTGACCTTTGGAGATGAAGAAGGAAAACACCTCCCAGGGGTCTTCATGAAACTGGGAGCCAAGAGAGAAAGCTAGAAGATGACGCCGTATTCGCCATGTGCCATTCCAGCCGAGAGAGAAGCCCTGACTGTGCTCGCCATATGCCTTCTCACTTGAGAGAGAGAAACCCTGAACTTCATTGGCCTTCTTGAAACAAGGTATCTTTCCCTGGATGCCTTAGATTGGACATTTCTATAAATTTGTTTTAATTGGGGCATTTTCTCAGCCTTAGAACTGTAAACTTGCAACTCATTAAATTCTTCCTTTTAAAAGCCATTCCGTTTCTGGTACATTACATTCCGGCTGCTTGCAACCTAGAATACCAACTTCGCTCTTAGACCAAAAAACACACCTGACATGGAGCCACCCATGAGTTTAATTAGAGACTTAAGAACAGGAGAAGATTCTTCCTGATGATGATCAGTCAGGGAATGGAAGTTAGGCAAGAGAGAGAGAGGAGTGCCACAGGAGTAGCTTATATAGGTTTAAGTCCACAGGGTGGGACAACAGAATTTCATAGGGTCTCGTGAGATTTGATTAAAGGAGGGGAGTTTTAATGACATTCTTTTGCTACTGAGGGGGTCTATTGACCTTTAACAGTCATGTAGGTGGCTATGTGCAGTGAATTGAGGAGGGGGCAGGGCCTGAGTGGGTTCTCACAATCCACCTTCAGGTAGCAGACTACATTGACCCTAGGACAAACATTGCATCCATATTCCACAACAACAGTATAAGAGACAACAGAACACTAGGAGTCCCCCATAGAGACATTAGCCCTATAAAGCGATGAAAACCTGTGACTTCAGTCTTAAATTATTTTCCAGACTTTCCAATGTGCTGAATTCTGCCAGGCCAGCAGGGTGTCCCAAGCAGTACAATTCACAGGGGTCACAATCCTAGGCAGGCCAATAGCACCCACAATGACACTTCAGTGCACACTCAGCATTGAGATTTATTGTGCATACAGGTTACCACTGAAGCCTGTTGCAGGAAGGTTTATACTACAATGATAAGGGCAAAAGAAAGATGCTTGTGGGAAGTATGACAGGAAAATCTTGTTTATCAAATAGAATACAAGCTAAATTTCCATCAGTAGACAGAAGTGTTCCTGGAGAAGGGGTACTGTGAGCAGGGTTTATATACCACAAATTTTGCTCATGCAATTGCAGGGAAAATTCTGGAGTCAAATCCACAGTTAGCAAGGGCATAATAAGCATCCACAGAGTCATACAGACTGTGCCTTGTATAGGGGTCCTGGGTTGGCATGTTGTATATAGACTGGTCTAGTACCTAAATTTAGGACATCCCGGATACTCCAGGGGCTTGAGATTCCCAACCAGCACAGCTGCATTGGCCAGGACCACAATCAATCAACCTTGTTTTCTCCAATTTCTAATGCTTGTGGTACAGGCGAGAGCAAATTATTTTCATCACATCATTGTGGCTATAGTATTGCTGGTACTTTTCCCTGAATTCTCAGGGCCTGCATGGGCCCTGCGGTTGCCAGTTCAACAGGGGTGGAGCAGCTGCTCAGGGCCATGAATTGAGGCTGGTGAGGACCAGATACACTGGCATGTCCACTGCTGCAGAGATTGCTTGTCATCTTTTAACTGCCTTTAAAAGCCCATTCATCCTTGCAATTACCCTGCTGCTGTGGAGTTGTAAAGGAAAATGAAATGTCCATAAGACATCATTTGTTCAGTAATCCAGGCTTGGGTTAGTTGTCTGGTAAATGGGGTGGCCCTAACACTGTTCATATATGTGGGGACCCTGAAGAATGTACTTAGCCTTTCTAAGCTATGTATTTTAGCTCTTTGATTAGCTTTCCCTACTGGGAAGGCCAGTAACAGTCCAGTGGCCATATCTAAAGGCATATTTTGCATCTTCAGATAAGGGAAGGGGCCCAATATAATCTACCTGTTACCTGTTAATGGAATCTGCTCAAGGCTGATATGACCAAGTTAATGAATAAACTAATCAGGACCCACCTGGAATGGGTGGAGTCACATTTCCATCTAATCAAAAGTAACACTCACAATTGGGTGCACCACATCTCTGTGGAGATAATCTAATCAAAAGATTCCAATCTACAGTATTGAATCAGGATTAAAAGAAACAATTGCCCCCACAAGATTGAATCAGGATTAAATATGACATTTCTAGGGTACATAATATTTTCGAATCAGCATTCCACTGTCTGGACCCAAAAAAAGACGTGTTTTTTCCATTTACAAAATTCATTCACTCCATCACAATATCACAAAAGCCTTAAATCATTTCAGTAAAAATACAAATACAATACAAAGTTAAAACCAATACAAAATCCCAACAGTCCAACAGGACTGGATACAAAGACTCAGAGATGGACAGCACAATACTACCTAACTGTAATGTAATTATGTTAAAACACTGAATGGGGCTACATGTGGGGGTGATAGAGGGGGGAGGGCTGGGGACGTAGATGAAATCAGAAAGAAAGATAGATGTTGAGGATCGAGATGGTGTGGTCTAGGAATGCCTGGAGTGTATAATAACAGTGAAATGTACAATGTACAGATTTTAAGGATGTTTTTGCATGGGGAAGAACAAAGGATTGTCATTATTGCAGGGTGCTGAAAATAGATGATAACTAATACTTCAAAATGTCGCATTATGTGTAAGACTAAAGCAAAAAATGTTTATTTGTTACAAAATTTGGATTTTAACTGGAGCATTTCCTGGTATGACTCATGTAGATAGTTTGATTGAATGTCATAAGTACTTGGAATCTCAGGTAGCACATGGGATTTTGTTGGTTTGTCCGGAGTGATTCCCCGATGAATCCCAGAGTGATTTGATCAGTGACTGGAAAAGTATTTGCAAGCCCCCTTCGGGGAGTGGTGAGAGTGGGGAGAGATTCCATTTCCCCAAGTTGAATTCTTGATATTCTCACAATATGGAGCACATAATATTTTCAAACCAGCATAACTGGAGTGGCTAGAAGGAAGTACCTGAAACTGTTGAGCTGTGTTCCAGTAACCTTGATTCTTGAAGACAATTGGAAAGCAATATAGCTTTTATATGCGATTGTGTAATTGTGAAAATCTTGTGTCTGTTACTCCATTCATTTAAGGTACAGAGAGATGAGTAAAAAAATATGATTGAAATAATAAATAAATAATGGGGGGATAAGAGGTAAAATAAAATTGAGTAGATGGAGTTGCTAGTAGTCAATGAGAGCAAGGGGTAAGGGGCATAGGATGTATGAATATTTTCTTTTACTTTCTTTTTCTTGAGTGATGCACATGTTCTAAAAATGATCATGGTGGTGAATACACAACTATGTGATGATATTGTGAGCCATTGATTGTACACCGTGTATGGACTGTATGTGAGTGAAGATGTGTCAATAAAAATATTTCTCAAAAAAAAAGAATCAATATTATGGGCAGAGACATGAAACACGGTTACCTTTCATTTGTGACAGGCCGTCCAGATGTTTTCACACATTTTCTTTCCTCATAAGAAATGGCTGACAGCAGTCCATTGCTCTTGCTCCCACATGGCCATTCACACTGCCAGGCCCCAGTACACTGCCCAAGAAACAATGCAAATAGTTAATGTATCTCCTGGTTGATGGACAATGACCATTCACACAACCCTTAATTCAGTCCATTGGCTGCTTTGCATGGTCTCAGTTTCACACCATATGGTGTCCATACTAGGTTGGAAGACTAACTGCTGTCTAGGAGGCATGTGCTGACCCATCAGTATACCAGGCAGACTCAGGTAGACTGCCACATCTGTCAACAGTGGGCACAGAAAAAGCCACCTTGGGAGGATCTGTGGGAAGGGGCAAGCATAGCTCTTCCACATAGGAAACTGGTCCTTAAGATGTCATGAATATGTGTGTTTAACGGTCTGTTGTTAAAAATCCTATGCTGTACCAGATAAGCTTTCCATCTTTTAATATGCTCAATTGTACACTGCTGGAGTAAGGCTTCGTGACAGTGCTCCATATCCTCCCCTGTATGGGGATGGTTGTTCTTAATTTCACAGGGCATTTCTGAGTTAGTCCTTCAACTTACAGAAAGGCATTGTAGGTAGCACATAATTGTTTTTCTTTCTCTCTCTCTTTTATTGTAAAATATAACACATATACAAAGAAAAAAGCAATAATTTTCAAAGTACATTTTAACAAGAACAGGTTTCAGAGTTTGTTATAGGTTACCATTCCACTATTTCAGATTTTTCCTTCTAGCTGCTCTAAATTACTAGGGGCTAAAAGAAATATCAATATAGTGATTCAGCAGTCACACTCATTTGTTAAATCCTCTTTTCTCTGTTATAACTCCTCCTTCTCTTTTGATCTTTCTCCCAATCTATCGGGATCTTTGGACAATGCCCATTCTAACTTTGTCATGTTGATAAGGGGTGTAGACAGAAAGCCATATTCCCTTACATTTGAGTTCAACCTCACTGGGTAACTTTTCTCCAGTCTCAAGCTTCTGTATACCTCTAGGTCCCCTATATTGTACAGTATAAACCTCTGAGATTATCTTTAATAGAGTCATAATAGCAAAATAATTCAGTGTTTATCCTTTTGTGTTATCCACTCCTCTGTTTAAGGGTACTTGGATTGTTTCCATCATCTAGCAATTGTGAATAATCCTGCTATGAGCATCAGTGTGCAAGTATCTGTTCATGTCACTGCTTTCAGCTCTTCTGGGTATATACTGAGTGTTTATATTGCCAAGGTCATAGGGCAACTTGATATTTAGTTTTCTGAGGAATTGCCAAGCAGTTTTTTCCACAGCAGCTATACCAGTATACATTCCCACCAAGAGTGAATATGTGTTCCAATTTCTCCACATCCTTTCCAACATTTGTGGTTTTCTTTTTGTTTAATAACAGTCATTCTTATAGGTATGAACTAATATCTCATTGTCACCTTCATTTCTATTTCCCTTGTAGCTAATGAAGATGAGCATATCTTCATGTGCCTTTTAGTGATTTGTATTTGCTCTTTGGAAAAGTGTCTATTCATATCCTTTGTCTATTTTATAATTGGGTTATTTTCTCTTTTGTTGTTGAATTGTACAAGATATCAAGCCTTTGTCTGATAGGTGGTTTCCAAATCTTTTCTCCCTTTGAGTTGGCTGCCTCTTCACCTTTTAGACAAAGTCCTTTGAGGCACAGAAGCTTTTGTTTTTAAGGAGTTCCCATTTAGCTAATGTTTTTCTTTTGTTGCTTGTGCTTTGGTGTGAACTTTAAGAAGCTACCTCTTATTACTAGGTCTTGAAGATGTTTGTCTATATTTTCTTCAGAGTTTTATGACACTGACACTTATATTTAGGTCTTTGATCCATTTTGAATTAATTTTTGTATAGGATGTATGGTAGGTAAATTTTGTATAGGATGTATCTTTCATTTTTTTGACTATTGATATCCAATTCTGCCATGCCCATATATTGAAAAGACTATTCTGTCTCAGTTCAGTAAATTTAGAGGCCTTATTGAAGATCAATTGATCATAGACTTGGTGGTCTGTCTCTGCATTCTCAATTCAATTTCATTAGTCGGTACTTCTATCTTAGTGCCACTACCATGCTGTTATGATCACTGTGGCATTATGGTAAGCTTTTAAGTTGGAAAGTGTTAGTCTTCCCACTTCACTCTTCTTTTTTAGAATATCTTTGGCTATTTGAGGTCTCTCTCTCTTCCAAATAAATTTGATGATTGGCTTCTCCAAGTCTTCAAAATAGGTTGTTGAATTTTTAATTGGAATTATATTAAATCTGCAGATCAACTTGGGTAGAATTGACATCTTAATGACATTCAACCTTCCTATTCATGAACACAGAATGACTTTCCATCTATTTAGGTCTTCATTCATTTCTTTTAACAGTGTTTTGTACTGTTCTGTGTACAGGTCCTTGACATCCCTGGTTAAGCTTGTTCTTAGATATTTGATTCTTTTGGTTGCTATACTGAATGGATTTTTTCTTTAATTGTCTCCTCAGTTAGGTCATTACCTGTGTATAGAAATACTATTGATTTTTGTACATTAGTCTTGTATCCTCCCACTTTGCTGAATTTGTTTATTAGTTCAAGGATCTTTATTGTAAATTTCCTAGGGCTTTCCAAGTATACGATCATGTCATCTGCAAATAATGAAAGTTTTACTTCTTCCTTTCCTATTTGGATGCTTTTTATTTCTTTCTCCTGCCTAATCACAATAGCTACAACTTCTAGTACAATGTTGAATAATAGTGGTGACAGTGAGCACCCTTATCTCATTCCCAATCTTAGAAGGAATGCTTTAAATCTCTCACCATTAAGTATAATGCTAGCTATGGGTTTTTCATATGTACCTTTTATGATATTGAGGAAGTTTCCTTAGATTCCTATTTTTGAAGTGTTTTTATTGGAAAAAGATGCTGAATTTTTTCAAATACTTTTTCAGTATCAATCAATATGATCATGTGATTTTTCCCTTATAATTTGTTAATGTGCTCTTTTATGTTGATTGATTTTCTTTTGTGGAACCATCCTTGTATTCTTGGTATAAATCCCACTTGTCATTATGTATAATTCTTTTAATGTTTCATTGGATTCAATTTGCTAGTATTTCATTGAGAATTTTTGCATCTATGTTCATTAGGGAGATTGGTTTGTAATTTTTCTTTCTTGTAGTGTCTTTGCCCAGTTTTGGTGTTGGAGTGATGTTAGCTTCATACAATGAGTTAGGTAGCTTTCCTATTTCCTCAAAGTTTTAGAAGAATTTGAGCAGGATTGGTGTTAGTTCTTTTTGGAATGTTTAATAAAATTCCCTTGTGAAGCTCTCTTGTCCTGGGCTTTTCTTTGTAGGAATGTTTTCTTGATTATTGAATCTCTTTACTTATATTGATTTGTTAAGTTCTTTTATTTCTTCTTGAGTCAGTATAGATAGTTCATCTGTTTCTAGGAATTTGTCCATTTCATCTAAGATGTCTATTTTGTTGGAGTATAGTTATTCACAGTATCCTCATGATTTTTTTTAATTTCTTCAGGATCCATGGTAACAACCCCCCTCTCATTTCTGATTTTCTTTATTTGCATCCTCTCTCTTCTTTTCTTTGTCAGCCTAGCTAGTGGCCCATCATTTTATTGATTTTCTCAAAGAACCAACTTTTGATTTTATTGATTCTTTCTGTTTTTGTTGTTGTTGTTGTTGTTGCTCTCCAGCTCATTTACTTCTGCTTTTACCTTTGTTATTTCTCTTCTGCTAATTGCTTTGGGTTGCTGTTCTTTCTCTAATTTCTTCAGGTGAACTGTTAAGTCCTCAATTTTTGCTTGTTCTTATTTTTTAATATAGGCTTTTAGAGCGATAAATTTCCCTCTGAGCACTGACTTTGCTGCATCCCATAAGTTCTGATATTTTATATTCTCATTTTCATTTGTCTCCAGATACTTACTGGTTTATCTAACAATTTCTTCTTTGACCCACTGATTAAGAGTATGTTTTTTAATCTCCATATATTTGTGAAAGTTCTGTTTCTCTGATGGTTGTTAATTTCCAGCTTCATTCTGTTGTGGTAAAAGAAAGTGCTTTGGATAATTTTAAAGTGATTAAATTTATAAGGATCTGTTTTAAACGTCTCAGTGTATGATCTATCCTGGAGAATGTTCCATGAGCACTTGAGAAGAATGTATGTCCTGGCATTTGGGGGTGTAATGATCTATATATGTATATTAGATCTAACTAATTTATCACATTAAGTTCTCTATTTCCTTTGTGATTCTCTGTATGGTTGTTCTTTCTATAGAGAAGAGTTGTGTATTGAAGTCTCCCACTATTATTGTTGAAATATTTGCTGCTCCCTTAAGTTTTTCTGATGTTTGCTTCATGTACTTTAGAGATCCTTGATTGGGAGCATAAACATTTTTAATTGTCATTTCTTCTTGGGGAATTGTCCCTTTTTTAAATATATGGTGTCCTTTGTCTTTTATGATGCCTTTACATTTAAAATCTATTTTATCTGATATTAGTATAGCTACTCCTGCTTTCTTTTGGTTGCAGCTTACTTAGGGCATTTTTTCCATTCTTTCATTTTCAATCTATTTGTATCCTTAGGTCAAAGATGCATCTTTTCTAAAGAGTATATAGATGGATCATATTTTTTAATCCATTCTGCCAATCTGTATCTTTTAATTGGTGAGTTTAGTCCATTAATATTCAAAGTTATTACTGTAAAAGCAGTGCTTGAATCTACCATCTAATCCTTTAGTTTTTGTTTGTCAGATCTGTATTTTCTTTCCCCCGCTCTTTTTTTATCCTTTAAATTACCCTTACTGGTACTATTCAATTCTGTGCCCTCCTCCAGACTTCCCTCTCCTGTCTTTTTTTTTTTTTTTTTTCAGCTTTAATATTTCTTGTATGGCAGTTCTGTTTCTAACTCATTCTCTCAGTCTTTGTTTGTCTTTGAATATTTTAATCTCTCCCTCAGTTTTGAAGGACAACTTGGCTGGATAAAGAATTCTTGGCAGGAAGCCTTCTCATTCAGGATCTTAAGTATATCATACAACTGCCTTCTTGCCTTCATGGTACCTGTTGTATAGCCCAATTAATCTTACATGGTTTCCCTTGTATGTAGATCACTTTTCTCATGCTACTTTCAGGATTTTCTGCTTCTCTTCAATATTTGAAAGTCTGATTATTATGTGTCTTAGAGTAGGTGTTTTTGGATTTATTCTACTTGGAGTTCATTGGGCCTCTTTGATTTGCATATTTATGTCTTTTATAAAGGTTGTGAAGTTTTCTGTGATTACCTCTTCAACTAACCTTCTCAGACCTATACTCTTCTCTTTTCCTTCTGGGACACCAATGATTTTCACATTTGCATATCTTTTGTTGTCTATCAATTCCCTGAGATCCAGTTCCATTTTTTCCCATCTTTTTTTTTTTTTTTTTTGCCATTTTTGTGCACTCTAGTTCAAGTTTTTCTGTCTTCCAGCTCACTTATTCCTCCTCCTGCTTCTTTGAGTCTGCTATTGTGTGTCTCTAGTTTATTTCTAATTTGGTCTACAATATTTTTCATCTCTGTGAGATCTGCTATTTTTCTATTTAATCTTTTTAATTCTTCTTTATGCTCTTCTAGTGCCTTCTTGATATTCTTTATTTTCTTTATACATATTCTTGAGTAGTTGCTCCATATTCTGTGTCCTCTCAAGTGTTTTGGGTTTTGGTAATTTATTTGGGCCATTTTTGCCTGGATCTTCACATGCTTTGTGATTTTTCCATTGGTTTGAGGCATTTTATTGTTTTAGTAAGGTTATTTTGCAAGTTGGTTTCCTTTTTTCATATGAAATCTTGTATTTACTTGGGTTTGAGTTCAAGGTCCCCTTTGGCACTTGGCTTGCCTGTTGTTATCTGCCAAACCAAGCCCTAGGTCTCATGTAGAGAGTGTGATTCTAGTTGGGGGTCTATTAAAAGCTAGGTATAGAAGATGCACAGGTGGTTCAGCAGCAGAATGCCCTCCCGTCATGCAATAGACCCAAGTTTGACACCTAGCACATGTACCAAAAAAGGGGGAAAAAGATAAAAACAAAAACAACAACAACAAAAAACTTGAGGGTCTATTAAAAACTAGGCAGGTAAGGGTACCCAGATGGGTTCAGCCATAGAAAGCTCATCTGTCATGTAGGAGATCCAGGTTTGACTCCCAGCCCAGGCACAAAAAAAAACAACAGGGAAGAAAAACGGTAGTGCATGACAGAGCACCGCCTCTCCATTCATGCATGCCCAAGATCCCTGGTCCTCCATGGATAAAGGAGAATGGGACCAGCTCCTCACAAGCTTCTCTCACTGGCCAGCCATCATATCAGTTCTGCTCCTTCCTCTCCTCCCCAGGGGAAGGCCCACCATCTCTGCCAAAACAAGGCACCCATATCAAGCCCACCTCAGATGTGGAGAGCTGGTGCCATGAACCAACCCAACAATCCTCGTGCACAGGGGAACCAAGTTTGCCACACTCTGGGCTTCCTGCAGGAGCTCCTGGCTGCAGAGCTGAGGGAAAACTTCCCAAGCCTGCTGCAGTTGTGCAGGAGTATGCCACTGCCCAGGACCCATGCTCTCCTGTGTGCCATCTGCCCCCAGTGGGCTTGCAACTGAGGACACTCACTCTACTCTTTCCATCTCAGTCTCTCCACCTCAACTGCAGTCCCATTTGCTTATTTATTTATTTATTTATTTTAACCCTCTTCTTGTTGTTCCATGGAGTTTGGATGAAGTCAGTCCGCTCTACTCTGCCATCTTTCTGGGAGCCCACACAGTTCTTTTTCTAGGAGGCTGTGTTGTAGTCCATATCCTTTCCAGAGCTGAGACCAAAAGCCAATGGGAACTCACTTTCCGTGTTGTCTTTACCACAAGCCCCAACCAAAGCTTATTTCAGTACTGGCCACATCTAATTCACAAGGTACAACTGGGTTCATCCCCCATAAAACCTGAACCTGTGTAATAGCCCATTTGGCCTTTTGAAAATCAGCCTGCTGTGGAACACCCATTACCATATTTTTTCTTTTTCTAAATAGGGGATACAAAGGTTGTAGAATCTGTGCTAAATGGGGTTAAAATGGTCTCTGATAACCCAATAAACTGGGGAAGCCATGAGTATGTGGGTGGATTATTTTGCACTTGATACTCAACAACAGCAGAGGAAATACACTTAGTCTTACCTGATCAAACAATGCCCAAGAATTTAGCAGAGCATCTAGGCCCTTGTAATTTGCTCAATTTACTACCCATCTTCAGTGCTCAAGTTGGGTTTAGTGGCAGTTTCCAAATCTGCAAGAGTTATTGGTTAACATAACACCATCAATAAAATGAAAAAGAGTGATCTTTGCTGGAGGTTTCCACATATTAGAATCTTGGCCTACCAACCCATGGCAGATAGTGCGACTATGAAGATATCCTTGTGGTAGCACAGTAGATGTCCACTGTTGTCCTTCCTACATGAAGGCGAATGTAGTCGGACTGGAGGGATCGAAAGGAGCACTAAAAAAGGCATTAGCAAGATCCAACACAGGGTGCATGGATGGTTCAGTGGTAGAAGGCCTGCCTTTCATGCAGGAGACCTGGGTTCAATTCCTGGACCATGCACCCCCCCAAAAATATCCAACACAAAATAAATTTGGCCTAGTTGAGTACTGATGTATGTCCTGTAACAAAGTGACTATGTTTGTTCTCTGCAATTCGTAGTCATCCACCAGGCACCATCAGGCTTCTTCACAGGCCAGACCAGACTATTAAATGGGCTGTGAATGAGGATTATAATGCTCACTCTTTCCAATTCCTTGATAGTGGCAGTAATTTCTTGATGGCCCTCTGGTAACTTATATTGATGCATCGCCACTGTGTGTCTGGGGCAGGGTACCTTTACCAGTGACCACTTGGCATGTCTTCTTTGGATGATTTTGACCACCCAGCACCAGAGATGGAATTCACCTACAGTAATTTGCAAAATTATATTTTGCAAAATATCAATTCCAAGTATGTATTCTGAAGGTGGTAACCAGTCATTTGCCTTAGTAGTTGTTGAGTTGCTTAATACTTTGTCCCCTATACCCGGCAATATCTAATGTAGGCCCACAGGGTCAGGGCTGTTTTCCATATATTAAGGTGCATTCCATACCAGTGACCACGAGTGCCAAAATGCTATTCTCATTAGTAGGTGACTAAAAGACTGCTAACTCTGTATAGGGCTTCTGATTCCAGTGTCTCTGTATATAACTCTTATTTGGGGATCTTGGCCAGTTCCCTATGTGAGCAGAAAAGGAGCTTGCCAGGTCTCTTCAACAAGATGAGCCTGTAAGAACTAGGTCTTTTGACCGAAGTTTCTTTCCCCATCACCCGATCTAGTTTCAAGTTTAGTATGTTTTTGTTCTTTGAGTAATTTACTCCTGACAAGTACTGCATTTGGCTGCCCATCAATACCTTCAATTTTAGTGCTGGTAGCTATTAGGTTGACCCACATCTGCCTGTGTGAAAGATGTCTTGGACCATCATGCCCCCTTAAGGCATGACCTGTAGCTCTTACTCCAGCTCCTCTGTCCCTTGGGCATTCTGATTATCCTAAATCAGCCAAATTTGGGCAACCTTTGAAGTGGGTTGTCCTACTATTGGGCTAAGAATGGGTGTAAGAGCCCCATACCACTGATTGGAGGCACTATGCAGGATAACATCTTTATGCCTAGTGTGAAGGTTTCATTATCTGGTCCAACAAAATTAACAGCATAAATGGCATGCTTCATTCCTAGTCCCCTCAGTGCATCCTGCAACTCATCTAATGTATTCCAGCAGGGAGCAGCATGTAGTACACCTCTCAAGTTGGCCAAGTTTCTTTACACTGAGTTATAAGCAAATTTAGCGATGAATTGGATTCAGGCCTGGCCACCAGAGTATATATACATTGGTGGAGGGAGGATGTGTAGTGATTGAGGCTAATTTGCTTATTTCTTTTCCTGAAAGCAACCCACCCTCTGCTCCAGTGTACCAAAGATGTAGTAGCCAATTTGGTAGGACTTCTTTAGGGTTTTTTCTGTATCGATTCACAATTTCCCATAACTCAGCAATGGTTTAGTCCCACATTAACTAAAATCTTTTGATCAGGAGGGGGTGCTGGGGTAGTAGCAGCAGCACCATCAGTGCCATCTTCTCCCATTGTGGGTGAGGGTCTTGAATATGTTCTGACTTAACTTTTTCTTAGATCAGAGGACAAATAAGCTTTCTTTCTTCACTTTCAATATCCCAGTCAGACTGGAGCTCATCATCATCTGAAGAGAAATCAGCAGGATCCCATATTTTTGAGTCTGAGTCAGGGTAAGTCAGAAAATGCCATACTTGCCCCTTGGGCAGCCTACACCCTCTTACTCTAGCATACAGGCCTGCCAATATTTCTAAACTCTCATCTACACAGCATAGCCTCTCATTCAATGAATCCTTCAAGTCTGCTTAGACTATACTCAAGTCTCTTTGTAACTTAAGTTCTTTTAGATGGTGAACTGCAGGTTTAGAGGCCAGGGTCTTGTCCATGGCTGAACATGCAGCTCCTAACAGGGTCCTGCATGGCTGTGGTGGCCTGATGGCTCTCCTTTTTCCTTGGGAAATCCTGATTGTTCTGCCACCTCCTGCAGCAGTACTAACCATCTGGCTGGGGAGTCCTTGGTGTCCCCATATTCCCCTGGCTGTCCCTATCCATCTAGAAGGGTAGCCACCCCTCCCCACATAGATGTTGCATGCCATTCCAGGACTCCCCTCGGGGAGTCTTCCTTTCCAGATTTCATGCTTTTTACAGTGGTGGCATTTTGGTTCCCTGGCTGGCTCACCCCAAATGTTCCAACCCAACTTAACCCCAAGACCAAAGGACATGCTTGGTGTGGAGTTACCCATGAGTTTAATTAGGGACCTACGAACAGGAGAAGATTCTTCCTGATGGCGACTGATTGGGAAATTGAAGTCAGTGTTCCACGCAAAAGAGAGAATGGCTTATAAAGGTTTAGGTCCACAAGGTGGGACAATGGAGTTTTGGCAGGGTCTTACATGATTTGATTATAGGAGAGTTTTAATTACGTTCTTTCCCTCTTGAGTGGGTCTGTTGACCTTTTTTACTTTCTTTTTTTTTTCCGAAGAGAGAAATTTTTTTTTTTTTTTTTTTTTTTGGCATCTGCAGGTTCCAGGAATTGAGCTTGGGTCTTGTGCATCGCAGATAAGAATTTTACCACTGAGCTCCCCTTGCACCACCGTCTGTTGATCTTTAACGTCTGTGCCAATCATGTAGGCTGTTGCATGCAGTGAATGGAGGAGACGGGGCCCAGGCCCTGGGCCCTCACAAATGCTGACTTATTTTATAAATTAACCTGTATACATTTAGGAAGAAATACCCAAGTAGAATAAAATTGTAGCTGTATTGTACTTAACATTGATAATTCAGAAGGCATAGCTGCTTTATTTAACTAACAATATTAAAAAAGTCCTGTTTGTCTGAATTATGTCAACTAGGATTTTTTTAAACATTTGGCTTTAGTTCTACAGATACTCTTTCCTCTTTAGAAATATTACAACTTTGGTTTTCTTAATTTCTAGGACTTTAGGAGTATGAATTTATATACAAGCATTTATTTATCTTTAAGCCAAATAGAATGGAGCTCTTTAAAGACATTCTAGGAGCCGATTTGGTAATATCATCCAAAGGTAAGAGAATATCAAACATATAGAAAACTTATAGCAGCAATCTAAAATTTTTCAACCTTGAGTAATACATAAATACCTAGAAATGTAGAGAACATGGAAATACAAAACTCACTAGTTTGTATAAGCTGTTTTTTGAGTCTTGGAGTGTCTTAGTAGCCTCTGAGAGCAATTAAAATAGATAATCCATTTGGCCTAATTCAGGAGCCCTTTTTCTTAAGTGTGCCTCTGAGATGAGTAAATTTGTCTAATTGGAATATTCCTTGTACTTGGCTATTACATCTTTAAGTTGCCGTTTGTGAAGTTTTGCTATTTGGTTAGATAGGCACAGCTTCCAGCCCCATAATTTTTGAACATGTAATATGCTGGGGTGCCAGAGGGTGGAGAATCAAAGTTTTTAAGTTTAAGGATCCTATATTTACCCTTATTGTGCACAGGAGAAAGAAACCAGCAGGAGCAAATATGAAACTGCAGACTGAACCAAAGGCTAGGGACCCAGACTCAAAATTTGAGCCCTCTCAGCAGTCAGACTGACCCACTAACCTGGACAAAGCACTCTTTAACTTGTGCACCGGACAAAGAAACCAGCAGTAGCAAAAAGACACCAGCAGTAGCAGAAAGGTTAAGGTCTCAGGTTAAGAATTTGAGTTATCTCATCATTTGTCTCACCCAAATCAACTTTGGGCCAAAAGCTAGTGAGATTGGAGAGCTCGAACACAAAGAGAGTGGAGTTCATACACGACTCCTGGAGACAGTTGAGGACAGAGAACTCAGATGGTTCTATGGCACCTTCACCTTTCTTTTTCATTGTCTCCAGAGCTGTCAGCAGTTACCTTTGAATCCCATCCTCATCTTTAAAACCAATAAAAGAAAAACTTTTCATACAACTTAGGATCTCATAGCTTTATTGAGCAATCCGTGAACCAGGAAACATCCCATTCAGAAAATAGAAGGCAGCTCCATTGAGATGATGGAAAGGGCGAATGTGGAAGCAAATGAAGAAATGTTCTGATGGGCTGATATTAAGTTTCCATTTTATTTCCAGGGTCTTACAAAGTGGGGAGCAGGTGGTTGTTTAGGAACAAAGAAATTACCTGGTAATAAATGATCAACTGTGTTTAAATTTGGTTTTCTAGGCAAGCTGGGCATTTACAAGAAATAAAAACTAGCTTAGAGGTTTAGTTTTGTGGTTCTGTGGATGTGCCACAATGTTGGGCCTACTAGATTTTATTTATCAACTTGATTGACTGAATTGCAGGACTTGAATAACTGAGGAAATTTGGATAATCCAATCATTTTACAACTAAGAAAACTGAGGACCAATGGCATTTTACAAATCTACACTGCTTATCAACAGAGAGCTTTTAAATTTATGTCTCCTTATTACTAGCCTAGTATTTATCCTCTATCAGGGGCCTCAAGGTATGACTTTGGGCCAAACACTGTTGCTGTAAATAAAGTTTTATTGAAATGTAGTCACAGTCCAGCCCATTTGTTTAGTATTATCTGTGGCTATTACACAGCAGAGTTGTATAGTTGTGGCAGAGATCTTATGTCCAGCAAAGCTGAGAATATTTACTATTTGGCCCTTTACAGAAAAAGTATGGAGACCTCTGCCTATACCATTTTACCTTAGATAAGAAAAAGCTAAGGTTGCTAACCTTCATTTTGAGTCATGTTTCTTCCCCAGGATAACTCCCCTGATCTATCTAATCGTGGATGCAGCTTGCCTGCTTTGCAGGGTTGTGAGTGTTACGGGCAAATTTGCCTGCATCAACCCTAAACAAACAAACATTTTCTAAAAATGCAATATAAAGAACTATAACCAAGAATTATATCAATGAAACTTAGCACCTGCAACTAGAAAGGTATGTCTAAAGGTATGTCCATGAATCAATTCTATTTGAATTTGACACCCTTTTCCTCTAATTTTAGAAACAAAAACAAGAGGTGGACTTGAAAATAATTCTAGCCCAACATTCCCATTTTATCAACAACTTATTGTGCCACTTGTAAAAGTCATATACAACATAGTGACAAAGTTGGGACAAGCAATCACAGATTGATTACACCGCTTTTTCTCCCATGTGCATTACTCTGGGACATACTCTCCCAGAAAAGATGTTTTAATGGTGAAGATTGTTAGATACAAAAGTCAGTTTTAGAAAAGAAAGTGCAAAACATTTAGGGATTTAGAGTTGTCTTAAACAATAAGCAATTGGAAGATAAGCCTGTAGGCAGTCCTTTGAAAGATAAATTCCTAAGTTTACATGAGTTAGCTGCAAATTGAATGTAACAGTACTTTAATAACTCAAATATACCTTCAAGTATTAGAGAAGGGGAAAACTGCACTCTTATTTTTCTCTTCTTTTTATGGCAAAAAATTAATAAAATTTTTTTATGTTTTAATTATTGTGTATATGCCTTTGATGTGGTTCTCTCTAATGTGCGTGCAATCTTCCTTTTATCCTCTATTTCCAGTAATTAAAATTTATCATTCTTTGATTTCCACGTCTTCTACATTCTTAAATTCCTGGCACATTTATTTTTCTTAAGGTATTTTCAAGCATTGTATTCTCGTAATCTCTTATAGAATTCCATTAGCGAATATGGGATTAGTGTTTTAGCAGCTAGAATAAAAAAAAGTGAGTCATTCTATTCTGTATTTGGGAATATTAATTAGTTCATAATGGTGCTCATATTTTAGGGCTTCCTTTTGGTTGCAACAGCACATCTTCCTTAGTTTCACTTCTTTGCCTCTATCTGAGTGGCAGATAATGTGTTTTGCCTCTCTTCTTCAGCTGGGTACCAGCTGCATTCTCCCAATGGCTTTCAAAAGGAGACTAATGGACCTAATCCATAAATACTGACTGGATGCCAGAGTTAAGGCAGGGGGCTCTGTTTATTTACCATTAGTCATCAATAAATGATAGCAGTGTTAAACAATAAATGTAAAACTCTGAGAATATCATTAACATTACTTACAAAAAAAAAGTTTCTGCTATATATTGCTGTTTAGTAGCCAACTTCCCGGAGGATTATAGGACTGGATTTGTCATCTGCTGTGTTTTAAACTGAAATATTACTTTGAAAAGCTTTTTGTAGCTCTGATGGACTTGTAAAAAGATCTGGATTTTCTCAAAAAGTAAGATTTTTGATTCCTCTGACTATGTAGCATGTCTTCATAACCTGATGAAGAGCTATGCATATCTGACAAATACCTTGACCTCTTTACAACTTGAATCCCTGTATTTGAAGTATATGTTGCAGGAGGGATGCCTGCCCTCATCAACTACTTAACTCAAGAAAGCAAAGTATAAACCTTGAGACTTTAAGAAATAGCAAACTCCCAAACAAAATAAATCTGGTTTTGAACTACTTTTTAGAAGACCATTAGAAAGGAAGTACTTTGTAAATGATCTACTTCTCCTCCTTTATCTTGAAGTAATATGCCATCTCACTTGCAAACCACGCCATACATTGCAAACAGCTGGAGTCTATCACATTCCATAGTATTAATCCACACTTGTTGAATTTCCAAAATCAAGCACTCCAATGAAGAGGGAAAAGATAAGCATGCTTTTTAAAATGATTCTATTTTCAAGCTTCATAAGCTTTTCATGTTCATTTTAGTCATTTACCTAAAGATTTATTTTAAAGGCTAAGTGGTGATTACAGATGATAACACTTCTAAAATCAAACTGAAATGACTTACTCTGAAACAATGTCACAGAAAGTGAAAACCTGGAGACTTCAAACTCCACATCCCCTTTAAGTAAATCACAGTTACAAGTCTGTTTCTTCATCTAGAATAATCAAGGAGCAGGGTTAAATATCTAGCAAACTTGAACTCTCAAAAATCACAGGAAAGACATGAATTGTTTTTACCTTCAAAAATTGTATAAAAATCTCATGCTACCTCATTGAGAGGTGAGTGGTTTTTCTATTCTCTGGTGAAATGTTATGGTTAATAATACCTACATCATAAGGTTGTCATCAAATATAGACAAATCAGCTATCAATAGAGTTAATGGTCAGTAAGTGTTCATTTTTTCCCCTTTGCGTTCTATCCTTCCTCTTCTTAAAGCAGAAAAAAATTGGACAGTGTTCCTAAACATTAATATTTATGGAATAGACTTAGAACAGCATAGGATTGAAGTCTCTGACTTTTTAATGATAAACATAAAATGATAGTGTCTAACATCTTTCCAGAATCTTTGCCCAAGGAAAATACCATGCAGCTATACTCATTTTAAAGGAAAAGCCCCAAAATGCTAATGCCTTCTGTGACGTTACTTAAGAAGAGATCCCCAAAGAATATCAACCCTCCCCAAACTTGAATTTCAAAATTCTAAAACCAAAGCACATTTTTTGAAATATTACTCAGTGTCTTAGTCTGCCAGGGCTGCTCTAACAAATACTATAGACTGGTTGGCTTCAACAACAGGAAATTATTGTCTCACAGTTTTGGGGCCTACAAATCCCAAATCAAGGTGTAAGCAAGATCATCCTTTCTGTGAAGTATGTAGCATTCTGTTGGTGGCTTGCTGGCAATCCATAACTCAATTTCTGCCTCCGACATGGCTGTCTCTTTCCCTGTCTGTCTCCTCTGACTGTGTCCGAATTTCTTCTGCTTATTAGGACTCCAATCATATTGGATTAAGTCTCACCCTGATACAGTTTGGCCTCACCTTAGCTAATAAATCTTCAAATATCCAATTTATAAATGGCCTCACATCCACAGGACTGACATTTAAAACTTTAACATGTCTGTTTTGGGGACATGTTGCAACCCTTCAGTCAGTGTTCTTGTATTTTTGCAACAAGCAGTAATTAAATTACTAATAATTTATTTTTAAGTTGTATTTATCTTCTGTGAATTATTAAACAGATATGTATAGGATCTTTCAATCAGGAAGGCAAATGGAGGATTTTAAATGAACTCCACAGTGGAGAGCAGAGAATGAGGTCATAAACAAGCATGGGCACATGTGATTGCCATGCCTGTGGTTGTGTGAGATGCAGTTGTGTTTCAGTGGTTGACCTTGCCCTCTGCCTCTTACTGAAATTCCTTTTCTCTATTGTTCAGTGTTATTTCCCCTCTTGCAAAGTTGCCCAAGATATCTACCAGGACTACGCTCTCCAAGCTTCATTTCTTTCCCAGTTCTCCCTACTGCATTTGTTGTCTTGACCTCTTGCCTTGAAAAACTCTCATAACAGCTGCCAGGTCATCCACCTCTGTAACCAGGATACCAAATTCGTGTGTGGTCTCTGATGGTCTTAGGCCATTTTTTGCCTGATAAAGAAAAAATACATCAGTGACTTTTGACAATGCAAGAATGTCCCCCAGTATATTGTAAGCATTTGGTATTTGCATATACATAGTTTCAAATGTGTTCTAGAAGCATGGCCTAACTCTGAGAGTGGCCACTTAAGGGATGAAAGCTTTGACCCTGTCTCCAGACTGAATGTTTCCCAGAGAGTCACCTTGGTCTGGTCTAAAACTAACTCCAATGGGATGGCTTTAGTGTGCTCTGAGGTACCCATTCTATCAGAGAAGCAAGTTTAGATCCTGCCACAGATTAGGATGCTCAAGATTTTTCTAATCTTAACCTTCTCCAGATTTGGTCTTGAATGTCCTAAGACCAAACCAATCTTCCAGATTTTCCTGGATCACAAAGAACACAGGACTTAGCCATTGACTTCAGAAGCTTCCGTATAGCAGAGCAGAATGGGTGACTGGAATGGTATACAGCAATCCATGCTAACATTTAGCCTTATTTGTGGTGAGGATGCAGATATGAGCTCAGCCTGCTGCTACCTGGAAAAGTGCACTTCAGTTTCAAGCTGACATGTTTACTTTCCAGGGTTGAGATTGTTGTCAGCAATTTCTATTTTAAATAGAAGTTGTGGTCATGGTCTCTTAAAATACTTCATATCTACAAAGGTGCATTTTATAAAAACATCTTAAAGTGCTGCATGAATATCATTTCATTTGCCTTTATAACATCTCTGTGAGGGAGAATAACCCATACTGCCCTCCCCCATTATTTCCAGAACGCTTGTTCAAAAAGAAGCACACAAAGGTCCAACACAGAGGCTTTCTGGAAGGTCAAAACATAACTGTTTTGCCCAGGAATAAACCTGTGAGGGTTTTGTGATGGCTGGGATCTATTATGTACTCCATAAAAGGCCATATTCTTTTAATTCACTCCTGTGGGTGCAGAACTATTAAAGGGGGGACCTTTTGATTAGGCTATTTCAGTAGAGGAGTTGCCCCAGGGTGGGTATTAATCCTTTTACTGGAGTTCTTTAAGAGAGATGAAAATTAAGACAAGCTCACAGAGAACCAGAGAAGCTAGAGACAACCCAAACAACTCAAGACAACCCAGGGAAGCCAAGAGGGGACCCACAGGAAACAGAGGGGAAGTTCCTGAAGCTAGAAGCTGAAAGCAGTGAAATCCAGGAGAGAGGGACCAACAGATGCCAGCCATGTGCCTTCCATGTGACAAAGATGTCCCAGATGCAGGTGTATATATATATATATATACACACCTTGTTTTCAGAGTAGATATTGTCCGTGTTGATGCTTTGATTTGGACATTCTCATGGCATAAGAACTGTACATTGTAAGTTAATAAATCCCCATTGTAAAAGCCAACTATTTCTGGTATAAGGCATTTTGTCAGTTTTAGCAAACCAAAACAGGTTGCATTTGAAGAGTCAGGCTCCTCCAAAAGGTTGAGAAGTGAGAAGGGGAAATAATTCCATCACCCTAAGAAAATTATGCTTCCCTGAAAGCAGAAGAATGAGACATGGGAAAAGGGGTTTCGGAAATTAGCTTGTTCTGTTGAAAACCCTTTCCTTCTGCCCCCTTCTTTCTCCAGTTTGCCATGACCAGTTATAATATCATCACAGAAAAGGAGTCAGGGTAGGCCTGGAACAAACTGGTGTGAACACTTGGAAAGTTGACCCTGTTGTTTACTTTTGAAATACTCATGTTCTAGATCAGACACCAACTGATTTTCATTCTATAGCACTTCTAAGTGATTAAGATAAACCCTTAAGCATACCATAAGAACTTGTAGGATCATATCAGTTTGATTCTACTACTGTATTAACTAGGGTTCTCTAGAAAAGCAGAATCAAAGGAGATATCAGTAAATATAAAATTTATAAAGTGTCTCATGCCACTGTGAGGATGTAAGAATCCAAGACGTGTAGGGCAGGCCATGAGCTGGCAGTTCCAAAAAAGCTTCAATAAAGGTGTCTCAGGAAAAGCTGGCTGGCTGAAGCAGGAAGAGTGATTGTCTTTTCTGAATCTCCTTAAAAGCCTTCTAGTGATTAGATTAAGCATCATTCATTGCACAACACACTCCCCTTAGCTCAGTTGTGGATGCCACCAACATGGTCATGATTTAAGTCCATGAAATGTCCTCATAGCGAGAGACAGGCCAGTGCTTGCCAGACCAGACAACCAGGCACCACCGCCTGGCTAAGCTGTCACATGAACATAACCATCACAATTACTTAAATAATTCAGTAGGAATTTTTGATAGCTGTACTTGACATAAGCAAAAACAGTTGAGGAAGAGTAATGACGACAGAAATTGACTATTTCCTTTTACCAAAAAGTAAAAAGACATGAGCATTTATTATCTACTTTGTACCAGGCACTCTTCTTGATGGCCTCATCTATGTAATTCATTTAATCTTGAATTTTAGGAGTTATGATTCCCACACTCCCTTCCAAGAAAACAAGGCTCAGGAAGAATAAATAAGTCAGCAGTCAACCTAAACCTTTCTTATTCCTGAACTACAGCTAAGAACTGCTTTGAGATGGCTGTCATATTAATCTGAGGCAGCTCAAGAATACAACAGAAATTCTCTTACCAAGAATCAGGTGTATTTGTTCCCAAATCAAGTTCTATTACTTTAGTAAATGTTACCTAGACTAATGAAATGTGGATAAAAAAGAGAGATGTATTGTTTCTATGAAGACTAACTTGAATGCATTGGAAATATTACTTAAAAATTACTATCATGTAGATATTGGGGAAATTTCATAAAAATCTAGGATTCTACATTGAGATTGCTTCATGGTTCCTATTGCACCTCAAAGAAATGGACCACTCCCAAGACTCTGGAATAGAACCACCAACCCCCTGCTCCTTCCCTGGGGTGTGGTATTCTAATTTAGTCAGTGGTTTGGGAAGACCTCTCTAAGTACAAGCCATTTGACACATGGAGAAAGTGAGAGTACAAGCCATGCAAAGATAACATTGCCTCCCTTTCTCTGTGTTGAAGGATTAAATTAGATGATACACTGAGAGCACTTATCTCAGTGCCCCACACATCCTCAATGATCAGCAAATGGCAGACATTATTGTTATTTCTACAGATGGCAACCAAGGTATTATTTTCATCACATTCAAAACCAAGACAAATATACTATGTTATCAGAGATACACATTTTAATTTGGCCAAAATGAAGAATTTTCCTTGCTCTATTCTTTTTTTTTTTTTTGAAATATTAAGATCCATGTTCAAAGACACCCTTCAGTGTGAAAACCGGGGGGACCAGGAGATGTCACATCCAGTCCCAGGAGAAAAAAGGTTCTGCTATGTATTCTGACTCTAAATCAGGACCAAACATTTCAAACCCTGTGTATCTAATTTTTAAAGCTATTCCAGTTGGTATTGAAGACCCTTGAACAGGACTAGGGTTTGCAAATGTTCCATTTTCTGTACTTGAGCCATGATATATCAACAAAATAGAAAGCCTTTATGCAATTTTTAAAAATGTTTACTAGTTGTCTGGAGTATATTCTAAACCTTACCTTTGAAAACAACATTGTTTTTTATCTTTCAAAAATCTGCCTACGAAATTATTTCTGTATCTGTTTTACAGATTTTTAAGTGTTTTTTCCTAAATGTTGTTGTAACATTTTAAGAAGGGCGATAGCACACACTGAATCATGGCAGCTGCCTTTGTTGAAGCTGTTATTTTACTAGTAATTCTTTAAATCTCTTTTGTGTAAATAAAATGCGCTTGCTGTAAAATATTCAAACAAAACAAAAAATATAGAATACGAAACCAAAAAAAATCACTAAAGATAACCACTGTTAATACTTTGGTAGCCATCCTTTAATATATCTCTTCAGAAGTATATATGCAGGCTTACAAATAAAATTTGGAATAAATTGGATCATATTTTATATGTATTTTATGGAGAATACTTTTTAAAACATTTTATTAAATCTCACTCTACTCTCTTATCCACCCAGTCTCACCACTACTGTAAAAATGTTCTGACAGTTTTTCTCACTTGAGAACATCATATAAAAATCCCTCCAAATCCACTAATACCAATCTAACTTATTCTATTTAGTGGACACATAACATCTCATGGTATAGAAGAAATGCCGTTTACTTATTTGTACCTCTAACGATAAACATTCCCTCCGTGTTTCACTTTTTGCCACTGTAAACAAAGCTACAATAAAGGTCCTTGCACACATGCTCTCAGATGCTGGTAGCTTTATCTCTTTGGGATTCCCAGGAGAAGGAGTGTGTGTATTTATCATCTTAAGAGATACAGCCAGAACTGCATGCGCGAAAGACGTTAACAGCTCACTTTGCTCTCTTTTGGTAGTTATTTTTAGTGTTTATTCATACACATACTTGTGGTTGGGGTAATCTAATAAGGTCTGGATAGATTCAGATTATTACTCTTGTTTTTCTTGGCTCATTGATCTTGTCACCAGTATTTTAGAAGCAAGTGAAACAGGCCTTCTACAACCACGTTTCGAAAGCTACATGAGGCCAAATAATTAGAACTATAGGCAACAGCTCTTGAAAGCCACAGTGAGAAGTTACTCATTTACTTCCACCAGTACTTGAAGTTTAGAATGCTGTCTGCATTCCATTTAGCAGAGAAAAACAGCTCTATTTTGCCAGAATTGTTTTCTGATTTTCATCATACTACTATAATATTTGCTTCCAGCACCTGAAAGCAGCATAAAAATGCATTTTAAATCATTGAATAGAATTTCTCTTATGCTCTGATTTGTATTATAAACTTAAATGTTAAAAGTCCCACACAGTTTAGAGCCTTGAGTCCCAGCTTCTTGGCAGCATTCTTATTTTTTAAATGCTGAAAAAAAAGTCAAGATCCCCCATTAAAGAAATGTAATGCCATTAACCCATTGCACTGATATATGATGCATTATTTATAATCTAATTATTATAATCAGACTTAGCATACCAACACATCCAGGCTGAGGTTTCATAGCAGTGTTCTGATTGATTTTCTGAAGTGCATAATAATTGGCACATATTTGCACAGGTGGAAATTGGAGACTCCTTGGTTATCCTCCCAAGTATGCCCAGTTCCTTACCCTTGGACTCTTATACCAAACCTGGAGCCATAGCCTTGGAAAAGGCAAAACATACCATCAAGCATCAAACACCTTATTTGCAGTCACTTAGAAAAAAAAAGATTAAATTGTTCTCTACTGTGACCACAGAAAGAATTTCCAAAGATGCATTCAGTGTTTTTAAAAGCCTGCTATTATGGTTATTTGATCCACATCATAAATAGCTGTTCATCTCCAAGTATGGTAGAAAAAACAATCTTGGGATATAAACAAAGCACAAATGTTTTATTTCATAGTCTACTGTCCAGTGGCTGTGTATAAACAGAGTAGTGAGTGAGCCCCAAGTAAAACACAGCAATAATCACAGCACATACGCCAGTCCCCAGAGAGCTGTATATTAATGTCTGGCTGGTAATTTAATGTCACTCTAGGCATAAACAAAGGTTTATTAGAATAGTGAGTAAAATATTCTTGAATACTGGATCCCTTTTTAAAATGTTCTTATTCTGTTTTTGAAAATTAAGATAGTCTATACTGTAATGTTAAAAGACACTGATTGAATCAACACTTGGCATCATTTTATTTAGGTTCTATTGAACATAGCCCAAAGCAAATAACTTCCTTAACATTTGTATTCAAAATTTTTATTTCTGGGAGAAAAATTATAATGGTAATGAGCAGAGTCCTTTTTTTCCAGGATCTTTTTTTTTCTATCTGCCTCCCAGTTTCATTTCTACTCTCTCCTTGCACAGCTCCCTTACCTGCTTTACAATGACAAAATCCCTGGAAGCTTTTTTTTTTTTTCCCAGTATTTAATAACAATCAAATACTGGAAGTGAATTCCTGTTACAGAGACTGTCTCATGAATCCATCTTGAACAAGCAGCTTTGAAGTTGGGCTGTCTCCTTAAAACAACTGTACCCAATGTAGTATCTGGTGGTCCCTAAATCAGAATCATCCATATTTTTTTCAGAAAAACTAATCTGAGGTCATTGCCATCCTTTTGGGTGTTTCTTTATAGAGTCCCAGCAGGAAGAATTCAATAATATATCGAGAACTATTGACATCCAAAGAATGTGGTGTGGTATATCGCTACATTTGGAAAATGAGGATCTTTTACTGTAAAGAAACAGCGAAACTGTACCTAAAGTTCTCACCTGTTCCATCACCTCTCACAGATGTCAACACAACTATTTTTGAAGCGACAAGAAGGAGACTTAAATTTCTCCTAATGATTGACCAATCTATCAAGTCAATGTAATAAAGGAAGTAATTTGTGAATAAAAGTCTGACACTAAGATATTTTTATGCTGTTTTTGCCTTAAATTATAAAGAACTAAACTTGGCACTAGTACTTCATCCCTGTGCAGTACTCCATATATAACTGGTTGACTTTTCAGTCTCTGAAAAGGATTTTTTAATGGTAAAATTTGGTATATATTTTTATAGTAGGCGCTTGTATTGATGTCTATTACAAGTTTATTTTTCCATCAGACATACTTATGGGTAACAGTTTTTGTTGTGGATACTGGCAAGTCACTTTGAAATGACTTCATGAAATGGGTTTAGCAGTTGTAACTAGTGTAGGTAGAGTTGTTCTGACAAAAGAATATGCATTTCCAGACCTCTGCAAGATATCTTCCTTTGGTCCTAGGAGTTAATATTTTAACCTAAAATCTGCTTGATAAATGTCCCCCAAAACAAAGATTGTTTTATTATATTAAAAAGATATTTTCCCAATCTTCATCCAAAAAAACTAGTTTAAAAAGAGCACAATCTACTGTAATGAATAACATCTGGGTAATTATTTCCTCTCCAAGACTGTATATTTATTTTTCTGTCTCTTTCAACAATGCAGAATGTGGACAAAACAATGTCACTTTATGAGGTCTGCCCGCTGGTTTTAGTAAAAATAATTGCTTTACTAATAAAAAGAGTGGCACAGGAAGTTAAGAAATAAAGGATAGGCTGGTCTCCAAAAATAAGAACATTGCCCCAACATGAGGATAAAGTTTAATTAGGGAAGCTCTGCAGTGCCCCATTTCATAAAACTCATTTTATTAAATTTATGTACCATACTTTTGCCACCCTATATTGCTTTCTGCACTTAAAATCCAGGCATGAGGATATGAAATTATTTTCCCACTCAGCCATTAGCTTCAGGGGACAGGGTTCTGATTTCACCAGGGTCTTTGGTTCTCTTGCCCTTTTGTACTTTATTCAAAAGTTGCAGCAAATTTGACCTCTGAGAAGATACAATTTCCTGTAGCCTTATAGTTTGACTTTTTTGTTTGCATATTAGAACTCTGCTCAAAAGTAGAAAGTCTTACAGCTCAGCTCAGGAGTCAGAGTTGATATTGACTGAAGTTTTGTTGTTAATATATTTCACGATTGGGCCAATTTCCTGAGCACAGGACTTATGAATCATATTCTTTAAAGGTACATTGTAGGGTAACGTGCTTGTATAACTCTCTCTATGACTCAGTCTTGAGTATTATCTGACTAATTCTTCAAAATGTATTTGTCCCCAACATTTAATCATGCTATTAGGGAAAAAAAAATGTGTTTCAGAAGTCTAGGTTACATCAGTGGCATCAAGACAAGTGCTGAACTCTCCTAGCTGCTCTATTTCTTATTACCCCCCTTAACTAGAAAATTCCACCTTCAAATTTGGTCCTACTTAAAAAAAAGTAATATTTCTATTTTATTGTGTTTCAAAGTTCATTCATTGACCAGCTGCTTGGTACTCGTTTTTCAATGAAAACAGTGTTAAAAAAATATATAGGAGACCAAAATATAAACACAAGTATTTAGGGTCAGGCAAATACTATTAAGAGTGAAGTAGGCAGGGTGGGACATGCTTGATTTTTTTAAATTTTGGCGAGACAGGAATTACTGTATAACGAGAATTCTGGCCTTTATTCACTATGGGATGCGGTGCCAGGAAGCAGCCGTAATAGTGCCCACACTGCTCCAAGCCTGGTGATGGATTTTTTCATTGCCAAATGGCCCAGGGCCTTTTGCTCACTCAAGATTTGGAGAGAAAACAGAGGACAACCCAGAACTCGTTTGTGTTGTTTGGGTGCTAATTTGGAGAGTGGGTGAAAACATAAGGTCAGGAGATGGTTTCTGATTCATCTTGTTATTTAATAAGGACAGAAATTGTGGCCCCGTGTGACTATCCAATACAGCTCTCTTACCCTATCTGGGGACCCCGAGAGACACTTTAAAAAAAAAAAGTAATAAGGGCTTTCAGCAAAGGAGCATTGAACAAAGGATTTTCAGAAATGACTTGATTTCTTTCCTCATGGCCTGTCTTCCAGAAACAGCACAAAGAATTTGTCCTGTCTTCCTTAGGTAAAATAGGTGCTCATCACAGTTTCTTCTCCCATGTCCTTCCCATAAGAGGTATCCACTCTGTGGTGTGTCAGGAGGTCTGAGGCCCCATAGATGATCTATAAAATTCTAGGCATTCACGACGGGAAATACTTTTTTTAATATTAGTCAAAATGTAAACAAAATAGTGAAAACTGAAAAGAAAAAACTTGACTGCTAGGACTTGAGAAAGAGTCAATTTAATTTACTGTGGACGAAGTGTTGGATGATACTAGAGGAAATTCTGAGGTGACTACTGTGTGTATTTCTATTTCACTGACTTTACTTTCACTATTTTTGGATTTCTTTCTTAACCCATGAATTGTATAGCACCACCACCATCCCTGGCTTTGTTCACTATGATTAGGACAAGGATGGCAAACATAGAGATCTATTGTTTAATTTTTAAAAATTTGAATTTGAGTGGTTTGGGATGGAGCAGGCACACTCTACGATGCCCTGTAGTTTACCCAGCTGTTTCACACATTTATTGACTCCTGCTGCCCCCCAAAGGCAAATATTTTTGGCCCTACATTAGGTTACCTTGGGACTTAGAAATGTTAAGAAAAACAATGTAAGAGAGAGGACAAGAAAAGAGGCATGGAAATGGAAAGAGAGAAGAAGAAAGAGATTTTTTTCTGAGCTAACAATGCAAAGGTGTTAGAAGAATAGAGAAAGAAAAAGGTAGAGTCATTTAAACAATATTTATTTCACACCTATTATTTACCAACCACTGTCAAAACACTGGGTAGAATAAAATAAGCAAAACAAATAAAGTGCCTACTTTCATGGAACTTATATTCCAGCTGGGAGAGATAGAAAACAAGCTAATAAATGTTGTCAAAGCAGATAACAAAAATAAAGCAAAATAAGGGACATGAGCAAAGGTGGACGGATATATGTAGAGTAGTCAGGGAAGGACCTCTGAGAAAGTTATATTTGACCAGACACCTGAAGAATGTAAGGAAACGTCCTTTGAAAATTTGGGGGCAAGAGCATGCCAAACAGAGGAAATATACACTGTAAAGGCCCTGATTCCAGAGCAGGGTGGTAAGAGAAGAAAGGAATCCAGGCAAGGGGAGGAAGGCAGGGGAGAGAAAGTGACAGGCCATGTGGTAATGGGGCAGGTGACAGAGGTCACAGACAGTAAGTTTTCGCTGAGAGAAATGAGAAAATGGTGCTGAGCATAGCAGTGTTATGCTCTTAAATGAATTTTAGGAGAATAATTGGTTCTAGTGTTGAAAATAGAGGGGCAGGGGCAAAGTTGGTAGGCCAGCTAAGAAGTCTCTTGCAGTAGTTCAGACAAGAGATGTGGTGGCATGAATTGGGTAATAATTGAAGGGTTTCTGAGAAGTGGTCTGTGTATTTTTTGAAGGAAAGCACATAAGATTTGTTGATGGATGAGAGACAGAGCGTGAGCAAAGAAAGTGGGTCAAGTTTTTCTGTTTTTTTTTTGTGTGTATGTTTGAAAATGTCCATAACAAAAAGTGAAAATGAGAGAGAGAGAGAAGACAAGAGAGTGAGAGAGAAAGGATGATCTAAGATTTGGGGCTCAAGATACTGGGAGAATGGATTTGCCAATTATAACTATGAGCAAAAAAAGAGAAAGTAGTACATTTGAAGGATGGAACTATGAGATCGGTTTTATACATGTTGAAACTGAATCCCTGTTAGACTTCAACATGGTGATATCGAATAGAAGCTGATTTCATGAGTATGGAGTTCTGAGGAAAGATCTGAGCTATAGAAAGAAATTTATAGTTATCTGCATATAGATGACAGTTGAAGTTAAAGGTTTAGAACTTTGAAGTAGAGGATTGACACATGAAGTGTAAATGCAGATAAAGAAGAAATCTAAGGATTGAATACTTTGTCACTCTCAAGTTTAGAGGTCTGGAATATGAGGAGGAACCAGCAAGCATGGGGGCTGCAGTATGACCAGAAAAATAGGAAGACAGAAGAACCAAGCAAAGAAAGCATTTTTAAGAAGGAGGGAGTTATCAACTGACCCAAATGCTGCTGATAGTGTAGGAAGATGAAAATCGAGAAATAGCTATTATGTTTGTCACCATGGAGATCAACACTTAATTTTTAATCAGTAGAGGGAAAAGCCTGATGGAAGAGGTTCTGCAAAGATTAGGAAAATTAATGCAGACAGAAAATGTAGTCCACAATTTTGAAGGTTTTGTTATAAAGGGGAGCAGATAAGCAGGACAGTATTTGGAAGGGCATGTGTGCTTTAGGTAGGTGTTTATTTTTAATGAAAAAATGTAAAGAGAGGTATATGATGATGATGCAGTGAAGACAAGCAACATCAGGAAGGATGTTCTTGAATAGAAAAGGAGAGCCAGTTTATATTTGAAAGGGTTGTCTTTAGGTAGGAGCAGAGCAATTTATTCAATGTAATAGAAAGGAAGGCAGGATAAGGGATCAAAGAAGGAAGAAATTTTGTAGATTTGGTATTAGCAGCACGTGGAAGTTCTTTCTGATAGTATCTATTTTCTTAGTAAAATTAAGAGCAAGACCATTGAAATCAAGAGTGAGAATAAGAGATAAGGTATTGTAGGATTGAAGAGAGAAGAAAGATGTGAAATAATTGTTCTGGAGAATAATAGAGTGGATTATCTAGTGTTACATGCAGTAGAATTTCCGGGTAGCAGTAAGGACCAACTTGAGGTTAATAACCATGAATTGAAGTGAAATCAGCCAGCGTATGTGTATGTTTTCTTTCAGCTACATTCAACTGCCCTGGAGGGGCAAGAGGTGTAGGTGAAAGTTTGGATTTAATTAAGACCAAGTAAATTTGATAATGAGACAGTAGGGTAAGGGAGTTGAAATTCCTTTGAATTGAAATGCATGCAAGGTAAAGATTATTGGTCTTAATTGAGAAAGGAGGTAAATGTGGACATGAAGGACAAATGCTCAAGTTAACAGGTGGTTCTCCTGACACTGAAAAATTATTAGTGTAAGATGAGAGGTGGTGGTGGGAGTGTGTTATGCTTAAAATAAGCTTTTTCTTCTTAAGAAAAAGTTATTGGTTATGATAAGGTCTAAGGTATGACCATAAAATCATGTGGCTGTAGTGACAAGATCATAGGAAATGAGGATGTCAGGAGCCTGAGAGGCCAGGATTTTGCAAAAATCTTTTTGAAAATAATAAAATCACCAAAATTATGAGAAGAGTTTATTGGAGAGAATGACAGTAGGCCAGGCACAAGAATCTCCAAGGAATAATGGGGAGTGACTATGAGTTCTGCACATGATGGAAACATGGAGGGAAAATGAGGTGACCCATGGCTGCACTTCAAAGGAGGCAAGGAGTTCTAGGGAGAGGTAAAGGAAGATAACCTAGACTGCCAAACACCTCCAGTCCTCTTGAGAGAGAAAATATTCTACCACTTGAGGGCTCAGGAAGACCAGGTTTTATTTAGAATAAAGAGTGAAGGTAACGAAGAGATGTAGTAGAGGATATAGGAACCTTTGCTGATGATAGACAGTGATTTCTAGAGAGTGCAGCGATAGACACCATGGTTTGGGTAAGAGTTTGAAATTGAGTCATACTAGTGGGTGAAGAGAACTGTATAACAATATGAGTGGTGATTGGGGCTTCTTTTGGTGATTGAGATAGCATAGCATGGGTGTATATAACCTGGAATTGAAGAGAAATTTCCAAGGTAATTTATTGAGTTTTGAGTATAGAGTAAATGGGAGAGCATTCCTTGTGCATGTGCTAAAGCAGTTTTTTTTAAGATAATATACCACCGGTGATCAGCAGGTGGTGAAGTTAACCCAAGGTAGTTTGGTTGCTTTTCAGCACTGAGGTGAGAGAAGGGGGTCACAGATCATTTATAAGGAAGAAAAGACAGGGTATTCTCTGTGCAGAATGCTGGTCGGTTTAGGGGATCTCCTTAAATTAAACAAATTAGTGTTTGTAGGATGGACAAACAAATACTAAGTATCAGAAAAGACAAGGACTTTTTAAGAATCTTGAGCATAGAGGTCATTATGATGGCATTTTTATTTTTTATTTTTTGGGTAAGAAACAGAAACAGAGAAAAGAGAAGAAACTTGAAAGAACTTGTAGGCAACTTGCGACAATTCAGGATGCCAAGCTATTGGGATTTCTCTTATTTTGCACTAATCCTGATAAGTAAATGCAGGTCACCCAGCTAAATTCTGATATTTATCTGAAAGTACATGCTTTTTAAAGGAAAAAAAATCCGTTTTTGCTAAAACAAACAAATGAATCCTAGTCCCTCCCCACTTCTCCTGCTTGCTTTGGGGATTCAGAACACAGAGTCTAGAAAGCCAGAGGCACAGTGATTTCCTTTTCAGAAGAAGCTGAAAGAGGCAGATGCTCATCAGAGTCTATAAGCTTTGCATATTCATATTTCTCAGTTGTTCAGCAAGAAAATCCAGGTAATGAGCAAGGGAAAACTCTAGTAGCCTTTGTGTAGCTTAGGGGTTTGCTATTCCTGTACTCTCTGCATAGAATCAGTTCTATCAAATAAGGAGGTTCTCGCTGCATCCCCTTTCCAATTGAATCAGCACTTGTACATTGAAGTTTTCAACATCACCCTCAAGATTTTTAAGGGTTTGTCAAAGGAATCTTCACTGTCTCTAACATGAATAAAAATGATTTCAAATTCATCTCTATCTCACATTTTATTTCATGGGATTAATTTAATTGATAGAGCTGAATAGTATAAGTTGTTAAGTGGTTGCTGGTAAGAAGTAGAACATTTTAATTTTTTTTAGAAAAATATACCAAGTACATTTTTTGCCAGTTGAGTTCAATCCTCTTGAATGAGTTCTTTAATGTCAGTACAGTTACATCATAATTAAACAGTCATTTTAGGACAAACAAACAAACAAAACTCCTTTATAATGAAATCAGCCATATTAGGGGAAAAAATTCTCAACTATCACATGAAGTTGATTTGTTGATTTGCTTGGTATTTAGTTTGAACATTAGAAATGCTCTATATGACAATTTCTGCCCACATCTCCTATTTGACCCAATATAGCTGAAAGTTACAAATACTAGCCCTAGGAAAAAAACTGTTTTTCTGAGTTTCCTCTGGGCATATTATCCTGGCTAGGCATCTGAGGTCCAGGTTATTATTTAAAATTTTGTAAAAGAGTCAAAGGCCAGAATTTATAAGCCTAGCCCCAGAAGATTTCCTGTGAGAACTGCTATTTGTCTCTTAACAATTATAAAAGAAGAACAAAAATCTCCCAACTGTTAGGGAGACAGTGGATTCTAACCTATTTCTTCTTTATGGGTGATTAATTTGAAAATCCTTACGGGTCCTATAATATGCAATTTATGCTCTCAAGGCCTTTGAATTTGCTTCCCCACTTTGCTAGCCTTCACTTCCTTCAAAATTTAACTTATCTTTGAGGTATTCTTGGCCATCTTATTTAAAATTTCAATTTCCTGACTCTTAGATATTTTATGTCCGTCTTCTCTATTTTTCTTTTTTAAACCTTAATATGCCATATATTTTATTGGTCTTGCTTATGGAAGATCCATGAGGACAGGATATTTGTCTGTTATGTTCGGTACTATATCCCCAGTACTTAGAACAGTGTTGGCACACAGTAGGTGCTCAATGCATACTCCAAGTGAAGAAAGTGTTTCAGGAAGGAGGGAGTTATCATCTGTGTCAAATGCTGCTGAATGGTAACAGGAGAGCTGAGAAACACAGAGCTCATGGGTGACATTGCTAAGAGCAGCTTAACACAATGGTGGGGGCAGAAGCTTGACTATAGTGGGTTCAGGAAAGGTAAGGAAGTGGAGATAGTAAGAGAAGACAACTTTTCCTAAGAATTGTGTTGTCAGGAGGAGAAAAGGAATGTGCTTGTAGCTACATGGTGATATGGGGATCAAGAGTGTTTTTTTGTTGCTGCTATTTTTTGTTTTATTTAAATTTAAGTCGGTGACACTACTGTATATTTATATGCCAATAGGAATTATCCAGCAAAGAAGGAAAAGTCAATGATGCCAGAGAGAAGACCAATGAAAGAGAGAGGTTCTTGAATGAAAGAGGGAATGGAAATAAAATTGGGGTTTGGCCTTAAATAGGATAGACAAGAATAAACTAACGAAATGAGTTTTTACACAAAACTTTTTTCTCACAAAAGGAGAGGAAACAGAGTAAGTGGGCAGGTAGTTTTTTACATTTGGTTGAAGAAGCTCCGGGAAAATAGTTTCTGATTGTTTCTGTTTGTTCAATGAAATAAGAATCAAGGTTATTAGCTGAGAGCTGAAGAAGGAGAAGGGGAGGAAAGAGGAATAAGGTGAGATATCATAATCTAAGGGAAATAAAGAGTGATTTGATTAGGGAAATAATGTGGGATTACAGAACAATGCTAAGTGCACATTGAAATTAGCGGTGCTGAATTTACAGTGAGACCAACCATGTCCAAGGGAGAAATTGGATTTAACAAAGTGTGGATTTATCCATGCATCTACAACTTGGGGAAAGAAGAGCAATGGAATATAATTGAGTCTTATACAGTCTTGGGTGGGAGTAAGGTAAAGTGAAAAAAAAGTGGCCAAGATAATGGATTTTGAGTTTCTGGTGGGAAAATCATTGGTGTCAAGACACTAGAATGTGTAAGGCGGGGTTGGAGAGAAAGATGCTTGAAAATGGGTCATGGAAAAGGTAATGGCAATGTCTAGATGACTTTGGAAGTAGGTAGTTGAGGTATTGTGAAAGAGAATATCCTGGAGGAAAGGTGGCCAAGGCCCTGAGAACTCACATTGTTTAATGGATCATATCCATGTATTGAGATGATCAGAACAGTTGATAGAGAGCCAAGTGCTAAGATCTTCAAGGAAGGATGGAGTGACTTAGTGAAATGTTGGGAACTGCAGCATGGAGGAGTAGTGGGTAGAGCTGAAAAATAGCATGAGCTTCAAAGGGGCTGGGAAGTTTAGGGATGAGGAGAGAGCATCATCTGGAAGTGGCAATAAAAGGTGCAGAGGACAGCTGCCACCCCATGTCTAACTGCAGGAGATGAAAACACTCACCACCTGAAGGGCTTCATGGGAAGTAAGTGTCCTCAAGGGAGGGCCGGGATTCAGGTATAGCAACATGAGATTGAGGATATAGAAGATTTTGGTGATTTCAGATGTGAGTTCCAGAGGGAAAAGTGAGGAGAGACTGTGGTGTGCAGAAGGGAGAAATATTGAGCCAGATTTTCATGAAAATAACAGTCATAATGGGGGTGAATGTTAGGGTAAAGGGCACATCTGGAAATCTTGATCTTCTTGCAGATGTTGAAGTAAACAGGGATAGGGAACTTGGGCAGACGATGGTGATGAGCTGTGAGTACATTGGAGAGGGAAGACAGGGGTCTTGCCTGCAGCAGGCAGGGCTTTAGCCTCCGGGTTCAGTCATTCTGATGGTGGCTTTGAGGGTGATACAAAGGTGGTGCCTCCAGGGACTTGAAAGACTTTCTATAGTCAATTTACACAATGGGGCCTCAGTTAGTAACAGGCAATGGGAAGTTCTTTAAGAGCTTCCATCAGTATAGACAAATTAGTTTTCTCCATCTAAAAGGTTAACGCAGTAAATGCTCTTCCTGGTGTTTTCTAACTAATCACTCTCGAGGACATATCCATCGTGCACCATCACTGGAGAAGAGGATCAGATTGATTTTGCTTTAGTAAGAAGTATAGTGTTTTGCAAAGCACATACACACCATAAACACTGAATTTTTAAGATTACTTAAGTTTATAGTTGTGTTGGTTTGGAATTTGAGAGATGAGTGATACTGAGGTGGCTTGGTATGAATTTCATTGAGAGGGAAATCACTTTTCATGGAAACATTCACTTGACTTATTAAGGGAGTCCATTTTAAGAGTTGGCCTTGAAGAGTGTGTCCTAAAGCAGGAAGACTATTTTTTTTTTTTTTTTTTTTTTTTTGTGGAACAACCTCCCCATAGGACACTGATACTGTTAGGATCATCTGGTGATTTTTTTCCCCATTACTTCTGCAAAGAAAATGTTAGTGATAAATTCAGGAATTTAAGACTTTGAGTATCTTTTTTTTGGAGGGGGAGTGATATTAAAGAGGAAAAAGATAGGAAAGCACTTGAAGTTAAAGAGGCTCTTTCCAAATCAGAAACAGCTTCAATCTTTCCTTTCCCCCCTGAGAAAGAAAGAATAAAATGATATAAAATCCTGTCTATGCTATTACTTGGGGCATGACTGCCACTAATTCTCTCTAACTAAGATTCAATATGTTTGTTGAGACCACATGCAAACACCACTCATTCAGAAATGGGCTTTTCCTCTGAACATTTATGGGCAATTTCTTTGTTTAAGCATGGAAAATAGTTTGACTCAGAGGTTATTAAAAATGAAATAATACTTTAAAAATTTTCTTCAACTGGCAATAAAATGATAATGAAACCAGTTATAGTCATTGAATTTTTTGTTTGTTTGTTTGTTTTTGCATGGACAGGCACCAGGAATCGAACCTAGGTCTCTGGCATGGTAGGCAAGAACTCTGCCTGCTGAGCCACCATGGCTTGCCCAGTCATTGGATTTTTAAAACATGAGATCTTTCATTAACCTGCTTGTTCCATTAACCTGAGAATAAAACTATTCTCAGGCAGGTTTTGCCTGCATGCTTGCAAATTATAGATAGGATAGAAGCATTAGTTTATTGTAAGCTCCTATGAATGCTTAAAAAGCTACTGGCTTTGGGGCAGGCCACAGTGGCTCAGTAGGCAGAGTTCTCTCCCACCATGCTGGAGACCTGGGTTCTATTCCTGGTGCCTGCCCATGCGAAAAAAAAATGCTACTGGCTTTATGGATTTGCCCTGTTATGGAACTTGTGATGGTTAAGTTCATGTGTCAACTTAGTCAGGTTATTGTGGCCAGTTGTTTGATCAAGCAAGCACTGGCCTGATTATTACTGTGAGGATATTTTGTGAACTTAAATCATCAGCAAATTGATTGCATCTTCAGCTGATTGCATCTACAATCAACTGAGGAGATTGCCTTCACCAATGAGAGAAGTCTCATCCAATCAGTTGAAGGTTTTAAAAGAAGTATGATGTCAGCAGTCAGAATTTCCATCTTTACATCAGCCAATCAGCTTCTCTTAGGAAATTCATGCAAAACCTTCATTGGAGTTCCCAGCTTGTGGCTTGCCCTATGGAATTTGGTCTCATCCATACCCACAGTGGTGTGAGACAATTCTTATAAAAATCTCATAATATTTATATATATCTCTTGTCTGTGTGAACCCTAACTAATATGGGTTTGGTAATGGCAGTGGTTCTAAGAAACAGTATCTTTTATTTTTTTAATTTTAATTAGAGAAGTTGTAATGTTAGAGGAAAATCATGGAAAAAATAGTGTTCCATATACTTCCCACCCCATTATTAAAACCTTGCATTAATATGGTACCTTTGTTATAATTGATGAAAGAATATTAGAATTATACTATTAACTATATTCCATAGTTTAGAATTAGAGTGTATCTTTTTCAGATATACCACCATACTTCTAACAAATGCAGAACATTTGTTACAAGTGACCAAAGAACATTTTTATAATTGTACTATTAACTATAGTCTATCATTTACAATAAGGGTCACTGTGTTATATAGGTCTGTTTCATCTTTTTATAAAAATGTTTTTATTGATTAATCTTAACATGCAACCATACAAACATTATTAATATACAAACATTCCATACATGATGTACAATCAATGCCTCAAATATCATCACATAGTTGTGTATTCATCACTATGATTATTTTTTTAAACATTTGTGTCACTCCAGAAAAAGAAATAAAAAAGAAAAGAGAAAAAAATCATACATACCACACCCCTTACCCCTCTCTCTCTCATTGACCACTAGTATTTTTATCTACCCAATTTATTTTAACCTTTGTCCCCCTATTATTTGTTTATTTTTATCCATATTTTTTACTCATTTGACCATACCCTAGATAAGAAGAGCATCTGACATAAGGTTTTCACAATCATCCAGTCATATTGTAAAAGTTATATCATTATACAATCATCTTCAATCATGGCTACTGGAACACAACTCTATAGTTTCAGGTACTTCCCTCTAGGCACTCCAATACACCATCAACTAAAAAGGGATATCTGTATAGTGCATAAGAATAACCTCCAGGTTAACCTCTCAACTCTGAAATCTCTCAGCCACTGATATTTCATTTTTTCTCATTTCTCTTTTCCCCCTTTTGCTCAAGAAGGTTTTCTCAATCCCTTGATGCCAGGTCCCAGTTCATCCTGGGATTTCTGTCTCATGCTGTCTCAGATTTACACCCCTGAGAGTCATGTCCCATGAACATGGTAGGGCAATCAGTTCACTTGCCACATCGGCTTGGAAAGAGAGGCCACATCTGAGCAACAAAAGAGGTTCTCTGGGGGTGACTCTTAGGCCTAATTTTAGGTAGGCTTAGCCTATCCTTTGCAGGAATAAATTTCATATGGGGCAAACCCCAAGACTGAGGGCTTGGCCTTTTGATTTGGTTGTCTCCACTGCTTGTGAGAATATCAGAAATTCTCCAAATGAAGAAGTTGAACATTTCCTCCTTTCTCCCCAATGTCCCATAGGGACCTTGAAAATACTTCTCCATTCAGTGCCCATATTACTCTGGGATAAATTGGGGCATCATACTGACCTGGACAAACCAACAGTATCACACCCTATTCAAGATTCCATGTACTTCAGCTCCAATTACCCATTGGTAATTGGTCTGAAGGGATACAGACTATGCAACAGGACTAGATACAAAAACTCAAAAAGGGACAGCACAATACTACCTAATTGTAATGTAATTATGTTAAAACACTGAATGAAGCTGCATCTGAGTTATAGTTTTATTTTTTTGTTGTTTGTTTTTTTATATATATATTTTCTGTATTTTTAATTTTTTTCTCTATATTATCATTTTATTTCTTTTTCTGTTGTCTTGCTATTTCTTTTTCTAAATCGATGCAAATATACTAAGAAATGATGATCATACATCTATGTGATGATATTAAGAATTACTGATTGCATATGTAGAATGGAATGATTTCTAAATGTTGTGTTAGTTAATTTTTTTTAATTAATAAAAAAAAAAGATTCCATGTACTTATGGTGTTCTACTAAACTGACCATACAAGTTAAATTAGGAAATGCACTACCCAAAATATAAATTTTGCACCAGATAAACATCTCTCCCTTTGGTCTCACACAGAAGTTGAAGTTTTAAAATATGGATGATATCATCCTTATTCCGTATTCTGATTTACCTTAGTCCAATCTAGATCAGCTTCATTCATATCTCTACTTGAAGTTAGACACTTTTTTCAACTTTTTAAAACAGTTCCTGTATGGGGTACTGCTGATTTTCATAGCTTCAGAGCGCTAACTCTGAGTCTCAGGTGTCACATAAATACCTGAAGAAGAGACAGAATCTTAAAAATGAGATTTCTGAATTGATTCTGGGGTTCTCTAATCTGTTTAGATTTGAAGGCCCTAATGACACTATTTACAATAATCAGGCCACTGGTAATCCATGGCCTGAGTTAACAATAGAGATACACAAAATGTCACCACCAGACAGGGTTACTCAGTGCCTATAAGAAGCAAGGCTCTGGGTGAAAGTGTTTTTCACACCTTAACAGAGTTTTATAGAATTAAAAAGTATACTGATGTTGGCTGGTTGTTCCTAAATATGCTGGATACAGTTTTAAAAGAAAGGAATAAGCTCAAGCCTTCAAATTTCCAATTTAAATGCCACATGAAGGATGCAAAAGTTTCTATGGGTGCCCTGAAAGAAAATCTTATTTTGTGCAGCCACAGACTTGAGATTTCTGAAAGTCAGACCCTGAGCCTCATTGTGTAAGTGGATGAATTAAATTCACAAGATTGCAGGGTGTCTGCTATTAAAGTGATGGCATTGATTGGAAAAGAATGGATCTTGAAAACAGGAATGAGGACATATGGGTTGATAATGATGGCAGTGGGGCATTGAAACCATAAATTCTCCTGAGTCTTTGTCAGATAAACCTATAATGGTCTACCCCGAGGAGTCTGCTATCCAATCTCCATCTGAAGAGATTAACCATTCACTGCCTGCTAAACCTGTAACCACCTCCCCTGAGGAAACAGCCCTCATGCCTCTGTCTGGAGAAATGTATCCTGTTTCACCAGATGAAACTACAAAGGGATGCCCTGAGGTAAGTGGCTTGAAAGACACTCCTAATTCTTCTCATGACCCTCCCCCACCATCCTTCTTTCTTCAAGACCTATAACTGGACTTTAAATCTTAATAGGCCCCAAAAGGTGAGATAACAAAGTGTGATCAATGAGGTAGTGCGCTATATACCCTAAGAACTGCATATTTCTAATTTCTATAGATAGAAATCAGGGTAATATATGTGGGAATGGATATTAAGGGTGTGGAATAGTGGTGGAAGGAAGGAATATAAAGTTGGATCAAGCTGAATTTGTTGACATGGACCCAGTAAGCAGAGATTCGGAATTCAATGTTGTAGCTTGAGGGGTTAGAACTGGCTCTAACAATTTGTTCTGGTGGTTGGCTGAAGCATGAACCAAAAGGTGACCTACAATTGTGTGAGGGCAAAATGCGAGAACTGCCCAGGTATAAAGTAGATGAGGGAATTCAAAGGCTTAGATTGGAATGTTAGAGTGGATTTATCACGGAAGACCTGCTCACTCACTTCAGGAATGTCCAGAGGACATTTACCAGGACTTTGAGGACTAAATTTGTGAGACTAGCTCCATCATCCCTGAAGAGCTCAGTAGTTGCACTTCTCTGTAGGTCAGATATCACTGTGGGAGCTACTGTCACTAAACTTGGATCCTTAAAATCAGTGGGAATGATTGGACCTGGGTTGTCAGAAGCCAAGTAGCAGCACTTACTCACCAAAGACAAGGTAGATGCGGCTACCATAATGGACAACAGACTCAAAGCAGTTATGAAAATCTCTCACTTGCAGAGACCTATGGTTTGGGCTAGTAGATCATAGGGCACCTGGAAGTAAAACAGGTGGACAGCCTACTGAGTTTCTCAATTGATTTCTTTAAGCACAAGAGTTCTAGGTCAAGTGAACAAAAGTCAAACAAATTAAAAAACACAGAGTCACAATTCCTTACTCAATTTTCAGACTTGAGACCGCTTACAGCCCAGAGCCCCTTTAATGAAAGGAAAGCCAGGCCCCCTTAGGGAAGGACTCTGCTACACTGCCAAAAATTTATGCTCTAAATCTTCCTCCCTGCTATCCCCAAAGAGTCCTATAGCTTTTTGGCAGGGTAACTGTGCATTAGGGAAAAGGAAATGATATGGGATTATTAGATGCTAGCTCAGAAGTAACTTTGTTCTAAGAAACCCAAAACCTCACTATGGTCCACCAGAGTGAGGATTTATGGAGGTCAGGTGATTGATGGAGTTTTAGCTCAGGTCTGTCTCACAGTGAGTCCATCCAGTGGGTCCCTGGTCCCATTCTGTGGTTATTTCCCCAGTTCCAGGTTGCATTACTAGAATAGACATATTCAGCAAGCACAGTCCTTGTGGAGTTAGGACTTTATGGCAGGTAAGGCCAAATGGAAGCCACTAGAACTGCCCCTACCTAGCAAAATAGTAAGTCAAACGTAATATTGGAGGAAGGAACAAGATGCTGCATAGACGGAGTGACAGATTCCTCTGGGCAGGAACCTCTGGGAGAGGTGGCATGGGTAGCACAGCCCCAATTCATGACACCCCTTTTTTAGTCCTCAAGGTCACCCCAAAATAAGGTAACAGCAGCAGCCACCCAGAAATAAGAGGCTCAGCCAGGTAACTGAGAAAACCTTCTCAGGAAGGTTTCTGAAAGGCAGAAATCAAGTTCCCCTCTGATGATTTTGGGTTCTGTAACTCCAAGAAAGGCCCTCTTTTTTCTATTTCCTATCACACCCCTCTGCAGCCTTCTTCCTGGAAAGGCCCTGGAGTCCTTGCCCTCCTCTTAGAAGTGTTGGGGTTTGGCTCCAGCTCTCCGTTTTCATCTCTCAGGATGGTGAGCAGCAGAGGCTCCAAGGCTGAATTCCTTGTTGGAGGGAACTATAAACTGGTATGGAAGATCAGGTGGGCTCCTTCAAGGCATGTATCTGGCACTCACCATCACCAACAGTGAGGAAGTGACTATGAAGCCTGAATCTCAGAAGGCCAGGCAACCCCAGTTGTTGTGTGAAAGCAAACTCTATAAGATTATTCAAGGTGGGGTTGGCATTCCCTACATAGGGGAATAGCCTATAGTCTACAATATGCTATCCATGGTCTTGGATCCAAGCCTCAGAGACCCCTTCAATTTCTTTTCTGTTCTGTTCTGCAGATGGTCAGAGCAGCATTTGTTTATCCCCCAAAATAGAAATTTTAGTTCACGTGTACAGTAGTCAGGGGTGATGGACAAACATTCCCTTGGTGTAAAGAACTAAATAAACTGGCTCTGGGCAGCATTGGTGATGCTGTATGCTGAACTGTAGCCACTGTAATTGTGAATATTAGCTGAGATATGGAGATATGGTGTCCAGTTTTCTATTATATTTTTTTCAAATGGAAAAGTTGCCTAAATGGTTGACACAAACAAAAAGGTGGAGAGATTGTGCACATCAATTTTTTGTTACAAAACTCAAAGAACTAAACTGCTTTGAGATCTCATTTCAGAAGAATGACATGAACCATCTTCAACCATGGTTGTGATGGTTGTAAATGTTCCCAATTGTGTATTCTTGGATTTTCCTCTATAGGGTTTGCAAGTTGTTCACTTAAAACATTCTTAAAATGGGGCAGGCCATGGTAGCTCAGCAGGCAGAGTCCTCACCTGCCATGCCAGAGACCCAGGTTTGATTCCCGGTCCCTGCCCATGCAAAAAAAAAAAAAAAACCATCAGGGTGGGCCTCGGTGGCTCAGCAAGCAGAGTTCTCGCCTGCCATGCTGGAGACCAGGGTTCGATTCCTGGTGCCTACCCATTCAAAAAATAAATAAATAAAAATTCTTAAAATGGTTGGCTTCTTGTTTGCAAGTCAGTTGATATGGTAGCAACAAAAGATTCCAGTGTTTGGGTGTATGAAGGACTCTGCCTGCTTACCTGTGCTGGAAATAACAGCATCTAAAGTGAAAATTTAAGAAAAACGTAGTGACTACTATATTACCCTTAGGATACTGCATTAACTCTATAATGTTCTTGGTATTAAAAAATATTAATCACAGAGATTTAGGTAAACCTTACAATTGAACATCTACATATGCTGCATATATAAATGTAATCACTGTAAATATCTGTATGATCTATGATTTTGTTTTTATTTTGAAATGGGAGGGTTTTTTTGCTTACAAGTTCATTAAAAACTAATAACTGTTTCTGTAAGGATATGAGATTTTTTTTAAGAAAAAAAAAAGCCTGTTGACTCACTATAAAATCAAAATCTCCCTAATTTTTAAATAGATTACTTGAACCATTTTTAAGGTAACAAACCTTTGCAAATAATTTTAAATTTAGTGTTACCACTTTTCCTCACTTTTTTTTTAGCCAACTGGAAGGGAAAGGAATTCTTTAATTATATGTAACAATTTTTATTAGATCTATATTCAGTACTTACATTATTATAATACATAAGTATATTCATGGTAGAGAACAGCAAATTCTATGATTACCTTTCCTATATGCTACACTTTTTTTCCCTAGAGTTAATGATTACCTCATAACTTTTGCCCATATTTTTCATTTCTATGAATCAATTCCAAGTTCATCCCCAACCTCCCTAAGGAAACATATGGTTCTTTAAAAAAAAAAAACAAAAAAAACTTTTTAACAACTAAAACAACAGACAAAAGGGAGTTTTCTTGAAAATCTTTGTGAAATGGCCTTAACCATATTGAGACTTACCCTTGGAAAGCACCATTGTATATAAGTTCACATCATTGCTGACTGTCCTTGGATCCTACCCACATCTGTAGGTTGTTTGTGTGTGTGGACTTCCTCTCTCAATCTTATTTGTGCATTCTGTTCTTTTTCTCTTTTTGACCCAAGATAAAGAAAAATCTATTGATGAAAAATTTTTAAATAGTGAAATTTATTCATTTATAGTATGCTAGAACTAAAAGAACATTTGTCTGGAAAAAAACAACACTGGATTCCTGGAGGGGTTACAGAGATTAGTGCCACCATCAAGGACTTGAAAGATGAAGGGGTAGCAATTCCCATCATATCCTCATTAAACTCTCCTATTTGGCTTGTGCAGAAAACAGATGTGTCGTGGAAGATGACAGTGGATTATCATAAACTTAACCAGGTGGTAACTCAAATTGCAGCTGGTCTTCCAGATATGGTATTATTGCTTGAGTAAATCAACACCTTCCCTAGTATCTTGTATGCAGTTATTGATCTGGAAAATGCTTTTACCCAGTTTCTGTGGTAAAGATCTCCAGAGGCTGCTTGCTTTTAGCTGACAAGGCCAGCAATACACCTTCACTGTCCTATCTCCAGTGTTTATCAACTCTCCAGCCCTATGTCATAATCTTGTCTGCAGGGAACTTAATTGTTTCTCCCCCCCCATAAGACATCACACTGTTTTATTACACTCATAATATCATGTTGACTGTACCAAGTGAGAAAGAAGTATCAACTACTCTAGACTAATTGGTAAGGCATTTGTGTGCCAGAGGGTGGGAGATAAATCCACACAAATACAGGATCCTTACACCTCAGTGAAATTTCTAGGTGTCCAGTGGTAAGAGGCATGTCAAGATATCCCTTCTAAGGGGGAAGGGTAAGATGTTTCATTTGACCTCTCTTACAACCAAAAAAGAGGTACAACATCTAGTTGGTGTTGGATTTCAGAAACAACATATTTCTTATTTGGATATGCTACTCTGGCTCATTTATGAAGTGACCCAAAGAGCTACTAGTTTTTTGAGTGGGGGGCTGGAATAAGGAAGCCCTGCGACAGGTCCAGGCTGCTGTACAAGCTGCTCTGCCACTTGGGCCATATGATCCAGCAGATCCAATGCTGGAAGTGTCAGTGGCAAATTGGGATGTTGTCTGGAAACTTTGGCAGGCCCTATAAGAAGATCACAATGTAGACCTTTAGGATTTTGGAGTGAAGCCTTGCCATGCTCTACAGATAACTACTCTCCTTCGGAGAAACAGCTTTTGGCCTGCCACTGGGCTTTAGTAGAGACCAAGTGCTTACCATGGTCCACTAAGTTACCATGAGATCTGAGTTGCCTATCATGAGTTGGGTGTTTTCTGACCCACCAAGCCATACAACTGGGTACACAGCAGTACTCCATCATTAAATGGAAGTGGTATATACAAGATAGGGTTCAAGCAGGTCCTGAAGGCAGAGTAAGCTACATGAAGAAGTTGCCCATATACCATGGCTCACACTCCTGACAGCCACATTATCTTCTCTTTCCCAGCCCATAGCTATAGGTCCTTGAGGGTGTTACTTACAATCAATTGACTAAAGAGGGAAAACCTCAGGCCTGGTATACAGGTGGTTCTGCATGATATACAGGTACCACCCAAAAGTGGACCACTATAGCACTGTAGCCCCTTTCTGGGACATCCCTAAAAGGCAGTGATAATGGTAAATTCTCCAAGTGGATGGAACTTCAAGCAATACACCTGGTTGTTCATTTTGCTTGCAAGGAGAAATGGCTGAATAAGTATTTGTATACCAAATCGGTATACAAATGCAAGAGCAGCATTTGCTTCCCCCCAATTTAGAAATTTTAGTTCACATGTACACCAGCCACGGGTGATGGGCAACCACTTACTTGGTGGGGTGTCACCAACGGTTTGGCTGGATGGTCAGGGACTTCGAGGGAGCATGATTGGAAAATTGCTGACAAAGAGCTGGGGAAGCAGTAGGCGGTTAAAGTTTTCTGAATGGTCAAAAAGATATTTGTGTCCCATGTGAATGCTCATCAGAGCAACTTCAGCAAAAGAAGATTTTAAGAACTAAGTGAGTACAATGACCCATTCTACTGATACCAGTTGGCATTTTACCCAGCCACACCTGTCACTGCCCCATGGACTCATGAACCAAGTGGACATGGTGATAGGGATGGAGGTTATGCATGGGATCAGCCTCATGGACTTCCACTCACCCAAGCCAACCTGGCTATAGCAACTGCTGAGTGCCCAATCTGCCAGCAGCAAAGAGCAACACTCAGTCCCTAATGTCGTACCTTACCCCGAGGGATCAGCCTGCTACCTGGTAGCAGGTTGATTACATTCAACAACTTCCATCATGGAAGGGGCAACCTTTTGGCCTAACTGGAATAAGCACATACTCCAGATGTGGGTTGCCTTCCCCACACTGTAGACACTATCTGTAGACACTATCATGAGATTCCACACAACATAACTTCTGATCGAGGAACCTACTTCACAGCAAATGAAGTGCGGGAATGGGCACATGTTCATGGAATTCACTGGTCTTACCATGTTCCCAATCACCCTGAAGCAGCTGGATTGGTAGAACTGTGGAATGGCCTTTTAAAGACCTAATTATGATGCCAACAAGTGGCAATACCTTGCAAGGCCGAGGCAATGTTCTTCAGGAAACTGTGTATGCTCTGAATCAGTGTCTGCTTTATGGTGCTGTTTTTCCTATAGCCATAAATCATGGGTACAGGAATCAAGGGGTGGAAATGGGAGATACACTAGAAAAAATTTTCCTTCTTGTCCCTGAAACTTTAAGCTCTACTGGTCTACAGGTCTTAGTTACAAAGGGAGGAGTGCTTCCACCATGAGATATAGCAATGATTCCATTGAAGTGGAAGTTAAGACTTCCACATGGCCACTATGGGTTCCTCATGCCTCTCAATCAAAGGCAAAGAAAGGAATTACTTTACTGGCTTGGGTGATTGATCCTTATCAAGGGGAAATAGGACAGCAATTATACAGTTGAGGTAAAGAAGAGTTTTCCTGGAATACGGAGATTGCCTAGGGCATCTCTTATGACTACCATGCTCTGTGATTAAAGTCAATAGAAAACTGCAACAACCCAATACAGGCAGGACTACCAATGGCCCAGAAACTTCAGGAGTGAAGGTTTGGGTCACCCTACCAGGTAAAGAACCAGAGCCAGCTGAGGTACTTGCTGAGGGTAAAGGAAATATGGAAAAGGATAGTTACAAATATCTGTAAATATCAGATAGTTACATGACAACATAACCAGTTACAGAAATGAGAACTGTAATAGTTATGAATATTTCCTCCTTGTTATGAGTATGTTTATGTGCTGAGGGTAAAGGAAATGTGGAAAAGGATAGTTATAAATATCAGCCATGACCACATAACCAGTTACAGAAATGAGAACTGTAATAGTTATATTTCCTCCTTGTTATGAGTATGTTTATATATGCAAATAAGGCAAATAACTTTGCTTTCATCCCTATCTTATCCCCTTATCATATGACATAAATTGTGGTAGCTTCATGCACAGTATTTAAGTATAAGATATCAAGTTTAATTGTGAATAATGCTCCCATTCAGGGGAGAGTTAGTGTACTTCTGCTTGTACACAGGGCAGTTGAGTATTGTTAGGTGAAAATATGACTGTTATTGTTTTTATTTAGAAATTAAGTATGTTTTAAAGGGAACCAAATTGACAAGAGGTTGACTATGATGGCTCAATTCATGTGTCAACGTGGCTAAGTTATGGTGTCCAGTTGTTTGGCCAAGCAAGCACTGGCCTTATTACTATTGAGAGGATATTTTGTGGACTTAATTAATCAGTTAGTTGATTGCATCTATGGCTGATTATATCTACAATCAGCTGAGGAAATTACCTTCAACAATGGAAGAAGGCTCATCCAATCAGTTGAAGGCTTTAAATGGAGATGTTGAAGATTTCAGCAGTTTAAGAAGCGAGAATTTCCATCTCTAATTCAGCCAGCCAGCTTTGCCTGGGGAGTTCAATGAAAAACCTTTATTGGAGTTCCCAGCTTCTGGCTTGCCTTATGGAATCTGAACTTGCCAAATTCCCACAGTGGTGTGAGACAGTTCTTATAAAAATCTCATAATATTTACATATACCATCTGTCAGTTCTGTTTCCATAGAGAATCTTTACTAATATATACCTTTCTGGACATTTCATATAAATGGAATCAAACAATATATGGTTCTTTGTAATTGGCTTCTTTCCCTTAGCATAACATTTCTCAAGATTCATACATACTGTGATGTGTGTCAGTATTGCACTCTTTGCTATTGTAAATTAATATTCCATTGTATGGACATACCACATTTTTCCAGGAGCTGAACGGTGAGGGGAATGAGGAGTGAAAGCTAATGAGTATGATGTTTCTTTTTGGAGTGATGAAATGTTCAAAAACTGATGGTTGTGATAGTTGTGCAATTCTGTGAATATATTAAAAATTATTGAATTGTACACTTCAAAAGGGTGAGTTTTATGGCATGTGAATTGTATATCCTTACAACTGGTATTAAAAATGAAGAAAAAACTAACAGCACGTCTTACTGCATTAATGAAAGTACTGTGTCTATAACAAATATTGTGAAAAAAGACACATTTAGAGTCAGAAATTTGGGGATCAAGTATGAACGCCTGTACTTGCTAATGTGACCTTAGTCAAGTATTAACTTCTCTGAGCCTCACATTTATCCTCTGTAAAATGGAAATAGTAAAACAATGCCTACCTTGCAGGGCTACTGGGAGAATCAAATAGCATAATGGATATGAAAGACTTCTATAGTGTGAGTTGACATATTATTAGTAATAATTAGATTGCACAGGCAGTGGAACAGGGAGAAGAGCTCTCTTTTGTCCAAAAGTCTATTGTATAGAAGAACTGGATTTTTTTCTGAATTGCTTTAAAGATAAGTGGAAATATGGATATAATTTGAAAAGGAGATAGATATAAATTGATAACATAAGTAATTTTCCAGGGAAGGCGGTGACTGAGTATCACTCACTGTAGGTATTAAAATAGAGACTGGAGTCACACTTTACATGGTCTGCTCATTTAGAAGGTTGAAATAGATACTTATCAACTGCTGAAATAGGTCCCTTTCAACTGTGAGACTTTAAAAAAATATTTTCCCCAAATTCTAGTATTTCTTGACTCCAATGTTTTCCCCCAAATAGGAGTTCTTTATAGGGTGATCAAATCTTAAAAATTCCATTCCCCTAGTGTCTTTTCCCAGATTCTTCAATTCTTTAAAGCCTCACTCTTCATCCATTATAACTTCCACTCATAGTGAAGCTAAAATCCTAAGGTTTTAGGCAATGGTTCTCAGTCTTTGTTGCACACTGTAATTATCTAGGGGAGCTCTGAGAAGTGTTGATGCCCGGATGTCACTCCCAGAGATTCTAATTTAATTGGTCTTGGTTATACATTTGGTCTCAGGATTCATAAAACCCCCAAATGATTTTAATGTGTAGCCAAAACTAAGAATACTGCTGCAGAGAGAATGGTTGTGTGATCCTGACATTACTCCTCTTGGGATTGTGGGTGGAGGGGAGGTGGAGAGAATCTGTTCTCGATTTCCTTCTTTCACAGGTCTTGTGTTTTGCAATGTCAACAGCTGGTGTGAATCTGAAACAGATACTCTTCCCTTAAAGTCTTTTTTCTTTCTGTTAAAAAGCTGCATCCCCTACCCTCCTCATATAAGTGAGGTTAAGCAGACCTCAGCTGTGCCCCAATCACTCTGGAAACACAGGTGTCCAAGCAAACAAAGCAAAGTAAGGTTTCTATTTCTGTACATGAGTATTGCAGTTTCAAGTTGCTATGTACCCCAGAAAAGGCCCTGTCTTTTCATCCATGCATGTGGGTGCAGACCTATTCTTGGTGCGACTTTTTGGTTAGTTTATTTCAATTGAGATGTGATAAAGCCCATTCCAGGTGGATATTAATCCTTTTACTGGAGTCCTTGCAAGAGGATAAAAGACAGGGAAAATCCCAGAGATCTTAGAGAAAAGCCCTGGAGAAGCTAAGAGAGGACCCACAGGAACTCAGAGAGGAAGCCACTGGAACCAGAAGCTGAAAACCCAGGAGAGAAGGATCAGAAGACACTGGCCTTGTGCCTTCCCATGTGACTGAGGTATCCCAGAACTCAGCAGCTTTTCTTCAGATAAGGTATTCTCTGCTGATACTTTAATTTGGACTTTTTCATGGCCTTAGAATTGTAACACATAAGCCAATAAATCCATTGTTAAAAGCCAGTCCATTTCTGGCATATTGCATTTGGGCATCTTTAGAAAATTGAAACAGGTATATAAGAAAACTGTAAAATTGCATGCAAAATATTGCTACTTTACATATACTGATTTTTGCAGAAAATTTCATTCTTTTTCTAGCCCCCATCATCTAAGCTCTGAAATATTTCACTAAAGGGTTCCCTATCAATGCTGCTTTTCTCCTGCAGCTTTATTTCTTCTGCCATATCTAATTTGGAGGAATGAGTTGACCTTTCTTTGCTTTTTCTAATCATTCTCTACTCCCATAGATCCAGGAAGGAGACCTAAATCTTTAAGATACAATCATATCATTTGCCCCACCTTGAGGCTTCACTCCAAAAACAAGAAAAAAAGTGCCACCCAACTACTTCTCCACTTTCCTAACCAACATTTCCTAACAAATATTTTACATGTCATTGTGATCTATTATTATGAAAACCAATTAAGTGAAAGAAAAAGTGTTCTTTCCCCTCTCTCAAAATGAGGATGTACTTCCACTTTGCCCTGCTCAAGAGAAAGATACTTAGAGTATAAGTTCAGAGGATAGGCTTCCATTAGTCATGTTGATTTAAGTGAGAACTTACCCTCATTTTGAGGTAAGATTGAGTTATCCATCGATGTCACAGAGCTAGAGATTCCTTAACTAATTAAACTTGAACTTGAAGACAGGGATGTTATTATTCTTATATATAAAAATAGTATACTGATGAGAAATTTTGAGTTCCTAGGGAAGTGAAAAGTGAGAGAGTAAAAGAATGGAAATGTTCAATGAGAAGGTACTTAATGAGAGTGAGAAAAGAACCATTTAGGGAGGAAAGTTCAGAGTTGTAGGCCTTTTAGTGTGAGTAACTTCTCATGGGTTGAATTACTGACACCTCAAACTTTCTCAGGGAAGCTGTTTATATTAGTTAGGGTTCTCTAGAGGAACAGAATCAACAGGAAACACTCGCAAATATAAAATTTATAAAAGTGTCTCACACAGCCGTGAAAATGCAGAGTCCAAAATCTGAAGGGCAGACTGTGAAGCTGACAATTCCAATGGAGGATCTGGATGAACTCCACAGGAGAGGCTCACCGGCTGAAGCAGGAAAAGAGCCTGTCTCTTCTGAATCCTCCTTAAAAGGCTTCCAGTGATTATATTAAGCATCACTCATTGCAGAAGACACACCCCTTAGCCGATTACAAATGAAATCAGCTGTGGATGCAGCTGAGGTGATCATGATTTAATTCTATGAAATGTCCTCATTGCAACTGATAGGCCAGCACTTGCCCAACCAGACAAACAGGTACCACCACTTGGTCAAATTGACGCATGAACCTGATCATGACACTGCTCAAAATAGTTTCTGTTTATGAGCATTTCTTAAATTATTGTTTTGAAAAATCCTGTCCATTCAGGTATATTTGGGAAGGTGAATAATATTTCAGTATGTTTATAAAAGCCAAATACTTGACCTATGGCTTCACTGGGGATCTATACTAGTTTACAACCCCTCAAAAAATCAATCTTACTTAAACAAGTAACTTTCACTTTAGAATTTCTGGAAAAGTATAAAATAGAGAAATATTATTTTCCTTATAAGGTCTGATAAATAATTCAGACTGGCTATGAATCTCAATGGGAAAAAAAACTTGTTTTTTCTTTTTTGTTGGCTCTCAATTCTCTTCCTGTTATGGACAATAGTTTGTTTTTTTGGCTATTCCACATCTAATTACACTGCCTTCTGGAAGTGGCCCCTCGTTTTCTTTTCTTTCTTAATCTCAATCTTTGTGGTTCTGGTGGAATTTATCTCACCCTTGACTCCAAGGATGGACATGTGACCAAGTGAATCACAGCACGGCCTCTTCCAGAATGAGCGATTGGTTCAGGGATGGGCACATGACCCAAGATGGGCCAATTAGAGACAACAAGGTTGATTCCAGGGCATTAATTTCAGTTAGCACATTTTCAAAGAAGTTACCATTATAGACAACTAGAGTTAATACTGCTTTGAAGTCCTGGGAGAAAATATAGGGCACATGCCTCAAAGTTATTCCACCCTAGGGGCAAGGGAGCTGGATATTTATACACCACCTCCCATCAATCATTGATTGAGGGCTACTGATGGTGGGAAGGGAAGTGTCATTAATTCCCTTTCATTTTGGACTCAGGTGACCAGAGAAAGCCCTCAGGCAAAGAAATATACTGGCAAGTTGTCCTGTGTGTACTGAAATAGTAAGAGCAAGGAACATATGGGTGGGGCACTGACAGCATTGCCTGCAAGAAATAATGATCTTAGTACAATACCTTATTCTTTTTTATAGTAAGCACTTTGTTACTGTTATCAATAATATTGATTCATTCAATAAATAGCTATTGTACCATGTACTGTGGTACACTGATTATGCTCAGTACTCAGAATGAAACAATCAACAAGACAATGACAATACCCTCTCCCAAGAAGCTGACAATCTGTGCAGCTATAATCAAGTAAACTAGAGATTTATGCTAATGATAGAGAAAGCATGGGGTGCTAAGAGAACACATATAAAGGAACCTAACCCAGAACATGTTTTCCAAACATCCTCCTCAGTGACAGTAGTTTATTTTTCAGCATCATAAAAATAAAGGTTGGGTGAAATTTAAAACAAATAGAGGACAGAGATGGAAGGAAGACTGAGTTTGTATATTATATCCTTTTTTTGAGAAGAGAGAGTTTTATTGCGAGATTGACTGGCAAGAAGACAAGTGGCAATATCAAATCTATCTCACTGATCCAAGAATTAAGAGAGATTTATAGGATAGAAGCAAAGGGAGTTGAGACAGTGATGGAATTTAGATTGGCATATTCTGATTAGTTGTTTATAAAACTGTTCATATATGAAATTTGCCCATGGACAGATTTTCCTTATTGAAGGATCCCTTACATTTTATTTGGTCTGATATCTCCTCATCCTGGTAGCCTTTGTTCTAAGGAGGGTGATTTTTGTTCCTGATGTCTCAAGGATTTTCTAAAGGACAAGAGTCTGTTTTCTGTACATCTCAGATTATATGACCTGCAGTTAAAGAAGCTCAGAAGAAAAGGTTATAGGAACAGAAATCATCCCACAAAACTGATTTTGGTGTGCTCATTTATATTTAATATTTACACACAATGAAATATATGTAACTTAAATGATGATTTAAAAAAATGTTAATCAGAGAAATTGTGGGTTTACAGAATAACTATGCATAAAATACAGAATTACCATATACGACCCACCACCAACAAACAATTGCATTGGTGTGGAAAATTTATTACAATTAATAATAACACTTTTTCTGTACTTCTATTTTTTAACAGTAGTTACATTTGTTACAATTGATGAAAGATTATTAAAGTAGTACTGTATTATTGATCTTAGTTTACATAGGGGTATTTTCCCCCATATTCCTGACCTATTAGTTTTTTTATGCATATCTTCATTTTAGTATTCATCTACCTATACCCTGGATAAAGGGAATGTCAGTCACATGGTTTTTACACTCACATGGTCATGTGATAAAATCATCAAAGATCAAGACTACTGGATTACAGTTCAACAATTTCAGGTGTTTGTCTCTGGCTATTCTAATTTGCACTAGTAACTAAAAACAAATATCTATATAATGAGTCAGTAGTCATTATCATTTGTTAAATCCTAATTTCTGCTACACTTCCTCCCTCTCATTTGATCATTCTCTCAATCTTCTGTGATAGCTGGGCCATGACTATTTTAGCTTCTTCATGCTGGAAAGATGTGTCAACCTTCTGGGGTAGAGAAATGAAACTGGCTGATGTTCTTGGAAAGACTGATACATCTGAGCATCAGGGTTTATATGGCAAAGGTACAGTCTGGAGGCCTTAAGTTTCTGAAAAAAATAACCTTACTAAGTAAAATATTTGTAAAATCATAGATAGAGCCCAGGGTACTCTTTAGGGTTTTCAGGAATAATGTTGGTTGGGATTTGGCATATTGTGGCAATGTGCAATATCTGGTTGAGGCATGGATAAAAGTAATCTCCAGAAAGACCTCTCAACTCTACCTGAAATCTCTTAACCACTGGAACTTTATTTTGTTCTATTTCTCTTCCCCCTTTTTTTCAAGAAACCATTCTCAATCCCACAATGCCAGTGCCAGGCTCATCCCTGGGAGGCATGAGCCCTCACATTGTGAGGGAGATTTACACCCCTGGGAGTCATGTCCCATGTAGCAGGGAAGGCAGTGAGTTTATTTGCAGAATTGGTTTAAAAAGATAGGCCACATCTGAGCAACAAAAGAAGTTCTCTGGGGGTGACTCTTAGGCATAATTATAAGTAGGTTCAGATTTGCCATTGCAGAAATAAGCCTCAAGATTGAGGGCTTGGCTTATTAAAATAGGAGTTACCAATGTTTGAGAGAATATCAGGCATTTCCCTTGTGTGATAGCTTAATTAATAGTCCCACATTCCCCCTTCCCAGGGGATCTTGCAAATACTTTTTTATTTTCTGCCCCCAATACTCAGCAATATATCAGGATATTACACTAACCTGTGCAGAGTAACAAGATTTCATTCTCTATTCTAAGTTCCATGCAATTTAGATTATTTAAATACACTGACAAAAAAAGTTTAGATTAGATAGTGGGTGTGCTGGTTTGAAATAATGTATGTACCCTAGAAAGGCCATGTTTTAATCCTAATCCTATTTTGTAAAGGCAGCATTTCTTCTAATCCCTATTCAGTATTGTATGTTTGAATCTGTAATTAGATCACCTCCCTGGAGATGTGATTTAATCAAGAGTGGTTGTTAAATTGGATTAGGTGATGACATGTTTCCACCCACTTGGGTGGGTCTTGGTAAGTTCCTGGAGTCCTATAAAATTGGAAACCTTTTGGAGAATGAAGGAGATTCAGAGAGAGTAGAGAATGCTGCAGCACCATGAAGCAGAGAGTCCATCAGCCAGCGACCTTTGGAAATGAAGATGGAAAACACCTCCTGGGGAGCTTCATGAAACAAGAATCCAGGAGAGAAAGCTATCAGATGACACCATGTTCACCATGTGCCCTTCCAGCTGAGAGAGAAATCCTGACTGTGTTTGCTCTGTGCCTTCTCACTAGAGAGCTAGACCCTGAACTTCATCGGCCTTCTTGAACCAAGGTATCTTTCCATGGATGCCTTAGATTGGACATTTCTATAGACTTGCTTTAATTGGGACATTTTCTCAGCCTTAGAACTGTAAACTAGCAACTTATTAAATTCCCCTTTTTAAAGGCCATTCCATTTCTGGTACATTGCATTCTGACAGCTAGTAAACTAGAACTGTGAGCCACAAAAAAATTTGGACAAAGTGAACATCTCTTCCTTTGGTCTCACACAGAAGTTGTTATCTTAAAATAAATACAGACAGTATTTTACCCTGTATTCTGATTTACCTTAGTCCTAACAAGATTGTCTTCATTCATGTCTCTAATTGAAATCTGATCTGTTTTCCAGATTCTTCAACAGTTGCTGTATGGAGTAGTGCTGACTTTCAGTGCTGCAAAATTGAGTCTCAGGTGTCACACAGATACCTAAAGTTCCAGGGAACTACATACAAGGTTATATGAAAGAGCACAGCATCTCAGAATTTAGAAATAGCAGTTAAACTCAAGAATAAATGTGACTTCTGTAAGACTTTACAATCTAGGAACTGTTACAATGAGACTTATTGACTATTCTGTACTCCTTAATCATCAGTTTCTCAATCACTGCCATCTTTCTATCTACAGATAACCTGTGCTCTCAAATTCAATTATCAGAGTTTGCTCATTATCTTTAGTTTATATTATTGAGAACATACAATAATTGTCCTTCTACTTCCGGCTTTTTTCACTCACCATAATGTCCCCAAGTTTTATTCACCTAGTCACATACCTTATGATGTCAGTATTTTCTGCAGCCACATAATATTACATCATATGTATAAACCACAGTTCGTCCTTCCATTCATCACCTGATGTATCTTTAGGCCACCTCCATCCATGGCAATTATGAATAATTCTGCCATAAACACTAGTTTGCAAATGTCTATTTGTGTACCTGCTTTCAGTTCTTCCAAGTATATACCTAATAACTTCAGTGTTAATGGATCATATGGCAACCCTATACTTAACCTACTGTGGAACCTCTACACTGCCCTCCAGAAAGGCTGCACCATTCCACTTAAAGCAGATAGTTATATACCTCTCTCTCCACATCTTCTCTACCACTTGTATCTTTCTGTGTATTTTTTAAACAGTTTTATTCACACACCATACAATTCATCTTAAGTGTACAATCAGTGACTCCTGGTGTAATCATGTGGGTATGCATTCACCATCACAATCTATATGTGAACCTTTCCATTTATTCTGCAAGGAAGTGAAGACTACACACACACACACATACACATATATATACAGAAACAACAGCAATAACAAAATTCCCATACCCCTCCCTTATATTCCTCTTATTGACATTTAGCTTTGGTATATTGCCTTTGTCACATTTAATGAAAGAATATTACAATGTTACTGTTAACTGTAGAGCCTAGCTTGAATTAATTTCATGTTTTCCATATACTATCCCATTTTTAACACCTTGTAATGGTAACATTCATTTTGTTACCCATCATGAAAAACTTTCTTTTGTTTGTACATTTAATCATCATCATTGTCCACTGTAGGTATCATTAAGTTATTCAATCCCAGCTTGTATCTTCTATCTTTCTTTCTGGTGTCATACATGCCCCCAGCCTTCCTCTTTCTCTTTCAACCATAATCACACTCAGCTTTGTTCCTTATACTTACAATATTATGCTACCATCAGATGGTATTGTGCTATCAATTTCTGGATCTTTATAATCAATCCTGCTGAACATTCTGTATTTCTTTAGCATCAAATGCCCAATCTCCACTCTCAGTCTATCTCCTGATAGCCTGTGTTTTCAATTTTAACTCTCAGTGTTTGTTCATTATACTTAGTTCATATTAATGAGACCATACAATATTTTTCCTTTTGTTTCTGGCTTATATTGCTCAACATAATATCATCCATGTTGTTTCATTTGTCATGTCTTTATTCTGTCTTACAGCTGCATAATATTACATCATATGTATATACCACAGTTTGTTTGTCCTCTCATCAGTTGATGGATATTTGGGCCATCTATTGGCAATCATGAATAATGCTGCTATAAATATTGGTAGGCAGATGTCTGTTCATGTCCCTGCTTTTAGTTTTTCCAAGTATATACCTAGTAATAGGATTATTTGATTATACAGTAATTCTATACTTAGCTTCTTGAGGAACTGTCAAACTACCTTCCAGAATAGCTGCACCATCTACATTCCCACCAACAGTAAATGAGTGTAACTATTTCTCCACATGCTCTGCAACACTTGTAGTTTTCTGCTGTTTTTTTTTTTTATATAATGGCCATTCTAGTAGGTATAGATGATATCTCATAGTGGTTTTGGTTTGCATTTCCCTAATAGCTAATGAAATTGAACATCTTTTTCATATGCTTTTGAGTCATTTGTATTTTGTCTTTGGAAGAGTGTCTAGCCATGTCTTTTGCCCATTTTTCAACAGGATTGTTTGTCTTTTTGTTCTTGAGTTGTATGATCTCTTTACATATTGTGAATATTAAACCTTTATCCAATATGTGGTTTTCAAATATTGTCTCCCAAGGAGTAAGCTGCCTTCTTATTTTCCAGACAATGTGCTCTGATATGCAAAAGTATTCAATTTTGTGGAGATCTCATTTATCTATTTCTTCTTCCATTGCTTGTGCTTTAGGTGTAAGGTCTAAGAAACTGCTTCCTACTACAAGACCCTTAAGATATTTCTGTACATTTTCTTGTAAAATTTTATGGTCTTAGCACTAATGTTTAGGCCTTTGATCTATTTTGAGTTCATTTTTGTATAAGGTGTGAAGTAGGAGTCCTCTTTCATTCTTTTGAATATAGATATTCAGTTTTCCAAGCACCATTTGTTGGGGCTGCTCTGTCTCAGTTGAGTGGATTTGATGACCTCATCAAAAGTCAATTATTCATAGATGAGAGGGTCTATTTCTGAGTACTCCATTTAATTCCATTAGTCAATAAATCTTATTGCCATTGCCATGCTGTTTTTAAAATTTTTTTTTATTGTACAGTATAACATATAAGCAAAGCAAAGAAATAAAAAAGCAATAGTTTTCAAAGCACTCTTCAACAAGTGGTTACAGGACAGATCTCAGAGTTTATCATGGGCTATCATACAATCCTTACATTTTCCCTTCTAGCTGCCCCAGAATATTTGAGGCTAGAGGTCTTAAATACTTTTTTATCATCACAATCAACTTTTTTTCCTTCTTTTTTTGTGAAAAATAGCATATATGTGTAAAAGCTGTAAATTTCAAAGCACAGCACCACAATTAGTTGTAGAACATATTTCAGATTTTGACATGGGTTACAATTTCACAATTTTAGGTTTTTACTTCTAGCAGCTCTAAAGTACTGGAGACTAAAAGAGATTTCAAGTTAATGATTCAGCATTCATATTCATTTGTTAAGTCCTATCTTCTGTGTACAATTCTACACAGATCATCACCTTTGATCTTTCCGTACCTCTCTTTAGGGGTGTTTAGGCTATGGCTATTTTAAATTTTTGATATTGGAAGGGTCTTCATTAATATGGGGTAGGGAGATGGAACTATCTGATGTTCTGGAGAGGCTGGGCTAGGTGTCAGAATTTATCTGAACCAGGGACCCATCTGGAGGTTATAGGCTTCTGGGAAGTTACTCTAGTGCCTGGAACCCTTATTGAATCTTATATATTGCCCTAGGTGTTCTTTAGGATTGGCTGGAATGGTCCTAATTGTGGATTGGCAAATTTTGATAGGTAGCAAGGTCTACTTGAAGCTTGCTTAAGGGCCACCTGCAGAGTAGCCTCTCAATTCTATTTGAACTCTCTCTGCCACTGATACTTTATTAATTTTACTTCTTTTCCCCCCTTTGACCATGTAATTGTTGATCCCATGGTGCCAGGTCTAGATTCATCCCTGGGAGTCATCTCCCACATCGCCAGGGAGACCTTCACCCCTGGATGCTGTGCTGTTTTGACCACTGTAGATTTGTAATATGCTTTAAAGTCAGGTTATGTGAGACCTCCCACTTCATTTTTATTTCTCAAGATATTTTTAGCTACTCAAGGTACACCGTCCTTCCAAATAAATTTTATTACTGGTTTTTCTATTTCTGTGAAGTATGTTTTTGGGATTTTAATTGGTATTTCATTGAATCTATAAATCAATTTGGGTAGAATTGACATCTTTACTATATTTAGTCTTCTAATTCATGAACAGGGAATGTTCTCCCACTTATTTAGGTTTCCTTGATTTCTTTTAGCAATTTTTTATAGATTTCTGTGTATAGATCTTTTATGTCCTTGGTTAAATTTATTCCCAAATACTTGATTCTTTTGGTTGTTGTTGTAAATGGATTTTTTCCCCTGATTTTCTTCTGAGATTGTTCATTACTACTGTATAGATATTGTGTTGATAATTTATCCTGCCACTTTGCTGTACTTGTGTATTAGTTCTAGTAGCTTAGCTGTAGATTTTTCAGGATTTCTGATATATAGGACCATGTCATCTGCAAATAGTGAAAGTTTTACTTCTTCCTTTCCAATTTGGAAATCTTTCATTCTTTCCTCATTGAGTGTGATATTAGCTGCGGGCTTTTTTATATATCCCTTTATCATGCTGTGAAAGTTTCCTTCTATTCCTATTTTTCTTTGAAGCATTTTCATCAAGAAAGGATGCTGAATTTTGTCAAATCCCTTTTCTGCATCAATCGAGGTGATCATGCATTTTTCCTCTTTGATTTATTGATGTTTTATATTACATTAATTGATTTTCTTTTGTTGAAGCAGCCTTGCATACCTCGGAAAAATCACTTTGGTTATGGAGTATAGTTCTTTTAATGTGCTGCTGGATTCAATTTGCAAGTAGTTTGTTGAGGATATGTGCATGGATATTGTTGAAGAGATTAGTGTGAATTTTTCTTGCAGTATTTTTGTATGGCTTTGGTGTTAGGGTGATGTTGGCTTCATAGGAAGAGTTAGGTAGCTTTTCCTCCTCTTCATTTCTTTGAAGATTTTGTGCAGGATTGGAACTATTTTTTTCTTAAATGCTTGTTAGAATTAATATGTGAGGCCATCTTGTCCTGGAATTTTCTTTTTGGGAGTTTTTTGATGACTAATTCAATGTTTTTATTTGTGATTGGTTTATCGAGGTCTTCTATTTCTTCTTGAGCCAATGTTGGTTGTTCATGCTTTTCTAGGAAGTTTTAAATTTTGTTTAAGTTGTCTAGTTTGTTAGCATATAGTTGCTCATAGTATCGTCTCACTATCTCCTTTATTTCTGAAGGATCATTAGTTACGCCCCCCTACCATTTCTGATTTTATTTTATTTGCAGTCTCTTTTTTTTTCTTTGTCAGCCTAGATCTAAGAGTCCATCAATTTTATTGATTTTCTCAAAGAACTAACAATCCGGTTTTGTTGATTTTTTCCTGTTGTTTTCATGTTCTCAATGTCACTTATTTCTATTCTAATTTTAATTATTTCTTTCCTTTTGTTTGCTTTGGGGTTTGTTTGCTGTTCTTTCTCCATTTCCTCCAGGTGATCAGCTAATTCCTTGATTTTTGCTCTTTCTTCTTTGTTAATATAGGCATTTAGGACAATAAACTTCTCCCTCAGCACTGCCTTTGCTGCATCCCATAAGTTTTGATATGTTGTGTTCTCATTTCATTTGCCTTGAGATATTTGCTGACTTCTCTTGTAATTTCTTCTTTGACCCACTGATTATTTGAAAGTGTATAGTGTAGTCTCCATATATTTGTGAAATTTCTGGCACTGTGCCTGTGATTGATTTCCACACTCATTCCATTATAATTCAAGAAAGTATTTTGTATAATTTCGATCTTTTAAAATTTATTGAAATTTGCTTTGTGATCTAACATATGATCTATCCTGGAGAACAATCCATTAGCATTGGGGGAAAATGTATATCCTGCTGTGATGGTGTGCAATATTCTGTAAATATCTGCTAAGTCTAGTTCATTTATCATATTATTCAATATCTATGTTTCCTTATTATTCCTCTGTCTAGATTATTTATCCATTGATGAAAGTGGTGTATTGAAGTCTACACTATTATTGTAGAAGTGTTTACTTCTCGCTTCAGTGTTGTCAGTGCTTGCCGCGTGTATTTTGGGGCCCTCTGGGTCAGTGCATAAATATTTATGTTTGCTATTTTTTCTTGATGAATTGTCCCTCTTGTTAATACATGGTGTCTTTTTTTTTCTCTGTTTTAATTGTTTTACACTTGAAACATAAGTTATCTGATATATCACTACCTTGTTCTTTTCTGGTGGTTGTTTGAGTGAAATATCTTTTTCCAACCTTTCAGTTGCAACCTGTTTTGTCCTTAGGGCTAAAGTGAATCTCTCATAGACAGCATAAAGATTGATCCTGTTTTTTTTTTCAATCCATTCTGCCAGCCTGAGTTTTTTTTTTGGGGGGGGCGGAGGTGCATGGTCTAGGAATCAAACCCAGGTCTCCTGCATGGAAAGTGAATTTTCTACCACTGAACCACCTGCAGTCTATCTTTTGATTGGGGAGTTTAACCCATTAACATTTAATATTATTACTGTAAAGACAGTACTTTCACCATTTTTTCCTTTGGATTTTATATGTCATATCTTTTTTTTCTCTTTTTACCCTTTTGGTTACTCTTACTGTTATTCTTCATTTCCATACTCTTCTCCAAATCTTTCTCCTGTCTTCTCCTAGCTACCTATAATACTCTCTTTAGGATATCTAGTAAAGCAGTCTCTTGTTCATAAAGTCCCTCAGTGTCAGTTTATCTATAAATATTTTAAACTTCCTCTCATTTTTTTTTTCAAAAGGAAAAAGAGTTTATTATTATGTGCATAGTAGGAGAGCAGAGAGCCTAGCAGCCCAAAATCTGTCTCCCTGAGTTTAGAGGTTCAAGGATTTTAGCAAGGGGAGTTGAGATCATTTTGAATACTGATTGCAAAGCAGAAAGGGAGACAGTGTTATCATTATCATTACAATAGGAGAACAGAAGTTGAAATGAGGGGAGGTAGAGCTATCATTTTAAGACTAAAGGTGTGAGCCAAAAGGAAGGGAGACAAGTTATCTTTCAATAGAAGAGCCTAGCCAATACAATTTAGAAATGTAAGGAGCTGAGGCTAGTTAATGGCTGACTTCATTAGCATTAAGGCCTTTCCCTACAAGAAAATGAACAGACAAAGGGCTGTAACAGCTCTTACAGTCCCAAAGGCACAAGATAAGGGCTTTTGCAATCATTTCAGATATCAGAGCAGCTTAATTATAGTTTAGAGCTTTCAGATATTCCCCTTTGTCTATGCCAGTATCACAGAAAGCAAAAAGGAATATCTATATAATGATTTGATAATCAAAATTATCTCTTAAATCTTGATTTCTCGATTACAATTCCCCCCTCTCATTTGATAATTATCTCAATCTTGAAGATACCTGGGTGACAATTCTTCCAACTGCTTCAAGGCTGAGAAGGGGTGTTGTTATTAAGGGGCAAGGGGATGAACTGATGACCCAATTGTTGACTGTGTTGGGGAGTCCAGTATCTTTGGATTTCAGATAATCTCTGGCATTGGAACAATTTGGAGGTTTCAAGTCTCTGAAAAACAAACTTAATAAGTAAAATTTTATAGAGCACAGGATATCTTTCAGGGTTTCTAGGAGTACTGCATATTGTGGCTGTTTCAATATCTGGCTGAAACTTGCATAACAGTACCCTCCAGAATGATCTCTTGACTCTATTTGAAATCTCTTAACCATTGAAACTTTATTTCTTTTCCCTCTTCTGGTCAGTTTATCTGTGATATCAGGGCCAGGCTCATCCTTGGAACTTATGTCTCACAGTGCTAGGGCCAGTTATGTCCCATAATGCCAGGGTCAAGTTATGTCCCATGATGCCAGGGCCAGTTATGTTCCACAATGACAGTGCCAAGCTTACATCCCTGGAAATTATGTCCCATGTTGGGGGAAGCTCAGAATTTGGCTTAGAGAGAGACCACATTTGAGCAACAGCAGAGATTTTCTGGAGATGGCTCTTATGTACTAATCTTAAGTAGGTTCAGTTTGCTATTATAGAAATAAGTTTCATAAGGTCAAGCCTCAAAATTGAGGCCTTGGCTTGTTAAATCAGGATTCCCTTTTGCTTAAGAAAACTGTCAGGAACTCCCAAGATGGGAACGCTTCATAGTTCTATCTTTCCCAGTCCCTCAAGGGACTTTGCAAACACTTTTTTCATTTTCTGCTCCAAATACTCTAAAATGCATGATTGCATAACATTAACTTGTACAGAACATTAAAATTTTGCTCCTTATTCCAGGTTCTATATCAAATAAAGTTGAATTAAGTTGTTTAACTGCCTAGACAGTTAAATTTTTGGACAAAATAAACATTTTTCTTTTATAACACACAAAAGTTAAAGCTTTAAAATAGACAATATTATTCTTTACCTTGTATATTGATTTACCTTGGCTTTAACCAGATCAGTTTCATCACATATTTAATAGGAGTTTGATCTCTTTCAGTTTTTTTTTTTTTTAGCCATTGCTATGTGGACCCATGCTAACTTTCAGAGCTGAAGAACCAAATCTGAGTTTCAGGTGTCACATAGACACTTAAAGTTCCAGGGGACTACTGATTTCCCCTAATTTTTGAAGGACAGTTTTGCTGGATATTGAATTTTTGGTTGGCAGTTCCTCCTCTTTCAGTCTCTTAAGTATATCATACCATGCTTTCTTGCCTCTATGATCTTTGCTGAGAAATCCATACTTAGTCTTATTAAGCTCCCTTTATATGTGATGAACTGCTTTTCTCTTGCTGCTTTCAGAGTTTTCTCTTTGTGTCTTTGGCATTTGGCAATTTGATTAGTAAGTGTCTTGGAGTAGATCTATTTAGATCTTCTTTTTGGTGTATGCTGCATTTCTTGGATCTTCAATTTTATACCTTTCATAAGAGGTGGGAAATTTTCAGTGATTATTTCCTCAGCTATTCTTTCTGCTCCTTTTCCCTTTTCTTCTCCTTCTGGGACTCCTATAATATATGTATTCATGTGTTTCATTCTGTCATTTAATTCCCTGAGATCCTGCTTGTATTTTTCCATTCTTTTCCCTGTCTGCTCTTTTGTGTGTAAGATTTCAGGTTTCCTGTGCTCTGGGTCACTAATCCTTTCTTCTTCTCCTCCTTCTCCTTCTTCTTCTTCTACTCCCTCTTCTTCCTCAAATCTGCCATTGTTTCTGCCATCTCTTTTGTTGTGCTTTTCATTCCCATATGTTCTTCCATTTCTTTTTTTCTCCTGGGCAGGCACTGGGAAATGAACCTGGGTCACTGGCATGGCAGGTGAGAACTCTGCCACTGAGCTTCCATCACACCCCTTCCATTTCCCTTTGCAAGTTTTTGAGTTCTTCTTTATGGTTGCCCAGTGTCTTCTTTATATCCTTCATCTCTCACAATGTTTTCCTTAAACTCATTGATTTGATTCAGAACATTTGTTTGAACATCTTTAATTTATTGTTTCCATTCCTGTAACTCATTTGAAGTGTTAGTTTGTTCATTTGATTGATCTATATCTTCATTTTTCTTAGTATGACTTGTTATTTTTTTGCTGGTGTCTAGGCCTCTGATTTCTTGATTAGTTTATTTTGGAAGGCATTTTCTCTTTTGCCTAGGGTTTTCTTGTTGGTTGGCTTTGTTTGCTAACTGTTCTTTGACATTTGGTTCAACTTATTGTAGATTTCTAGCATAGCTTCTATTTAATTGATCAGAATTTTTCAGCTCTTATTTTTCTGATTCTTGCCCGCCTATATGGAAGTTTCTAAGATTTCCCTTTTTGTGCTGCAGTTGTTTCACCCCCAGGAAAAAGCTCTCTCTTCCCTCTTCCTCCTTAAGGAATGTTGATCTGCTGTTTGTTCTGTATTTTTCTCTGCATGTTTTTAACACTCCTTTTGCTATCTCTAGCAACTTTTACCTTGAGGTCTGGCTCTGGGAGGAGGGTCTCCCCAAATAGGATCAATCCCAGTCATATTTTACCAGACAAGCCAAGCCCAGGACTCATGAAGGAAATGTAATCAGTATCAGAGTTTCTTGCTAATGAGACCCAACAAGGTGCCAGTCTTTCCTGTGAAGCCTCTTAATTCTGTACTTTTCCTGTCCTTTCCAGAAGATGGCATTTGTCAGCACACTGCTCCATATAGGTGTAAAGTGGTATTATGCCTTTAATTCTCAGCTTCCCCTGTTCCTCCCAGGGGCATGATTTTGACAGAAGCTGAGGCTGAAGGTGACTATTTCTGATTTCCAGCTCCTGCAGTCTGAATTCTCTAAATAACAGGGACTGTCTGTGCTGAGCCTTGCTCCTCCCCTTTCCTTGAGGGGAGTGAGGAGATGCTCTCCAGCCCCCTGTTCCCTCCAGGTTGGAAAAGTTACAGATCTCTCTAGCAGCCTCCCATCCCTCCTGCTGGGAGCATGTTTGAGAGTACCTGGGATCAGCTTTTTGTAGTTTGAAACTGCTGCTGATATGCCAGACCTTAGTATCTAAATTCTCTGAATGCAAGTCATGACTTGAGCTTGGCCATGCCCACCCCCACCCCCCACTTTCACTGGGGAAATTAAGCTGTTTAGGGACCTATTTCCTCCACCTGATTGGTTACTTTATCTCTCCATCATTCCTTAATTCTACCCTTCCCTGGAGATAGGGCTGAAAACTGAGAATGCCTGCTGCTTCCTTTGATGGGATGCTAAAGGAAAGAAAGAGAGAGAAAAAGAGAGAAATCTGTTCCCAGAGCTGGTCCCCAGTTGCCTGGGTTCACCAGTCAAGGGCTGATTGGCTCTACGTACCTCTTTTGTTGGTTCACAGGCCTTTTCCAGTATTCTGAGGTCAGTTAACTCCAGAAACCTCTGTTTTTCACTTTGTTGTCAGCTCTGCTTCCTCCCCACCAGGGGCTAGGCTAATATAGATCTCCTGGTTTCTTTTTTTGGGGGGGGTGGAGGTGGGGGGCGGTGCATGGTCCGGGAATCGAATCACATGCAAGGTGAGCATTCTACCACTGAACCGCCCATGCACCCCCTGGTTTCTTTTTGAGTTGTAAATTTATCTGTGCTCAGAGCTGGTATTCAGCAGTTTGGATTTTTTAAAATCAGATCCACAACTGGAGCTTGGATAAACTCTCCATTCTTTGCTCCTAGTAGAAAGGGCTTTTATTTCCCAACAGGAATGGAGTCTGCCTGCCTTGCCAATGGGGGAGGGACATCCATCACATTCACCCATCCAGTGTGAAAGAATTTACTCACAGCTCTGTGCTGTGATTTTATCAATCTCGGCCCTTCCTCTCACTCCAGACTGGTGTACAATGTGTGTTTGGTCACGGAAATCCCCCAACTGTTCCAGACAGTTCCTGGCTACTTACTAGCTGTCCTAGAGGATGAACTAAATCCCACACCTCCATACACATGTCAACTTGCCCTGCCTCCCTTCTGAACATTCCTCAAGTCTTGAAGAATTCAGTTCAGTGAACTCTCTGGCTACTTCATACTGATTAAAGGCATAAGAATAGAATTGTTTGACTTGAAACTGATGGTACTAATGAGTTCCTGGTGGTTGTTTTCAGAGGGACTAGTATCTTTGGGCTTTAGGGCTTAACTAGCATAGAAACAATCTTTAAGTTCCTGAGAAATAAACTTAACAAGTAAATTGAAAATTGTAGGTCTAAAAAATTAGTAGAAGGACCATGATTAGGAGATTTAGGAGTGAATAAAACCATATCATATTGGGGAAATAGCTTTTAATAAATCCCAGATAGAGCCACTGAGAGGGAGTTGATACCACATATGTATGCATGTCCTTTTGCATTGTTGAGTTCCATATTAGGTGTATATAACATATATTATAAAAAAATTTTAAACATTAAAAAAAATTCAGTACAAAAAGTCAAATCATTAAATTTTAAGAGTAAATCTAATAAGAATCAACATAATGAATAAAATTGCCAGATGTAGCAGTAAACTGATTGTAAAGTGTGCTTAAAGAGATTTGGAAACACAAGTCCAATTTGGGTGATAAGAATTTCAGTCTTTTGGAATGCAATAGCATCTAGAAAGTTTAAAACTAACATGTTGCACCCTGGCCTGTTCAAGGACAGTGTGTTACATCAGGAGCATGGCAACAGAACCCTCTGAAAGTGAAATTAAGTATTTGCCATTATGTCTCCAAGACTGTCCAAAGAAGAGGGTATACAAACCAGCCAATATATTTACTGGGTTCGCCTCAGAGCTCTTTGGTGGTGCACAACAGACAATTGTGAATTAAATTGATTTTAGTAAAAATGGATAAACAACTCAATAAAACTAGCCATTAGGAATATCCCTGGCTCTGATTTCACTTTCAATAACCTTTTAATTATAAATTTGTTTCCCAAGTAAATAACCCTGCAGAGGCAGAGTAAGTTGTCCTAGTAACTGCTTTGGCCCCTTTGATAGTTAGGCATTGCCAAAATAAATCACTGGCATGGGCACTTGTGCTGGTTTGAAAGCATGTCCCCTAGAAAAGCCATGTTTTGATCAAAATCCCATTTCATAAAGGCAGAATGATCCCTATTCAATACTGTATGTTTGAAACTGTAATCAGATCATCTCCCTGGAGTTGTGATTTAATCAAGAGTGGTTGTTAAGCTAGATTAGGTGATGACATATCTCCACCCATTTGGGTGGGTCTTGATAAGTTTCTGGAGTCCTATAAAAGAGGAAACATTTTGGAGAATGAAAGAGATTCAGAGAGAGCAGAGAATGCTGCAGCATCACGAGGCAGAGTCCACCAGCCAGCGACCTTTGGAGATGAAGAAGAAAAATGCCTCCTGGGGAGCTTAATGAAACCAGAAGCCAGGAGAAGAAGCTGGCAGATGACACCGTATTTGCCATGTGCCTTCTCAGATGAGAGAGAAACCCTGAACTTCATCGGCCTTCCTGAGCCAAGGTATCTTTCACTGGATGCCTTTGATTGGACTTTTCTATAGACTTGCTGTAACTGGGACATTCTCTTGGCCTTAGAACTGTAAACAAGCAACTTATTAAATTCCGCCATTTAAAAGCCATTCTGTTTCTGGTATATTGCATTCTGGCAGCTAGCAAACTAGAACAGAAGTCTTGACTGTGTTCGCCATGTGCCTTCTCACTTGAGAGAGAAATCCTGAACTTCATCGGCATTCTTGAACCAAGGTATCTTTCCCTGGATGGATGTCTTAGATTGGACATTTCTATAGACTTGCTTTAATTGGAATATTTTCTCGGCCTTAGAACTGTAAACTAGTAACTTATTAAATTCCCTTTTTTAAAAGCCATTCTGTTTCTGGTATATTGCATTCCGGCAGCTAGCAAACTAGAATAGCACTTCTGTGCTTTGTTAGTATGACTCAGAAGCTCTGTACCTGACTGTTACCTCAAGGTAAGCTGACAAATACCACATTTCTAGACCTGCATAGTCAAGCACAGAACCTGGAGTACCATAGCTCCACCAAGATAAGACCCTTGTGAAGCCCTAATTCACTACTTTATTTCACTTCACTCTAACTACAAGTACATAACAAAAACTTTGAAGTTAGACACTGTTCTAGTTTGCTACCTGCTGGGATGCAATATACCAGAAACAGAATGGGTTTTAAAAAGGAGGAATTTAATAAGTTGCATGTTTATAGTTGTAAGTCCATAAAATTTCCCAATTAAAGCAAAGCTATAAAAATGTCCAATCTAAGGCATCAGGGAAAGATACCTCGGTTCAAGAAGGCTGATGAAGTTCAGGGTTTTTCTCTGGTTGGAAAGGCAAGTGGTGAACATGGTGATGTTTGCTAGCTTCCTCTCCAGATCTCTCACTTCATGAAACTCCCTGGTGGCATTCTCCTTCATCTCCAAAGGTCACTGGCTGTTGGACTCTGTGGTTCTCTCATCATTCTGTCATGGTCCTGAGGCTCTCTCTTCATTCTCAAAAGGAACTCTCTCCAAAATGTCTCCTCTTTTATAGGATTCCAGTAAACTAATCAAGACCCACATAGAATGGGTGGGTAGAATCTTGATTAGATGAGACACGTCTTCATCTAATCAAGTTTAATACCCACAATTGATTGAGTCACATATCCATGGAGATGGAGAGCACCTAATCAAGTTTCCAACCTGTTGTACTGAATAGGGATTGTAAGAAGCTATTGCTCCCACAAGATTGATTAGGACTAAAACACAGCTTTTCTAGGGTACATAAATCCTTTCAAACCAGCACGTGCACTGTTGTGATAAAATACAACATTCAATTCAGAGCCACCCCATTGCTCAACTTAGAGTGCACCATTCACACTGGCAAAATCCTTGATTCACCATGATTTAATAAATGTTAACATTTTATAATATTTGCCTTAAAGTCTTTTATTTTAGAAAAGAAATTGTGCTGTAGTGACCTTTGAACATTTCCTGATCATACTCTCCTCTGTCTCTCTTTCCCTACCAGAAGTCACACTATCTAAGGTTAACAAGTGTTGCTTTCATCCATGATTGTTATGTTTTTACTATTAAAGTTTGAATCTCTAATGTAAATATGGTTTGTGAGTTTTTAAGCTTTAGATTAATAGTATTCTTCTCTATATATTATTCTACCCCTTATTTGTTGATTTACTCAATATTATGTTTCCTGGACTTTTAAGTAGCTATATATTTTAGTGCTTATATTTGAATTTTAATATGCATATTCAGCTCTAAAATTCTCCAGTTATCTCAAGCCATGCCACCATCTCTGCTCCCCTGAATGAAGACAAAGATTCTGGCTTGCTCTGACCACATGCTGAATGCCCTTTATGAGCTCACTTGTTATTGTTGCCTGGAATTTAATTCCAACTTATTAATGAGGCTTTTGTGATTTAAATATTAATTTTGTCAATTTGTGTGCTACTGTTATTATTACATTTCCCTCTCTTCTTCTGGGACCAATTTTTCCTTGCTGAAGTATCTCCTTTTGTGTTACTTCAGATAAGCCTGATGTTTCAGGGCCCTCTTGACTGAAAATCCACAACACATCTTCTACAAAGTAGGACTATATTATTAGTACAGTATTCAAGCTTAAGCTCTTTTGCATAATGATACATATAGCTCTACATACTCACTTCTAAAACTTATTAGACTCATAATTTAATCTGTCAATCCTCTATTGATGAATATTTAAGTTGTTTCCAAATATTTGCTAATTAAACAATATTACAGTGAAAAGTCTTGAATATGCAGGGTTTTGTCCATTTGACTAATTCCTGGCTTTGGTTAAATTCTTGATCTTGGCATTGTGGCATCCAAGCTATACATATTTCAAATTTTGACACATATTGCTAAACTTCTCTCAGAAAAATTGTTACATGCCTGTCAACAGTATTTGCCCATTTCCCCATTCCTTCATCCAATATGGCTTATCAACTTTTAAAATTTTTGACCTATATTTCCTTGACTATTAACAAGATTGAGGGATCATGTTGGCCTCTCTCTGTTCACAGATTATACTCTGCTCCTTCTCACCTTCATGCACACTCTTCTCACTGCCCAGAATTTGCCCAACTTTTTATTCACCTTTCAGCTCTCAACTTAAGCATCCCTAGGAGAAGCCTACCCTGGTCCCCAGACTAGTTTAGATCCTACTGTTATAAGTTCTCAGACCACCTTGTGCTTCATTTTAGCATGCCACATAACACCTGACATAATAATCTGTATAATCATTTATCACATATCGGTCTCTTCAGCTAGACTGTAAGTACATGAGAACAGAAACCCCATTTCTTCAGTCACAATATCCCAGCACCTGGAACATGTTCTCTATCAATCCCTTTTGGTGAATGAATGAATAAAGCATAACACAAGCTATTGGCTTGCATAGAATTTTGCACCATGTTAAGAAAGTATTTAAATTGCTTCCAATTTTAAAATTAAACCTTTACATAATTATCTTGACTCTGAAACAGCAGCAACAACAATAAATAAGTTGGTTCTTTTAATTCCCACACCTGACATTTCCCTTTTACCCAACAAGCTCCTGATATACAATTCAATAATGCACATTTGCTGAAAACCTAGTTTATGCTGGGCACCAAGAATAGTGAATGCTGGGCACCTGAAAAAGACACTATTCTGTCCCTAAGAAGCTCTTCATCTAGTAAAGAGAGACAGGCTTATAAACAATGAATGCAATAAAATATGCTATTGAAGTTGATATAGGGTACAGTGGGAATGCTTGGATTTCAACCTGGGGCAAATGGTCTTCAGTCATCTTGAAAGACAAATTAAAAACCTTTTCCCAGTATAAAGAACAATAGAGGTAAAGGCATGGAGGTCTTTTGACAAGTTGGGGCTGGAACCACAATGAAGAAAATGATTGAAAAATAAGAAAGCCAGAGACAAGATCTCAGTGGGCCAAGTGGGCTATGATTGCAGTTTGGCAATGGCAATCTATATTTTGGCAGAGAAGCAATCAAACTTGTACTTGGAGAATGGTTCCTCTGGTAGCAGTCTAGACAGGAAGCACTGCTACTATGGATGCTTGTGCAGGTGTGTTGCACACAACTCCACAAGTTACCACTCACCAACAAGAATGTAAGCAGTGATCCTGGGAGTGTAGAGAAGGCACGGACCTTCTAGAAAACTATCGTGATGTTCAGGAATAAAAGGACCTAAACTAAAGCAGTAGTTGTGAAGATAGAGAGATGGGGACCATTTGGAGGATGTAAGGAGACAGACTTTACCATACTTAGTCACTGATGGTATATAAAATGAGGGTCAGGGAAACTCCAGGACAACTTCCAAGTTTCTGGCTTGCATGCATTGGTGGATCATGGTACCATATTGAGAGAAGAGTTAACGAAGGAGTTGCTAGTTTAAGTGAAAGGTAGGGAATTAAGCTTGGGGATGTCAAGGCTGAGGTTTTTGTGAAGCATTCATGTGGAGGCATTCAGTCAGCAATTGGATAAATGGATTTGGAACCTAGGAAAATATTTATGCTCAATATATACACTTAAGTTTATAACATGTAGGGAGTTGATAAAGGCAGAAAAGGCAAGAAACTGCCCAAGAAGGCATAGAGGTTCAGAAAGGTAACAGACAGAATCTTGAGGAACATCTACATAAAAGGACAGGGAAAGGTGAAGGAAAAACAGTCAAGAGTGGTAGGAGAAGGATCAGGAGGGAGGGTATGTCTCAAAGGTCAAAGGTGGAGTGCCAGCAGGCTTAATTTGAACTCAAATAACAAGGGAGAAGATGCAAGTGAAGGAAGTCAAGTTGGTAAATGAAACCTAAGGAGTGTGCTTGGGTAGGAGAACATTCAGACTCTACAAAGAGATTCTTGATCACATCTGTCTTTATTTTTACAAAGGAAATGCACCTTATGTTTCTCAACACAGAGTAGATACTCAAGCATAAGGTAAATATTTGTCACAAAGGAGTCTGGAAAGTATTCAAAGTTTCAGCAAAGTAGAATTGCACTGCCAAGTGAGTCCTAAAATTCCTTGTAGGTCTTAAGAACAAAATAGATTATTTGCATTTACAGCCATTACAAGTAGGTTTGCATGGCTTATATACAAACATTTTTAAAGTTTACATTCTAATCTTAAAAGAAAATAGCATAAATATTTTTATCTTATATGGCAATTGTGTAAAATATGTATAACTATAAAGGTGTTGTGAAAATGAAAATCATTGTGTTGAGGTGGTAAGATTATTTATATTTTACAAAGATTTGAAAGCATTTTGCTTAACATAAAGACACAACAAATATAACTCTGATGTACTACAATGCTGACCACCTTTGTAATCTTGTTTTATTTAAATATTTTCAGTGTTGTCTATTAGGAAAATATATTTATGATAATATCATTTTGGTCATCAAGAATTCAATTCAAGGGAGGAGAAAGATGGTGGCTTAGTGAGATGTGGAATCTAGTTCATTCTCCAGAGCAGCTAGTAAATAGCAAGAATGGTACAGAACAACTGCTGGGACCACATCAGTGACCAACACAGCATACACCAGTCTGGACAAGCTGGACCCCACACAGAATTGCAAGTCCTCCAAGCCACAGAGGCTGATGCCCCTCCCCCATGGTCACAGCAGGGTGGTTCCCCAAGGTGAAAGGAAACAGACTTTACTAGCAGCAAGTGCTCAGCACAACTAAGTTCCAATGTGGAATTAACAAATTCTCACTACTGAAAATAGGCCCCCAGCTCAGATAAACCTGGAGTAAGAACTAAAGGTACTAGGAGTTTTTGTCCTAGCAGAGAGGGGACAGGGCAACAGAGGTTTTTGAGTTGGACAGCAGAAAATACTTGAAAAGGATGGGACCCTAAAAAAATCGGGGGCCTCATAGAGCCTAGAGATACATAGAGCAAAATACCAACTTAAGCTATTGATTAACAAACCTGAGGAACCACTGCTCTGAAAAGAATTTTTCTTGCTTTATTTCTATACTTAACATCTCATTAGATAGAACGGCAAGGTTTCTCAGGCTCTAACTGGCCCAGGCAAGGGCAGAATTAAGCTTGTCTAAGAGACCAAGTGACTGGTCAGGTGAAAGTAGTTAATTTCCTGAAAATTAATTACCTGGTCTTCCCCAGGAAAGGGGTGGGGTCCATCTCAGGTGGAATCCCTCCCAAAAGGAATTCAGACCCCAGGGACTGGAAAACAGAAGTGATTAATGCCAACCTACAACTTCACCTCTTTCTCAACCATGCCCCCAGCAGGGAAAGTCTGGTGAAGCTAAAGCCACCATTTTATGCTGGTGGGAAGCGACAGGCAGACAAGCACCACATATTGGGCAGGACAAGAAAAACAGAGAGTCTAAAGGATTCATAAGAAAGTCTGCTTATCTGCTGGGTCTCATTCTCAGGGAAAACTGATGCAGGTGACTCTTGCCTTCTGAGAGGAGGCCAGTCCAGTCTGGGAAAATTTGACTGGGGTCTATAATGTCTGAATAGACCCACCTAAAAAACAAAAGGCTCCATATAGGCAGGGCAAGAAACAGAAAAATAGGAACTGAAAAATTTTTATCAGTTAAACAGAACCTATGCTAGGGGTCTAGACTAAACTGGACTGAATGTCAAGGAACAGATAGAGAACAAAGCCATCCAATAAGAAAATCCTAGGTATAAGAGTGAAAACAATGTCTAGAACAAAATATTTAAAGAAATCAGATGCCTAGATGCCAGCAAAAAATAGTGGGTCAGAGTAGGAAAATCAAAGATATGGTCCAGCCAAAAGGAAAAACCCAACAATTCAAATGAGATACAGGAGTTGAAACAACCAATGCAGGATGTTCGAACAAATGGAAAATCTCATCAAAAATCAAATCAACAAGTTGAGGGAGGATATAAAGAAGGCATTGGGCAAACTGGAAGAAGAAATTGAAAGTTTGAAAAAACAAATCACAGACTTATGGGAACGAAAGGCACAGTTAAAGAGATAAAAAAAAAAAAAAAGGAAACCTGCAATGATAGATTTGAAGAACAAGAAGAAAGGATTCGTGAACTGGAAGACTAGACATCTGAAATCTGGCACAAAAAAAAATCTGGGGAAAAGAATGGAAAATTATGAGCAGGGTCTCAGGAAATTGAAAGAAAACATGAAGAACGCAAATATATGTGTTGTATGTGTCCCAGAAAGGGAAGAGAAGGGAAAGGAAGAGAAAGACTAATGGAAGAAATAATCACTGAAAATTTCACATCTTTATGAAAGACATAAAATTACAGATCCAAGAAGTGCAGCATACCCCAAACAGAATAGATCCAAACAGACATACTCCAAGACACTTATTAATCAGACTGTTAGATGCCAAAGAGAAAGAGAGAATTTTGAAAGCAACAAGAGAAAAGCAATCCATCACATACAAGAGAAGTCCAATAAGGCTATGTGTGAATTTCTCAGCAGAAACCATGGAGGCAAGGAGACAGTGATATATACATATAAGATTCTAAAAGAGAAAAACTGCCAACCAAGAATTCTCTATCCAGCAAAATTGTCCTTCAAAACTGAAGGGGAAATTAAAGCATTTTCAGGCAAACAATCACTGAGAGACTTTGTGACCAAGAGACTGGCTGTACAAGAAATGCTAAAGGGAGCACTACAGGCAGATAGGAAAAGGCAGGAGAGAGAGGTGTGTAGAAGAGTGGGGAAATGAAGACTAACGGTAAAGGTAAAAGGAGAAAAAAATCATATTTGACATATTAAATCCAAAAGGCAAAATGGTAAAAGTACTGCCTTTACATTAATAACACTAAATGTTAATGGATTAAATTCCCTAATCAAAAGATATAGACTAGCAGAATAGATTAAAAAACAGGACCATCTATATGCTGTCTACAGGAGACTCGTTGTAGACAAAGACAAAAATAGTTTGAAAGTGAAAGTTTGAGAAAAGATATTTCATGCAAACAATAATCATAAAAGAGAAGGAGTGGTTATAACTAATATCTGACAAACTAGACTTCAAATATAAAACAATTAAAAGAGACAAAGAAAGATACTATGTATTAATAAAAGGGACAATTTAACAAGAAGATATAACAATCATAAATATTTATGCACCAAGTCAGAGTGCTCCAAAATACATGAAGCAAACACTGAAAAGAGAAATTGACACCTCTACCATAATAGTTGGAGATTTCAACTCCTCACTCTCATCAGTGGATAGGATATCTAGACAGATAATTGATAAAGACATAGAGAATTTGAATAATACAATAACAAGCTACATTTAACAGACATTTACAGAACATTACACCCCACAACAGCAGAATATACATTTTTCTCAAGTGCTCATGGATCATTCTCAAGGATAGACCATATGCTGGGTCACAAAGCAAGTCTCAATAAATTTAAAAAGATAAAGAATACAAAACACTTTTTTTGGATCAGAAAGAGTAATGTTGGAAGTCAACAACAGGCCAAAGGCCAGAAAATTCACAAATATATGGAGGCTAAACCACACAATCTTAAACAACCAGTGGGTCAAGGAATAAATTACAAGAGTAATCAGTAAATATATTGAGGCAAATGAAAGTGAAAACACAACATATCAAAATTTATGGGATGGGGTGGGCCACGGTGGCTCAGCAGGCAGAAGTTCTTGCCTGTCATGCCAGAGACCATCGTTTGATTCCTGGTGCCTGTCCACACACACACACAATAAAAATTATGGGATGCAGCAAAGGCAATATTAAGAGAGAAATTTATTGCCTTAAATGCCTATATCAAACAAGATGAAAGAGCAAAAATCGAGGAATTAACTGTTCACTTAGAAGAACTAAAGAAAAAAAAAGCAAACTAACCCCAAAGCAAGCAAAAGGAAAGAAATAATGAAGATTAGAGCAGATATAAATGAAATTGAGAAAATGAAAACAATAGAGAAAATCAACAAAACCAGAAGTTGGTTCTATGAGAAAATCAATAAGTTTGATGGATATTTAGCAAGGTTAATAAAAAGAAAAATAGAGAGGATGCAAATAAAATCAGAAATGGAAGAGAAGGCATAACCACCAAGCCCACAGAAATAAATTGGGTAATGAGAGGATACTGTGAGCAACCATACGTTAATAAACTAGACAATGTAGATGAAATGGACAACTTCCTATAAAGGCATTGTTCTAGTTTGCTAGCTGCTAGAATGCAATATACCAGAAATGGAATGGCTTTTTAAAAAAAGAAATAAAATAAATTGCTAGTTAATGGTTGTAAGGCTGAGAAAATGTCCCAATTAAAGCAAGTCTATAAAAATTTCCAAATTAAGGCACCAAAAAAGGTTACCTTCACTCAAGAAAAGCCATTGAAGTTCAGGGTTTCTCTTTCAACTGGGAAAGCACATGACAAACATGGTAATATCTTCTAGCTTCTTCTCCAGGTCTCTTGCTTCACGAAACTCCCCTAGGGGCGTTCTCCTTCTTCATCTCCAAAGGTTGCTGGTGAGTGGACTCTCTGCTTCTCATGGCTGTCATTCTCATCATTCTGGTGGCTCTCTCATATCTCAAGCTTTTTCCAAAATGCTTCCTCCTTTAAAGGATACCAGTAAACTAAGAAAGACCCACATGGAGTGGGTGGAGTCACATCTCCCTCTATTCAAAAGTTAATACCTACATGGGCGAGTCACACCTCTGTTAGATAATCTAATCAAGTTTCCAACCTACATTATTGAACAGGGATTAAAACATGGTTTTTCTAGGGTACATAAATCCTTTCAAACCAGCACAGGTATGAATAACCAACATTGACTTGAGGAGAAATAGACAACCTCAATAAGTCAATCACAAGTAAAAAGATTGAATCAGTCATCAGGAAGCTCCCAAAACAGAAAAGTCCAAGACCAAATGGCTTCACATGTGAATTCTACCAAGCATTCAAGAAAGAATTAGTGCCAATCCTGCTGAAACTCTTCAAAAACATTGAAGAGGAGGGAAAGCTACCTAACTCATTCTATGAAGTCAACGTCACCCTCATACCAAAGCCAGATAAAGATATTACAAGAAAAGAAAATTACAGATCAATCTCTCTAATAAATATACATGCAGAAATCCTCAACAAAATTCTTCCAAAGTGAGTCCAGCAGTACATTAGAAGAATTATGCACTATGAACAAGTGGGGTTTATTCCAGGTGTGCAAGGATGTGTCATCATAAGAAAATCAATTAATGTAATGTACCACATCAACAAATCAAAGCAGAAAAACCACATGATAATCTCAATGCAGAAAAGGCATTTGACAAAATTCAACATACTTTCTTGATAAAAACCCTTCAAATGATAGGAATAGAAGGGAACTTCCTCAACAAATAAAAGGAATATGCGAAAAACTCACAACTAATATCATCTTCAATGGGGAAAGCCTGAAAGCTTTACCCCTAAGATCAGCAACAAGACAAGGATGTCCACAGTCATCATTGTTATTCAACATTGTATTGGAAGTTCTAGCTAGAGGAATTAGATAAGAAAAAGAAATAACAGGCATCCAAATTGGAAAGGAAGAAGTAAAACTCTCACTGTTTGCAGATATGATATTATATGTTGAAAACCCTGAAAAATCCACAGCAAAACTACTAGAGCTAATAAATAAGTACAGCAAAGTGGCAGGATACAAGATCGACACCCAAAAATCAGTATGTTTCTATACACTAGTAATGAGCAATCTGAGGAGGAAATCAAGAAAAAATTTCATTTACAATTGCAACCAAAAGAATAAAATATTTAGAGATAAATTTAAGTAAGAATACAAAAGACCTATACCCAGAAAACTATAAGAAATTGCTAAAAGAAATCATGAAAGATAAATAAATGAAAGGGCATGCCATGTTCATGGATTGGAAGACTAAATATAGTTAAGATGTCAATTCTACCTCAATTGATTCATAGATTAAATATAATACCAATTAAAATACCAAAAACTTACTTTGCAGAAATAGAATAAACAATAACAAAATTTATTTGGAAGGGCAGGGTGCCCTGAATAGCTAAAAATATCTTGAGAAAGAAAAATGAAGTGGGAGTTCTCACACTACCTGACTTTCAGGCATATTAAGAAACTGCAGAGGTCAAAACAGCATGGTACTGTCATAAAGATAGATATACTGACCAATAGAATTGAATAGAGTGTTCAAATATAGACCTTCTCATCTACGGATAATTGATCTTTGATAAGGCAGTCAAGCCAACTCACCTGTAACAGAGCAGCATCTTCATTAAATAGTGCTTGGAGACCTGGATATCTATATGGAAAAGAATGAAAGATGATCTATATCTCATACCCTATACAAAAATTAACTCAAAATGGATCGAAAATCTAAACATTAGAGCTAAGACCATAAAACTTTTAGAAATGAATGTAGGGAAATATAAAACTTGTAATAGGAGGTGGTTTCCTAGATCTTACACCCAAAGCATGAGCACTGAAGAAATAGATAAATGAGAACCCCTCAAAATTAAACACTTTTGTGCATCAAAGAACTTTGTCGAGAACATGAAAAGGCAGCCTACGCAATGGGAGACAATATTTGGAAACCACATATTAGATAAGGGTTTAGTATCCAGAATATAAAGATTCTTCAACTCAATAACAAAAAGACAAGGAATCCAATTAAAAAATGGATGAAAGACATGAACAGATACTTCTCAGGAGAGGACATACAAATGGTTAAAAGGCACATAAAAAGATACTCAACTTCACTGGCTTTTAGGGAAATTCAAATCAAAACCACAATAAAATATCATCTGACACCTACTAGAATGTCCATTATCAAAAAAACAGAAAACAACAAGTGCTGGAGAGGATGTGGAGAAAGAGGCATACGTATCCAGTGTTGGTGGGTGTATTAGTTAGGGTTCTCTAGAGAAAAACAGAATCAGCAGGAAATATCCATTGACATAAAATTTATAAAAGTGTCTCATGTAATCATGGGAATGTAAAGTCCTAGAACTATAGGGCAGGCTGTGAAGCTGATGACTCTGATGAAGGGTCTGGACAAACTCCACAGGAGAGGCTCACTGGCCAAGCAGGATGAGAAACTCTCTCTTCTGGATTCCCCTTAAAAGCCTTCCAGTGATTAGATTAAGCATCATTCATTGCAGAAGCCACTCCCCTTGGCTGATTACAAATGCAATCAGCTGAGGATGCAGCTGACATGATCATGATTTAATTCTATGAAATGTCCTCACAGCAACAGAAAGGCCAGCACTTGCCCAACCAGAGAAATGGGCACTACCACCTGGCCAACTTGACAGATGAACCTGACGATAGCAGTGGGAATGTAAAAATGGTCCAGCTGCTGTGGAAAGGAGTTTGGTGGTTCCTCAGGAAGCTATGTATAGAATTGCCATAATATCCAGAAGCCCCATTACTAGGTATCTATTCAGAGGACATGAGGGCAAGGACACAAACAGACATTTGTACACCAATTTTTATAGCAGAATTATTTACAATTGCCAAGAGATGGAAACAGCCCAAATGTCCAAAATGTCCATCAATGGATGAGTGGCTAAACAAGCTGTGGTGTGTACATATTATGGGATATTATGCAGTTGTAAGACAGAATAAATTCTTGAAGCTTGTAACAACATGGATGGACTTTGAAGACATTATGGTGAGTGAAATTAGCCAGAAATAAAAGAACAAATACTGCTTGGTCTCACTGATATGAGCTAACATTAATGAATGAACTTGGAGAATTTCAGTTAAGAACACAGATTATGAGGGTGCACAGGTAGTTCAGTGGTTAGAATGCCTGCCTTTCATGTGGGAGATCCAGGTTTGATTCCTGGACTATGTACCGAAAACAAACAAACAAACAAAAAACACAGGCTATCAGGAGATAGAAATAGGGTAGAGATTGGGTAATTGGTGCTGAAGGAATACAGATTGTACATCAGGATCTGTAAAAATTCAGAAATGGATAGCACAATACTACCTGGTTGTAGCACAATAATGTAAGTACACTGAATGAAGGTGAATGTGAATATCATAGAGGGAAACCAGAAGGAAAGAGAGACAATAAAGATTGAGATGGTATAATTTAGGAATGCCTGGAGTGTATAATGATCATGATTAAATGTACAAATTGTAAAAGTTTTTGCATGAGGAAGAACAAAGGAATGTCAGTATTACAGGGTTTTGAAAATAGATGATATATGGGAAAATGTTCAATCAATGCAAGCTAGGGTCTATAGTCAATGGTAACATATAATATGCTTCCAATGAATATAACAAAGGCATTATGCCAAATTAAATGTCAGCAGATGGGGGGATTGGTCAATGAGTATAGATTCTTTGTGGAAGAAAAGGAAATGTCTTCAGATAGAGTATGGTGGTAAAGTCACGTCTGTATACTTAGGCTGGATTGTATGATACATCAATAAAACCATTTAAAAATGAACAGAGAGAAATAAGTGCTAGAGAAAGTGTGGAGAAAGAGATGTACCTATTCACTGTTGGTAGGAAAATGAGAGGTGCATTCCCTTGGAGGGCAGGGTGGTGGTTCCACAGGAGGCTAGGGATGGGGTTGCCATATGATCCTGCAACCCCGCTGCTCAGTATAAACCTGGGGGAGCTGAGGGTAGGAACATGAATGGACATTTGCACACTGATGTCTCTGGTGTCATTGTTCACGATCCACTGTGAATGGAGGCAGTCTAAGGGTACAACAAATGAGGAATGAAAGGGAGAACTATCCATATCATGGATTACTGAGCAGTCACAAAAAGGAATGAAGCTGTGAGGCATTCAACTAGGTGAATGAACGTTAACAGCTCTATGTTGAATGAAATGTCAGAAACAGAAAGATAAATATTATCATGCCTCAATGGTATGGACTAACCATAATATAAAAATTCAGTGAACTAAAGTTGAGAGCATGGGATATCAGGTTGGGGCATATTGTAAACGGTCCTAGATTGTAAGCTCTTACAGCAGTCATATGTATTCAGGAGGTGTAACTGTTCATTCTAAATTCCCTGATAATGAGATATTTGTGTATAACATGATCTTTCCCAGAAGCTTCAGGTATTTATGTGACACATGAGACTCAGAGTTAGAGCTCTGAAGCTATGAAAATCAGCAGTACCCCACATAGGAACTGTTTAAACAGTTGAAAAACTGATCAGATATCAAGTAGAGATATGAATGAAGCTGATCTGGACAGGACTCAGGTATAACAGAAGACTGGGTAAAGGATTATATCGTCCATATTTTAAAACTTCAACTTCTGTGTGAGACTAAAGGGAGAGCTGTATATTTGGTGCAAAATTTATATTTTGGGTAGTGCATTTCCTAATTTAACTTGTATGGTCAGATTAATTGAACACTATAAGTGCATGGAATCTTGATTAAGGCATGAGATTTTGTTGGTTTGTCCAGGTTAGTGTGATGCCTTGATAAATCGCAGAGTGATTTGGGCAGTGAATAAAGAAGTATTTGTGGGGTCCCCCTGGGGGAATGGAGAGAAAGGATGAAATACTCAACTTCCCTATTTAGAGAATTTCTGATATTCTCATAAGCAGTGGGGACAACCAAATCAATAAGCCAAGCCCTTGATCTTGGGCCTCACCCCTATGAAACTTATCCTGCAAAAGATAGGCTAAGCCTATTTATAATTAAGCCTAAGAGTCACCCCCAGAGAACCTCTTTTGTTGTTCAGATGTGGCCTCTCTCTCTAAGCCAGACACAGCAAGTGAACCCACTGCCCCCCCCACTAAGTGGGACATGACTCCCAGCAGTGTAAGTCTCCCTGGCAACATGGAACAGAAATCCTGGGATGAGCCAGGACCCGGCATCCATTGATTGAGAAAACTTTTACACCAAAAGGGGGAAGAGAAAAATGAGACAAAATGAAGTGTGGCACTGGCTGAAACATTTCAAACAGGGTCAAGAGGTTATCCTGGAAGTTGTTCTTATGCATTGTATACATATCCCTTTTTTAGTTTATGGTACATTGCAGTTGCTAGAGGGAAGTACCAGAAACTGTGGAGCTGTGTTTCAATAGCCGTGTTTCTTGAAGATAACTGTATAATGATATAGCTTTTACAATGTGACTGTGTGATAATGAAAACTTTGTATCTGATGCTCTTTTTATCTAGGGTATGGACAGATGTGTAAAAAATATGGATTAAAAATAAACAAATAATAGGGGGAACGAAAGTTAAAATAAATTGTGTAGATTGAAATACTAATGGTCAATGAGAGGAAGGGTAAGGGGTATGGTATGTATTTTTTCCTTTCTATTTCTTTTTCTGGAGTGATGCAAATGTTCAAAAAAATCATCATGGTGATGAATATACAACTATGTAATAATATTGTGAGTCATTGATTATACACCACATATAGAATGTTTGTATGTCAAGAATGTTTGTTAAGGTTTTACAATAAAAATATTTTAAAAACTCATTCAATTCAATTCCTTTCATTATATGTTTATGAATGCCTATTATATATAAATCATTGTAAAAATTACAAAAGTAGACTTTGTCTCTCATTTAATATAGTCTAGGGCTGCAACAGTAGAATTTTCAAAATCCCTTAAGACATAAGGGAGAAAAGTCTCAGTTCTGAATGATTTTAGCAAAATTCATTTCACCTGCCACTTTGCTGGAATGCTTTTATTTTAACTTAGGGGAAAGTAAAGGAAAAACATGCAGCAATTTCCCCACCTAAAATCTTAGAATGTTCTTTCTAAGAAAAACTGCTATGCCCCTGGCCCAGGATGTCTCCCCAACATCCTCTTTATATCTATGCACAGAAGCCACCAGTATGTGCCAGAAATCCTGCCTGGACCCAATTCCATGCCTCCACCTCCCACACCCATGGTATACACTCCTGGGTCTATCCTCTTTTTGCATCCTGGTTGGTGGCTCATCTCCTGACTCACAGCTTCTGGTCTCCAGGCCTAATCCTGCTCTACATCATCTCTGAGCTTAGAGAAATTCTAGTTTGTGGACTGCTCCAACCTTAAAGGGAATTGGGTTCTAGAGAAAGAAAGTCAAAACTCAGTCAATGAAAAGTTCAGGGAGACAAAGATACTCTGATTAATTAGGGGTAAAATTAAGGCTGTAGTAGATTTGGGGGAGCTTGCCTAGAATGGTGTAATGAGGCCAAGCCTTGGAGATGATCTGGGTTAAAATCCTGACGCTGCTACTTACAAGTTGTCTGACTTAACTTCTTTTAGCTTCAGTTTCCCTATATGTTGAGTAATTTGCTTACTTACTGATATTTTCTTGGAGACTAAAAAAAAATTGTAAACACTTTATAAATGACAGCTATTATTATTATTTTATATAGAAATGCACTACATGGGACATGACATCCAGGATTGAAAGTCTCCCTGGTAGTGTGGGAGATGACCCCCAAGGATGAATCTGGCCCTGGCACCATGGGATCAACAATGCCATCCTGACCAAAAGGGAGGAAAGGAAGTGTAACAAATAAGCTGTCAGTGGCCGAGAGAGTTCAAATAGAGTTAAGAGGCTACTCTGGATGTCACTCTTATGCATGCTTCCGTTAGACATTGCCACTATCATAACTTGCCAAACCCCAGCCAAAAACACTTCACCAATCCTAAAGAGTATCTAAGGCATTATATAAGAGTCTATAAAGGTTCCATGCACTAGGATAATTTTCCAGAAAGCTACAACCTCCAAATGGGTCCCTGGACCAGATAAGCCCTGAAATGCAGAGAGGCCAGCCTCTCCAGAACATCAACTAGTTCCATCCCCCTATCCCATGTTATCAACAGCCCCTTTCAACATGAAAAACCTTAGAATGGCCATTGCTCAAATACCCTAAACAGTGAGAGAAATGTCAAATGTGAAGGTGGAGTTACACAGAGATGGTCGGACTTAACAAATGAATATGAGTGCTGAATCAGTATATTGATATTTATTTTAGTCGCCAGTACCTTAGAGTAGCTAGAAATAAAAACCTAAAATTATGGAATTGTAACCCATACCAAATTCTGAAATCTGTGCTGTAACTAATTATTGCAATGTACTTTGAAATTTATTGCCTTTTTGAATACGTCATTTTTCACAAAAAAGGAAAAAAGAGAATAGAAAGTATAGAAGAGAAGATAGGATTTTACAAATGACTCTGACTGCTGAATCAATATATTGATAATTCTGTTGGTCTCCAGTGTCTTGTAGCAGCTAGAAAAAAACACAAAAAAATCATGGAACTGTAACCCATGCCAAACTTTAAAATCTTTCTATAACTACCAGTTAAAATGTACTTAGGAATTTATTGCTTTTTTTTATTATGTGATACATCACAATAAAGTTAAAAAATAAAATAAAAAACAGAAATGCAAATGAGATTTCAAATAAATTTGGGGACTACTGTCTGTTTATAAATTGTGGACTACTCATAATCCTTACTTCAGTAACATTTTTGTATCTTTCAAGCCAATATTTGTTGACCAAAAAAAAAAAAAAACTGTTTAATGAAGGATAGATAGTTAACAGCTTTCAAACCTTTCAGCCTTTTAATACAAAGAATAGTTTCCAGTGACTATTAACTTAGAGGTAATCATGAAGGGCAAAAAATGATATTATAGATGATTTTACAGAGTGGAGTTTATTCATAGGGAAATTTAATGTTTATTTCTCTGTCCTCAGACAGGAAAAGAGAAAAGCCTGAGAATCTCTATTCTCATAATTATTCCAATTCTGTAATGTACTTTGTAGTTTCATGCATAGAAAGATAAGGATTTTTAATTTTGGAAATGTAACATAAGCAAGCAAAAGAAGCAGGGTAAGTTTAGATCGCTGGTTCTCAAGGAAATAGTTTATGCCCTCTGCTTAGCTATCCACGTCATGACCTGACATCTCACCTTCTTTGTACTTTAAGGTGGCGGTGCTCTTAGACAGTCTCGGGTCTCTCTTTGGACCAAGCAAAGAACCTATTTTATAGAACTTATGTGAGGATTACAGGAGAAATTCATTTTAAGTATTAATGCAGTACTGGACATATGGAGGCCCACGATAGATATTAACTATTATTTATTGTAACCCACATTGAAAGCAGCTACATTATATGAGATTATAGCTTAATTCTGATTCCATCCTATGCTGGGAGCCAGCTGCACCTCTTGTCTCGCTGCACCCAATCCATCAATCTCAGCCATCATTCTCGCTTGCCTGGACTAGTGCCAATAACTCCTGACTGGCCTCCTTGCATACTGTTTGCCCCTCCCAACCCCTGTTCTCCAAATAGAAGTCAATGTTAACACATTAAAATGGTTAAAATAAGTCAGTATAATTTTGAGAGGCGGCAATTGAAGTAAAATTGTTCCGAAGCACTTGCATTGTTTGGGAGAGGAGTTAATATATTGTTTAACTTTAAGTAACTATGGGAAATTTAGAGGATTATCTCTTTATTCCTTATTCAGTGATAAAGAACATATCCATTTTTATCACTGAAAGAATAAAATAAATAATGAGAAGACAAAACAAAGAAAGAAAAAAAGTTAAGATTAACATTTCATGTTTTTTAATGTAAAAAAATTTTAATCAAAAGACAGCCTGAAAATGTGTTCCAGTAGCCATGTTTCTTGAAAATGATTGTATAATGATAAAGCTTTTGCAATGTGACTGTGTGATTGTGAAAACCATATGTCTGATGCTCCTTTTATCTACCTTATTGACAGATGAGTAAAACATATGGATTAAAAATAAATAAATAATAAGGGGAACAAATGTTAAAATAAATTCAGTACATAGAAATGCTAGAGACCAATGAAAGGGAGGGGTATGGGGTATGGTATGTATGAAATTTTTTCTGTTTTCTTTTTATTTCTTTCTCTGAATTGATGCAAATGTTCTAAGAAATGATCATGATGATGAATATACAACTATGGGATGATGTTGTGAGTTCCTGATTATATATGTAGAATGGGATGATCATATGGTAAGAATGTTTGTGTTTGTATGTTGGTGTGTTTAATAAAAAAAAAAAAGGCAGCTGGTGTCCCTACATTAATTCCAGACAAAATAAATTTTCGACTAAAAATCAGATTAAGAGTTGTGTATTTTGATAAGAGGTTTGCTTTGTAATGTTCAAAGGAAGATATAATAACTCTTAAATCATACGCCTCTAATAAAGTAGCCTCAAAATATACAAAGAAACATGCAAGAAACAACAGGAGAAATTGACAAATGCATGATCACAATGGGAGATTTCTCTTACTGATTTTTAAGTGAAATGATGAAAAATTAGTAAACATAAATAAGATTTGAAGAACACAATTACCAACCTTGATTTAATAAACACTGTTGGAATTCTGAAACCCCAAATTAAAGTCTAACCTTCTTCTCCCAAGCAAGACCCATTCATTACTGGCAGCTTATGAAGTTAAAAATTACCAAGAAAGATGCAGCAATGCTAACATTAGACAGGTACAGGGCAGAGCAGGGGCTTAGAGAGAAAGCAAGATGAGCTAGAAATGGAAGAAGTGCCTTTTCTAAATCATCTGAGAATTTTCCTGCTAATTTATTGGCTTCCCCAATACCTTTCAGAGGTGCTTCTGGCACTATGTGTGATACATTATTGATGAAAAGTTTTCTTCTTTTCTTTAGACATTTTAAAGGATAGCCCTTAAAGTCAATTTTTTTATAGCTTACTGTCACGGTCAGGTTCATGTGCCAAACTGGTCAGGAGATGGTGCCCAGTTGCCTGGTTGGGCAAGCGCTGGTTTGTCTATTGCTATGAGGACATTTCATGGACTTAAATCATGACCATGTTGGCAGCATCCACAGCTGATTACATTTGTCATCAACTAAGGGGAGTGTCTTCTGCAATGAGTGACACAACGTAATCACTAGTAGGCTTTTAAGGAGAATTCAGAAGAGACAATCACTCTTCCTGCTTCAGCCAGTCAGCCTCTCTTCAGAGTTCGTTGAGGACCTTCTTTGGAGCTGCCAGCTCATGGCCTGCCCTACAGACCTTGGACTCCACATAGTTACATGAGACAGTTTTATAAATTTTTTATTAACAGATATCTCCTGCTGATTCTGTTTCTCTAGAGAACCCTAGCTAATATACCCATCCTTCTTGCAGTTCTGTTGGCATGTTTCATGGTACATTTGGCAAAAAAGATATATTTTAAGATAATTTGGTGTTTGGACTATGAAATGTGCAGTATTGTAATTTAAAAAGAAATATGCTAAGAAATTACCTTGAAAACCTAGTTTATTTTCCCCTATGAAGCAGAATGTAAGAAATTATCTTAGATTTTGTAAAGTAATTTGTTGCTTTTGTGTGTTTAGTCTTTTTATTTCAGTTGTCATAAACTTTTATAAGGAAAGAATTTATTTGCTGTTAGATCTCTGAATTTTTTATTTCAAACATTTGAACTATATATTAACAATATTAATATAATTATTAAATATAAGAATCATTTTAAAAAATAAAGAGACAGCAGAGGAAGAGAAGAAGGGACAATAGACCTAAGTGCTTTCATATTTGTAAGCAAATACCCATTACCTAAAACTCAACCAACTATAAACCCCCATTAATCAAAACTGTATTTTTCATAGGATTTATTGTGCTTTTAGAAGAGCAAGGCAAATTTTAACAAAAATAATGGATATTAATGATTCCTTTAAAAATCCTCTTCTGTGACCACCACTCAAACTGTCAAATAATCAATAGAAACATTTAGAAGGGACAGTGTGATTTATGAAAATTCCTAATTTTACTGGGTCAAAAAGGGGTTATCACATATATAGTCCAGAAGAGATTCAAGCATTCCTAGAACCGATCACCAGGCAGCACAACCATAATTGTGAAGCTAATGCAGTGCAGATATAATCTTCAATACTGGAACAAGGGGGCTTTGTAGTTACTCTGCCTTCGTTATTATAGACATAAGAAGATGGATTCCTTCTAAAAACATCTTTAAGAGGAAGAACCAAAACAAAATTTGGCCAGAAAAAAAAAACCAATTAATTACTACATCCCATAACCAAGTGTTCTAATTAATCAAGATTTTGTCCACATATCATTGATTCAAAAGTGTTGTATGCATTCATATAATTTAAACCTCTGGTTTCAAGAAAGGTTGTTTCAAAGTTATCTCAGAAACTGTAATTGTTCGTTGAATTCATCACCATCACCTCATGATCATTCTCAATTCTGGCTTCATATTAAACCATGTGAGACTCTTTTAATAACCTAGATGGTGCTTATACAGATGTGTGTTTTATAATTATTTGTTAAACTGCACATTCATGTTTCATGTTCTTTACCGAGTGAATGCTTTATTTCAGAGTAAAAAAAGTTTAAAAAACAAAAAATATATGATAGATATATTGCTGTACATGCAGATCAATCTCTAATTATTTTTCTCAATTAATCTGTCCAAAAAGGACCTTTCACTGTCTATCTATCTTTCACTGTCTTATCCCCCTGTGCTCTCCAACTAGTAAATGGGCCTCCCATCCACCCTGTCGCTCAGGCCCAAATTATTGGAGTCATCCTTGATACATCTCTTCCTCTCACATTTCATATCCAATCTACTGGAAAATCTTACAGGCTCTACTTCTTACATAGGTCTTGAAATTGAACATCTCTCACTACCTTCATTCCTAATACCCTAATCCAAGATGTCATATTCCTTTGTCTAGACCGTAGCTATAGACTTTCAACTAATTTTCCAACTTCAGCTTGATCTTCTACAGGCCATTGTCAGCACAGCAACCTGATTGAGCTTTGAACCCAAAACTTTAGTTCAAATCACATTTGCTCCCCCGCTCTTAGCTCTCCAATGGCTTCCTATATCATTGATAATAAGATCCATTCTTTACATTGGCTTATAAGGCTCTACATGGCTTATTCCTTGGCAACCTCTCTCAGTTCATGTTCTACCAGTCCTACACCTCCCCAACCCCTTCATTGTTCTGTAATTATTCAGTTCTTCTTGCAGTTCTTTAAGAATCCTGCCCTCTCCATCCTCAGGCTTTTGCTTGACTCTCCCATTTGCCTGGAACACTCTTCCCCCATAAATTCATATGGTTAACTTCCTTCAGGTTCAAATATCACCCTTTCTCACAGGCCTTCCCAACCACTATGTCTAAATTAGCAGACCCTAATATTCTCTATCTCCTTAACCTGTTCTATTTTTTTCTCATTGTTTTTAAAGATTTGATTTTATAGACATATTTGATTATTTGTTAATGATTGGGCTATCCCAATAGAATGTAAATTTTGACATTTATCTCATTTACTCTTGATTCCATAGCACCTAACTGTAGTTATGCTACCACATAGTAGCATCTGATACATTTTTGCAAGGCGGATGAATGAAAGTTTTTTTTAATATGGGTAGGCACCAGAAATCAAACCCAGGTCCCCGGCAGGTGAGAACCATACCACTGAGCCACTGTGACCCGCCCTGAATGAAAGTTTTTATCTAACAAAACATGTAAAGCTGAATGACCAGTGTGTTGTGTAAAGAATATTTAACACTTTAAACCTCCATTTTTTTTTCATTTTTCCTCCAGTTATGCCAAGTTGGAAATGTTTTAAAACATAAGTCTGCTCTCAGTATTTCTACACACATCTTCAAAACATCTCGGTATCATATAGCTAAAGTTGAACTTTCTAAATATGCATCCTTCTTCTGAAATAAAATATTCCAAATGAGATTCTTTTGATTTGCTTTTGTCAAAAGACACAGATCATGTTACTATGTATCATTCCAATACATATACTTACTACTGCAAAACACTTGCTCTCCACTGCAAAACACTTGCTCAGAAGCAGAGATATTTAGAATGATAGAGAAGAAGCTAAAACTTTGAATGATAGAAAAAGTTTTCTACATAGCTAGATTTAAATGGTTTCCTTCTTTTTTCCTGTTTAAAGCCATGGTAGACTATAAAATCTGTCCCAAAGTTTCAGGAAGTATAGGAGAGGAAGTATATGATACAGGAGAGTCTTCTTCCTGTTTACCTCGCATGTTATGCACCAATACAAATACTGCAAGATTAGAAACAGTGAAGGTAATAATTAATAAACTCTGCCATGAAAAAAAAAAGTCCTATAATCTAAGGAAAGAACTTGGTACAATTGCAGAGAAGTGACTCAAATTCTTTGAAATTGAGGAATAAGTATTAGTGTGTGAAAGTTGCCAGACAAGTGTGGGTCAGAGTGAAATGAAGAATAAGAAAAAATGCTAGACTTTTGGCTGGGAGGAGGCCAAGGTGCAACTTTCTTGGTCCCTCCTCAATTCAGGTTCATCCACCCCCAGCTCCATTTGCCATGCTGCCCAAGTTGGAACCCAACAAGATCAAAGTCATGTACCTCATGACATCAACAGTGGTGCAGTGAGATGCCCAGTTAGTTAAGAACTGCAAGACAAATCAAGCCAACCAATGAAACAAACAAACAAAAAGAGTAAACGGTGGGGCAGAGACACAGAATTAGGACAATAAATCAAAGAGATCCCAATCTGCACTAATTCAGAATTACTAGACCCTAAAGAGGAACACTTGGGAGTAAACTACAAATCAACACAGTGTATTATTGCTTATTTCTTGTTTAAATTACCTGAAAATAAACAGTTCATCCATACGGTTACATTCAATTTATTCATTTGTTGACCCTGAAAGGACTGAGTAAGAGCAATTCCCTTAGATATTTTTAGGGAGGTGAACTGGGTGATCCAGTCTGACATTTGAGCCCTTAGATATAAAGAGAAAGACACACTTTATGTAACAGGGGTCTCTAACTCTCAGTTTTTGTTTAGATAATTAATGGCTTAATTTGACACACCCAGTGTATTGTGAACCCAAGGTATATAAAAAACTCTCAGGATGAAAGAAAATGGGCTGTGGATGTTAGTGAATTTTTCTGAATAATTGCCCGAATTTCCCACTTTGTGCTGTATGTCTATATATTCAGGCAGAATTTCTTCAGGTATAAGTACACGATGCATTTTTAAAGTCCCACCATCATTCCATCATATTTCAGTGTCTTAATACTCAGAAAAATGTTTGACCAATGAATACCCTATTTTCATTGCCCTAAGAAACTGAGATAATAGTATTGCTTTATATCACTAGAGATGAACAAGCACTACTAGATTAAAATTTTTTACATAAATAAAAAGTCTGGAAAAAAAACTTCATAATCCTAATGGTAATTTGGGCATAAAATCTCTATTACCTGAAGGTGAATATATCCATATTCAGTTTTGTTTGTTTGCTTACAAATTTTCTATTGGAGAAGATGTAGGTTTATAGAAAAAATATGCAGAAAATAGAGTTTCTATCCCTATACACACATCCACAATTTTCCTTATTATTAAGACTTTTCATTAGTATGGTATTTCCATTAAAATTGATGAAAAAGTATTATTATAATTGTACTATTAATGATAATCTGTCTATTTACATTAGGATTCACTGTTTGTTTTGTACATTTCTACGGGTTTGTTTTTAAATTTTTATTTGCGTAGCGTACATACAACTTAAAATATCTTCTTTTAACCACGTGCAAATATATAATTCAGTGTTGTTCATTATGTGCAGTGTTGTGCTACTATCACTACCATCCATTACCAAAACTTTTTCCATACTCTGAACAGAAATTATGTACCCATTAAGCATGAATTTCCCATTCCCTACCTCCACCCCAGCTCCTGTTCCTATATATATGTATCTGACTCAAATTGGTTTATTTTCATTATTTCATATTGTAAGATCTTTTATATCTGGCTTGTTTCAAGCAACATGATGTCTTCAAGGGCTATTCATGTCATTGAACATATTAGATCTTTATTTCTTTTTATTACTAACATCCTATTGCATGTATATACCACATTTTGTTTACCCATTCATCATCAGTTGATGGACACTTGGGTTGTTTCCATCTTTTGGCAACTGTGAATAATGGCACTATGAATGTTGCTTATTCAAGTCTCTGCTTTCAATTCTTTTGGATAAATACCCAGAATTGAGATTACTATGTCTTACATTAATTCTACAACAATTTTTTTTGAGGAACCCCCTAATAGTCTCCCACAGTAGCTCCATTTTAAATTCCTGTCCAAAATGAAAGTGTCCCTATTCTCCAAATCTTCTCTAACACTTGCTATCATCCATTTTGTTTAATAGTAGCCATTCCAGTGGGTATGAAATGGTATCTCATTGTTGTTTTGATTTGCACTTCCCTACGGCTAATGGAGTGGAGTATCCTTTCATGTGCTTTTTAGCCATTTGAATATCTTCTTTGGAGAAATGTTTATTCCAGTGTGTTGCTCATTTTTTTAATTGGGTTGTCTTTTTTGTTGTTAAGTTGTGTTTGTTGTTTATATATTTGGGATAGTAAACCCTTATCAGACACATGGTTTCCAAATATTTTTCTACCATTCTATATTGTTTATCTTTTTATTTCATGCTGAAATCTTTTGATTAATGGAAGTGTTTAATTTTGAGGAAGTCCCACAGTAACCTATTTTTCTTCTGTTGCCCATACTTTTGATATAAGGTCTAAGAAACCATTACCTAATACAAGATTCTGAACATGCTTCTATGTTCTATTCTAGGAGTTATGTAGTTTGGGTTCTTATGTTTAGGTCTTTGATTCATTTACAGAGTTAATTTTTCTATATGTTATGAGGTAGAGGTCCACCTTCATTCTTTTGCATATGCAAATCTAGTTTTCCCATCATGATTTGTTGAAGAGACTATTCATTCTCATTGGATGGACTTGGCACCCTTAACAAAAATGAATTGGCCATAGATGGGTGAGTTTATTTCTGAACTCTCAATTAGATTCCATTGGTCTACATGTCTGCCCTTGTGCCAGGACCATGCTATTTTGATAGCTGTAGGTTTATAATGAGTTTTAAAATGCTTCTTTGAGAAGAAGACTTCCTTTAGTATTATAAGCCAGGTCTAGTGGTAATAAATTCCCTGGGAATGTCTTAATCTCTCCCTCAGTTTTGAAAGACAGTCTTACCGATATAAAATTCTTGGTTGGCAATTATTTCCTTCCAATGCTTTAAATATTTCATCCCACTGCCTTCTTTCCTCTACGGTTTCTGATAAGAAATCAGCACTTAATCTTATTGGAACTCTCTTGTATATAACTTGCTGAATTTCTTTTCCAGCATTCAGAATTCCCTTCTTGTCCTTGATGTTCAACAGTTTGAACACTATGTATCTGGGCATGGATCTCTCCCAGTTTATCCTGCTTGAAGTTTATAGGGCTTCTTGAATGTGCATATTCATTTGTTTAGTTAAATTTGGGAAGTTTTCTATCATTATTTCTTTGAATGTTCTTTCTGCCCCTTTCTCTCTTTTTTCTCCTTCTGGGACCCCCATAATGTATAGTTATTGTTATGCTTCTTTATGTCCCACAGTTCTCTTAGGCTTTGTTCACTTTCTAAAAAAAGTTATTTTTTCTTTCTGCGCCTCACCCTGAATCATTTCAATTGTCTTATCTTTGAGTTCATTGATTTTTTCCTTTTGCCACCTCCAGTCTGCTGGGTAACTCTACAGGAAATGTTTTCATTTCAATTATTGTGGTCTTTCAGCTCCACTGTGTCTGTTTAGCGCCCTTAAAATTTTTCTCTCTTTGTTGAGATTCTCATATTTTTCATTTATAGTTTGCCTGATATTCTTTATTTCTTTCACTCTGTGAAACCATTTAAATTAATGAGTACAAGTTCGTCGTGATTGGCTGGGTCCACATTTAAATTAAGTATTGTAAGTTGACTATTATTATTGGCCAGTGGTTTCTGCTGTCTCGAGGGGTAGGCTTATGATGTTGCCAGAATGTATGCTGGTCACACCTCTTGCTTTCTTCCAGGTCCTCTATTCTTCTTTCCTATTGTTTCTGTCCACTTTAGTTTTGCTTGCAAGGCATTTTATGTCCCAGGTCTGTTCTTTTCAACGAATGTTCTATTAGTTTCAGCTAGTTTTGTGGGGAAAGAAGAAAGCAGGAACTTGTCCTGGGGTTAGACAAGTCCTTCATTATTCTTAAAAGAGGGAAATGGAAGTTTCAATAAACTAGTAAGGGAAGGGCTATTCCAGTGTGTTGATTTGCCAGTTTCACTGAGTGTGATTTTTACTATTACAATTTAGCCAAGTTTTCTCCTACATCAACTTTCTTTTAACTGCACATATATTTGCGTTTAAATCTAGAGTTGTCTGGCTGGAGGTGTTAAAAAAAAAAAACACAAGCATTTGTCTATGGGGTGTATAAGTGGAAATTGCAGGAAAAAGAAAAATAGAAACTTTTACAACCTAGGGAGAGCGCTCTTTCAGCAGTAGGGGGTCATGAAAAATGGGCCAGGGTCAACTACAAGACCTATATGTTTTCTTACTTGTCTGACATACAGAATTTAACCAAAGAATGCAGAATTCCCTGTTAATAAGTGGTAAGCACAGACAAGGGCCCTATGGCTAGCTTGCTCTTCTCCCCTCAATTAAACTTTATAAAATACCCTGAAGATATGTAGAGAAAAAAGGATTCACAACATGTTGTATAAACTAATAATTATTTATATTCCTAATCAAAAGGCTGGATTTTACATGCATGGTTCACCACCCTGGCCCACCTAAACCCCAAAGCTATTTTTCTCTCTTTAAATTAGGAATCTGCTGGTCAAATAAAATGCAGGCTTAATATCTAAAATTATATGTTTTCTCTCCGCACAAGGGATTAAGTCCCACTAAGAATCTAATTGCAGCCTTTCAAATTGCACAAGTACAAAAAGAGATTTTCCGTAAGAGAGAATTCCAGCTATATCATTCCTATTTTATCATCATTTTAAAGCCATGTTTTTCTTCAGTTCCCTTGCTCAGTGTAGAAAAATGGCAAAGAGTAATTGAATGAAGTAATATGGCCAACATGGGTAAAATTTCAAATAATCTTAGCTTCTTAACGTTGGGCTTCTATTAAAATGAAAAGAAACCAGCTTAAATATATATATATATATTTCCTTTTGCAAATGCATTATCTCTCATCACTCTTATATGCACATAGGCACATTTATGCACATTACCCGTTCGTGTGCTTTAAGTTCATTTGGCAATAGATCAACTCTTCATTTGTTTTACCAAGCTACTTTAAATAGTTTAGCCTCCATTTGCCAGGTCCAGCCTAAAACAGAGGTAAAGTACACAGCAATTTGCATTGTATGATTTCAGAGTCACCTCTCCTTCTCTGCCATTGTCTTCCTAGCTAATGCTGGATGTTTTAGAATTATTGATTCATTTTGAAGAACTCTATTAAAATGCAGCTTTCCCTAGGAAGGTAATAGGATGTCTTTTAGATATTTTAAGTTGTCAGTGAGACACTTATACCTTGACATGAATGAATGTGTTGGGGCTTACCTGAAAACAGTATTTTTGTTTGTTTAGTGCATGGTCTGGGAATTGAGCACCAAAGAAAGTGTACTGGTTTGAAATATGTATGCACCCCAGAAAAGCCATGTTCTAATCCTAATCCCATTTTGTAAAGGCAGCTGTTTCTTCTAATCCTTTTTCAGTGTTGTATGTTTGAAACTGTAATTAGATCATCTCCCTGGAGATGTGATGTAATTGAGAGTGGTTGTTAAATTGGATTAGGTGATGACATGTCTCCACCCATTCAAGTGGGTCTTGATTAGTTTCTGAAGGCCTATAAAAGAGGAAACATTTTGGAGAATAAGTGATTCGGAGAGAGCCAGAGAAGAATGACATAGCTACAAGAAACAGAGAGCCCATTAGCCAGTGACCTTTGGAGATGAAAAAAGAAAATTCTTCCTGGAGAGCCTCATGAAGCAGGAAGCCAGGAGAGAAAGCTAGCAGATGACGCCTTGCTCACCATGTGCCCTTTCAGCCAAGAGAGAAGCCCTGACTGTGTTCACCATGTGCCCTTCTACTTGAGAAAGACAGAGACCCTGAACTTCACTGGCCTTCTTGAACCAAGGTACCTTTCCTTATTTGATGCCTTTGATGGGACATTTCTATAGACTTGCTTTAATTAGGACATTTTCTTGGCCTTAGATCTGTAAACTAGCAATTTATTAAATTCCCCTTTTTAAAAGCCATTCTGTTTTTGGTATATTGCATTCTGGCAGCTAGCAAACTAGAACAGAAGATGAGTATTCTAACACTAAACCACCTGCAACACTAGGCAAGCTTCTACTGAACCACTTGAAAACACTCTTGAGGAGGGTTGGAGCAGGAAGATTTTGGAAAAGGGAATGAGCTATCAGGAAGAATCAAGAAAGGTAGAGAGTCCAAGACAGTTCTTTTAAGATGTGTTCAAGCTCTCTTACTAATGAAAACACCTATAGAGAAACCTTCAGTGAACAAAATGTGCTTCTGCTGCTGCTGAAAACTCTTTGAGGCTCTTGTAAATGGCGAATAATCGAAAGCTGCCAACTACTTCAACCCCACATGTTTTGGTCTCAGAGAGAACATCTCCAGTGATTTCTTCTCTTTTTGTGTGGCCAGAAAAACGAGGCCAAGTGGTAGGACAGTTATTTATTAAGAAACTGAAGTTGCCAGAGGAATGAAGAATGAAAGCAAACAAAATTAAAATGAATTTACTCCTAGGGATTTTATGACACCCCACCTGTAGGGGCAAGGAAGCTGTAAACATGCACTTGAATTTGTACCAACTAGAATCAAACTGTTTTTTTGTGTTCATCATATTAAAGCTTCAGTCACTTTACCGTTTCTCAACATCTCAACCTAAAAGCAATAGGTTTTACTGTTGCGCAAAATGTAATATTTAAGGAAAAAATATTTCGTTATATTACTATTCTGTTGATACAGAACTTTTTTACAGATTTGTCTATATTCAAAATAATATTTTAAAGTATAGCCCTAGTATTTGTTTTAAAGCTAAAATAATTTTCAGGGAGAAATAAATAATCACATAAGGATATTCCTGAATATATTTTAATTTTATTGGTAAAATTGGCCCTGGAAATATTTCCTGTCCTGTTTTTGTAAGGAGAAACTTTTATTAGGACACATTATTTAATGCCTGAATTATAAATCTCAGTCAATATTATTTTGGAGTCTAAATTATGGACATAAAATATTTAAATCTAGCATTTGAACTTAGGCTATAGCTCAAATAAATTTTCTATCATTCATGATTAAATTGTAAATATTCTTTCATCTGCTTTTTTTCTGGAAAAAATGCTAAAATTAGTATACATACCTATGATATTTTATAAACTAGCTATGTCAATTGTGTGGATTTTTCTTCTATGAAACCTTTTTTAAAAAAGGAAAAATTATAAGCTTTAAAAAAAATTTAGAATTTGAAGTACGTTCAAACTTACAAGACAGTTACAAAACTAATCCAAAACCCATAGAAAGCTGAGAGTAGGTTGTATGCATCATGCCCCTTGAACACTTAATACTTTTATGTATTTCCTAAAAGCAAGGAAATTCACTTATATAACCACCTTAAGTACAGTTACCAAGTTCTTCAGGATTTCATATATATAAATATATATATATATATACAAAATCACATCTTTTGTGGTTAAGGATAGCTTTACTTCTTCCTTTCTAATTTAGATGCCTTTTATTTCTTTTTCATGCCTAATTGCTCTGGTTAGCACTTTCAGTACAATGTTAAGTAGCAATGTGAAAGCAGGCATCCTTGTCATGCTTCTAACATAAGAAAGCTTCCTAGTTTTTACCAGTGAGTATGATGTTAGATGTGAGTTTTTCATGTAAACCCCTTATCATGTTGAAGAAATTTCCTTCTATTCTTGGTTTTCTGCATGTTTTTATAAATCAAGAAAATGCTTGACAAAGAAATTGGATTTTGCCAATTTTCTGCATCAACTGGGAAGACTGTGTGGCTTTTTTCTTTCATTCTACTAATGTGGTTCACATATTAATTGATTTTCTTATGTTGAACCACTACTGCATTCCTGGAATAAGTCCCATTTGATCATGGTGTATTATTTTTTTATGTGCAATTGGATTTTGTTTGCTGAAGTTCTGTGTTGAGGATTTTTGCATTTATATTCACAAGGGGTATTGGGTTTATAATTTTCTTTTCTTTTGATATCTCTATCTGACTTTGTTATTAGGGTCATGTTGCCTTCACATGAAGAATTTAGAAGCGTTCCCTCCACTGCAGTTTTTTAGAAAAGCCTGAGAAGGATTGGTGTTAACTTTTTAAATGTATTGTAAAATTCACCAGTGAAGCCATACGGTCCTGGAATTTTCTTTGTTGGGAGTTATTTAAATTTCTGATTCAATCTTTTTACTTGTTATTTTTCTGATGCCATCTTCTATTTCTTCTCAAGTCAATTTAGAGAAAATACATGTTTCTAAGAATTTTTCCATCACATCTACATTGTCTAATTTGTCGGTGTTCATAATATCTGCATAATACTTTGTTTTTTTGTACAGTAGATAATAATATGCCCTCTTTCATTTCTGACTTTTGTTATTTGCATCCTTTCTCTTTTGTTCTATTTGTCAATTTTATTGATCTTTTCATAGAACCAACTTTTTATTTCATTCGTTCTCTCTATTATTCTTCCATTTTATTTATCTCCTCCTCTAATCTTTATTATTTCCTTCCACCTGCTCACTTTAGGTTTAGTTAGCTCTTTTTCCCTCTGATTCCTTCAGGTTTGAGGTTAGGTCACAGATTTGAGATTTTTCTGCTAGTTTTTTTTTCCATGGGCAGGCTCTGGGAATCAAACCCAGGTCTAGGCACACAGCAGGCAAGAATTCTGCCTGCTGAGCCACCATTGCACTGCCTTCTTTTTTAAAAAAAATTATTTTGAAATATTTTCAAACATATAGGACAGTTAAAAAGTAATACATACCCCATGGACAGAACACCAACATACTACTCTTCCCCCAGATATACTCATCCATCAACCTTTAGTACAATTATATTGAAATATATTCACACATCATACAACCTATGCAAAATACACAATCACTGGCTCACCATAACATCACATAATTGTGCATACATCCTTATGACCAATTTTAGAACATTTTCATTATGAAAAGAAATAAAAAGTAAGAAAACTGAAATCCTCCTGTACCCCATAACTCCGCCACCCCCTTATTATTGACCCATAGTATCAGTGTGGTATATTTGTTACTGTTGATGAGAGAGTATTAAAATATTACTATTAACTGTGGTCGGTAGTTTGCAGTAGATACATTTTCCCCATATAACCCTTTATTATTAACTCCTTGTAATAGTGTCATACATTTGCTCTAATTCATGAAAGAATTTCTTTTATATTTGTACAGTTAATCACAGACATTGTCTACTACAGGTTTCCTCATGTCATGTTATACAGCCCCATGTTTTACCCTCCAACTTTCATTCTGGTGACATGCATAACTCTAAACCTCCCCTTTCCACCACATTCACACCCCATTCATCACTGTTAATTATTCTCATAATAATGTGCTACTATCACCTCTGACCATTTCCAAATGTTTACATTCAGCCTAGTTAAGCATTCTGCACATATTAAACAACCACCCCCCATTCTTCAGCCCAATTCTATACCCTGGAAACTATATTCTATATTCTATGTCTTTGAGTTTACATACTGTGATTAGTTCATATCAGTGAGATCATACAATATTTGTCCTTTTGTATTTGACTTATTTTACTTAACATAAAATATCCTCAAGGTTCATCCATGTTGTGTCCTTTAGGACTTCATTCTTTCTTACTGCTGAATAATATCCACTGTATGTATATACCGCATTTTGTTTATCCATTCATCTGTCAACAGACACTTGGGTTGTTTCCATCTTTTCACAATGGTGAATAATGCTGCTGTGAATGTCAGTGTGAAAATGTCTCTTCACAACCCTGCCCTCAGATCTTTTGGGTCTATCTTGAGTAGTGGGATTGCTGGGTTGTAAGACAGCTCTATTCTTAGCCTCCTGAGGAACCTCCCAACCATCTTCCACAGCAGCTGTACCACTTTACCTTCCCACAAGCCGTGAATAAGCGTTCCAATTTCTCCACATCTTCTCCAACACTTGTAGTTTCCTAATTGTTTAATAGTGACCATTCTAGTAGGTGTGAGATGATATCTCGTTGTGGTTTTTTTTTTTTTTTTTTTTGCATGGGCAGGCACTGGGAATGAACATGGGTCTCCAGCATGGCAGGCAAGAACTCTACTTGCTCAGCCACCATGGCCTCATTGTGGTTTTAATTTCCATTTCCCTAGTGGCTAATGAAGCTGAGTATGTCTTCATGAGCTTTTTAGCCATCTGCATTTCTTTCTGGGGTAAATGTCGATTTATATCTTTTGCCCATTTTTAATTTGGATTGTTTGCCTTTTTACTGTTGAGTTGTAAGAGTTCTTTATACTCTGGATATCAGACCCTTATCAGATATGTGATTTCAAGATATTTTCTTCTATTGAGATGGTTACCATTTCACCCTTCTGACAAAGTTCTTTGAAGCACTGAAGTATTCAATTTCTTCTTCAAAAAAAGAAAGAGCTTATTGCTAGGTGCATGGTAGGAGAGCAGACGGCCTAGTAGCCCCAAATCTATCTCCCTGAACTGCAGTAATTTGGATACTTTTATTAGAGAAAAAATAGGCAGGGTTTAGGATAATGAGCACAGTGGACCCAGATGATATAATTAGAGGTGATTTGATTATTGAGAATAGCAGATTGATTACATGCTTAGTCACAGAATGTTTGCAGAATGAGGTGTAAATGACTTGTAGGTTAAAGTTTAGGCTGCTGCACATGTCAAGCAGGCCCACTTTGGTTAGACCTGGTCTCAGTCATCAAGATAATTTTTAACTTGGGGTGGGTTTATTTTAGGTAAGTCCAAGATCCTTCATTAACAAACATTAGGGGCTATCTTTAATGATTACCAGACTCTAAAGTTGAAAAACTGGATAGCTAAGTACAAATGGTTAATCACAAGGTTTTGACAATCAGAGGGGCAGAACATAAAGGCTATACAGTCATTATTAGAGATCAAGGCAGCTGGATCCCACCAAACCCCCCCCACGCATGTGCCTGCTCCACACCCCAACCCCAACAGCATGCATATCTGCCCCAGCCAAACTACTTCTCTTGCAAAAGTGAGTCTCACCCCACCCCTCCTGGGCTACCTCCCACTCCCTTCCCTGTTCACCAGTGCAAAAGGGCTGTGAAAACTTACCTCCATACCCAGGCTACAGCTGCCTCCAGCTCATACAATCATACAACCCCCTTGTCCTCCCAACTCTGTGCACGTGCACATAAGTTACGACCCTCCCAAATCTGCACATGCATTCGGCCCCCAGTCATGCCCCCAGCTCTGGGCAAGGGCTGACCTGCACAGCCAGGCCACATCCACCCCCAGCCCACACAGACACAATGCCAACATCCACCCCCAGCTGCCCTGAGCTCTGTGCATGTGTACAAAGGGCTCTGCACCTTAGACCAGCGCACACCAGGGCCCGGCCCCCCAGTCCCATGCACCTGCACAACCATATCCTCCCTGCTGCCGGGTGCCCATGCTCATAGGAACAAATGTAGCATCCCCAACCTGTGCCTATACCCGCGCTGCAATGTATCACCACACTGTTGTGCCCCGCCCCACGCACCGCATCCTATACCATATCCATCCTACAAATATAAAGCTTTGGACTGCTGAAGGAAATCGACCTCAAAAATAAACCAATCAAGATATTTACATGCTATGAAGACAACAGAAGATTACTAAGTATATAAGATAGAACCCAGTCTAATGACCAAATTAAAAATTAAATTAAAACACCAGAGGAGACACAGACATTGGAACAACTAATCAAAGATGTTCATATAACTCTACTAAATAAAATAAATGGGATGGCTAATGACATAAAGGAGATCAAGAAGACAGTAGAAGAGCATAAAGAGGAATTTGAAAGAATAAATAGAAAAATAGCAGATATCACAGAGATTAAAGATGCTGTAGATCAAATAAAAAACATACGAGAGAGATATAACAGCAGATTTGAAGATGCAGAAGAAAGAATAAGTGAACTTGAGGACAGGGCAGCTGACTTCAAACACTTGAAACAAATGCCACATAAGATGGAAAAATTTGAATTGGATATCAGGGAAATGATGGCCAAAACTCAGGGCACAAATATAAGAATCATTGATGTCCCAGAAGAAGAAGAGAAGAGTAAAGGGCTAGGAAGATTAGTTGAGGATATAATGGAAAACATCTCAACCCTTATAAAAGACATAAATATGCAAGTCAAAGAAGCTCAATGAACTCCAAATAGAATAAATCCAAATAGACCTTCCCCAAGACACATAATAATCAGTTTGTCAAATGTTGAAGAGAAGCAGAAAATCCTGAAAATGGTAAGATAAAAAATAACCTAACACATACAAGGGTAACCATGTAAGACTGAGTTTGAACTACTCAACTGGCACTATAGAGGTGAGAAGACAGTGGTATGATATATTTAAGATCCTGAAAGAGAAAGATTTCCAGCCAAGAATTCTGTACCCACCAAGTTGTTCTTCAAAACTGAAGGAGAGATTAAAACTTTTACAGACAAACAAATCCTGAAAGAATTTGTCAACAAGAGAACAATCCTCCAAGAATTACTAAAGGGAGTTCTGTCAGTTGAAAAAAAAAAAGAAGAGCACAGAATTGAAGAGTACCAGTAAGGGTAACCTAAAGGATATAAAGAGAAAGAAGGAAAGGAATATACAGATGTGACAAATAAAATTTAAAAGATAAGATAAGATGGTGGATTCAAGAAAAAACTTTTCAGTAATAACTTTAAATGTTAACAGACTAAATTTACCAATTAAAAGATACAGATTGGCAGAATGGATTAAGAAATATAATCCAGCTATCTGCTGCTTATAAGAGACTCATCTTAGAAATAAAGATACAAAAAGGTTGATAGTGAAAAGATAGAAAAAGATGTTCCTCCCAAGTTGTAACCAAAAGAAAGCAGGAGTAGCTATACTAAAATTGGACAAAATAGACTTTAAATGTGAAGATATCATAAGAGACAAAGGATACTATGTAATAATAAGAGGAACAATTGACCAAGAAGAAATAACAATCATAAATGCTTATGCTCGCAATCAAGGAGCTTCAAAGTACATGAGACAGACATTGGCAAAGCTGAAGGAAGTGATAGATGATTCAACAATACTAGCAGGAGACTTCAATACACCAGTCATTCTTATAGATAGAACAACCAGACAGAAAGTCAACAATGAAATAGAGAAGTTAAAGAATTTGATAAATGAATTAGACCTAAGAGACATATATAGGTTATTACACCCCAAAACACTAGGATATACATTCTTCTCCAGTGCTCATGGAACATTCTCTAGGATAGATCATATGTTGGGGCACAAAACAGGTCTTTAAAATTTTAAAAACATTGAAATTATTCAAAGTGCTTTCTCTGATCACAATGGAATGAAGCTGGATCTCAATAACCACCAAAGAATGAAAACATTCATAAATATATGGAGATTAAATAACACACTCTTAAACAACCAGTGGGTCAAAGAAGAAATTGCTAGAGAAATCAGTAGCTATCTGGGGATGAATGAAAATGAGAATACAACATAATAGAACTTGAGAGATGTGACAACGGCTGTGCTGAGAGGGAAATTGCCCTAAATGCTTATATTAAAAAACAAGAAAGAGCAAAAATCAAGGACTTAATTGCTCACCTGGAGGAACTCGAGAAAGAACAGCAAACTAATCCCAAAGCAAATAGAAGAAGAGAAATAACGAAGATTAAAACTGAGTTAGATGAATGGGAACAAAAGAACAATAGAAAGGATCAATAAAACCAAAGTTTATTCTTTGAGAAAATCAATAAAATAGATGAGACATGTACAAGACTGACAAAGAAAAAAAAGAGAGGATGCTAATAAACAAAATCAGAATTGAGAAGGGGTGTGTTACCAGAGACCCTGAAGAAATGAAAGAAATCATGAGAGGATACTATGAACAACTATACGCCAACAAACTAGACAACTTCGATGAAATGGACAAATTCCTGGAGACACACAAACAAGCTATACTGACTCAGGAAGAGATAGACGATCTCAACAAAACAATCAGAAATAAAGAGATTTATTTCTCTTTAGTCACCAAAAATCTTCCTACAAAGGAAAGTCCTGGGTCAGATGGCTTCACAGGGGAAGTTTATCAAACACTCCAAAAAGAACTAACACCAATCCTGCTCAAACTTTTCCATAACTGAGGAAAAAGGAACACTACATAACTCATTTTATGAATCTAATATCATCCTAATACCAAAACTGGGTAAAGATGCTGTAAGAGAGGAAAACTACAGGCCTATCTCCCTAATGAATATAGATGCAAAATTCTCACCCTAATGCTAGCAAATCAAATCCACCAACACATTAAAAGAATTATACACCATGACCAAGTGGGGTTTATACCAGGAATGCAAGGATGATGCAACACAAGAGAATCAATTGGTGTAATACAGCACATTAACAAATTGAAATGGGAAAATTACATGATCATCTGATTCATGCTGAAAAAGCATTCAACAAAATTCAACATCCTTTTCTGATAAAAACACTTCAAAAAATAGGAACTAAAGGTAACTTCCTCAATATGAGAAAGGGTATATATGAAGAATTGATAGCCAGTATTGTACTCAATGGAGAGAGACTGAAAGCTTTCCCCTAAGATCAGGAATGAGACAAGGATGCCCTCTGTCACTATTATTATTCCACATTGTACTGGAAGTTCTAGCTAGAGCAGTCAGGCAGGATAAAGAAGTAAAACGCATCCAAATTGGAAAGGAAGAAGTAAAACTTTCATTATTTGCAGATGACATGATACTATATTTGCAAAGTCCTGAGAAATCTACAACAAAGTTACTTGAGCTAATAAACAAATTCAGCAATGACATAAACAGACATTCGCACACTGATGTTCATAGCACCATTATTCACAATCTCCGAAAGATGGAAACAATCCAAATGTCCATCAACAGATGAGTGGATTAACAAAATGTGTTATATACATATGATGGAATATTATGCAGCTGTAAAATGAAGTGACACCCTGATGCGCATGACATGATGGATGAATCTTGAGGACATAATGCTGAGTGAAATAAGCCAAATACAGAAGGATAGAAACTGTATGATTCTACTTTTATGGCCATGGTAAAGGTCAAATCAGAGGCTTGTAATACAGAATATATGGGATTTATACATAGAAACTAGAGATGGATGAATGTTTAGCTAATGAGGTTGAGCTCAAATATAAGGGAATAGAGAGAAGTGAAGGCAGTTTTCTAGTGGGTTTATAGGCAATATTACCATATTGAAGGTAAATAAGATTGGAAGGGGTTGTATAGACCTATGTGTCCTACTGATTAACACTAGAAATATAAGAGAGTTCTTACAGGAACTGCTTCAAGGTTGTGATTCATATACCTGGGGTATTTAGGTCTGGGGTGCTGGCAGGGAGGATGCAGTTACATGCTGTGGGCTGTGTTTAGCAGGAAAACATCAGTAGTGCCACAGCAACATCAGGGGTAAATAATGGGGGGGGGACAAGAGTTAGGGGAGGTTTAGATTTCCTATTTGGTGAGAGTATGTTTATTGGTTATCTTTCTCTTGGGAACAGTGAAATTATCTAAAAATGGAGAGTGTGGATGGACTGTGGACTTTGACATTATACCTGATGCCTAATGAATGCAGATGACTGAAGGATGCCCTGATTGAGAAGTGGATTTGTGAATAATGGTGTGTACAAACGATCAAGTATTGTGTGGTTATAAAAAGGAACGAAGTCATGAGGCAGTCAATGATGTGAATGAACCTGTGGGACATTTGGTGAAGCAAAATAAGCCAGAAACAAAAGAATAATTATTGTACAGTCTTCTTTAGAAAATGCTTATAAGAAAATAGAGGCATAGATTGTAAGCTCTTCTGGCAGACACATTTAGTCCAGAGTGGTAATTATTATTTCTGGATTTGGAGAGGCTGCGTTATATATCTATAACCTGGCATTTAGAGTTAAGAGCAAAACCAGTCAGATCGGGGTTCAGGTCATACAGAACACAGGGTAAGGAAGACATTGTCTGTATTTTAGAACCACACATACTCTTTGAGACCAAAGGAAGAAAGGTTTATTTTTGTTCAGAACCTGAATCTTCTGTAGTACATAATCTAACTCAACCTATCTGGATAGCTCATTGGAAGAATTGAAACACAGGGAGCACAGAATAAGTATGAGGACCTTTAATCCTGTATAGTTTAATGTAATGCCTGGATACATCCTAGAATATATTAAGCAGGCAATCTAAATGTATTGGCAAAGTCCCTTGAGGGATGGAGAAAAAAATATGAAACTATTAATCTTTACCATCAGGGAATCCCCTGATATGGTGTCAAACATTGGGAACACCCAAATCAATAGGCCAAAGTCCTTGATCTTGAGGCTTATTCTTGTGAAGCTTATTTAGGTAGTGGAGAAGCTTAGCCTACTTGAAGGTATACCTAAGAGTTACTTCTGGAGGATTTATTTTCTTGCCCAGATGCGGTCTCACTCTCTCGAAGTCCAATGCCCTCCCCCCAACGTGGGACATGACATCCAGGAGTGAAGGTCTCCCTGGTAACATGGGAGATGACTCCCAGGTATGAGTCTCACCCTAAAACCATGAGATCAACAATTCCATCCTGACCAGAAGGGGGGAAAGAAGTGTAACTAGTAAAGTATCAGTGGCTGAGAGAGTTCAAATAGAAGCAAGAGGCTACTCTGGAGATCACTCTTATGCAAGCTTCAGTTAGGCATTGCTACCTATCATAACTAGCCAAACCCCAACCTGAATAATTAGATCCAATCCTAAAGAATACTAGGGAAATATTTAAGATTCTACAAAGGTTCCTTACACTAGGGTAACTTTCCAGAAACCTACAACATCCGAATGGGTCCCTGGACCAGATAAGTCCTGAAACCTAGAGGGCCCAGTCTCTCCAGAACATCAGCTAGTTCCATCTCCCTACCCCATATTATTGACAGCCCCTTCCAACATGAAAAAGTTAGAGAGGGCATAGCCCAAGTACCCCTAAAGAGTGGGATAGAAAGATCAAAGGTGATGGTGGAGTTATATAGAGATGTAGTGTTTAACAAATGAACGTGGTTGCTGAATCATTAAATCGATATTTCTTTAGTCTCCAGTATCTTAGGGCAGCTAGAAGTAAAAACTTAAAATTATGTAATTGTAACACATACCAAGCTGAAGTCTGATCTACAAATAATTGTGCTGTGCTTTGAAATTTATTGCTTTTTTGAATATATGTTATTTTTCACACAAAAAAATTTTAAAGTTGATTTTGATGATATAAAACTTTATTCCTTCTAATGTTCTGGAGCAACTAGAAGGAAAAACCTGAGATAGTGGTATGGTAGCCTATGACAAACTCTGGGATCTATCCAGCAACTACTTGTTGAAGAGTGCTTTGAAAACTATTGCTTTTTTCTTTCTTTGCTTTGTCTGTAAATTACAGCTTTAAAAAAAAATATCCCTTAAATCCTAATCTCTCTGTTACAATTCCTCTCTCTTGTTTAATAATTATCTCTCAATCTTGAGGGATTTCTGGGTGACAACTCTCCAACTGCTTCAGAGCTGAAAAGGGATGTTATTAAGGGTCAAAGGGATGACACAATTAAAGCATTTGTTATTCTTGGAGAGTCCAGTATCTCTAGGTTTCAGAGCATCTCTGGCATGGGAACAATCTGGAGGTTTTATATCTGTGAAAAACAAACTTATTAAGTAAAATTTTATAGAGCACAGGATATCTTTCAGGGTTTCTAGGAGCACTGTTGGTTGGGGTTTGCCATATTGTGGCAGTTTCAATATCTGGCTGAAACTTGCATAAGAGTAACCTCCAGAATGACCTCTCAACTTTATTTGAAATCACTTAGCCATTGAAACTCTACTTCTTTGCCCCCTTTTGGTTAGTTCATCCATGATTCCAGGGCCAGGCTCTTCCTTGAAACTTATGTCTCATCATGCCAGGGCCAATTACATCCTGTGATACCAGGGCCAGTTATGTACTGTGACACAAGGGCCAGTTATGTTTCACACTGCCAGTGCCAGGCTTTCACCCCTGGAAATTATATCCCATGTAGGGGGGAAGCTCAAAGTTTGGCCCAGAGAGAGGTCACATTTGAGCAACAGTAGAGATTATCTGGAGATGGCTCTTAAGCACTAATTCTAAGTAGGTTCAGTTTACTATTGCAGAAATACGTTTCATAAGGGCTAGTCCCAAAACTAAGACCTTGGTTTTTAAATTGGGAGCCTCTCTTGTTTAAGAAAATGTCAGCAATTCCCCAGATGGGGAAGCTTAATAGTTCTATTTTTCCCAATCCCTCAAGAGACTTTGCAAGTACTTTTTTATTTTCTGCCCAAAATACTCTGAAATGCATCATTGTATAATGTTAACTTGTACAGAACATTAAGATTTTGTTCCTTATTCCAAGTTCTACATCAATTAAAACTGAAGTAAGTTAACTGAGTAGATGGATTAAATTGAATAGAATATATTTTGGACAACATAAACATTTTTCTTTTTATCTCACAGAATTGAAGCTTTGAAATACAGACAATATTATTCTTTACCTTGTATATATATATTTTTTACCTTGTATAAATCATTATTTAATTTAACCAGATCAGCTTTATCACATCTTTAATTGGAGTTTGGCCATTTTCAGTTTTTTTTAACAGTTGCTGTATGGACTTATGCTGACTTTCAGAGCTGGAGAACTAAATCTGAATCTCAGGTGTCACACAGATACTTAAAGTTCCAGGGAACTACTAGGTTATATAAAGAGCAAAGCATTTCAGAATTTAAAGGTAATAGATAAAGCTTACAATCTGAGCTTTAATTTCTACGAGCATTTTTAAAAGAAGCTACTTTCATATCGGTGGCAGAGGAACTTCAAATACAGTCAAGAGGCTACTCTGGAGGTCACTCTTATGCAAGCTTCAGTTAGAAATTCCTGCCTATCATAACATGCCAACCCCCAACAGAACCATTCCAGCCAATCCTAAAGAACACCTAGGACAATATATAAGATTCTACAAGGGCTCCATGCACTAGAGTTACTTTCCAGAAACCTACACCCTACAGATGGGTCCCTGGACCAGATAAGTCCTGAAACCTAGAGGGCCCAGCTTCTCCAGAACATCAGACAGTTTCATCTCCCTACCCCATATATTAGTGACAGTCCCTTTCAATATGAAAAACTTAGAACTGACATAGCCCAAACACCCCTAAAGAGGGGGATGGAAAGATAACAGGTGATGATGGAGTTATATAGAGAAGATAAGATTTAACAAATGAATATGAATGCTGAATCATTAAATCGATATCTCTTTTAGTTTCCAGTATTTTAGAGCAGCTAGAAATAAAAATCTAAAATTGTGAAAATTGTAACCCATGTCAAACTTTGAAATATCCTCTACAGCTAAGTGTGGTTCTCTGCTTTGAAATGTATAGTTTATTTGTATATATGTTATTTTTCACAAGTAAAAGAAGGAAAAAAGTAGATTATGCTGATAAAAAAATATTTAAGCCTTCCAGCCTCCTATATTCTGTAGCAGCTAGAAGGAAAAATCTGAGAGGATCACATAGAAGCCCATGACAAACTCTGGGATCTGTCCTGTAACTACTTGTTGAAGTGTGCTTTGAAAACTATTGCTTTTTTATTTCTTTGCTTTGTATATATGTTATACTATACAATTAAAAAGTTAAAAATCTAAAAAAAAAGCTACCTTCAGAAATAAAAACATTAGACAGTTGTTTTATATTAAGAAATCATAGAAGAGGTTTTGTTCTATTTCACTTTCACACATTTACCAGAGTTATGTTAACTAACAAGAATATATATATTATATATATATGTTTGTCCTGCCTTTCTTTTAAAGTTTTTCCTTGTTACGGATGGAGCTCTGACCATATCCGTAATCACATATACTTTCAGAGAGGTATTAGAGCCAACAGTGCAACTGACAGTTTGGCTGTTTCTATGATCTGTAGCCTTTTAAGAATAATTAAAACCATGACTAACAACACCATACCATTGCATCACATCATAATTAGTATCAGCATATAATGTGGACAGTGAGAACATTGTCAAATTTTTAGGAATTTCATGCAATCTCTAAATATATGAATGATATTTTACTTATATAATTTTAACCAGCAACAGGATAGAAAATCCATTTTAACTACTGTAATACTTCCCAAACACCTCCTATAAAATAGGTTAAATTAGTTTAGCACCTTACCTCTACAAAGTGAAAAAAACAAACAAGTACTCAGTTTTGAGGAGTTCCCATTTATCTATTTTTTCTTTCAGTGCTTGGGCTTTGGGTATAAAGTCTGACAAACTACCACCTAAGGCTAGATCTTGAAGATGTTTCCCTATTGTTTATTCTAGGAGTTTTATGGTACTCGTTCTTTGATCTATTGCGAATTAATTTTTTGTATAGAGTGTGAGATAAGTGTCCTCTTTCACTCATGTGGTAATGGCTATCCAGTTCTCCCAACACCGTTTATTGACAAGATCGTTCTGTCATAGTTGAGTAGATTTGAGAACCTTATCAAAATAAATTAATCATAGATCTGAGGTTCTATTTCTGAACTCTCAATTTGGTTCCATTGATCCATATTCTGTCTTTATGCCAGTAGCATGCTGTTTTGACCATCATGGCTTTATAATATGCTTTCAATTCGGGAAGTGTGATACTTCCCACTTTATTTTTCCTTTTCAAGATGTTTTTGGCTTTCTGAACCCCCCTACCCTTCCAAATAAAATTGCTAATTAGCTTGCCCATTTCTGCAAAGTAGTCTGTTGGTATTTTTATTGGTATCGCACTGAATCTGTAGATCACTTTGGGTAAAACTGGCATCTTAATGATATTTAGCCTTTCAATCCATCAACACAGAATGTCTTCCCATTTATTTGTGTTTTCTTTAAGCAATGTTTTATAGCCTTCTGTGTACAAGTCCTTTATATCCTTGGTTAAGTTTATTCCTAGGCATTTACTTAATTTAGGGGCTATTATAAATGGAATATTTTTCCTGAATACCTCCTCAAAGAGCTCATTGCTAATGTATAGAAACACCATTGATTTTTGCATGTTGATCTTGTGTCCTGTCACTTTGCTGAACGTGTTTATTAGTTCAAGTAGCTTTGTGGTTAACTGTCATTCACAAATAGTGACGGTTTTACGTCTTCCTTTCCAATTTGGATGCCTTTTATTTCTTTTTCTTGCCAAATTACTCTAGTTATTGTTGAATAGCACAACATTGAATAGCAGTGGTGAAACTGGTGTAGTATCTTTATCTTTATCATGGTATTAGCATGATGTTGGCTTCATAGGATGCTTTAGGTAGTGTTCCCTCTCCAATTTTTTGGAAAACTTTGAACAGGAATGGAACTAATTCTTCTTGGAATGCTTAGTAAAAATTTCCTGTGAAGCTGTCCATTCCTGAGCTTTTCTTTCTTTCTTTCTTTCTTTTGGTAGGTTTTTCATGGCGGATTCAATCTCTTTACTTGTGACTGGTTTGTTAAGGTCTTCTATTTCTTCTTAAGTCAGTCAGTGTAGATTCATGTGTTTTATAGGAAGTTGTCCATTTCATTTTAGTTGTTTAGTTTATTGGCATATAGTTGTTTGTAGTAACCACTTATGATCTTTTTTTTATTTCTTTGGGGTCTGTGGTAAAGTCTTCCCTGCTTGTTCTGATTTTATTCATTTGCACCTTCTCTCTTTTTGTCTTTGTCAGTCTAGTTAAGGGTTTGTCAATTTTACTGATTTCAAAGAACCAACTTTTGATTTTATTAATTCTCTCTATTATTTTTATTCTTCATTTCATCAATTTCTGCTTTAATCTTTGTTAATTCTTTACCTCTGTTTGCTTTGAGATTAGTTTGCTGTTCTTTCTTCAGTTTCTCCAGTTGTTTAGTTAGGTCATTGGTTTTAGTTTTTTCTTCCTGTTTAATGTAGGCAGTTAGGGCTATAATTTTACCTCTCAGTACTATCTTCCCTGCATCTCATAAGTTTTGATGCATTGTGTTTTCATTTTTATTTGTCTCAAGACATTTATTGATTTCTCTTGCAATTTCTTCTTTGACCCATTGATTGTTTAAGTGCGTTGTTTAACCTTCATATATTTGTGTATTTTCTGGTTTTCCATTTGTTATTGAATCCCAGCTTCATTCCATTAGATTCAGAGAAGGTGCTTTGTATAATTTCAATCTTTTAAAATTTATTAAGACCTGATATGTGTCATCTACTACTCCATTCAGTTTTCCCAGTGTTTACCACATGTACTTTGGGGCACCTTGACCAGATCCATTAATTTTTAATATTTTGCCAAATTTTTCATGTTATTCTGTCTGTCTGTCTATCTATCTATCTAATCTATTTATATCATCTGTCCCTCTCTATATATACATATGCATCTGTTTACCTATCTATCCATTCATTTTCTCTACACTTGAGAGTAGATTATATATATCATGCTCCTTGAACAGTTAATACTGACATGTACATATCTTAAGAAAAAGGATATCCACGTATGTAAGCACTTTAAATGCAATTTTCAAGTTCAAGAAAATTACCATTGATAGAAAGCTTACAGTTTATATTCCAATTGATTTATATATCCCAGTATTATCCCTTTGAACCTTTTCTTCTCCTGTGTTAGATCTCATTTAGGATCAAGTATTGCATTAACTTGTCATTGTCTTTTTAGTTGTTCTTTCTTTCTATGTTTTAAACTGTGGAAACATATACATACAATAAACTTACCCATACAAACCTCTCTGCAGCATACTGTTCAGCGTGATTAATCACATTCATGATCTTGTGTGTGCTCACCACCCTCCATTACTAAAGCCTTTTGTCTCCCCAAACAGAAACCCTGAACCTCTTATGCATTACTATGCATTACTCCTGGACTCCTCACCTGGCAAACTGCTCACTAATTTCTATCTCTGTGAGCTCAATTCAATATTCTCTGATATTCTCTTTGTTGTTACCATGAGGCTTAAATGTAATATCCTAAATCTATAATAGTATTCTTTGTTTGATAATAACTGAACTTCAACAGTATTCCCAAACTATGACCCTATACCCTTCAGTTTCCTCATCAATATGTAGCTCTTGTCACAAATTACATGTCTATATATGATGAATCTAAAACCACTGATTTATCTTTACATTTTACAAATTTGCCTTTTAGATCCTATAGTAGCAAAAGGTGGGGTTAAAAATATTATAGTACTGAGATTTATATTTACCCATATTTTTACCCTTATGGAGAACTTTGTTTCTTCATGTGGCTTTGTTTTGTTGTGTATTGCCCCTTTCTTTCGACCTGAAGAACTCTCTTTAGTAATTCTTGTAGGGCTGGTCTTATCGTGACAAAATACCACAGCTTTTACCTGGGAATGTCCTCATCTGTCTTTCATTCTTTAAAAAAAAAATTGTCAGATATAAGATCCTTTGTTAACAGTTTTTTGCTCTCAGTATTTAAATATGTCATTCCATTACCTTCTTACCTACATAGCTCGCAGTGGGAAATTGGCACCTAATCTTATTGAGGCTCCCTTGTTCATGACATGTTTCTTTTCTCTTGTCATGCCCCCAGATATTACCAATCCCAATCAGATTTTCCCAGGTCAGACAGGTCCAGATCTCAGGAGGAGAGCGTAATCAGTGTCAAGTTCCACTGAGGATGAGGCCAGCATGTTGTCAGACTTTTCTGTGAAGCCTCTAGAATCTGGGTTTTTCCTATCCTGCCCAGTAGGTGGCACTTGTCAGCCCATAGCTCTTCACCTACATAAAGTATAGTGCCTTTAATTCTCAGCAGACCCTGTCCCCGCCATTAGTGCAGTTGAGAAAGAGGTTGAGGTTGAAAGAAGGCTTAAACTGTTTCTGTTTTCCAACTCCTCTGGTTTCTATTTTCTAACGGAGAGCCACCACTTGTGCTGGATCCTGCCCCTGCTTTTCTTGAGGAAGAAATGCCCTTCCTTTTAGAAGGAAGAAATCTCCTTCACTTGATGAGTTGCTTATTCTCTCAGCCCTGTCTTAACTCCGCCCTTGCCTGGGTCAGTGCTGACAATTGAAAATGCCTGAGGCTTTCTTTAATAAGCTACTTAGAATAGTTAAAAAAAAAAAAAAAAAAAGAAGAAAGAAAGAAAGAAGGAAGGAAAGAAATCCCTTTTCAGAGCTGGTTCCTAGCCCCCAAGTTTCACCAGTCAAGAGCCAGAGTTGGCACCCAGCTTTCTGTGTCCCTTTTCTTGGGCCACAGCACTTTTCCAGGATTCTGAGCTCAGCTGACTCCAAAATCTTCCAGTTTTTGTTTTGTTCTGTTTTGGTTTCCATCAGCTCTGCCTCCTCTCTGCCAAGAGAGACCTCAGGGTTACTCTCCTGTTCATTCTGTGTTTATCTGCACCCAGAGCTTGTATTCAGCAGTCCAAATTTGTTCATTAAAACTATGATTGGGGCTTGGTTTAGCTACTTTCCCTTTTATCCTAGTAGAGGCTGCTTCTTTTTCCCAATACAGCTTGCCATGCCAGTAGGGGAGGGGCACCAGCTTCCACAGTTGGGACCTTTTCTTACAGTTCTGCACTGGGTTCTCGGACGTTCCACCCATTCCAGACTGGTGTACAATGTGTGTCCAGTCATGGATGTCCCCCAAACTGTCGTTCCAGACAGTTCCTGGTTATTTACTAGCTGCTCTAGAGGACTAACTAAAGCCCACATCTCCCTAAGCTGCCATCTTTCCCCACCATTTTGTAAGATTTTAATGCACAACATTCACTTCATTTTCCATATAATGATCATCCATTCTTTCCATCAACAAATATGTAATAAATACCTACTCTATACAGGAGACAATGATAAGTAGGCTGAGGCCACAAGGAAGAATTAAATACAGATTCTGTTTTCAGTATGTTATATTCTTGAATAGGAGATTAGATAAGGAGAAAAACCATAATACAAATGTAAAGCATTACATTCCAGAAGTGAAATATTAATAAAATGGTAATGGGAATGCACAGATTTGATTTGAAGATAACACAGATGTCCATATGAGATATTTAATAATTGGTTGTAAATGTGGCAATGCCTTTCAGATGAGGTCAGAGATATATAGTTTGAATACACAGTTGGGTGAGAGCAGAAGCTATTAAACTGATGAAATTAGGAAAGGAGAAGCAAAAACAGTTAATAGATTCTTAGGCCATCATCACATTTTAGGAAATGAGATAGTAGCTGAGGGGAAAGAAAGAAACAGTGCACAGAGGTTAGATGTGCAGAATTACTCTTGACTTGAGAAAATGAACCATATTGAATATGATTAGGCTGTGATAGAGGGTTTTATTTTTGCCAGAATATTTTTTCCTTTTAGGAAATAACTTTTAAATGGTGGAGGGTTTTATTTTTGCCAGAATATTTTTTCCTTTTAGGAAATAACTTTTAAATGGTGGAGGGTTTTATTTTTGCCAGAATATTTTTTCCTTTTAGGAAATAACTTATAAATGGTGGTAGATGAGGCCTGGTTGTAAAAATTAGGGCAAGATAAATATTTGACCTACAATAATTAACTCTCTGCTTCTCTGAGTGGTTCTTTGATTTAATGAATGAGTGCTATACAAGCCCACACATAACAATCTTGGGGAAATGGGCCATAGAGAAGAGAGGGCAAAGAATATATACTCATGAATGACGAAGACTAGTTTAAATGATGATTCTTTCTGGGCCATCACATTCTGCCTTTACAGATCATATACTGAATTTCAAGCCATTACAAGAAGGAGAGAATTGCCAGCCCTTATATTTGGCAGAGATTGTTACTGATATTGCTATATTATTAGCTAACATTTATTAAGTGTTTATTACCTATGAAAACATATGCCAAGCCCTCTATATATAATATGACTTTGAGTCTTCTCAATAATTGGGGGGAAGAATAAACTTTCATGATCTGCCTTTTTCGGAGTGGACAAATAGAATAGAAGGGGTTTAGTTATATGCCCAAAGTTACTCAGTCAATAAATAATAGAGCCAGCACAAAATTCCAAGTCTGAGTCTGTCTGAATTTGACATCTATGCTTTTCGAAAAAAAGCCACAAAATTCGTAAATTAATAGGTCATCGTGCCCAAAGAGAAAGTACCTCCGGTAGAGTGTTAAGGATAAAGTAACCTTGCCAGAAATTAAAATTAAGAAATAATGCAATTACCATTTCCTTTTTTTTTTTTTTTTTTTGGTGAAAAGAACAGAAACATAAGGCTTTAAGGGAAGTTTTTATTTTTGTTTTTAATTTTATGGCCAAAGCATTTTGAATATATTCATAGGTTCAGGTGACATAGACCAGAAAGGAGAGATTGAAGATGCAAGAAAAAAAGGGGAATTAATAGACCGAAGTCCAGAAGTGGGCGAGAGGGTAAGAAATCAGGCATACGTGGAAGAGTTAAACTAGGAGGAGGGGTTAATACTTGAGGAAATCAGAGGAGAAGATGTTGGGTGAAAATACAACAACAACAACAAAATGTTTAGGTGGCAGTAGAAAATTTACAAGATCATGTGGCAGTAAATATTTTCTCAGGAAACCGTGAGGGGGAAGTTATATGCTCAAAGTTATGATAGCAGAAGTAGAAGATGTTTGCAATAGATTCCATAGGGAATGAAATGGAAGGTCAATTAAAGGTGTGCACAAGAGTTATGAGTGATAGAGAAAACAATGTAAAGGGGGTTATCAGACAGGGCTTATCTGCAAGTAGCAGAAACCACTTTATTTTAAGCTGAAAGACATAATACAGGTAGATGCTTAAAATCTTTGGAAAGACTGAAAAGTCTAAGACTCTATGCTGAACTTCCAAGGATGAATTCCAGAATCACAGTGCAAAATTAGTGTGCCAGAAAAGTTGCTAGCTCTGCCATAATCAGGATGGAGGGGAATGAGGAAGGCACCAGTGACACTGTGCCTTCAGTAACATACCATCTTAGCACCACATAACTGTTGAATCTGTTCTGTTCTGCTTCTCCTAGATTCACATCAACATAGAAGCTCAGATGTACTTTAGCTTTTCAATCATATCCAGTATCTGAACTGTAACAGAGTCTGGGAAATGTAATTTTTAGATTCACAAACAGTGCATTACAGGAAGGCACACTAGAATGGCTTTGGGATATTTCGTGCCAGTCTATGGGCATAAGTGAATAAAGTGGACCATTATCTCTCTTGAAGATAAAGGAACAAAAAGAGATAAAGGGTCGTTCCAGAAATGGCTGATGATGAAGCCCAGTCCTGGACCTGAAGTAATCAATGAAGGAAAAGAAAGTTGGACGAAATGTGAGAATAGAAATATGCCAGGTAGATGTGATTTGATAATGCTTATTTTGGCCCGCCCATGTAAGTGAAACCAACGTAGGGGTGCTATAGGCACATGGTACCACAAAGTATATGACACTAATGTTTTGAGGAGAAGAGTTCTTGATGTTTTCAAATATGGCATGCTCATCATGGTGGCAGGGCAAGCTGATGTCTAGTATCTGGAAAAAACTAGTTAAGGCACAAAAATATAGCCTCTATCAGAGCATATATTAGTTAACTTGTATTTGGTTATTTGTATAGGTATGTAAAGGAAAGATGGGAGAAATGGAAACAATAGCATATATGCTGGGGTACAAAAAGTATGATGCTGATGTTGGTTCAACATTTCAGTATCTATGAAATTTATAGGCAAATCAAAAGCCATATGTGAAATTTCAAGAAAGGATAAATTTCCCACAGGTGAGCTTGTGTTGTTCTAATATCCTGCTGCATTTAAGTACAAGAAAAAGACATAAAACACTGAGATTGGATGTCTACAAAGAATCTAATGTGTCTTCTTGTACTCAATTCATATTTATATAGTTAAGAAGTATTTATAATCTTTGCTGTCAACCTATTAGCATTTCTCCTTAGGTTTTTCAGTTTCCTGCAAAAGGCACACTGTTTTGTTTTGAATTCATCTGAGGATAGGGAAGGAAGGAAGGAGGCTTCAGTTTTTTCAGAAGCATGAGTTTTGACATAGGCTGTAGATCTGCACTTCCTGGAGGCTTCCCAGCAGATGCTTCAGCCATGACTTCATTGAATTCCAGTTATGTGTCTGCAAATCTCTTCTTTTGTAAGATTTCCTTCATTTCTGAAAAGAGGCAGTGAAGTTTGCCTTCCGCCAGGCTGCTTTGAATTGCGCCCAGTGCCTCTGAACGTCAGCAGAGCACTCTAGGGGCAGTCCCATGTATCGCTCAAACAAAATCAAGCCAGAATATGCTGTGAAAATCAGAATGGATTCACTGTGTTTTTTTCCAACACCTTTTTAGCGTTTAGCATGTGGTAGAAGGTTCACTGCATAGTTATGTAGACAAAACTGTTCTAATATCTTTGGACATTGAAAAGTAAACATTGGAAATAAATAAATATAGTTTAGAAAAATGCATTCACACAGGTTTATTACCAGCACAACTTCTTTGGTGAGAAATAGAAGACCAAGACTGACAAGGAAACCTTGAAAGATGATTGATGTTTCTTTTTCTTTTCTTCTTCTTTTTTTTTTTTTAGTGATTACAATCAAGGACAGGGAACAAACTGTGGCCTTTTGAGGGTCATTGGTTTGTGAAATTCTTGTGAAATGGGTTATCAACCAAAATCTATTACAGGGTTATCTACATCTTAGGCACCTATACGTATTTGTCAGTAAGAAGAGTTAATAGGTAAACCATTGGGTACCACTATCCTTAGAACTCAGTAAGGTCTGTATTAATTTTGCTCGAGATGTCCATTGTATAAACTCTATAGCACTCAGTGTATATGATGATGAAAGATGAACGTCTGAGCTAACTTTGAGAAAATAAAAATATACAGATGGGAGAAACAAGTAAACTCTTCTCCTTTGACAAATGCACAGTGCTTGGTTAACTTCTTATTAACAGGCAGCTCACATCTCATTCCCATTAAGAGTATTCCGTTTTCTTTGTCTAAAGTGTTGAGTGGTTATGAATAGTAAGGATAGACTATCTGTAATTATTTTTTAATTATTAATGGTTTTGTTAGATCCTTTCACTTTTACATTACATTTCTGTTAATGTAAGTTAAATCAAAATGTACTTCAGTTTCCAAGTTTTTCCCCAATGTATTTTTCATTCTTTCATAACATTACTTCACATTCTATGAGGTGTCTATGAGAAAGCTTGCCTTTCGACAATCACCCTCAGTGCTGATAAATTCATGGATGGAATTTATTGCACAAATCCACTGGCCATAGCTTTCACTGAATTTCTGTATTCCCAATAGTACCCCATGTCAGGATTATAGAGACAAAAGTCAAAGGTCATCTTAACCAGCACCTTTAAGTTGAATGGACAGACACCTAACATATTTAGTGTCCCCAGATGATATAGTTCTGAAGATTCTCAATCAATTACACATCAGTAGTCAAGTAGGTAAAGGGGAGGAGAAAATGAGTGACTTTGAAAGGAACAGATATGAAAAGAAGAAACCAGTATTCAGGGTTTTGGTCCCACTGAGTACCCTGAAGAGTAGTTTAGTCAGAAAAAAATACTCTAGTACTGTGCCTCGGAAGATGATGACACTCAAGAGAAAACAAACACAAAAGAACTTCCTTGGACAGAAGGAAAAAACCCACCTTTTAATTAATTTCTTCATCACCAACAGAATGACGCTTTTTGATGGTGCACTTTTCCTTCAGATGCATAGTCCTGGCTTGTATTTACCAAGAGGCCTCGTTTCAAATCTAAAAATGAGTGACTCACACAAATTTAAATAATAGTCTTAGCCAGATAAAAAGCGGGGGGAGGAGAATAGGTAAAATTTTGTTTAAGAACACAGGCACTCAACTTTGGGGGCTCTTGTACCTTTGCAATGGTGACTTCTGAAAAGAAATGTTCCTAGATCAGCTCTGAGGAAGGAGGTGGTAGGGGCAGGGAGCCTAGTTCAGGACAAAATTCCCCTGCAGAGGTGGGAGTCAGAGACGCCCAAGGGCCAGACTTAGGAAGCTAGATTTTAGCCAAAAGTACAAAGTTAACATCTACTGCACTGAGCCCAAACACTATTGAAAATGTCTGGATAAATTATGCAGAGGGATTTCTGGATTTCTTTCAAGTAATTACGTTTCGATTTCTTGCATTTATTTTAGTTCCAGGAAGCACAAGGCGCCATGGATTGCAAAAGTCTTCATTGATTGTTCCTATGCTTTAAGTTTGATTTCGTGACCGGACTTAACTTTGGGGAAAGGTAAACAAATGAGCCAAGGAAATTCACTGCGACGAAAACTAACAGTGTCGTTGGGGCAGGTAAATAAATACAGGGATACCTGCTTGTGGACAGATAGCGGAGGTCTGCCATTCAGCCTCCCCCCCTCACTTTCACCCCTGCCACACACACACACACACACACACACACACACACACACACACACACACACACAACCCCAGCTCAGAGGAACACCGGAGGGGGTGGGGAGAAGAGCGTGTGTGTCTGTATGTCTGTCTCTCTGTGTTAGAATGTGGGTCTGCGTGCATGCTTGTGCAAGCGTGTGTGTGTGTGAGAGTGTGTGTGTCGGTGTGTACGAGTGTGAATTTGCGCTCGCGCGCTCTCGGGAGTACGGAGTTGAATATCAAAGACTTGAATCCTTCCCGCGGCAAATTTTAATTCCTTGCGGTCCTCGCGTGTGCGTTCCTGGCCACACTCAGCTTCAACAAGCGCACCAGGCGGACGGTGAAACACCCAGGGACCCCACAGGCATCCAGCCAGCCTGCGCCCCCGCATTCCCCTCCTCCCAGTCGGCTTTCCTTGAACCCGATCTCGGCTCTCTTCTTTCCACTGGGCAAGGAGGAAACCGTTGCTCTACCGAGCCCCCGCCCCCTTCCCCTGACGGCCGCTTTCTTCCGTGCAGAACTGCTGAGGGCCCCACGTGGCCCGTTGGGCGACTACAGCCCCCGGCCGAGGTGCAATCGCTCGCCCAGCCGTCGGAGCGCTCTCCCCGGAGCGCAGGTAGCCTTTGTGTTGGCTCCGTCTCCCCGCCCCGCTCCGTTGGCAAAGGGTGGAGGGTGCGAGCCGGGATTTGGATCTAGATGGACCTGGGAACTTCTGGATTCAGAGATTTCCGGAGGCACTCGCTGGGACTGTTTGTACTGTGAGGTTGGGAGTCGGAGAAGGTTAGCCAGAAAAGGCACTGAGAGAAGTCCTCAAGCATAGGGACCGCCTGGCATCTTTGGGCGACAGAGGGGCTCCTTCTGATGGCCAGGCGAGGGGTTCTTGGAGCTCACGGAGAGCCAGTGTGTGGGGAGGGAAAGTTAGAGACAAACAACAAAGGTAGTGGTGGAAGTGCTTGGTAGAGGAAAGGTATTTGAATATAATACACTTATCACTCCTGGAATATTACATTCCCCGCAGCTCCCACCCTTCACCCTCCAGCACCACCCTACCACCCCCCGCCCCGGATCTCAGGACTTATCAAGCCCAGGACTGTCCTCCTTCCCCACAGTTTCTACACTTGGCTCTGCAGCCAGTTCCCTGAGAACTCCTAGAAATCTCACTTTCAGTAACAATTTTGCAGGGACAGTTCCCTTCTTTCTCTTATTTTTCTTCCCCCGGACAACCGAGGCTGTTTAACCATCCCCCTAACCTTCCGGCCCAAGCCACAGAGTCTAGAAAGAGCTCAGGAGGCCGTCTTCTATTCAGAATCTGGAGCAGATGGCTGGTCTCCTTGAAATCCCCGTAACCATGAAGACGGGATGGTGGGGTGGGGTGGGGTGGGGTGGGGGAGGATCAGTTCTTTCCCTCTATCCTCTGCCAACACCTGTCCACCAGAGGTCGAAATGGAAAACGATAGCGCCAAATCTGTCTTTGAAGAAATCTTTCTTGCAGCCCAACTCAATTCTGTTTCTCAAATACAAAGAAATCACACTGCCTTTAATGGATTAAAATTTAATAAAACACATTAGGTCCCGTGAAATATGAATGCAGGATTTAAAATTTTAATCGTAAATTAGGACCTAGATACTGGGCAGGAGACAGTGATTTTTTCTCTTTGGGATGGCTGTGGATGCGGGCCCATTTGGGGAGTGAGGGAGCTGGTGCTGCTTCAGGGATCCCGCTGCGCAGGGATCCCACAACGACCCCTCCTCGCCGGACCGCAGCTGGTCACATCTGTCTGCATCTGGCAGCGGACAGGACAGAAGCTGTTGTTAAACAAAGAGGTTTGGAGGGAAGAAAGGCGGTCCCGATGTAGTCAGACAGTTGACCCATTTTCCATTTTTTTCCTGCTTTTAAAACAATCATTTCTTTATTTTCAGCTTATTAGGTAGGTCTGTGGCTATGCAAAGGAGCGAGTGCAGGTAGGTGTTTGGGCATCGATGTGTAAGCTGAGGTCATGTCATATGAAGCAGATTTGGGATATTGGGTCATTTGCTTCCATCCTTTGGATTTATCATAACTTTCCAGTTGTTTAGAAGGCCCCTGCTACCTGAGGAACTGGAGTCTCTTTCCACACTCTCCTTTCCACACTCTCCTTTCCACAATACAGTAATGCCTGTAGGTGAAACTGAATGGGTTTTATTGATATCCCGGCAAAGACCTTGTTATTCTGGACACTCCTAGAAGGAGACATTGCAAGTTGTGGTGAAGAAGAAAGAAACGTATTTTTCTTCTAATGTAACACAGGCACTGCTATTCATTTTTCATTTTGGGTAGGAAAAGGAAAACTCTCACTCTGTGATTTATTTATTTTTTAATGTATCTGTTTTCTAGGGGGAAGGCAATGGCAAGTAAATAAGCTCTCGGGTTACTCTACAACAGCATATTACTTTTATTTCAACTTGATGTCAGAATACAAGGACTTCCCTTTTTTCCTGTCAGATATTAGGGATAGCTAAGAGATGGAAAAATGTTTACTAAAACTAATTTAATGATATCTGGATTTCAGTCATCAGAAAAGTATTCTCCTGGGAATTCTCTTGATTGAAATAGTTTTAATCAATAAATTCAACATCAATAAAGTTTGTTTAGTTATTTCAACAATGCCCTTTTTATTTCTTGAATTTATTATACTATCTTACTTACCACATGAAGTGATGACAAGTGTTTAGCATTTTGGAGATCAGTTGTCAGTTGCTATTAAAATCAAGATTAATTCATATTAACGATATGCATTTCTCAATACTCCCAGGTGACAACATACATTAAAACAACTATTGCAAGTAATTAAGCTCAACAAAGGGGGAGGGGAAAGAGAGAGGTTCAAAACACCCTAAATATTTGATTTTGCAATCCAAGTTCAGCAGACTGTTGCCACAATAATGCTTGGGAAACTCCTCAGGGTTGCTTTTCACTTTACATCTAATTAGGCACCTAATGAAAGAGAAGAATTTTTTCCCCATGTGGGTTTTCTGCTTGCTATTCTTATGCCTTTATTTAAACACATAAACAAACTATTAGGAAATGTAATACCCCAAAGTTTCTTCTGTGATCCACTTATTTTTACAATCTTGTGTAACTAGGTAGATAAAAACATTTCTCTTCCAGATAATTTCCTCCACCACTTTCACTTTGGTCTTTTGACCCTTGCACAGCATTGATGGAAAACATACCCAAAATATTTTTATAGATTTTTATTAGGCTTTAGAGATGCTCAACAGTTTATACTAATTAGACCATCCAAAGCCTTTTGAAGATTAAGCAAATTGGACAATTGTTGTTAATTAGAACATAATTTAAAGTTTGAAATTATATCACTGATGAAGTAGTCTAATTAGTATGACGATATGTTAATGGACCAGTGAGACACAGCGGCAGTAGACTTTGGCATGAACCTCCCAAGGCTTGCAAGAAATTCCTCTCTTATACCGACATTAATAAAAGATTTCTATAGACTTCAACCTTTTCACGATGACATACAATTTATAGTACACACAATGCATTAGCCCATAGTGCTCTCAATTTTTTCACTATTATGAAAACTAATAAATTCGTCAAGCTGAATTAAGCATACAAATCAGATGAGGCATAGCAGATTACACAGTGAAGCGCGGTGTCTCCCGAGCCTAAATGAAATTTCAATCTAATAATTCCTTCCTGGCCCAGTCATAATTTGTTTAGAGATGCTGTTCTACTTCTTTCAAAGCGCTATTCGCACTATAATTAAATGATACTCAAGCTTTTAACTTTGATTTATTTCATTTCTCGAAGCTGTAGACAGTGAGAGCTGCACAATGTCATTTTTTTATTTCCTTGAAAATTACCCTGGCTGTTGTTGAGTTAGAAATTAAACACCTAAGCACTTACTTGAACCGTCCGGCACAAGCCACATTCATTCATTTCAACACTCCCCCTCCCAGCTCTGCATCCAGGCTTCTCCGAGCTCATACCCCGGGACACTAGTCCTAGGCATTCCCTTCAGCTACTATTTATTATTTTCCTCCACCCAGGGGAAGAGAGAGGCGAGCCCGAGAATAGCGCAGGGAAGGCCAATGGGGTTAAGGACCATGGACAGAGCCCGCTGCGCCGCGTTTGCGGTGGCTTGTGCTCCTAGAACTCAGGGAACTCGCAAAGACAGGGCTCCCAACTTGAACTCGTCGTCTCTAAGGTCGGGGTGGACAGCGCAGCCCCTCACCCGCCGCCTCCACTTCGCGGCTACCCGGCGCTGACCACTCGAAGGTCTTTCTTCACCGTGTTGTCCCAGAGCGAGCCAGCGCTTCTCAGGCCTGCCGCCTGCTTCCGCACCTGCTCGCCTTCCCCAGGCGCAGAGCGTGCACCTGCTCCCGACCACCCCAGTCCTGCCAGCCTCTGCGTCCCAGTTGAGGGACTTTATACTCCTCGCCTGTACCCCGCTTCCTCCGCGCTCTGGGGAGGTGGCTGAGCATCTCCCCAAACTACGGGAAGTAAAGAGAAGATGGAAGCGGGGATGAGAGGAAGGAGATGTGTGTTGTGTGTGTGTGTGTGTGTGTGTGTGTGTGTGTCCCTTCTTTTGAAACTGTAAATCACTTTGGGTCCACTTCTAAGAGCAGTGGTCGCAGTGGGGCAAAAGTGAGAGCAAACTGTCAGCTAAAAATAGGCGCTCTCTGCACAGAGCGGCTGGGGAAATGAAGATAAGTGGGGCTTGTGCCAGCCCCCGAGGGTGTGTGTGTGCATCTGTGTGTATGTGTGCATGTGTGCGCGAGTGTTCGGGGGGGGGGGAGTATTCAGCAGCACATGCGCTCTGTGATCTCTGGCTCTCCCCTGCCCTCTGTCCGTTGTCCCTTCCCTCTTTGATTGTAGGTAATGAAGAATAATAAATCCAGCGGCAGAGTTTGCCAGTGGGAACCGCCCAAGATCTAACTCATACTGGGAGGAGACGGAGGATCGCGGGGAAGAGAAAATAGGGGACGAGAAGATTGGGACGGGGGAGGAGAGACTGGGGGGGGGGAGCGGGAGGGGGAATCGCATGCGCATAGGCCACCGGGCAGGCTACACGGCCGTCCAATCCGCTGAGAGCTGCAAGAAACCAGAGAAAGCCCTGCAGCCCCGCGAACCCCATGTCTCTTTGGCACTAGGCACCCGCCCGGCCGCGGCGCACACCTGGGCGTGCGGGAGGAGCATTGCGACGGACCGTGGGTCCACGGCATCATCGGCGCCTTCCGCGGTGGCCGGGGGTCTAAGATAAAGGTCACCTGAGCTGCCAGGAGGGGCTGGCCCAGTGGGGGCGGAGGCCTGGGATTTAGCGGGAAGCAGGAGGCGGGGGAGGAGGCAGCAAGGTAAGAGGTGCTTCTAATAGTCTAAGAAGAAGAAGAGAAAAAAAAAAAAAAACACATCCAAGGCTGGCTTGGGTCGCAACTTTACTTTTTCCGGAGAGGCAGGGACGGGTCAGAAGAAGGAGGAGGGGCTGGAGCCAGGCCACTGGGTAGGAACTGTAGGTCTAAGATAGGACGTGGCCTGCTGGGTGGGGTTGAGCAGGGCGCGAGTGTAAGTGGGAGCCGTGGAGCGCCGGGTAGGGGCGGCAGCTTCACAGCGCTGGTAGGGGTAGGAAGAGGAGGCGGAGAGCGCGGGGGTGGGGGAGGGGGGGTGAGCGGGAGGCGGGGGCCGGGAGACGAGAAAAGACCCGAGCCTGGGAGGGCCAAGAGGGAGAAGGGGCGACGGGAGAAACAGAGCAGAAGTCAGCGCTTCCTGGCAGGGGAGGGCGGAAGCGCGTTAGAGGGAGGGAGGGCGAGGGGCGCCGGGGCAGGCGCGGAGAGAGGAGAGTATAACTCGGTGGCTGCGAGGCGCCGGGGCAGTTTTGGGCTGCGAGGTCTGCAGCCGGCGCGCAGCGGAAACCCGCATCGGCTCAGACTCACCGCGGAGGCGGCCGACCAGCGCACGGCGGGGCATAGGTGCGCTGCACCCAGAGGCGGCGGCCGCGAGCGCAACTTTGCACTGCTCTTCCCGGCTGGGTCTCTCTGGTCGCGCGCTTCCCCGGAGGGTCTAGGCAGACGAGACCAGGGCTTGCGCTGCGGACGAGCGCCCGGGCGGGCGGAAAGATGATGATGATGTCCCTGAACAGCAAGCAGGCATTCACCATGCCGCATGCCGGCAGCCTGCACGTGGAGCCCAAGTACTCGGCACTGCACAGTGCCTCACCCGGCTCCTCGGCGCCCGCGGCGCCCTCGGCCAGCTCCCCCAGCAGCTCGAGCACTGCTGGCGGCGGTGGCGGCAGTGGCGGCGGCGGCGGAGGCCGGAGTAGCAGCGCCAGCAGCAGTGGCAGCAGCGGCGGCGGCGGGGGCTCCGAGGCGATGCGGAGAGCTTGTCTTCCAACCCCACCGGTGCGTATTTCTGCATAATCACTGCTTAAAGGCACATTTTGACAGCCCCCTTTATCTGCTTGATGTTTTTTTCATGTCTGCACAGCAAATCACCCCACACGTCTAACCAATTTCCCCCCTCTCTTTCTTATGTATTCAGCCGGTCTTGCCTTTCATATTAATTTTTATGACCTGAGATGTTACCTACGTGCGTGTTGCGTTGTGTTGTCTGCGGGCTCACTTTCCTTGTCCTGCTGCACTCTCGGCTTCTCTCCGCGGCTTCCCTTCTCTCCTATTTTCAGGATCATCATCATCATTATTATTATTTTAATGTTCTGGGAATGTTGTAGGCAAGGCGGCGGTGTTGAGCGTCAGGCCGGGGCTTCCGGGGAGAGGGCGCACAATTCCCTGCTGAGCGTAATGTGTGCCTTCTACTTGCAATTGCAGAGCAATATATTCGGCGGGCTGGATGAGAGTCTGCTGGCCCGCGCCGAGGCTCTGGCAGCCGTGGACATCGTCTCCCAGAGCAAGAGCCACCACCACCACCCGCCCCACCACAGCCCCTTCAAGCCGGACGCCACCTACCACACCATGAACACCATCCCGTGCACGTCGGCCGCCTCCTCGTCATCCGTGCCCATCTCGCATCCGTCCGCGCTGGCGGGCACGCACCACCACCACCACCATCACCACCACCACCACCACCAGCCGCACCAGGCCCTCGAGGGCGAGTTGCTGGAGCATCTGAGTCCCGGGCTGGCTCTGGGCGCCATGGCGGGCCCCGACGCTGCAGTGGTGTCCACGCCGGCTCACGCACCGCACATGGCCACCATGAACCCCATGCACCAAGCTGCGCTGAGCATGGCCCACGCTCACGGGCTGCCGTCACACATGGGCTGTATGAGCGACGTGGATGCCGACCCGCGGGACCTGGAGGCGTTCGCAGAGCGCTTCAAGCAGCGGCGCATCAAGCTGGGGGTGACCCAGGCGGATGTGGGTTCGGCTCTGGCCAATCTCAAGATCCCCGGCGTGGGCTCTCTTAGCCAGAGCACCATCTGCAGATTTGAGTCCCTCACGCTGTCGCACAACAACATGATCGCACTCAAGCCCATTCTGCAGGCGTGGCTCGAGGAGGCCGAGAAGTCCCACCGCGAGAAGCTCACCAAGCCCGAGCTCTTCAACGGCGCAGAGAAGAAGCGCAAGCGCACGTCCATTGCGGCGCCGGAGAAGCGCTCGCTTGAAGCTTACTTCGCCATCCAGCCACGGCCCTCCTCGGAGAAGATCGCAGCCATCGCAGAGAAGCTGGACCTTAAGAAAAATGTGGTGCGCGTCTGGTTCTGCAACCAGAGGCAGAAACAGAAAAGGATGAAATACTCCGCGGGCATTTAGGAGAGCCTGGGCCTCCCCAGAGGCGACCCCCCTCCTCGTTCTCTCTTTTCCCTCCCTCTTTCTCTTGCCTCTTTCCTTTCCACTTTTGGCGACCCGAACAATTCCGGTAAATGTGAATCCAGAGAAAGGGAGGGTTGGAGATGGAGCCAAGGAGTGAGCATCTGAGCCCGAGCCCGGCGAGAATGTGAAACGATTTCTCAAAGGAAGGTAAAATAAATGAAGGAATTTGTCAAGTTGCAGCAAAGTTGTCCTCTGCCCGGAAAAGGTACCTCGGCTAATTCAGAGAGAGTCTGGAGCTCGCTGTTTGCGGGAGGGCAGACAGACAGCCTTTTAAAAGGCCTCAAGAATGATCAAGTAAGGTTTGTTTTTATTCTTAAAGACATCACACTTGTTCAAGTTAAAAGTACACTTTGCAGCTATTTTTCAGAAATAGAAAATGAATCAGGACTGAAACTTTAAACTAGAGTTGATGCTTAATGTGCTAGAGACATCACTAAATTATTTTGAATTTTAAAAAAGATGGCAGATTTTCTGCATTTACACTGTAAATTATATATATATATTTTTATTGTGGTTCTTATCCCTTCTACCTTCTCTAAAGTGTTAATGATTAAGAAAGGAGTTGCGCCTGCTGTGTTCACTGATCTTGAAAGCTATTATTAGATTATTGCCGAACAACCCTCTGTAAATTATTAATTTATCTCTCTAGCAACTTAATTTTGTGCACATTCTAATTAATTAAACTGCTTTAGTCTGGGGAAAAAAGGGAGGGAAACGTATGGCTAGTGAACTTCAAAAAAATTATGTTTGGGGAGTTTACTGAATTTTTACAGCTGTCTTCTTATACTGTGTTCCTTTTGGTCCATTTGTATATTCTCACGTAGAATGAAGATTTTTTTTCTTTGCTTTTACTGGTAGTGTTCTGATTAGTGAGTCCACACTCAGTAATGGATGTCTTATTCGTGTAGACCAGATTCACTGTCCGAAGTATTGTTTACTTCCTTACATAATTAATGGGGATTCCCACATTGTCCCTACTGCACACGCACGCTGACACTCACCCTTACACACACACATACCTCTAATGGAAAAGAAGAAGCAGTTGGAAGCATGAGGACGTGCATCATTTTCTAGCTTTAGATGCATTTGCCACTTGGTGTTTTTTTTTTTTCCAGATTCTAAGCTTTCACGGTGGCGTGTCAGTCTTCCAGTTTTCAATTGCTTTGCTGACTACATTTTAACATTCACAGGAATCCTTTGACTTTTCCTTTGGAAGTTTGTAGAAAAACTATATTGAACTATAAGAAAGACAGTGCACTGCTTGTAAATTCACATTGTTTGGTAGAATTCTTTTGGAAGAAAAAATTTAGGTACGTGGTGATTGGTACCTTATCTATTGTAAATATTTCATTCAAAATGATGCACATATAGATATATTCTTACAAATTTTGCTGTATTGGCATTCTGTTTGAGGCCCTCTGAAGTCTTCAATTCTGTATATGATCTGGTTTCTTGTTTTTGTTACTAGATGGTTTATTTATTATGGTAATGTATTAAGTTATTTTTGGTGTGGTTTGATTGTCTTTCATTGAAGAGATGATTTTAATGTTTTATTGACAAAGTATGCTGCTTTTTTCCAAATTATGCTATTAAAATTAAACGGCTTTTAAAATATGATGCTGTTTTAATCATTTATGTGGAAATTACTTTGATGGCAAATTTTAAAAAAGTGGATGCACATTTTGATGGTTTATTAGGGAGCGATTGTTATCAACATCTGACTTAGACTTGAAGGGCTGTTTTTCATCTGGGAAAGTATAAATAAACAGGATTTATAACAGCCCAGAGGAGGTAATACTATCTGGCTCCACATACCTCCCTTGGAGTATTTCTCCAGACCTGCAGAAATTCTGCAAAGAGAATCTTTGTGAACAGAGGTATTGCATGGAAACAGCTTCACTTGTTCCTTCTAATCTCCTATGGGTGAAATAAAAAAACAAGCTCAGCTCGCTTTTCAGTAGTGCTGGAACACTGGATGGGGCAAAAATCAAGGCCTTATTTGGGAGAGTAAGACACTCTTTTGGGGGCCTAGGGGCTGGTCCACCATAGTTCTCAGTTCTTTCACCAGTCATTAAGTCAGTATCCCAAGTTAGAAGGAAACAGGAAACATCTAGTTAGGACATACTTCTCTTTTCTTCTCCTCTGCTTTTAGGAAATGGGCATTACTGCAAGAGAGAGAATAAGGCCAAGGAGAAGATACTGGGTGGCAAGAAGCAAAATCTGCCCCCCTCCCCCCCAGATACCAGAGTTGGTGTAAGTTTTTTCTAATGGGTGGTTTGGGATAAAGACCTTCTGCCCATCTGACCCAAAGACTTTTATTTTTCTGATCCTAGTATAAAGAGACCTCTTGCACATTTTAATAATTTTCAGACTCGTTACAACAGTTGAGTGACATATTACATTTTCAAAATTTTTGCAGGAAAGCATTCTTTTAAAGAAATATTTACATTATTAATCATGAGAACATCATACTAATCCATATATCAAATAAGAGGAAGGAACATCTTAAGTCCATCTTTCAGGGGGTAATTCTGCTAAACTAAGCTGTGACTCCCTGTGATATGGAACTGGTTTTGGACATTTGTTTTTTTGTTTGAGGTTAGTAACTATCCCACGAGTTGATGAAAATTATGATAATGACTCAAGTTAGGATTAAATGTTGGAAAACTGGTAATGGTTTCCAGATGTAACAAAAAGGGTTATGAATGTTAGGTGGTGGAATGGTGGAGGGACTTCTTTTTCTATAACTGAAGTAAAGGAAACACCTGAAGAAACAATATCCACATTTTTTTTTTTAGAAATAATTAAATATATTGCATAGGGTTCCAAAGGAAATAGTGAAAGTTGCAGAGATTCTAAAAGAAAGAATTGTGCATGCGCGTGTATTAATATTGATGGTTTGATTTTATTCTTGTGTTCTGGAGGCTGGAAATCCCTTCTTCCATCCGTCTCCCCTTTCTTAGATTCCGTTTTCTTGAAAGTATTCTTAAACACCCAGCTTCCAATCTCATTATATGGGAACTGATTTCAGCACCACGGACAGCAATCACAGGACTCGGCCCTATTCCGACACACCTTTGTCCAAGCAGTTCTAGCCAGCTAGAGAACTTTCTGTTTACATACTTTTTCCAAAGTGGAGGAAATGAATGATATGACTTGAATGTGTAACTTATAGACTCACTTATATAGAAAGAAAATTATCTTCAATACATAATATCCTTCCCTTCCCACATGTAGGTGTTAATGAAGAGCCAAAATATGTTTAAGAGAAAGGTGAGTTATTTAGGGGAAAGGAAGATGGGTGTGCTAGTGTCCTTTTTCTACAAATATGACCTCTTTAAATGAAGAGAGAAATCCTGTAAAAGTATTAGAAGTCAAGAAATATATTAAATAGAAATAAAATATGATTATTCTTTTTAGTAGGTTTTAAGTATGATAGCTTGCATGTGTGCACATATGCTCAAGATTGTTATGAGGAAAAAAGTGGCAGACCAATAACTACACATTTACTTCAACAGTGGAGCATGAGAGCCTTTATTTCCCCCTAATTCATCAAGATTTCTTTGCTTCCTGTGTTCCCTGAACTTTTAAAACTGTGTCACATTTTAATGCATTTGTTCTGTGTTATTGCATGGGTAAAGAAAAAAACAAAACTTTTTTCCTACAGGTTGGACATTTTTTCCTATCCCTAGAATCTACTTAAATGTGTTTTTTTTGTGGGAAACTCAGAATTTTAAAAGGAAACATATCCTGAAGGTTTTTTTTTTATTATTAATGAGAGATGCAGAAACATACTAAACCAAAGGGATTTGGAGAGAGGAAGGTTGACCTTAGAGAAGAAATTAAGGTAAGATAGAATGAAATATGCATAGATTGTTAAGAAATATCCACTTGATGTTGACTTTTAAAATACTCAAATGGATAAATAAAATATGGTTGAAAATCCTTGTATCAATGAAACCTTTTTGCATTCATGACTCATTTCCTAATTTTTCTCTCAAGGTTCACAATTACTATTTCACTGGAAAGAGATATTTTATGAATTGACTTAGTAACTACCTCAGGCACCCTACAGTTGGTGCTTCAGAACTATGTGGTTACAAAAGAAAGAAAATCTCTCTAAAAGCAAGATGATCTGATCTTTCTATTCAATGTGATCATCTAAATTCAAACTGGAACAGAACAAATTATTAACAGCAAGGACTGCGTAAATCCTTAGTGATATGTATGTGCTCTCTATGCCAAAACATTATAACATTAAGAATGACTGAAGCTTCCTTTGGATGTTTGACATTAAATCATTTGGTCAATTCTTTATCAGATTAAGTTTCATTGACACATAGCTTGGGGGAAAATAATGGAATATGAAAAAGCAAATGAATAGTCTCTGGTTTTCTATAAATCTATTTTTAAAATAAATGACAATATATAATGCTTTTTACTATCAAGGGAAGATTCTCGGGCCTCTCTTTGCCAAGAGAATTGGAATTTTGCAAAGACAACTGGAATTTGGGGCAAGGTATAGAAATGTTTATTTCAAACTCTAAATAAACCAATTCATTTGATGTATCTATTGTTGATACTGTTGAAGAAATTGTGGAAAAGGAATTGGAATATTCACTTGATTTAAAAAATCGTATTATTTAGATGGTGAATCCCATTTATTTTTCTAGGCAAGTCATGACAGTAAATTTAGAAATTCATCCTTGCAAGTATTTGGTGAAAACAATTTAGTTTTCTAGGTAAGCAATCCATGCTGGAATTCAAAACTGCACTCTGATTTCCAGTTGGCCTCTGAGGGAGGGGATGCAGCAGAAAGAAAAAAGAGAGAATTTGGATCTGTATTCTGATAGGACAAAAAGGAAGGCAAACATTCCCCACTAGTTATGATGAGAGCAATGTTCCTGAAGTCCACATTTGTCAGGAAACAGATTTACGGCAATGAGAAAGAAATCACTAAATTTCCCCTGCTTTAGCCCTTTAAAGGAGTCATTCCCAGTGCTGAAAGGCTATTATGAGCAAATTAATAAATTACACAGCGAATTATTAAATCCGGATAATTACAAGGAATAAGTAAGTAATCATTAGTTATCTCAGCTAATTACTATGGGTCAGAGCCAGCCGGAATGTGAAATCCTCCACGGGAATTGAAATTAACTTTGCACAGTGAGTCTCTCTGCTTGACATCCCCAGTCTGTAGGCACATGGCAGCTCCCCTGTGAGCCAGTCTTTCTATTTAACTTGGAGAGAATAGAAATAAAATTAAGTGGTGATGTGATAATAGGAAGCTGCTCAGAAAGCAAACTATGTGTTTTAGTCGGTACTTTCAATGCCTGGAGATGAAAAGCTTTCTTTACACCAGTTTCCAAAAAAATTAAAGCACATTTGTTGAGACACACTCCCCAAACACCACACACACACACACACACACACACACACACACACACACACACACACACACACACGTACTCACAAGCACACATACACACACACACTCATCTACAGTCTTCTGGTGTGACAGATTAGCAGCACATGAAAAGGCTCAAGAAGAATGAACATTTTGAGCTCTCTCTCTCTCTCTCTCTCTCTCTCTCTCTCTCTCTCTCTCTCTCTCTCTCTCTCTCGCTCTCTCTTCTCTGTATGGGGTAGGAGGGCAGCCGTGAGGAAATAAATAAAATGGAAATATTGTTCATTGCTTTCATCCTACACAGTGGAAAGGCTGTTGAAAAGTGCAGCCTGGTCTAATAATCTGTTTGTTTGGTTTGAATAACAATATGCTTTCATCTTGCCACAGAAGAACCAGCTTAGTGCAAATGTTGTCTGTTGTAGCTCTTTCCCCAGATGCTTCAAGAGCTGATGTCACTTTTCTTCCCCATATAGCATCATTTTCTGAAGCCGGTCTCCCCTCTTCTCTCTCCCTCAACTCCCGTCAACCCCTCAGGCTTTCTCAAAGGGCAGAGAAGGCAATGAAGCCTGGTGCCTGTTAGAAAGTGGAAAATGTATCTGTGTGATAATGTGATTGTGTGTATCACACAGATGGGAAAGACTGGACATATGAAGAAAACTGCTGTTAATATATTAAAATGAGGGGGGAAATCTAAGAGCCCTTTTTTTTCTTATCAATTGCAATTAGATGGACAGTCTTTCAGCTCATTCCCTGCTCTAGTCTGGGATGATAATAAAAATTTAATGAAGCCTGGGACGAGCAGAGAGCTCTGTCTAGGGACCGTGGAAGAGAATATTTTAACTGTACATTTATACCAAGTGTCTGGCTTCAAAGACGTGACTGCTTTTAATCTCGAATTAGAAAACCACAGACTTGAAATTAAATATTAGATACCCTCGGATCCCCTTCGTTTCTGAAATATTGTCACGACGCTGTTTCTCTGTTTTCTTCCCTTGCCCCGAAACACACATATCTTAGGTCTCCAATTACATTTCTGTGAATAATAGATGGCTTTGATAGGGTGCAGTATTCTGGTGCTGTTCTTTTCTTTTTTTTTTTTTAATAGAGTTAATGTAATATTAATTGGCTGTAGCTGTTATAAGAATGCACAGCCCCCTTTTCAGGAACGAATCGATGAGGTAGGGATGTGGGAGAGAACGAAGGCCAAGGCTTTTCCCAGCCCAGGTCGCTTCTTTGAGGAGGGGACTTTCTCAAAGCTTTGGGTAAGTGCAGGGGGACACTGGAGTTCCGCCGCCCTCGCAGCTTGGGCTCGGCCTCGGGGAGGGAGGCGGGTGGGAGGGGGCGGGTGTGGAGAAAGGGAACCGTGAGAGCGACAGGCAGGGGCAGGGACCGCGATCGCCGAGAGGCTCTCCTAGCTGCTGGCGGTGGATGCTTCGCGCCGTGTGACCGGCTCAGGCAGTGCCGAGGAACCGAGGCCCTCGCCCCATTCTCCCGCCTAAAGCTAAAAGCACTACGTGGTCCGGCCCCGGCTGCCCTGCCGGTCCCAGCTCTCCTCTGCTCCTCTTCGGGTCCCGGTAGGCAGTGGTAGGACGCGGGCTGGGAGGGGCCGAGGAGAGAGTCCTGAGGGTTGCGGTAGGGACCCGAGGCGCCCCTGGGGCGCTGGATCAGCTCGCGCTGGCCGGATGCGGCCCCGAAAGCCTGGGAGAGCAGGCGTGGCCAGGAACCCGCAAGACAGAGAGACCCGGGCGCCCGGTCCCTGCATTTTACTAATCACATCTATTTAAATTCTAGCGCGGTCCGCCGTGCTCTCCCCGGGAAAGCTCTGGAGAACTGGAACCATCAATTATTCTGAAAAAGAAAAAAAAAAAAAATCCCAGACTACATGAGGCTTCCAGCTTGCGGGAGGGAGGCGGCGGGAGGAGGCGCAGAGCCTGCCGCCTACCTCTCTCCCTTCCTCTCGGCCCCTCCCCGCGCGGATCCCTCCGTGCACGCTTAACTTCGAGGGTTCAGGGCCCAAGGGAACTTGTGCTCCTGGGCGATTCGCGCTTTTGTGGACGCGGAAAGGTGATGGGGTGGGTGGGGACCTGGCCTCGCTTTCCCTTCATCCGGTGCAGAAAGGTGCCAGCCCTGTGCAGGCCGATGAGACAGACTGTGGCTTCCCGCCTTACTGCCTCCGTCTGCACCCCGCCCTCACTTTTTTGGCCAGGTCCCTAGTGCACGCGAAATGGTTGAGAGCTGCTGGGCGTGGAGCGATCTCTTTTTAGCCTTCTTTTGCTCCACAGCTCTGCAAGGCTGGGGCCTTGGGGAGATTCTAGTTCAGAAGCCTATTAGGAACCTGCATTTAAAGTCCTTTAGCGCTCACCCCGCCCTCCATTTAGGTTCCAGGATGCCCCGAGGCTGAGCTGCCAGCGGAGCGCTCAGCTGGACGCGCAGAAAGAACGGGTGTGCTCTAAAGTACCAGGGCTGGTGGAGCCAGGGTAGTAATTACTGCAGCACCACCCCCGCCCCCACCCCCGCCCTGGGTCTGCAGCCATTACTCCAGCTGTCACTTGGCGGAAAGCAAGAGTCCCTCCCCCCACCCACAGGCTTTACCACAGCTAATAGAATCCTGCGCCCCCGTCGCCAGCCCAGAGTATCTGGGTCGGGTCATGGTTCTTAAAATTTTGTTATAATTTTTCACCAATGCAATACTTCTTGCTTCCTCTTTCACCTAACCTTCCCATTTACTGGGCCCTATGAGCATATTCAAAGTCTCATTTGTGCATTTTGGTGTTTTTTTTTTTTTTCTTCCTTTTTTGGGGGTGGAGGTGGGGGTGGATGGGGGCTCTTGTAGCTTTTGTGTCTCTAATGATTTGTGTCCCTAATAATTTGAGGCAGCAAGGAAAGGGGACTGTGTTCCAAATATTATTTAAAAGAAACCGTCTGTCTTCTGAAATTGTTGCAGAGCCATCCTGCTAATCGAGGACGCACCAATGGCTGCATAAGTGATTAAAGGGCTTAAGGCAACACCTTTGGCAAGAATCCTGCTGGGCAGAGTTTGTTTTCTCTAAAGGCCTGGCTGACTTTAGGGTTGGTGGACTTGCAGGGAGATGGAAGGTTAATATGCACAGGACCAAAAATTCTACTCTCTTAATAGGCTACTAGGGTTTTGCTAAGTCAAAGTCTAAATTTCTGTGCATTTTGGTTAAATTGGATGGAGGTAGGCTAACTTCCAGAGTCAGAACAGGTGTGTAGGGATTATTGGTCTGTGTGTGAATGGATGGAGGTGGTGGTTTTGGGTGCGTGGTGGGGGCGGGGGGTGGGGGAACCAGATATCTCTGTAAAAGTGAACAGTTACCTTAAGCTCCAAATTCAACAGCAGTCGGCAGCTGGAAAATATAAGTGTAAGACTTTCCAGAAAGGCCCCAGATCCTTGCATCCAAACACACACCTTTTCTGCTCTATTCCTGGCATCTCGCCTTGCTAGCTATAAACCTTTTCTCCTCTAAATTGCATTAGGTGGGAAGGGGTTGAGGGAACCTCTTTTTTCATGGAGGTGTTTGTCTGAGACTCAGCCAACCCCTGGCATAGCGAAAGCAAAGTCTGGATTGAAAAGGCGCTCTGAGAACCGGACTGAACCAAATCCCTTCCCAGCGTGGAGGAGGCTTACGGTGGGTCAGAGTACATCTGAGTCGACTCCAAGATCCCTTGCTTCACGTCTGGCATTTTCCTTGAAACTTCTCTTCTGGGTAACTTATACACAAGTATGCACACACACACACACACACATACACACACACACACACACACAGAAATGCTTACAAACCAACTCACAAGCACACCTAGTGCCATCCCCCAGGGCCAGCATGCCTTGGTGAAACTTTTCAAATTCACATAAAATCACATCTTATAAGATTAAGACACTGGCTTTGCCTGGGAAACTGCTTGAGACTCACCTTTGTGTCTATCTTCTTTTGGTATACCTGACAAGCTTAGACCTTCTGCTTGCCACAGGTGTCTTCCCCGCTTGCCTTGCCATTACACAGAGCCAAACGCAGTGTCATCGGGCAGGAGCAGCTCTCGTTCTGAAGGCGGAAGCAGTCTACGCCTCCCAGCAAGGAGCAACTGTGCACAGGGCCTGCTGCCCGGTTTAGCAGAGATGAGGAGTCTGGATTAGACCTGGGACTTCTTTCCTGAATCAGGGTTTGGTGGTTTGGTTCTCTGGGCTCTGGACTTTCCCGGGCTTTGTGGCGGCTTCCTGAGAGGGCAGCCTGGCTCCACTGTTCACGTCCCATTTTGAAACTACCTCTGAGTTTAGGCTCCCCAACTGGCTAACTTTCCATTTCAGTTCCTGGAGGTGCCCACTTCTTTACCCCAGACCGGGATAAAGTCAGCTGCTTTCTCCTTCACCTCCAGAGTCTTAGGTCTTCGGGGGTGGGATGGGGGAGAGAACCCACCCACCCCCACCCCAGGCTGCTAAGGTAGGTTGTCTGATTCTTGCTGAGAGAAGGGACATTTTTCAGGATGGTGGCAGAACCCTATCCTTAAATTAATTCTCTAACTTCTCGTGGACATGGTCCTAACGGGTTAGGTAAGAATTGGATGGCAGCTTGCACTTTCTTTCATCAACTTTCCACTTTGCAGCACTGAAAGCTTTTAATTACAGTATTGTCAGTTGGGCCCCTTATTCCATTTCCTAAATCATTTCATTGATTTTTTTTTCTCATGCTGCTTTCTTTTTCAGTAAGACTTTATTTTCCCTGGGATTCACTTGGAGTCTGAGAAGTGAACAGGAGAAAAGGGGGAATGTGTGAGGAAGAGGTGGTTAAAAGGAAAGTGGATCTGTGCCTTTCCCCCCTGGGAGAAAAACAAATGCAGTGCAGGGAATGACCCCATTCACCAAACCATTATTGCAAATCTGCAAAAAGAAAGAGGAGCGACAATAAAATAGAAAGGGCACCAGCGCTGGGACCCAGACCAACCCCCATTTCGCCGGATATTCTCAGTTTTTTCAGTGAAGGGAAACTGAGGTATCTGGATAAATGGTAATTTAGTCTTACTAATATGCATTCATTCACTGTAAAGAAAATCATGAAAGTGCCTAAAGGTAGCCTGAACTGTATACTCTGGGCAAGAAGAAGTGGGAGAATAAACAAATCAAACTCTCGGAGCTGAAACGCAACCAATACTTCTTCATATTCTGAAAAGCTCAGCCACCTTTTTTCTTCAAGCCAGACAGGAGCTAAATTCTGCAATTCTGAAAGTATCAACGTAACTCTGAATTTTGTTTTTCAAAGTCAAGTTTTTACATCCAATTCTGGCATTAACACAGGCCACTAAGATAGCCAGTGGAAAGAAACAGGATTTTTCATGTTAGGCAAAATGAAAGCCGAGGCTACTCTTTCTACTTGTTCCCATCTAAAAGAATCCTCCATTGGCAGGTAGAAGAAATGTACAGACCTTCCTGCATGGACTTTCAGTCCTAGGAGCATGTGTGACTGGGATAGGGGTGGGTTGGAGGAGGAGAGTAGCCAGGTTTAATGGAAGCGAAGAACAATCCTATCCATTGTATCCCAGTTTGAAACTACTTCATAACTCAGCAATGATGGTAAGAAACATCCTTACTCCACACCATTTAACTTGTGGTCATTAGGTATCAGTTACTGCAAGAGAAAATGATTTAATCAATCTAGGTGAAATCTCTTTAATGCTTAATCCCTCACTCCATTTTTCTCCTTCCGCTGCCCTCTCTCTACTTTCACCTCTCAAATGACTTTCCTCAAATGAGGAAATCTTAGAAGCTGGTGTCACTGGTAGAAACAGCTCGCTTACTGAGGCAGGATTTCTCTATCAACTTTAACAGTCTGTGAATTGCTTACAAAAAACGTTCCTCCCCTATCCATATCTATCTCACCTGTAGAAGGCAAAGAAAACTGCAATATGCAATAATGCTTGGCTTTCTCACAGCAGAAAGGTTAAGTGTTTGTTTGTAACTGCTAATACACAAGTCATTGACAAGCTTGAGTTGGCTGGTGTTCCAAGCTCACTCTTATATAAACTCCCTTCTCCCCTTTTTTATCCAGGGAAGGATGCTGTCCTTGAAACTGCAGCCCAAATGAAGCGCTAAGCAATGCCAGTATTACACGTGGCACTTGCTCCTGCTGATGTCAAGTTAGAAGTGATAAGGCAGAAACTGGACACAGGTAATACTAGTTCATAGTGCCTCCTTTTCCAAGCTTCCCATTAACTCACAGAGCAGGGACAGGTTAGAAAAAATACATAAAATTTTAGAGTCAATTCCCCAATCCTTTCAGACACCCTGGTGATTTGATCCTGAAAACTTATCACTTGGTAGGGCACAGGATGTAAAATGATAACTGTCACAAATGTCTCCTCCACTTAGAATGGGGAGGGTGTTAGGGTGCCTCCAACCCTTTCTATTTGAAGACCTGCCCTCAAATTTTCTTCCACCCTTCTCCTTCCCACCTCCACTACCACTACCACCACCACCATCATCTTCGTCCTCCTCACTTTCCTTCTCCCCTTCGCCTTCCCTTCTCAGCAAACTCGTGCAAAACCTGAATTGTGGGGAAAGCTAGGAAGGAGATCTCAAGCGATTTCAATGAAAGAATTCTAAGAAGTGCCAAATAGAGCTTAGATCCCAAGTAAAGTTGCCTGGGCCTTTAAGGGTGATGCGAGTATTTGTGGTTTTAGGGAGCATGTGAGGTGGATTTTGGGTCCAAGTGAAGGTTAGAGTTGTGACTGTTATGGGTATTTCACCGAAGAGATGAATTGGTTGCTCTTTTTTGTCAACTTCTTTAACCGTGTGAAGGAGGTGCCAAGGACACTTTCACTCTTTTGGATGAAGAAGCAGCACACGTGAATTCTAGAAGATATCATACCTAAATATACTTTCAGATCTTTCAGATGAAAATGCCATCAGTTGTCTCTGCCCAGTTCTGTTGCAGATCTATTAATCATACCCACAAGGATTGCCAAAATGGCAGGGCTCTCTTCGCTTTTCAGTTTATACAGAACAGAATCATTTACATAAAGTCCTTAAGGCAAATAACTGTTGGGGCTCTAATTTATATCTGATCGAAAATTAGCCGTCATTATGCGCTCCATTAGCAGCGTCTTTAATGTGCTTCTAAGCACCATTTGTCAAGCGGCTTGTTAATATCCTTCAAGTCTTTAAAGTTGAGAGCTCATTAAAGAGTGCGCTCTGTTATTGATGTAATTTAGATGAGTTTGGAAGAGCAAGTACACCATGCTTTGAATGGACAAACTGGAGGAACCAGGGCAAGGGGGCATTTGGTGACCAGGTTCACTGTCAGTCATTTCCCAGAAAACTTTGAGCTTCCATGGTCTCTGGGTCCTGTGAGGACATATTTGAAGATCCACAGTCTGACCCCAGTAAGTCATTTATTTCTCCGGGAAGACCTGTGCTTGTCCACAGTGTTTTCTTCTTTTCTCCTCAGTTCATATTTACAGTGGCATACTGAACCTTATTAGAGAAAGGTGGGGGGAAATGGGGCTTAATCTAATATCTTTTATGAGAGGACTCACCAGCTTATTATCATTATTTTTTTTTGCTTCACATTTCCACCCCCTACTTGGTGCCTAGTTGTTTACTTCCTGAGGTCTGCCCTTTATTCCACAGGGCGGAAGAATTAAATATCCATTGAGAAAGCCATAGGCCTAAAGACAGAGATATGGTCATTGAACCTATTTTGATGGAAGTACAGTAAACCCGCTTAATTATGTACATATTATTACATTATCTATCAACCACCCCATCAGAAGAGCATAAAGGCCAATAAATTACTTCTGTTATTTATCTAAAAATCCATATATTTTGTCATTTTCTTTCTGGAGGAGATTATGTTAGTGTAACACAATAAAGAAAACCATTAGCACAGCCAGAAAATTGCAACTGAGTGCAACAATAATTCCACTAGCAGGAATAAATAACAGTTAGAGAGCTGCATTCCAGCTTGGTTTTCCTGGTGGGTTTGATCAGTCTTCTTTGGATTCAAGTCTTAAGCATATCTCTAAAGAATCCTCTTACCAGGGGTTTAGTCAGAATTTGCAACATTCCCCCTTCCCCTCACTTCTCAATTTTACATTAAGAGAACATTCAAGCCATCATTATTTTTGAACCCTAATTCTCTACCTACTCTAAATTCACTTCCCCTCCAGAGACATTTTGCAGAACTCAGAGATTAATGCATGATAATGAAAGACATTAGGCATTTTATTCTCCCTTCCAAATTTCCAGTATTCTTTCGGTGTAAGAAGCTTGGGTGTGGATGATGGCTCTACTTTATCACAGTAAAGTAAAAACAAAACCAAGACTTTAGAAACTGGACCTATGTGGGACTTGGTTCTAATACCTTAAAGTCTTCTCCATTTCCTTCTCCTTTCTCTCCAGCTCAAAGAATCCTCTCATTTTCATCATTTGTTGAACAGCTTATTTTAGCTTATTTTTGCACTCCACACTTTAAAAGAGTTCGTTTTATACACATGAAGAAAGAAAAGAGAGAAAGAAAGATATAATAAGATCAATTTAAGGACATATTGAGGTCATATAACAGCACAAATATTCTCAAGTGTTCTGTATAATGTGCAGCGGGGATTTTGGGCAGTTTTATTGTGTGGTAGGATCCTCATCTCCGTTGTTTTTTACAGGATTCCTCCAGGCTAAAGTAATAAAGCGAGTAATTAGAATGCTAAAGACAGATGTAAATAACAGGAATGAGACAGCGGTGACAGACGAGCGGCTGGGTCAGGAAAGAGCCCAGTTGGTGGAAATGACACCCCTTCCTCGCTCCTGATCCCTTCCCCCACCCCATTCCCTTTCTCTTTCGGCCTCTCCACCCTCCTTGCCGGTGGCCTTAGGCGGCCGACTGGGGACACATGGGTCAAAATTGCATTCGGGGGTGCAGCGCGGCTGCTGTCTCCGGCTGACGCGCGGGGGTGCGGTCCCTAGCCTTGCAATCTCGGTCTCGCCTACTGATGGGCGGCGAGACGGGCACCACGCAGGTACCGAGACCTCCCGGCTTCACCCGGGGCTGCCAAGACTCGCCGACCCCCGCAGCCCGCGCCCCGCAGCAGGCGCCCCGCAGCCCGCGCCCAGCCCAGGCGCAGCCAGGCAGCCCGCGCTCCGCAGCCCAGCCCCGGCCCACCCCAGCCCGGGCCTCGCCCCGCAGGCTCCGCCCCGTTGAGCAGCCAGTGCCTGCGGTCTGCCCTGCGGACTGCCCGGGCCTGGCGGGCGCGGTGCCCGAGCCTGGTAGCCGGGTGGCAGCTTCGCCCTCTCAGCCGCCCTTTCTCTCCTTCGCGGTCCCCTCGGCGCCGCCACCCGCCACTCGGCAGCCGCCTGGCCCTGGGAAGAAGCCGGAGCACGTGTGGGGCTCCGATGCCCTGTTCCTCCGGGCACACCGAGAGTGGCTTCCTTTCACGCCTCTCCAAGGCTGCCTCCCCGAATTAAGCGTTTGCAACAGCTTTTCTGAGATAACTGGAGACCTGAGAAAAGCCACTGGCCTTGCCTTTTGATTAAAAAAAAAAAAAAAAAAAGTAACAAGAGCAATTTGCCTTCAGTGACTAGGCAAATACAATAATTAGTAAGTGAATGAGCTTTCCCTCCTAACAATATAAATAGAATTAACAACCTGGTGCCAGATTGTCACATGGAAGTTAAAACAATGATAAATGCTATTTAACCATTGTCTTTGCATTAGAGAAAGAAGAATAATCAGCAAATCTTATAATGAACTGGTCCTTTGGCCACAGATAACTTTCAGGATCTGATTTCTAGAGAGACCCTCTTCTTTCTTCTTAGAGGCACCTCAGTCCTAAAATTAGGGCCTAGTCAGGTTTGAAGTTACATTTTAAAGAGAATAACAAATTTAAATATGCAGGTGTCTTTGGAGTAGATGTGGTTACAATGAGACAGAAATGACTGTAAGTTTTACTTTTACATTTTAGCTTTAGAGCACTGAATGCCTGTCTTTTAGCAGCATTACTCTTTAGATTAAAATACAGACACATATGCACACAGATCCCCAGAGAGAGCCAAGCTAGGCCAGGAGGCAACTCTAAAGGCGCCAGGGGGTACTGGGGGTACTGGGGTAGGTTTGAGCTCCATGTGAAAAACTCTGTGTCAGCTGAGGAATTCTGTTACTTTCTGGATTGGTTAGTTCTGTCCATCCTTGGAAGAAGATAACCATTCCCATATTTTTAAAGGACACATGCCAACAGATGGAGCAAAATAGAATCTTGTATCCTAAGATGTATGTTTGTCAATTTCAGTTTTAATTATTCTGAGAATTTCAGAATTTAATTATTTCAGACTAATCATCTTGTTTGGGGTTAACGTTTTTATTTTCAAACTATTATCTTGTTAAAAAACAAAAACAAAAACCACCACACCAAAAAACAAACCCCAGGGGATTGTCTGGAGTATTTAGGAAGCTGGTGATGATGGCGCTGCTCCTCTTGAGCTCTTAGGTCAAATCTACCCACAGGTCAGATTTTTTGAGGCTTTCGGGGCTAAGTCTCTACCTTCCTGAAAGGCACGATTAAGGAATGAGGTCTCTATCCTAGTCGATAAATTTATCAACGTGGGTGGATGTTGGTGAGGGATCACCATAGAATTCATGAGAAATTGGTAGCCAATTCTGTGAGATATATATATATATATTTCTGTCTCTATGAAAGGGGAAGTCTGATCAGTCATAAAAGCCTTGACCTTGGAAAATTAAATTGGACCCACGACTAATGTTTATGAAGAAACATACTGGATACGTCCCCTCTGTTTGTGTGTTATTACATTTAATTTATTTTTTTTTTACCTTTGATCTTTGATGAAAAAATTGAAACTGTGTAACATCATAAATACAGTCAATACCACTGGATTGTATACATAAAACTGTTAAATTGCCAAATTTTATATCACACACACACATATTATCACAATAAAATTAAAAACAAAAAAATCACTCCACCCCCCCAAAAAAACAAGAAAAAATGAAAACCCTCAGTGTGTGGCTTCAGGATCTAAAATTGTAGATGTGATCTTGAATCCTGAGGCAGACATGTCTCTGATCAAGGTCCTCACACATCCTTGTGTTAGGAAACAATAGAGTTCGTCTAAGAACCAAGCTGGTGCTGGAGGGCGGGGGTGGGAGAGAAGGGTGAGGTGGTGGGGACAGTACCACTGAGCATACCGTGAATGTGTGGTGTAGCCGAATGCTGGTTGTGATTCCTTATAACTAATGTGGCTACATGAATAGAAAAGAGGAAAGGTAGGAGGAGAATAGAAAAGAAGGAAAGGCAAAGGAAGGAGTTAGAGGGCAGGATAACTGGGACCTCCTTCGTAGGAAGTGGGAATTGCTTTCTGTTTTCCCTTTTCCTTTGTGGAGGACCTTTTCTGTGTACAGAAATTTCAAACTCTGGGTGGCAACTCATTAGCAAGTCTTAAAATTGGTTTTGTGGATTGCGAGCAGCTTAAAGAAAATATTTTAAAAATTAAATAGAATAGAAACACTCAATGTGGATCACGTGTGGTGAGAGCTTTGTTTCATGAAACTCTTGCTTTAGTTTTACTTGTATCTGTATGTTTACACTGGTCCATGGTGTAAAGTGTATTTCTCATATTTCTTACTTGTGTATCGTCATCAACAACATTTGAAGACCGTTGTTGTAGGCCTATCTCGAGACATATCTTTTCCAAGAACTCTTCTGGGTCATACCAGCCCTGGATAATTAAGGAATCTCTTCGCTCTCTATCACTTATTTGAAGCTTCTTTAATGTTTTCCTGTATTATTAGCATGCCACATGGACACATCTTTTCCAACTGGACTTAAACTCCTTAAAAGGTCTGTGTTTTAGCCTTTTTTAGATTAACACACACACACGCACACACACACACACACACAACAAACAACAAAAATCCCCAGAGAGGGTCAAACTAGGCTACGAGGCCGCTGTCTCTCCTCTCTCAGTGGAGATACTGGTCTCTGATGCGGTGTTGTTCACACAATACTTAATCAGTACATGTAGAAACGTATTTATATGCTTAATAAAGGCAAGTCAGATCTCAACTCATCTGCCAGTTTTTCAGAGGTGCTTTTCTTTTTTGCACCTCTGTCTGGGCCGTACCAGGTTCCTCTGATCCTGGCTCCCTTAGCACTTTTTACATGATTCTTACTGTGTTTGACTATAAATATTTATGTAATTATTTGATTTGTTTCCTCCACCAGAGTGTAAACCTTTTCAGAATGGACCAGGTCTGTTTGGCTCACCTGTACCTAACTGTTTCAGTCTGCCACAGCTGCTATGACAAATACCACACAATGGGCTGGCTTAAACAATAAGCTTTTTTTGGCTCATGGTTTTAGAGGCCAGAAGTGTCAAATCCTTCTTCCTAGAGTCAGTAGCGTTCTCTTGACAGCAGTCCTCTGTCACCTGGGGATGTCCTTGGTCTCCTCCTGTGTCCTTGACCTTCTCCTGTGTGGTCTTCTCTAACTCACTGCACCCCAAATTCAAGTGTCTTGTGCTTATGAAGGATTCCAGTAATAAGAGTTAAGACGCACGGTGATTCAGTTGGGCCAGACTTAAATAGGATCTTCGAAGATCTTATTCACAAATGAGTTCACTCCTCAACTGAGAACGCATCTTCAAAGGGTCCTGTTCACAGATGAGTTCATACCCAGGGGGACTTGGATTAAGATTAAGAACAGGTCTCTTGTTGGAGCTACATGGTTCAACCTGCCATGTTAGCATCGCGCTTGGTACTGGTGGGCTCTCAATAAATACTTGTTGACTGACTATCTGAGGGGCTGAGTGACTTAAACCATAACCGATAGTTGCTTCTAACAGAAGCAGCAGCCCCTTTCTTACTTGTTATTGGGGAGGCATTTTGCTAATGAAATTGTGATGGGAAGGGAAGACTTAACCCTAGTGATCTGAAGAAATGAAAACTTTGTGCGGTGGCATTTTCTCATTATTTTTGTTCTCTTATTTTAGTAGCATTCTATTTTGGTTTCCCTGTACCTGGCTATGAAAATGGGCGTGTGTAAGAGACAGCTACACGAGCAACAAAGCTGCAATTTTTGAAAAACTTATGGAGAAAATAGATGATCTTGTATGCCATTCACTTTGTGACCTACACGAGAAATCTCTTTTAGAACTAGCAAGCTGTTTCTCCTTCTTGATAGACCGTTAGTCCTTTTTTCTGTTATATTAGAAAATGAAAGTTGTGAACCCTATGGATTTCCCCTCTGCCTTGGCTGAGAGTGCAGACCGAAGATTTAGTTAAATCGCAATAGATTTGCTTCAGCATTAAATCTTTTGGACTACTTATATTTTCTTTCTTCAGTTTCTTAGAACATGCTTTTTCGTTGTTTGTTAAATTTTTTTGATTAGGTGCTTTCAGATTTTACTACACTTAAATCAACGTACTGTGGAGGAAATGTCATGCCTCAGCCTTGGCATTCCATAGACCTGGATTCAAATTCTGAACAAATTCACGCTTAAACACTTCCTAGGTGTGTGATCTTGTAAAATAAAACTCTCTGAATTTTCGTATTCTCATCTGTAAAATGAGATAAATAATACTTTCCTCATAGTTGTAAGTACTATCTGAAATAATACTTGTACAGTGCTTGATACATTTTAGGTACTCCGATATTATTTCTCTTTGAGGTGGTGTGCAATTTCAAATCTTTATTTGGCAGGAAATGTGTAGGATCCATGATGACAAGGGATGTTAATGCATTAATTTAAAATTTTCCATATTTCGAGATCTTGGGAAAATAATTTGGTTTCTCTTAACTACTTTATCTGCAAAATTCAGAAAATAATTACATATCACTCTTCAAAGAAGTATTTCTTAATAATACTGGTATATAAATTATTTGAAGATGTCCATGTGTTATCTCAGAGATAACTCCAAAAAGGCACAGGCATATCTTTAGAAAGAGATGACTTGATATACTGAGTGCATCATTTGTAATTTTGACCAATCAGGATTTTGCATTCATCACTTAAAAAAAAATGTCTATATGGTTTTTACTGGTGTTTTGTTTTTTTTTTGTATGCTGTATGGTGGAGTCACATTTCATTATTTTTCCATGTGAGTATCCCATTATTGCAGCACCATTTGTTGAATTTTTGTTTGTTTTTGTTTTGCTTGTTTGTGTTTTGGGAAGTGCATGGACCGGGAATCAAACCTTGGTCTCCCGTGTGGCAGGCGAGAATTCTACCACTGAATTACCCTTGCACCCCTTGATTTTTACTAGTATTTTCAATGTAAATTCACCATATATTTATTGAGGAAACTGTTGCCAAAATAATTCACATCCTGTGCTATCCTAGGTGGCTAAAATGTATCTAGGGAAAAGGGAAATAGCCTAAGGGGCATAATGCTAAGATATAAGTAGTGTCTACAGGAGTGTAATGCTAAGATTAAAATAGCAGCCAAAAAGAACTGGTTAGGTAGTAACACAGGCTTCCGGTAGAATCAAGTATCAGGAAAAAGCAAAAGGTCTAAATCTCGGAGGCCAATAACATGGGAATGAGAAACTTATTTTTGAGGTTCCAGGTAGGTAGGGGTTCAGAATATAGAAAATGAAAGTAGTCCAAAATTTAATACCATCAGTGGGGACATAGAAATTAAATGAACAAAGAGTATTTTTCTTGGGCATCCTTGATACTTTGTGGGGTGTACGTGAACCTGAGCTTGAAGATGAATTCTGGAAGTAATTGCAACTTAGGGTTTTCTCCTGCTAAATATATGGTTTGGGTGATAGGTGAGATCAGGTTGTCCCCATTATATGATGCTTTTCTTTTTCACCAAAATTTCTGCAATTATTATGTTCATTAATAAACTGAACATTTCAGTTATTCATTTAACATGCATTTAGTGTGTTTCAGGTATTTTGAAAGATGCTGGGAATAAAAGACATTAAGTCCTACTGTGCAAGAGTTTATAGTCCATAGGGGAGAAAGACCTGAAAAAAAAAGGTAACCAAAGAATGAGTGCTTGTGGAATAAAGTACAGAAGTACAGAGTGTGATGGCATTAGAGAAGTTAGAGCAACAAATTATATATTTTTGACAATAGCTTATGTCCATCTACCTTAGGTCTCCCCATGCCTACCCAAACACTTTCTTAATTGACCCAGGCAGGGTGAAGAATTTCTTTTCTTCTGATCCTATTTTGGCAAATATAAAGCTGTATTTGTTAAAGTCAAGTGGAGATGAGATAACTTGTGGTGATTCAAGGCAAGATTGCATTTTGACATTACACTTTTCATTTCAATTAATGTACCTTTTGGTATATTTACTGCAGAATTTCCGGTTTATGTACATTTATTGTCAAAATTTTGAGCTAAATGAAAAAATTCATTTCTTCTCCAGTATAATCTCTTTTGCCTTCTAGAGAAGAGAATATTACAACTACAAGAGTGAAGATTATCATTTTCTTATTTTACAAAGATGGTATGGTTTTATTTTTAGAATCAACACATTTTGGAGCAATTCAGTAGCTTGCACCCTGGGGAAAACACCTTATCGTTTACTCTTTTTGTGGATATATAAGATTGTATTTTCTGTGCCACTGCTTCCAAGATGTTTCACTTGTCTTATTTGCAAAACAAGTTAGTACAATTTTGGGGAACCATTTTGGGAAATGTTTGAAGTGTGTTTGGGGGAGAAACAGCCAATTGATGCTTTTTAAATAACTGTGGATATAATCAGTGATTGTTTCACATGCTGAAAACCTTATAATGCTAGTCAAGTTAAGAAAATACTAGCATGTTAATAAGCCCCTGTTATCTATTTAAATGTCTGTACATCTCTGATTTGCTTTTAATATCTAATAATCTGGCCACTGAAGTTGCTCACATTTCCTACCAGCTGGGGAACGCAGCTTTGGCAGTAGGCTGCCCTGCAGGGTTTGGCTAGGAGCCAGACCACAAGAAAAGGCAGTGTGGAAGTCGTGTGAGGAGAATTAGTTAAGCTTTTAATTAACTCACCCTTTTCCTGTTGTAGGGATGTGTATAGATTCATTTCTTCAATTATACTTCAAATGATCAAACTAGCTCACATATTGACATAAGCAATAAAATAGTTTACTAAGCTTTAAGGGTGACAGTACATATATAAATCAAGAAGACTCAAAAGAAATACTCAGCAGACCTAGGAGTTGGCAAGAATTTATATATAGAGAGGGAGGGATCTGAGGCACCTCAGGGGGCTGGGAGCCCCAGTCAGCAGGGCTGCTCTACTGGGTGGGGAAGGCACAGGTGGATTTTACTGAAGCAATGAGGCATTTGAACACATCCAGCTTAACACATTTGTACATAGCTAACCTGGATACATCTAAGTACACTCCATCTACTTATACCTGTGGACTTTTGCCCTTGTAGGGTCCTTTGTCAGTTCATGCAGAGGACCCTGCATGAACTCCCCATTAAATCCTCTATTACTTATAGATCATAGTTTTGTGTGGCCTTATACTCAAATGGCCATATGCTGCATCTGAAGTCAACATGTTCTTTTTAATAATCACGATGTTTACTGTTATCACATAACAAGAGGGCAATCTAAGGTTGGTAAATTCCAAAGCAAAAGCAACATTTAGCCACTGAAAGAAAGAAAGAAAGTAGCTTATCATCTAGTACAATATCAGGCACATTCAACAGAGCAGTATTTGGTCGTTTGGGTCTGAAATTTTTAAATAACTGCAGATCAGCATATGGTGGTAAGTAATATGGGTGGAGGAGTCAAAAACACGATTGCCCGCAGAGTCAGCCCCTTGTAACTTCTGTGTTCTATTGAGAGATGGGGGGAAGCTGAGGAGCATGAGTAGGCCGAATCAAGATGATGTGATCTTTATCTGATATCTGGGGATTTTAGTAGACATGAATTATGACATAAAAAAAAAAATAAAGTTTGACTTCCCGGTTTGTATTTTCAATTCTAAAAGACAGCATTTTTTGTTTTTCTGGAACAATGAGAATAAATGACAGAGTTTTAACTGAGCTTTAATGATTTGGTTTAAAAAAACAGGCCTACATTTTAGCAAGCAATTCTCCTTTCCTTTCTTCACATCTTCCTCCTTTCTCTCCCTGCCCCTATATTCTACTTCCTCAAAACTCTCCTCCTTCTCCTCAGCATACATTTTATGTTAAACTTATCTTGCATTACAGTAAATATTTTAATTTTAGTTATGTAGGTAACTTTTATCATGCCTCAAACTGTTTTTTTTATTTGTAACTGCATGATTTCATGCAATACTTTTAAACAATTACATAAAATAGACTTCTTTGTGTATAAAAAGCTTACATACTCTCCATAACATAAATGCATGAACATACTACAACAGATTGTGCTTTCCTACAGTGTTCTGGTATCCAACACAGTCGATGGACAATATATAAATACCCAAGTCCAAAACTAAAAACTCAGGCACTTGACAAACTTTAATGATGTTTCTCAAACTATATCAATTTATCTAAAGTGCACACACACACACATATATATTCATAAGAAAGATTATTCTCAATAACATCTCTATAAAAATAAGTTTGATGGTTTGGTCGTTTTAACTTCATACTATGAGTATGAACTTGAAGTTTTAACAGAAGCTCAGACTTATTCTACCTTTGCTCCCAACGTGACACCAATAGAATCAAAAGAAGTCAGCGAGGTGCTAACATGTGAAGATTAGTCCAGTGATTTTGGTCACCATGCATTCCAGGAGGAGGTACGCATGTCGCTGGAATTGGTCCATATGTTTTAATTCTTCCTTTCTTGATTTGGATAATGAGAGGGGACAGGAGGGTACTGACTCTGGTGGACATTCCCTCGGTACCTTCCTGACCTTGTTTATCTCAGCAAAGGGTGCCACCTTGGAAAAGGCAGGGATAGAGGTTCTAGAATCTGGTACACAAGGCTGGGGCTGGGGCTGGGGGGTGGGGGATGGGGGTGCGGCCATAAACTTAATTGGCTTTCCCTTCCAAAAAAAGAGGATCTCAAATGGTAGTCAGACGTAGCCTCATCAAGGACCCTGGCAACTTTCTTGGAGATCTCATCCTCGGTCTTACCCGGGTTTTCAAAGCAGGCAACAAAGCACGCATTGTTTCTCTCTCTCCACACCTCCCTGGGGTCCACAGGGAGGGAGCGCGCTCCTTTGGCAAGCGCAGGTCGCTTACAAGATGCAGCTGTTCTCACAAGCTTTCAGGACGTCGAGACCAACTCTCTGAAACCCACTGCACTCGTGCATCTGTGAGCCGGTCCGGGGATGCTGTTTTTTTTTTTTTTCAGGATACCGATGAGTTCATACTTTTCTCGAAGAATTAGAGTCCATTTCTCAGTAAACCTCTACTACCTCTTTATTCATCTTCTGTTTTCGAACAAGCCTGGTGAAAAGGAAGATAAAGGCAGCGATTTCGTTCTCCCTCTTTCCCGGGGCGGCCGGGACGGTCTCGGGGCGGGCACGCGGGGCGCGGGCTCCGGGGCGCGCTGAGCTGCGGGGCGGCGGGGACCCCCTCCCGGCGCGAGCTGCTCCCCCGCGGTCCGGCGGTCGAGCGCGCGCGCCAAGAACGCGTCGTGTAGCTAATTTTTAATAGCTAAAAAAATCTCCTGTGGAAATGTTAAATGAAGGTGATTCTCTTTGCTTTTAATACTCGCATTTTGAGTTTATAGTGGAGCTTAAAGGCTTAGTATATATCATAAGCACATTAATAAACGGAAAAAGTTCCCAATTCATCCTGTGGGAAGGACCCAAGGGAAAGGGAGTTAGCAAGCAATAACAAAAGATGTGCGATTTATTATGCCCTATAGTTTGAGGCACACTAGTAAAGTCTTTGTAAAAACACTTCCTTAGATTAATAAAACGTTGTAGACAATAGAGGTTTGAGAGATGATTTTGTTCAAACTTCTCACACTGCCCGGCAAGAGGGATGAAGAGTTGGGTTGCATAGAAAGTTAGAAAAACAGTTGCTACTAGATTTTAAGCAGGAAGAACCTTTCTTATGTGTTTTTCCTTCTTCAGATAATGATCTCATAAGGAATTAGGATAACATCAAAGCAAAATGAATTATTATAAATATTAACTACTATATGCGCACCTCCTTCAGCCTTAATTTCAAAGCAGCTTTTCATTGTGTTGCCTGTGAGGCTGAACTCTGAGAGACTGTGGCAAGGAAATAGTCTATTCTGTCTCAGTGAGCATAAGAAGGATGGGTAACTGTTGAGTCTGCCCCTGAAGCTGTCACCCCGCCCCCCTCCATTGCCCTGTCTTGCCTTACTGACCTCTTGGCTAGAGGATAATTCTTAATGACCTACCTCAACCTCCTGAGTAGAAACCTGTAGAGTGATGTGAATCACAATGCAAAGGGGTTATGTTGAGGTTGGGAATAAAGAGGGACGTGTGTGGACTGGGAGTGGGTAGGTGAGGCCCGCGAACCTCAGTGCTTGGGCTCAAGGGAGAGGAAGGTCTGAAGGATGGGGTGAGGGTGGGAAGGTAGTTTCTAGAACGTGACTGCTTGGCACAAAAAGGCTTGGTTGTTTCTGTTCCACTCTACATACTTTAACTTCACCCTTAAAGAAATAGCCGACCTATTATGATTCCTTACTTTCATGACTGACTAAATTGGTCCTCATTCTTTACGTTCCTTCTCAGTTTGTTCACTTCCCTGGTGTAGTAAAGGCCATAGCATCTATATAATTGGCGATAACATTTTGAAATACATGACTGATAACTGGAGGAACACCTCGTAAACTTGGGAAGATAAAAATTTCAAAGAACACCCTTCTGATACTAAAATGTCTGGGTCTTATCTGTTTTTTAAATCTTGAAGTTAATGGCTTTGCATTATTAAAGTGACACATGCTTATTCTAGAAAATATGGAAATGGTAGAAAAAACAGTGTAAGAGATAAACAATCCCCCAATTGCCTTGTTGTTCAAAGTCTGTTAATATTTTGGAATTTTTCATTGGTTTCTTCTTGTATCTTTTCTATGTACTTATTTTTCCAGGACTGTATACATATTTGTAGGTTGCTTTTTCACTTAGTCAGGAATACTAGAATTTCTAATATCCAGCCCCAGATGGCAGGAGGTTTTCTTCATTATGGCAACATCATATTTCTACTGTGAGCTCACACCACAATTTATGTGTTTGTTTTCCTTTAATTTGATGTTAGTTTGAGTCCAATTTTTGACATTTTAAATGATGTTTTAGTATACGTGTTGATGCATATGATATCTGAGTTTGTATTCTTTTTCTAGCATAGATTGCAGTTGTGCAATTATAGGGTCTTGGATGTTGTCAAATTGTTTTCCAAAACCACTATAGTTTATACTCTGCATGAGTTATCTGAAATTCCGTATGTCCAGCATCCTTTTACTTCCTCTTCTGGTAAGAGTACCCACCATTTTAAAATTTACCTTGTCCCAACCATGGGATTGCAGTACAAGGAGATGCTTTCAAGCACTGGCAAATCTTTCTAGGTTACAGCAATTCATTTGATAGAGTCATGTGGTCCAAGCTAGGTCAATGAGACTTCTTTCATTTAGCTTTTCTACGCTGAAACTCAAGGTATTCTGTCCTCTGAGGTTTCTAAGTTGTGATGATATAACTTGGAGCTGCCTGTTGCGGGGACTCCTGACTTAAGAACTTGCAACTGGAGAGGAGGACAGTACAGAAAAAAGTTGAGACAAGGCACTGGTGGTTGAGGGAGGTCAGGGGAGAAAAAAAGAGAGTGTGATGTCAAGAGAAAAGAGCATAAGGGATAAGATAATGAAGGAAAAAGTAGAAAAGGAGAGAGGAGAGAGCTGAGGTCTTCAATTCAGTTGTTCCTGAGGTTCAGTGGCATTCATATCTTTTCCAACACATGAGCCAATGTATCCTTTTGTGTCATTAAATTAATTTGACTAAGATTTCTGTGGCTTGTCCCTGAAAGAATCTTTATATGCATTACCACTTTTTTTTTTACAGTTTCACTTTAAATTAAAAGTCTATAGTATATATTGCAAATTGCCATGATATGTATGCCAAGCCTCAATCTACAGTATTTCTGAAAACCCAGGGCTCTATCCAAGAGTCTGTAAAAGTTTCACTTCTTATGTTTATTTTTCAGTAACTGAAACCTCCAGATTATTCATATGCTAGATAAGCCTTGAAACTTAGAGGTAGGTACCAGTCTCTTCCAGAACATCAACCAGCTATATTCCCTACCCCATCACGTCAACATTCCTTTTCAACATGAAGTTAAAATGGTTGTGGTCCAATTATCCCTGAAGATTGAGAGAATAACCAAATGAGAGGGAGGAGTTGTAAAAGGGAAGGTAGGATTTAACAAATAATTATGGCTACTGAATCATTATATAGATTTTTCTTTTTAGTTTCCAGTGTATTAGGACAGCCAAAATGAACTGCCTGATATTGTGAACTGTGGCCCATACTATACTTTGAAATTTGCTCTTAACTACTAGTTAAACTGTACCTTGAAATTTATCACTTTTCTGTATATATGTTATATTTCTAATAAAAATTTTTGTTTAATTCTATAGTATAAATTTCTTCCTCTACATTGCACGGGTACCGAGTCTTAATCATAATCAGTACTTAGAGTTGATTGCAATGGGAATTCATGTTTCAACTAAAAATGCTAAATGGCTTATAGTTTTCTTAAATCAAGAGTAGTGACAACTGTAACAGAAGTTTATATAAATATAAGATATATTTATATTTTAAATTGGTATATAAGGTTTTAAATGAGTATTAAATGTTTATGAGATTTATTCTGCATTTTAAATTTAATACGATAGGTTTGTAACTTTTTGTTCTCTCTGCATTCTTCTCTATACTGTTTATTCTTAGGTAGAAAAACTCCAGGAAAAGATACATTTTTTTTGCTTTCATCACATTCTTGATTTTTTCATGAACAAGAAAATCTTATATTTATTTCCTTTGATAGCATGCAGCATATTTCTGAAATCTTAGTCATGTTTGGATTGTATCTGGAACCATATATGAAGGTACATTGTGCTCATTCTAGGTGTCTAGAGATGCTCCTAAAGTTGGCTGGTTAATATATGCCACCGACTTGTAGTTCCTAAGCCTTCTACTATAGAGATGTGACCTGGTCCCTGGGTAAAAAAGGGGGAAGGACCCTTCAGTTAAAAATGTTGTTTTCTTGTAGGATTTCAACAACTTTAAAGAAGTGCTGATTTGCATTGCTAGTCCTCCAAATGGGAATGCAAAAGCAGTATTACCCAAGCATTTTTTTTTTAAATCATAGAACACCTTTTTCATTTAATATTTCACCTGTTATGTGCTTGGTTCTGGAAATACAGTAGTGAACAAGTTAAAAAGCTCCTTGGTACTCAGAATTTTTAGAACTTATAGTCCACCAATCATTCATTAGCTGCGCTGGAAAATGAGTACAAATGGGCACCTGCATATCATATGTCTGAATATTTAAAAGCTATAAATTAAAGTAAAAAATTTTAAATACAATGTGTTCCACCCTTCTTTCTTGACAGATATACCTGCAAATGACCTGGAAGGCCAAGTTCTCATTTAGATTTTGGATTTCTTAGAGTTTTGTACCTTGATGTTGAATGGAGAGCTTGTTCCTGTCTCCTTGCCTATGGGCTTCTTTGCCACTTCCCTTCCCACCCCAGGAGAACCCTTGAGTGCATGTATATAGACACTGTGGCAACTTCTTCCAAAGTCAACCATCCTTGGTAACCACCCCCATCATGCCCATCTTTCCTTAGGCCTCGGACTCCTGAAGGGGGTGGCATGCATTCTGGGTGGGTTCACTTCCTTAGCACTACCAAGCTCAAAGGGAAAGGCAAATCCTAAGGGAGTTCAGAGCACTGAGGGTGATGGGGAAGGTCCAACGTAGAGACCCCACATATCTGGTTTTAAGGGTAGTACTGCTTATTCCATCTCCTATGAATAGTCTGTATTCTGAAGAATGCACTTGGGCAAACTGATTGAGACCATCATTTGTGAAAACTTTTAAAATCCTGAGATATTAATTAATAAACAATTGGTTTAAATATAGTTAGGGCTATATATTTGTGACAAGATGCAGATTAGAATATTGAAACAGTCACCATCAAGGGTTTTGGGCATATTATATGAATACACCACTTTTCCAAAAGTCAGATTTAAACTATAGTATATTTCATCTTAAACCCAGAAGTAATTGGTAAATCTGAGCAACAAAGAGCAGCCCCAGAGCACAAGCCTTTGGTTCTATAAGAGAAATTTGGAGCTACCATTAAGTTCTCACTTATTGTTTGCAAACTAGGCAGCATATATAGCTAGGAAGGTGGAATGATAACAAGCAGTAGGGAAAAGAAGGCAGAAGCAAAGAAGTGATAGAAAAACTATAGAAGCACAACCATCAGTGGTCATCTAGCATAAGAACAAAGAGTCTTATACCTCAATTCTTGCTTCCTAGGACATCATAGATGCTACACATAGTGACATTATTTTTGCAGCACTCTTTATTTTTAAAAATTGGAAATGTGATGTAATACATATTTTTTAACATGTTTAAAATGAAAAAAATCAACAATGAGATGAGAGTAAAAGAGGTTGTTGTGATTTTGTTTGGTATCACATTGAATCTGTAGATCAGTTTGGGTAGAATTGACATCTTGACGATATTCAACCTTCCTATCCATGAGCATGGAATGTTTTTCCATATATTTAGGTCATTTTTTATTTCTTTTAGCAATTTTTGTAATTTTCTGTGTATAAATCCTTGACATCCCTGGTTAGGCTTATTCCTAGATACCAGTTCTTCTGCTCACTATTTTGAATGGAATTTTTTCCTTAGTTGTCACCTAAGATATGTCATTGCTTATGTATAGAAACATTACTGATTTTTGTACATTAATTTTGTATCCTGACACTTAACTGAATTTGTTTATTAGCTCAATTAGCTTTGCTGTAGATTTCTTAGGATTTTTTAAGTATAGGATCATGTCATCTGCAAATAATGAAAGTTTTTACTTCTTCCTTTCCTATTTGAATGCCTTTTATTTCTTTCTCCTGTCTAATTGCTCCAGCTAGTATTTCTAATACAACATTGAATAATAGTGGTGAAAATGGGCATCCTTATCTTCTTCCTGATCTTATGGGGAATGCTCTCAATTTCTCACCATTAAGCATGATACCGGCTATGGGATTTTCATATATGCCCTTTATGATTTGAGAAAGTTTCCTTCTATTCTTAACCTCCGAAGTGTTTTTATCAGGAAAGGATGCTGGATTTTGTTGAAGGCTTTTTCAGCATCAATCAATGTGAGCATGTGGTTTTCCCCCTTCAATTTGTTAATGTGCTGTATTACATAGATTGATCTTATGTTGAACCACCCTTGAATTCTGGTATGAATCCCACTTGGTCATGATGTATAATTCTTTTAATGTGACATTGGATTAAATTTGTTAGTATGTTGCTAAGAGTTTTTGCATCTCTGTTCAGTAGGGAGATTGATCTGTAGTTTTCTTTTGTATTGCTTTTATCTGATTTTGGTATTAGAATGATGTTAGCTTCATAAAATGAGTTAAGTAGCAATCCTTTTTCCTCAATTTTCGGAAGAGTTTGAGCAGGATTGGCATTTGTTCTTCTTGAAATGTTTGATAAAATTGTCCTGTGAAGCCAGGCGGTTCTGGGCTTTTCTTTGTGGGAAGATATTTTAATGACTGATTAAATCTCTTTACTTGTAATTGGATTGTTGAGATCTATTTCTTCTTGGGTCAGGATGGGTATTTCCTCTGTTTCTAGGAATTTATCTGTTTCATCTAAGTTGTCTAGTTTGTTGACATATAGTTGTTCAAAATATTGTCTTTCAATTTTTAAAATTTCTTCGCGATCTGTGGTAATAACTCCCCTCTCATTTCTGATTTTGTTTATTTGTTTCCTTTCTCTTTTTTTCTTCATTAGTCTAGCTAGGGGACCATCAATTTTATTGATTTCTCAAAGAACCAAGTTTTAGTTTTGTTGATTCTTTCTATTGTTTTACTGTTTTCCAGTTTGTTTAGTTCTACTTTAGTCTTTATTATTTCTTTTCTTTTATTTACTTTGGGATTAGTTTGCTGTTCACTCTCTAAATTCTCCAGGTGAGCAGTTAAATCCTCAAGTTTTGTTATTCTTGTTTTTTTAAATATAGGCATTTAGGGCAATAAATTTCCCTCTCAGCACTGCCTTTACTGCATTCCATATATTGTATACTCATTATCATTCTTCTCCAGATATTTACCTATTTTTCTAGCAATTTCTTCCTTGATCCACAGATTATTTAAGAGTGTATTGTTTAATCTCCATATATTTGTGAAAGCTCTGGTTCTTTGGTGATTATTTATTTCCAACTTTATCCCATTGTGATTAGAGAAAGTGCTTTGGATAAATTTAGCTAAAGATATCCTTAAAAAGAAGAGCAAAGTGGGAGGACTATCATTTCCTGACTTTAAATATTACTATAAAGCTACAGTGGTCAAAACAGCATGGCACTGGCACAAAGATAGACAGATTGACCAGTGGAATAGAAAGGAGAGTGCAGAGAGTGACCACTAAATTTATGGACATTTGCTCTTCAATAAGGCCCCCAGATCCACTGTTCAGGGACAGAATAGTCTTTTCAATAAATGTACATGGGAGAACTGGATTTCAATAGCCAAAAGAATGAAAGAGGACCCCAAACTTACACAGTACACAGAAATTAATTCAAAATGGATCAAAGACCTAAATGTAAGAGCCAGTACCATAAAACTTCTAGAAGAAAATATAGGGAAACATCTTCAAGGTCTAGTAATAAGAAGTAGCTTCTTAAACTTAACACCTACTATATAAGCTGTGAAAGAAACAATAGACAAGTGAGAACTCCTTAAGATCAAGAGTTTCTGTGTCTCAAAGGACTTTGTTAAAAAGGTGAAGAGGTAGTCAATTCGATGGGAGAAAATATTTGGAAATTACATATTGGATAAATGCTTCCTATCTTTTGCACAGAAAGAAATTATGCAGCTCAGCAACAAAAGAACAAGTAATCCAATTATGAAATGGGCAGAGGAAATGAATAGGCACTGTTCTGATGAGCAAATACAGATGGCTAAAAAGCACATGAAGAACTGTTTACCTTCATTGGCTATAAGGGAGTAGCAAATTAAGATGACAATGAGATATCATCTGACACCTCTAAGAATGGCTACTATTAAACAAACAGGAAACTATAAATGTTGGAGAGGATGTGGAGAAATTGGAATACTTATTCACTGCTGGTGGCATTGTATAATGGTTCAACCACTGTAGAAGTCAGTTTGGTGTTTCCGCAGAAAACTAAATATTGAGTTACCCTATGGCCCGGCAATACCAATACTCAGTATATACCCAGAAGAGTTGAGTGCAGTGACATGAACAGACATTTGAACACTGATGTTCATAGCAGCATTATTCACAATTGTCAAGAGATGGAAACAATCCAGGTGTCCATCAACAGATGAGCAGATAAAATGTGCTATGTACATACGATGAACTATGCAGCATTTAGACAAAATGATGTCCTGAAACATATAACAACATGGATGAACCTTGAGGCCATAATACTGAGTGAAATAAGTCAGACACAAAAGGACAGAAACTGTATGTTTCCATTATTATAACTCTGGTAAAGCCTTTAATATTTTGGAGTAGTTAGAAGGAAAAATCTGAGATGAGAGAATGGTAGCCCATGACAAACTCTGGGGACTTTTCTGTAGCTGCTTGAACTGTGCTTTGAAAATTATTGCTTTTTTCTTTGTGTATATATGTTATATTTTACAAAAAAAACTGTAAAAAACAAAACTATAGGCAGCTATAGTAAAATTAGCTAAAATAAATTCTTAAAATAAAAAATTTCAAAGTGTTTAGTAACACAATTCACTACTATAACGATAGCAAATTTGATATTGTAGTAACCTTCTACATACACAGTTTTGATAGTTAATCAAGTGGTATTTAAGATGTCTAATATTTAGAATCTAAGACACTCTCATATCTGTATCTATAGATATTTTTCTTCTTTAATTTTATACAGGTTTATGAAACATACTGTACAAACAAGCTTTACAATGATTACTTAGATTTTTAAAAAAATATGACTATGGATAAGCTAAGATATCCATTTTAGGTGGTTAAGATTTTCATATGTTAACTGTAAAAACATTTGTAACTTCTTATTTTCCTGAAATCGGAAAAATGTTTAGTAACATAGGTTATTACTATAGCAATGTAGATATTTGTAAAAACTTTCTACTTGATGTTTTGAGAACATTCACAATTTTAACAGCTAATCCAATAGTATTTAAGTTAGTGTTAATATTTATAACTTAAGAAGAACTTTGCTATCTGAACTTGTAAATTTTTTCCTTATTGCCTTGATTTTAAATTGGCTTATGAAACTTACCATGCAAACACAGGTTTTACAATGATTGCTTGGATACTTTATTTAAGTATGTCTATGGTTAAGCTAACTAAAGACATCCATTTTTGGTCATTTTAAATGTATTGTTTGCCTTCTTAAACAAAAATATTTTTGAAATATTTTGAAAAATGAAAAAAAGATTGCTTTCTATTAACAGTGATATTCACTTATGGGGAATACTTTATTTTTAATGATAGCACTAAAGAGGAGATTAATGTACTTGGTAGTTACTGAAAGCTTTCAGATTAATTGCATTCAATAGTGTCATGGTCAGATTCATGTGTCAACTTGGACAGGTGGTGGTGCTTGGTGTCTGGTTGGGCAAGTGCTGACCTATCTGTTGTTATGAGGACATTTCATGGACTTAAATCATGACCACATTGGCTGCATCCACAGCTGATTGCATTTGTAATCAGCTAAGGGGAGTGTCTTCTGCAGTGAGTGACGCTTAATCTAGTCACAGGAAAGCTTTTAAGGAGGATACAGTCACTCTTCCTGCCTCAGCCAGCCTCTCCTGAGAGTTCATTGAGGACCTTCATCAGAGCTGCCAGCTTGTGGCCTGCCCTACAGACCTTGAATTCTACATTCCCACAGTTACACGAGACGCTTTTTAAAATTTTGTATTTTCAGATATTGCCTGCTGATTTTGTTTCTCTAGAGAACCCTAGCTAATACAACTACCATAGGAGCTACCATGCTTATACCTAAAATCCTGTGAAGTATGACTTACTCTAATTTTTTTTAAAAAGGAGACTATGCTCTTTCAGTGTCCTCCCACCCACTGCCTAGGAAGATATGTCTCTTTATAGAATGAAGAACTAGGAAGAATTTAGATCATTCCCTGATAAAGATTCCTTTGACTACTTGATGAAAGAATTTTCCTGCCCACCAACTAAAGAGTCTTTTAGGTTTAGCAATGTTTGCTGAAGGGGATTGGCTGGTGAGATCACTGATTGTTAGACTTGATTAAAAACTCTCTCTTTTTTTTTGTCTTTAGAAATGTTGTGGACATTTTCTGGAAGGGTTTTGTTAAAATATTCCAACACACTATTTATTTGCGCATATATTAAGTGGAAGAGGAAGGAGAATAATGAGTGTGCAAGGCATTATGTATGTGTCTGAATTTAAGTTGTTGAAAAACATCAACTGACAATACTGTTTCCATGTATTTCTTTATTCTTTGCAGCTGAGGTTCAGAGACATGAATTATACCTGATTGCACAATATCTCTTCATAGGAGTTATAGGAGAATGGCATACCCTAACAGTGCTTATTTACAGCAAACACCCTAGTTCGCTGTTTCCCCTCTGGCTTTTCTTAAACAAGCAATTTATTGCTCAACGGTTTTAAATTTAAAATCAATATTTCTAGTAAAATAGTTCTACACTTTTCACCTTTATGTATGGACATGTATTGGAAGAGAATCTTAAATGAGTTTAAGCAGTAAAGATGAGGTTATCAATATAAAACATTCCAGACAAGTCTATGAAAGCTAAATATTTATTTTATCTTTCAACACAAAAGTATATATGAATGGACAGGATAACATAACTTCTCCTCATTAACTAGATCTTAAGTAGTAAAATTGGTTTCAGGGGAAAATCATTGATTGTAGTCAAATTAAAAAATGCATTTGGTAGGTTGAAAATAATTTAAGCAGTTTGCCCTTTTAAAATATGTATCAGGTAGATCTTTTCATTCAGTAGAACACATAGAGAGGCAATTGATTTTGGAGTCCAGGGATTATAAGAATTTTGAAGTTGTTCCACCTGCTCCTACTGAGATGCTATCCAAATTACTCTCCAATAACTTGGAGAAATGGGTCAAGAGGCTTTTAAAAACAGTTTGAGGTAATACAAATTTATTGTAAAAATCCAGAAAATACTAATAAGTAAATGAAGAGAATAAAAATCACAAATAAGAAAGCAAAAAAAAAAATCACAAAGAGATAAGTGTTGTTAACATTTTCTTCCGTACTCTTCCAGACTTTTATCTGTGTATGTTTACAAAAAAGGATAAGACAGGTAGTTTCGTTTTATTTTGTTGTGGGTTGGTAAAGCATTCTTGTGGCACACACACACAAAAAATCTACTAAGGTAGATCTGAAAAATCTGTCACACATGTTTCTGTCTTCCCCATCACCCCACCCTCTATTTGTACCACTTTTATCAGTTTCTTGGGTACCTTTCCATTGTTCAAAAAAGAATGTCCTCAATTATCCATAAAGGCTGTTAACCACGGCTCTCTTTTCCAACTGTGTATCCGCTAAGGGGCTGGATTTTCTTTACATAGGTCAGAACAATATGTGGTAATAGATTGAATAAAGAAGATTTGAGAATTCAGACATTAGGTGATTTGCACAAATGTAAAACAATGACACTCTTCTCACGATATTGTTTATTTAGGAAAATATTTTTTTCACTAAAAATATGCCATTTATGTTAACAAGTAATGGTTTTGTGTTATTTTAAAATTTTCTGTTCCATTTCTAATACTGTAAATATCAACATATAAAAACCATATCAATAAAAGCTCTTTTGGGTCATCAATAAATTTTAAGAGTATGAAGGGGGTCTGACACGAAAAAATTTGAGAACCATTATTGCAGCTACTCTGTAAGGCTTGGCCAGTTTGAAAATGTTTAAGGCAAATAGTTCATTTATGTACATCATTTATTCTCTGCAATAATACTCATGCCTTGCTTTTCCATGAGGTGTTTGCTTTACATGAGTACTCAAACTGAGCTGAACTGTTGTGAACATTTTTTTGGTTTCTGTTTTTCTCCTTCAATTTTTACCATTTTGATTCCAGCCTGATGATTCCTGTTTATATGAACACCTTTTATACCTGGAATAACCTTTCCCTCATTCATTTATTCAGAATTCACCATGAAGCCCATTTCATTCAAACTCATTTGAAGCCCTATTTCAGTGTGGGGAGGGGACAGTGCATTGGGAATAGGATTTGCAAACAAATGGTGGCTGCCTGAGGGACTGCCATGGAGCACTACAAGTGGCAGTGGGTGATGGATAAGAATATATCACAGTATCAAGAAGAAGAACAGCCATAACATGTTTCATTGAACACCTTTATATGCCATCCCTATGTTTTTTTTTAATCCAGGCAAATTAAAAATTGGGGAATAAAGAATCTGTGTACATATTCATACATATACATGGGGCAAAGTTTTGGCTAGATGTGATAAATATGTAGTTTTATACTTCCTTTTAAGGATGCATCATAGTTTGGTATTAGCCTTGGCATTTGTTTGAGGTTCCTTGGTTGTTTAAAGAAATAGCATGCAATGATTTGGCTTAAGCAATGGGAATTTATTCACTTATGCTTAGAGTACAGGGAAATGTCCAAATCAGGTCATCATCAAGGCGATGCTTTCTTCCTGAAGACCAAGTGCCAGCAGTCATCTGCCACGTGACAGTATCTGCTGTTCTCGCCCTTCTCTTCCGGGTTATGGAGATTTCAGCTTCTTGCTTCCCTGCCTAATTCTCTCTTTGTTTGAATTTCATTCTCTTTATAAAAGACTCTGGTAAGAGGATTCAGACCCATCTGGAATTAAGTGGGTCACACCTTGGCTGAAGTAGCCTCATCGAAAGGTCCTACTTACAATGGGCCCACACCTACAAGAATGTATTGCATTTAAGAACTTGTCTTTCTGCAGTACATACAGCTCCAAACCACTACAGCATTTAACCAAAACTTTTGGCTTTGGCTCAAGCTAAGACTTTTGTTAGACTGAATAGGAAAATGCTTACTTCAACTCTCATTCCTAAGCTTTTATGAAATTAGCTATGTGATCTTATAGATTACCATTTTATTGAATAAAAAAATGCCTACAACATGAATAAGGCATATAATTCAGATTTATTGTTAATATCTGAATATTCGCTTTCAAATGCATATACATATATACATTCTTTATGCATTTTTGGAATGAAAAACTCTGTCTTGTTAATGTTGATAGTTCATTAGTCTGTTGAAGTATAAATGGAAATAATGCTGCAAGAGTAAAATGCAGCAACAATTAATGATGATTGTGAAAACTGCTAACTTTATATACTGTGTAAGTCTGAAACTTTTATGTACCTTAGAAGAGCCATATTCTTTAATCCTCATTCAGTATTGTTGGGTGGGATCTTTTTGATTAAGTTGTCTCCATGGAGATGTGACCCACCAAATTGTGGGTGGAACTTTTTGATTAAGAAGTTTCCATGGAGGTGCATCTCTACCCATTCAAGGTGGGGTCACCTCCTGGAGTCCTTTAAGAGGGAACCACTTTGGAAAAAGCTCAAAACCCACAGAGCCAAAGATCTTTGGAAATACAGAAAGAAAATACCCTTGGGGAAGCCAGGAGAGAAAGCTAACAGACATCACTGTGTGCCTTCCTAGCTCAGAGAGAAACCCCAAAAGTCATTGGCCCTTTCTTGAGTCAAGATATCTTTCCCTAGATGCCTTAGTCTGAACATTTTGATAGCCTCAGAAATGTAAACTTGCAACTTAATAAATTCCCTTTTTAAAAGCTATTCCATTTTTGGCATATTCCATTCTGGCAGCTTTAACAAAGTAAAACGTACACCAACATAATTAGAAAGTTTCAAACAGTAAATATATAAGGAAATAGATTTAAAGTGAAGATTACTGTTAAAAGAGACTATGTTAGCTAGGTAACTTTAGAAAGTTATACTTCTAGAGTCAATAAATATTTATAAAATTTTAAATAACACACACAAAAAGGTCAGAATTAATCTCTGAAATTGTTTTACTTGCATTCAAATATTAATGAAAATAGCTGTTAAACTGTACTTATTATTATATATTTTTTGGGGGGGTGCATGGTCCAGGAATCGAATCCAGATCTCCTGCATAAGGTGGGTATTCTAACCATAAACTATACTTATTTTATAGTATTTTAAAAGTTATTTAATTGCGTTTGTGCCATGAATCTTTTAGGAAGACGTTCTATTTGGGAATTTTCCACATCTTGCAGGATGTATAAAAAGCAAAATGTTAAGTTTGCTTTTTTAAAATTTCATGAGGCAGGAAAACAACCCAAATCATGTACAACATCTGTGAAAAATCACCTTTAACCTAGACATAACAAAGAAAATAAAGAATAAAGAAACTCTTAAAAGAAAAATGAGGGTCTCCTAAAAATATGTTCCTCTACCAAACTCAGTTGAAATAGTGCAACTATTTAGTATCACAGATGATTCGTGTCTTAGTTTTCCAGGCTGCTATCACAATGGATTGGCTTCAACAATGGGAGTTTACTGACTCACAGTGTTGGAGGCTAGAAGTCATGCTTCCTCCCGGGGTTGGTGCAGGATCTAGTGCTAGCTTGCCACAATCCCTGGGGTCCTCTGGCTTGCATCAGTGACATACACTCCTGTGGCGATGTCCTCTTTTTCTCTTCCTGCTGACTTCCTTCTTCTCCCTCTGGCTTTCTTTATAAGGCCTCCAGTAATCCAATTAAGACCCACCTTGATGCAATTGGCCACACCTTAACTGAAAATGTTCTAAACTGTTCAAGAGGTCCTATCTACAATGGGTTCACACCCCTGGGGTGTGGATTAAGATTAAGAACATATGTAAATGGGATACATAATTCAACCCACTGCAAGCTGCATAGAGAACCCTGGAGCAATCTAGCAGCTGACAATGCCGAGAAATTGTTCCTCCTATATAAGGTCAAACTTTAAACATTTAACTATTAATTTAAATAATAAATTTGTAGTAAATGTTACCTTTTGGGTCAATTTCAAATTGGTTCTTACTTCTGAGAGGTTCAGTCTATGTTAGTGAGATTAGGCTTTGATCTTAGTTTTGGCTGAATATTGATTTTAACATTTATTCATTTGACATTACCCCATAATTTGCCTCCAGTGCTTTGCTAATTTTTTGTAACATTCCTTCTCCAATGTTCAATAAATAAGAAAGAGTTCATGATATGGCTAATGAGGTTGGGTATCTTTTCCTATGTGTGTTTCTTTGTTGTTGTTTTGTTTTGCTGCCTTTTCCTTCTACACAATGTTTATTTGCTTTATGCCCATTTTTCTCTTGGGGTTGTTCTAGTTTGCTAGCTGCCGGAATGCAATATACCAGAAACGGAATGGCGTTTAAAAGGGGGAATTTAATCAGTTGCTAGTTTACAGCTCCAAGGCTAAGAAAATCTTCCAATTAAAACAAGTCTGTAGAAATGTCCAATCTAAGGCATCCACAGAAAGATAGAAGACCGATGAAGTTTAGGGTTTCTCTCTGAAGTGAGAAGGCACACAGCGAACACAGTCAGAGTTTCTCTCTCATCTGGAAAGGCACAAGGTCAACACTGTCAGGGTTCCTCTCTCATCTGGAAGGGCACATGGCGAACATGACATCATCTGCTAGCTTCTTCTCCTGGCTTCTTGTTTCATGAAGCTTCCTGAGAAGCATTTTCCTTCTTCATCTCCAAAGGTCGCTGGCTAGTGGACTCTGCTTCTCGTGGCTATGTTATTCTGCTCTGTTCTCTCTGAATCTCTTTCATTCTCCAAAATATTTCCTCTTTTATCGGACTCCAGAAACTTATCAAGACCCACTCAAATGGTGGAGACATGTTATCACCTAATCCAGCTTAACAGCCACTCTTGATGAAATCACATCTCCAGGGAGATGATCTGATTACAGTTTCAAACATGCGTTAATGAATAGAGATTATTCTGCCTTTATGAAATGGAATTTTGATTAAAACATGGCTGTTCTAGGGGACATACATCCTTTCAAACCAGCACAGGGGTATTTACCTTTTTCTTACTATTTCGTGACAATCCTTCACGTAGTCTATCTATTCTTGTTTTATCGTTCATTTTGTTGCTTTTTGTTTGTTTGTTTGTTTTACTCACTCTGTTTTTGGTATTATTTGATGAACAGAATTCTTAATTTTAATTTGTCCAATTTATGACTCCTTTTGTCTAGCACTTTTTATTTGAAAAGTTCTTTACTAATCTGATGTCACAAAATATTTTCCTGTATTTATTTCTGAATGAGTGAAGTTTTGCCCTTCACATTTAAGCCTTCAACTATTTAGAACCGATTTTTGTGATGTATTAGAACAAGGATACAATTTTATTTACTTCTACTTGAATAACCACTCATTCCAGTATTATTTATAGTATAGTCCATTCTTTCTCCAGTATTGCCAATGCCATCTCTGGCACAAATTAAGTTTCTATATGTGTGTGGTTCTCTTTAGACCTCTTTATTTTATACTACTGGCCAATTTGCATATCCCTTCACCAATATTACACTTAAAATGACAATAGGTTTATAATAAACCTTGGTTTTAGTACTAAAAGGAATTCTTCTCTTTTTCATCCTCCTTGTTTTGCTTTTGTCTATAATTTTTTAAATTGGGTTGCCAAAATATTTGAAAATTCTGTCATGACTTTAGTTTATTGAGGTAAATACACAAATGCACAAATGTCATGTGAACACTTCAATGAATTTGAAAATGTATAATTTTTTACAACCAGTACCCAATCAAGGTATACAATATTTCTATCATCCCAGAAAGTTCCTTCACACTTCCTTTCAGTTAATTCCTGCTTGCTAGAAGCAACCACTGCTTTGATTTCTATCACCATAGATTAGTTTGCTCTGTTTTTGAATTTTTAAATAAATGAATTCATATAGTATTACCTTTTTTATTAAAGAAGTCGTAGGCTTACAGAACAGTTGTGCATAAAATACAGAGTTCCCATATAACACCTATTATTAACACCTTGCATTAGTTGGTATGCTTGTTACAATTCAAGAAAGAACATTTCTATAGTTGGTCCATCATATACAATCGAGTTACTATGTTGTACAGTGTGATGCTTTTTTAAAGAAAATTTATTCTAGTGACATATATAAGAACTAAAATTTTCTCTTTTAACCACATTCAAATATATAATTCAGTGCTGTATGTTCATAATATTGTGCTACCATCACCATCATCCATTACCAAATGATCAAACCAAATAGAAACTTGGTAGTATGTACTTTTATTGTACCTGAATTTTTTTCGCTCCACATATTATTTTTGAGATTCACCCATGTGTTGTGCATATCAGTAGTTCATTTTTTTATTATGAGTAATATTACATTGTAATGATATGCCATAATTTGTTAATACATTTTGCTGTTGATGGTCATTTAGGTTGTTTTCACTTTTTGACTAACATGGATAGGGCTACTATTAAGATTCACTTGTAAGTCTTAGTATGAACATATGTTTTCACTACTCTTGGTAAATACCTGTGAGTGGAGATGGAGGATCATAAGTCAGAGGTATGTCAAACTTTATAAGAAACTGCCAAAGAGTTTTCCAAAGTGGTTCAGCAATTTACATTTATATTAGTAATGCATGAGAGTTCCAGATGCTCTACATCTTCACCTAGTGTTTTATGGTGTCAAGCTTTTAATTTTAGCCATTTTAATGGATGTGAAATAATATATCAGTGTGGTTTTAATTTGTATTAATATGATGACTAATAATGTTGTGAATCTTTCATGTGTTAATTTGGTCATTCATAAATGTTCCTTTGTGAAATATCTGTTCAAGTCAAATTGGATTGTTTGCTTGCTATTATTGAGTTATATGAGTTATTTCTATATTCTGGGTAAAAGTTCTTTGTCATTGTGCTGGTTTGAAAGGATGTATGGACCCTAGAAAAGCCATGTTTTAATCAAAATCCCATTTCATGAAGGCAGAATAATTCCTATTCAATACTGTATGTTTGAAACTATAACCAGATCATCTCCCCGGAGATGTGATTTAATCAAGAGTGGTTGTTAAACTGAATTAGGTGATGACATGTCTCCACCCATTTGGGTGGGTCTTGATAAGTTTCTGGAGTCTTATAAAAGAGGAAACATTTTGGAGAATGAAGAAGATTCGAGATAAGAGATTTTGAGAGAGCAGAATGACATAGCCAACAGAAGCAGAGACTACCAGCCAGCAATCTTTGAAGATAAAGAAGGAAAACACCTCCCAGGGAGCTTCATGAAAGGAATCCAGGAGAGAAAGCTAGCAGATAATGCCATGCTCACCACTTGCCTTTCCAGATGAGAGAGAAACCCTGACCCTGTTCGCCATGTGCCTTCTCACTTGAGAGAGAGATCCTGAACTTCAGCGGCCTTCTTGAACCAAGGTATCTTTCCATGGATGCCTTTGATTGGGCATTTTATAGACTTACTTTAATTGGGACATTATCTCGGCCTTAGAACTGTAAACTAGCAACTTATTATATTCCCTTTTTTAAAGCCATTCCATTTCTGGTGTATTGCACTTCAGCAGCTAGCAAGCTAGAATAGTCATAGATATGTATTGTGAATAATTTTTCCCAGTCTGTGGTTTAACTTTTCATTTTCTAAATGGTATTCCTTAGCAGTGAAGGGCTGCTGTTGCTAAATTGTCTGTATTTTTGTCAATCTGAAAATGTGTTTTCTTGCCTACGTGGGATATATTCATCGAACACAGAGTTCTGGGTTGAACTTCAGCAGTTTGAGAAACATCATTTCATTGTCTTTTGGCTTCATTTATTTCTGATGTGAAGTCTTCCATTGTTTATATTGTTGTATGCTATGTCTTTTTTTTCTGTTTTAAGATTTGCTCTTTAAAACTTTGACTGTTGTTCATTTGACTTGGTGTATCCAGGTGTCATTCTCTTTGAATTTAGCTCTTTTTGGGTCTTATGTGTTTGTTCCTCCTATATTATAACTATCTGTGAAAATTACAAAAATATCCCATATATATGCTTAAATATTAATAGATTATATAATTAAAAATACATATAATTTGCATACATTTATTTGCATGATGTTGAAAAACTTGTATAGCCTGAAGATATATGCTTGATCATGAAATTATTGCCTTATATTGTTATTAATTTCTCTGTGATTATATTCTATTTCTTCAATGACATTGTGAGCTTCAGGAATGGCCCTGTACTTTATATTTCTTTGTAGTTACAGCATTTGACACATAAATGGTACCCAATGAAAGTTAGTTTTTTTAAGTGAAGATGGAAACTGTCTTGCTGTGATCCATTGAGCTTTGCTCCAGTACTTCTCCTATCATCTGATCCCACTTCTATGACTGTCAGACATTAAGTTTATAAATTCATTCACTCATACATCCATTTGTCTATTCATTGCACAAATATTTATTGAAAAGCTACTATATATCTACTCCTATCTTGTGTAATTGTTACAGCATGTGTAAGAAGAACAGTGTTGGGCGGGCCACGGTGGCTCAGCAGGCAAGAATGCTCGTCTGCCATGCCAGAGGACCTGGGTTTGATTCCCAGTGCCTGCCCATGTTAAAAAAAAAAAAAAAAAAGAACAGTGTTCACATCCTCATACAATTTACTGTCTAGTGGGGGAAATCAGTAATAAATAAATAAATAACCGTAGAAGATAAAATTAGATAGTGTCCTATGAAGAAAAATAAAGTAAGGGAAAGGAATAAAGAATGATAAGGTAGTCATTGTGATGATAATGATTTATGTTTCTTAAAAATAGGCTTAGAGGCAAGGCCTCTCTGAGTAAGTGCTATTTGAGTAGTGATCTCAAGTTGGAACAGTTAAGTGGGTGTATATAAACAGAGTAAGGGACCAATTATTATATGTTATTTCGGGGGCATTAGGATGCTTTCCTCCACTAAGCTTTTGAAATCCCCCTATCTGAACTTTTTACTATTATCTTAAGGCTTTGTTGCCTTAAAATATTAAGTCTTTAGAGGAGTTATTTATGTAAATTCTTATCTTTCAAATACTTCTGTGTAAATGAGTTTCAGGATTTTTCTGAAGAGGTGAAAATAATGCAAGGATATATGGAGTGTGGTGGTTTGAAGCTGTATATACCCCAGAAAACATATTCTTAAACATAATCCATACCTGTGAGCATGAACCCATTTTAAGTAGGAATTTTTGATGGAGTTATTTTGGTTAAGGTGTGGCCCACTTCAATTAAGATGTGGGCCACACCTTAACCAAATTAATACTTAACCAATTAATACTATAACTGGAGTCCATTATAAGTGGAATGAAATTCACACAGAGAGAAAGCCACAAAAAGCAAGAAGCTGAACATCAGTGGAGAGGCCAGGAGATGCTGCCGTGTGTCTTGCCATGTGACAAACTGGGGACCAAGGATCATGGGCAGTTGGTCCCTAGAATGCCAGTCTTTGGGAAGAAAGCACTGCTTGGATGACACCTTGATTGGACTTTAGCCCACCTCAAACTGAGAGTGAATACATTCCCATTGTTCAACCTGACCCATTTCATGGTATTTGCTTTTGCAGCCTAGGAAACTAAAACACAGGGTCAGCATAGTATAGCAGTGAAGAACATGACTGCTGGGGTTTCAAATCCTGGCTCTGCCATTTACTAGCTGTGTGAAATTGATCAAGTTAGTTATTTTCTTGCGTCTCAATTTCCTCAGTAATATATATATATATATTTTGCTTTAGTCTTACACATAAGTTAAATTTTAAAATATGAATTACCATCTGTTTTCAACACCCTGCAATATTGACATTCTTTTGTTCTTCCTCATGCAAAAACATTTTTTAATTTGTATATTTAGTCACTATCATGTACACTCCAGGCATTCCTAGATTATACCATCTCAGTCTTTATCGTCTTTTTTTTAAAAAGTGTAGATTAATCTAAATCAAATAAACTGTGATTGAAGAATGATATTAAACTTTGAATGATTCCCCCTTTGGATCACTGAATGGCATTAAAAATGTCTGAGTTATTAAAAAAAATACCTCACAGATTGTCTGGAAAGAGACAGAAACTTTAGCATCCATGCAAAATAAACATCCTGGTGCAAAATAAACATCCTGGTGTAAACTTTGCTGCAAATTTATAATATTATAATATTTTAAATATCATTCTTTATAAAAATATTTAAAATTGCCTTTTAATTACAAATGAAGATATTTAGTCAGTGAGGGTAATAGGGAAGAAATTCAACCAGGACAGAATGAAATATTAAGACAAAATTAGGAAAAAAGTGCCTGTATTTGAAAAAAAAATTCTGCAGATTGAAAGACATAAATTTGTTTCTTAAAAATTGTTCTTTATTATTAAATATTCAAAACATATAGACAAGTATGGGAAATGTAATGTCTAGGCACCACTCACATTCAACAAATCTTTGTTATTTCATATTTTCTTCAATTAGATATTTTAAAAGAAATACCACAGGGGGCAAGATGGTGGCTTAGTGAGGTGTGGAATTGTTTGTCCTCTAGAGCACCTAGTAAAGAGCCAGGAACAGTGCGGAACAACTGCTTGGGCTACATCAATGGCTGGACCCTAACAAAATAAAAGGGGGGGGGCACATAGAACCTGAGATACATAGAGCTATGTACCATCTTAAGTTCTAGATTGACAAATCTGAGGAGCACAGGTCCCGCTCTGAAAAGGATCCCCCCAACCCCCAACCCTCACCCCCCCACCCCCTGCCTGCCCCAAGCAAGGGCAGAATTAAGCTCTTCTGAGAAAGTAAGTAATTTCTTAAAGGTTGTATATTTCCCAAAAAAGTGGGACCCAGCTCAAGTGGAATCACTCTCCCAAGGAATTCAGGCCCCAGGGATTGGAAAATTGAAGCAATTAACGCCAACCTACAACCTCTCCTCTGTCTTAACCATGCCCTGGCTGAGAGAGTCAGCTGAAATTAAAGACGCCATACCACTTTATGCTCATGGGAAGCTGTGGGCAGATAAGAACCACATGCTGGGCAGACAGGAAAAACACAGAGTCTAGAAGCTTCATGGCTGGGTCTTACCCTCAGGAAAAACTGATGTTTGCAATTCTTTCCTCCTGAGGTGTGGGCTAGTCCAGTCAGAGAAATTTGACTGATGTCTATAATATCTGATGAAACCCTCCTCTACTCCTCCCCCAAAAAAGTCTCCATATATGCAGGGGAAGAAACAGAAAAATAAGAACTGAAAAACTATGATCAGTAAACAGAATCTATGCTAGAGGTCTAGAATAAGTTGAAATGAATGTCAAAGAACAGATAGAGAACAAAGCCATCCAGCAAGAAAATCCTAGGTAAAAGAGTTAAAATAACTTCTAGAATAAACTAACTAAGGAAATCAAATGCCTAGATGCCAGCAAAATAATGAGTCATACTAGGAAAATCAAAGATATGGCCCAGTAAAAGGAACAAACTCACAATTCAGTTGAGAAACAGTAGTTGAAATGGCTGATTCAGGATGTTTGAGTAGAATGGAAAATCTCACAAAAAATCAAATCAACAAGTTGAGGGAAGATATAAAGAAAGCATTGAGTGAACAAAAAGAAGAAATCAAAAGTTTGAAAAACAAATTGCAAAACTTATGTGAATGAAAGGCACAATAGAAGAGATTTAAAAACAATGGAAACCTACAATGACAGATTTGAAGAGGCAGAAGAAAGGATTAGTGAATTAGAGGACTGGAATCTGAAAGCCAACACACAAAAGAAAATAAAAGGAAAATAATGGAAAAATATGAGCAGGGTCTCAGGGAATTGAATGACAACATGAAATGCATGAATATACTTGGTCTGGGTTACCAGAAGGAGAAGAGAAGTGAAAAGAAGGAGAAAGAGTAGTGGAGGAAATTATTACTGAAAATATCCCATCTCTTTTGAAAGACATAAAATTACAGATCCAAGAAGTGCAGCATACCTCACACAGAATAGATCCAAATAGATGTATGTGGTACTTAGGTTCAGATGTCAATTTGGCCAGGTGAAGATGCCTAGTTCTATTGCTGTGGACATGATCCAATGGCATGTGAACCTCACCTGTTGTTGATTACATTTGCAGTCATCTAGGAGGTGTGCCTGCTGCAATGAATGATGTTTGATTTAATTGGCTAGTGCTTAAATGAGAGCTCAACATAACACAGCCAAGCAGCTCAGCATACTTCATCTCAGCACTTGCAGCTCAGCCCAGGCCTTTGGAGATGCAGAAAGGAATCACCCCAGGGAAAGTTGTTGGAACCCATAGGCCTGGAGAGAAGACCAGCAGATCACCTTGTGCTTTCCCATGTAAGAAAGAACCTCAGTTGAAAGTTAACTGCCTTTCCTCTGAAAACTATAACTAAATAAATCCCCTTTTATTAAAAGCCAATCCATATCTGGTGTGTTGCATTCCAGAAGCTAGCAAACTAAAACAGATTTGGTACTGGAGAATTGGGGTGCTGCTGCAGTTTGCAAATACCAGATATGTTGGAACAGCCTTTTGGATGGATAAGGGGAAGATTTTTGAAGAACTGTGAAGAGAATGATGGAGAAATCCTGGAGTGCTTGAAGAGACTGTTGGTATAAATGGAACCACTGCCAATCTGGACAAAGGGGGACACAAAAGGGGCATATTGGAGTTTGCAGAGTGAGAACCATGGAAGCTTGGGTCTGAAGCCAAAGAAACCTCAGCCAGGAGAGTGGACCCACCCATGTACATGAAGAAGTGAGTCTCCCATCTCATTGCAGTGGAAGAGTTGTGCTGCCTCAGGCCTCAGAAAAGGTACAGCACGCTCCTTAGGGACTGGGGAAAGCCTGGCTGCCACCACGTGGAGGGGCTGAGCCTGTGCCCTGGAAATGGCAGAGAGCCCAGGTGTGGCCCTGATGCCTGGAGAGGGTGGAGCTGAGAAAAAGGTGGTCTTCTCAATGTTTCACAAGGTTAATTTGGAAAAAGGCAGGCCACTGCATAGGCCCTTGGAAAGGGTGGGACTGCCACTTTCTAAAGCTGAAGAATAGATGACTTTCAGACTTTGAAATCTGATGCAGTTTGTCCTGCAGATTTTCCTTCCAATTTCTCCTTGTGGATCCTGCGACTGTCCCTCTTTTGCATATTGGCACTGGATAACATGTTTTGAGATTCATAGGTTCACAGTCAGAAGAGAATTTTTGTCACTTTAATATTGTTTAAGGTGATGTGTATAGTTGCCAAGTTGACAAGGGGTGGACATGTAGTAGTTAGATTCAGGTGTCAATTTGGCCAGGTGAAGGTGCCTAGTTCTATTGCTGTGGACATGAGCCAATGGCATGTGACCCACATCTGTTGCTGATTACATCTGCAGTTGGCTAGGAGGCATGTCTGTTGCAATGAATGATGTTTGATTTAATTGGCTAGTGCTTAAATGAGAGAGCTCAACATAGCACAGCTAAGCAGCTCAGCATACCTCTTCTCAGCACTAGCAGCTCAGCCCAGGCCTTTGAAGATGCAGAAAGGAATCACTCTGGGCAAAGTTGTTGGAACCCATAGGCCTGGAGAGAAGGCCAGCAGAGATCACCCTGTGCTTTCCCATGTAAGAAAGAACCTCAGTTGAAAGTTAGCTGCCTTTCCTCTGAAGAACTATAACTAAATAAATCCCCTTTTATTAAAAGCCAATCCATCTCTGGTGTGTTGCATTCCAGCAGCTAGCAAACTAAAACAAGTACTACTCAACACTTACTAATCAGACTGTCAGATGACAAAGAGGAGAGAATTTTGAAAACAGCAAGAGAAAAGAAATCCATCACATACAGAGGAAGGCCAACAAGACCCTGTGTGGACTTCTCAGCAGAATCCATGGAGGCAAGAAGGCAGTGGTATGATATATTTAAGATTCTAAAGAGAAAAGCTGCCAATCAAGAATTCTATATCCAGCAAAATTGTCCTTCAATAATGAGGGGGAAATTGAAACATTTTCAGACAAAAAATTATGGAGAGAATTTGTGACCAAGAGACTGTAAGAAATACTAAAGGGAAAACTACAGGCAGATAAGAAAAGGCAGGAGAGAGAGGTGTGGAGAAGAGATATCAGTAGAGATAAAAAGAGAAGATAATTAGATATGACATTTAAAATCCCAAAGGCAAAATGGTAGGAGAAAGTTCTGTGTTTGCAGTAATAACAATAAATGTCAATGGATTCAAATCCCCAATCAAAAGACACAGACTAGCAGAATGGATTAAAAAAAGGATCCCTCTATATTCTGTTTACAGGAGATTCACTTTATACTCAAGGGCAAAAATAGGTTGAAAGTGAAAGATTAGGAAAAGATATTTCATGCAAACAACAATGAGAAAAGAGCAAGAGTAGCTATATTAATATCTGGCAAATTAGACTTCAACTATAAAATAATTAAAAGAGACAAATAAGGACACTATGTATTAATAAAAGGAATAATTCAACAAGAAGACATAACAATCATAAATTTGAGCCAGAGTGCTCCAAAGTACATGAAGCTAACACTGACAACACTGAAGGGAGAAATAGACATGTCTACCATAACAGTTGGAGACTTTAATTCCCTGCTGTCATCAATGGATAGAAAATCTAGACAGAGGATCAATAGAGAAAAAGAGAAATTGAATAATACAGTAAATGAACCTGACTTAACAGACATTTACAGAACATTATACCCCACAACAGCAGGATAAACCTTTTTCTCAAGTGCTTATGGATCATTCTCAATGATAGACCATATGCTGGGTCACAAAGCAAGCCTCAATAAATTTAAAAAGATTGAAATAATACAAAACACTTTCTCAGATCATAATTGAATGATGTTGGAAATCAATAACAGGCAGAAGACCAGAAAGTTTACAAATATATGGAGCCTAAATAGCACACTCTTAAACAACTGGTGGGTCAAGGAAGAAATTACAAGAGAAAGCAGTAAATATCTCAAAGCAAATGAAAATGAAAACACAACATATCAAATTTATGGGATGCAGCAAAGGCAGTGCTAAGAGAGAAATTTATTGCCTTATGTGTCTATATTAAAAAAGAAGAAAGGAATTAACTGTTCACTTGGAAAACTTAGAGAAAGGACAGCAAACTAACCCAAAAGCAAACAAAAAAAAAGAAATAATGATGATTAGAACAGAAATAAATGAAATTGAGAACATGAAAACAATTGAACAAATCAACAAAACCAGAAGTTTGTTCTTTGAGAAAAACAATAAAATCAATGGACCCTTAGCTTGGTTGACAAAAAGAAAAAGAGAGAAATGCAAATAAATAAAATAAATGGAAGAGGAGACTTAGCCACTGACCCCGAAGAAATAAAGGAGGTAGTGAGAGGATACTATGAACAACTCTATGCTATTAAACTAGACAACATGGATGAAATGGACACATTCCTAGAAAGGCATGAACAACCAACACTGACTTGAGAAGAAAAAGATGACCTCAACAAACCAATCACAACTAAAGAGATCGAATCAGTCATCATGAAGCTCCCCCAAAAGATAAACCCAGGACCAGATGGCTTCACATGTGAATTCTACCAAGCACTCAAGAAAGAATTAGTACCAATCCTGTTCAAACTCTTCAAAAAAAATCGAGAGGAGGGAAAGCTACCTTACTCATTCTATGAAGCCAACATCACCCTCATACCTCAGACAAAGATATATGAAAAAAGAAAATCACAGACCAATCTCTCTAATGGGTATAGTTGCAAAAATCCTCAACAAAATACTTGCAAATTGACTCTAACAGCACATTAAAAGAATTATACACCACGGCCAAATGGCATTTATTCCTGGTATGCAAGGATGATTCAACATAAGAAAATCAATTAATGTAATACACCATATCAGTAAATCAAAGCAGAAAAACCACATTGATTGATGCAGAAAAGGCATTTGACAAAATTCACCATCCTTTCTTGATGAAAACACTTCAAAGGATAGGGAATGGAAGGTGTTCTAGTTTGCTAGCTGCCGGAATGCAACACACCAGAGACAGATTGGCTTTTAATAAAAGGGGATTTATTTTGTTAGTTCTTCAGAGGAAAGGCAGCTAACTTTCCACTGAGGTTTTTTCTTACGTGGGAAGACACAGGATGGTCTCTGCTGGCCTTCTCTCCAGGCCCCTGGGTTCCAACAGCTTTTCCGGTGACTTCTTTCTGCACCTCCAGGGGCCTGGGTTGAGCTGCAAGTGCTGACATGAGGAATGCCGAGCTGCTTAGGCTGTGCTACACTGTGCTCTCTCATTTAAGCACCAGCCAATTAAGTCAAACGTCATTCATTGCAGCAGGCATGCCTCCTAGCTGACTGCAGATGTAAATCAGGAACAGATGAGGTTCATGTACCATTGGCTCATGTCCACAGCAACAAAACTAGGTGCCTTCACCTGGCCAAGTTGACAACTGAATCTAACTACCACAGAAGGTAACTTCCTCAACATGATAAAGGGAATATAGGAAAAACACACAGCTAACATCATCCTAAATGGGGAAAGACTGAAAGCTTTCCCTCTAAGATCAGTAACAAGACAAATATGTCCACTGTCATCATTGTTATTCAACATTGTGTTGTAAGTTCTAGCCAGAGCAACTAGATGAGAAAAAGAAATACAAGGCATCAAAATTGGAAAGGAAGAAGTAAAACTCACTATTTGCAGATGATATACTATACATCAAATCCCAAAAAATCCACACTAAAACTCCTAGAGCTAATAAATGAGTACAGCAAAGTGGCAGGATACAAGATTGACAACCAAAAATCAGTAGTGTTTCTATACAATAGTAATGAGCAATCTGAGGAGGAAATCAAGGAAAAAAATTGCAACCAAAATAATAAAATATTTAGGAATAAATTTAACCAAGAATACAAAAGACCTATTACAGAAAATTATAAGAAGTTGCTAAAAGAAATCATGGAAGACCTAAATAAATAGAAGGGTATGCTGTGTTCATGGATTGGAAGACTAAATATAGTTAAGCTGTTAATTCTATCCAAATTGATTTATAGATTCAATGCAATACCAATTAAAATACCAAAAATTTACTTTGCGGAAATAGAAGACAATAACCAAATTTATTTGGCAGAGCATGGTGCCCTAAATAGCTAAAAATATCTTAAGAAAGAAAAATGAAGTGGAGGTCTCACACTACCTGACTTTTAAAGTGTATCACAAGGCTACTGTACTCAAAACGGCATGGTACTGGCATAAAGATTGATATACTGACCAATGGAATTGAATAGTGTTCAGATATAGACCCTCTCATCTATGAACAATTGATCTTTGATAACGCAGTCAAGCCAACTCACCTGGGACAGAGTAGCCTCTTCAATAAATGGTGCTTGGAGAACTGAATATCCATATGCAAAAGAATGAAAGAGGATCCATATCTCACACCTTATACAAAAATTAACTCAAAATGGGTCAAAGATCTAAACATTAGAGCTAAGACCATAAAAATTTTAGAAGAAAATGTAGGAAAATACCTTATAAAACTTGTAATAGGGGGTGGTTTCCTAGATCTTAAACCCAAAGATAAGCATTGAAGAAAAAAACAGATAAATGGGAACTCCTCAAAATTAAGCACTTCTGTGCATCAAAGAACTTTGTCAAGAAAGTAAAAAGGCAACCTACGGAGACAATATTTGGAAAACACATATCAGATAAGGATTTAGTATTCAGAATATATAAAGATATTCTTCAACTCAGCCACAAAATGACAAACTAATTAAGAAATGGGCAAAATACATGAACAGACACTTCTTAGAAGAGGAAATACAAATGGCTAAACGGCACATGAAAAGATGTTCAACTTCCCTGGCTATTAGGGAAATGCAAATCAAAACCACAATGATATATCATCTCACACCCACTAGAATGGCCATTATCAAAAAGGCAGAAAACTACAAGTGCTGGAGAGGATGTGGAGAAGGCATCCTTATCCACTGTTGGTGCGAATGTAAAATGGTACAACCACTGTGGAAGGCAGTTTGGCAGTTCCTCAGAAAGCTAAGTACAGAATTGCCATATACATAGCAATATACATCCATATCCCAATTGCTAGGTATTTATTCAGAGGACAAGAGGGCAAGGACACAAATGGACATTTGCACACACACGTTTATAGCAGCATTATTTATAGTTGCCAAGAGATGGAAATAGATCAAATGTTCATCAACAGATGTGGTATATATATACAATGGAATATCACACAGCAGTAAGATAGAATGAAATCATGAAACATGTAACAACATGGATGTACCTTGAGCACAATATGCTGAGTGAAATTAGCCAGAAACAAAAGGACAAATACCGTATGGTCTCACTAACATGAACTAACATTAATGAGTGAACTTGGAGAATTTCAGTTAAGAATACAGGTTATCAGGAGATAGAAATAGGATAGAGACTGGGCAATTGGTGCTGAAGGAATACAGATTATGCAACAGGACTGATTGTAAAAATTCAAAAATGGATAGCATGATACTACCTGATTGTAGTGCAATAATAGAAGTACACTGAGTGAGCTGAATGTGAGTATGATAGAGGGAGAAGGACTGGGGGCACATATGAAACCAGAAGGAAAGATAGAGGCTAAACACTGACATTGTATAATTTAGGAATGCCTAGAATGTACAGTGTTGGTGATTAAATGTACAAATTAAAAAACGTTTTTGCATGAGGGAGAACAAATGAATGCCAGTATTGCAGGGTGTGAAAAATAGATGGTATCTGGAAAAAAGGTACAATCAATGTAAGCCAGGGTTTATAGCCAACAGTAACATTGTAATATGCTTACACTGAATGTAACAAAGGCATTATGCCAAAATGAAATGTCAATAGGTGGGGGATTGGAAAAGGGGTGTGGATTCTGTGTGGAAGAAAAGGAAATATGTTAGAGCATGGTGGCAAAGTCATGTCTATACAATTAGGCTGCATTGTATGATGTGTGAATAAAACTGTTTAAAAATGAACAAAGAGAAACAAGTGTTAGAGAAAATGTGGAGAGAGAGATGTACCTATTCATTATTGGTAGGAAAACGGGAGGTCTAGCCCCTTAGTGGACAGTATGGGGGTTCCACAGTAGGCTAGGGGTGGGGTTGCCATATGATCCTGAAACCCTGCTGCTCAGTGTATACCTGGAGGAATTGAGTGTAGAGACATGGATGGACATTTGCACACTCGTATTTCTGGTGGCAGTGTTTGTGATCCACAATGAATGGAGGTGGCCTGAGTGTACAACGATTGAGGAATGGAAAGGGAAACTATCATATATGCATACAATGGACTACCGAGCGGTCACAAGAAGGAATGAAGTTGTGAGGTATGAGCTAGGTGAATGAACCTTAAAAGCAGTATGTTGAATGAAATGTCAGGAAAAAGAGATAAACATTGTGGACTAACTCTAATATAAAAATTTGGTGAACTAAAGTCGAGAGAGCATGGGTGATCAGGTTGGGGCTTATTGTAAAGGGTCCTGGATTGTAAGCTCTTACAGCAGTCACATATGTTCAGGAGGTGTAACTGTTAATTCTAAATTCTGAGATACTGAGTTGTTCGTTTATAACATGGTATTTCCCAGGAACTTTGGGTACTTATATGACACCTGGGACTCAGAGTTAGAGCTCTGAAGCTATGAAAGTGAGCAGTACCTCATCCAGGAACTGTTTAAAAAGTTGAAAAAGGGATCAGACCTCAACTAGAGATATGAATGAAGCTGATATGGATAGGACTAAGGTAAATCAGAATACAGGATAACGGATGATATCATCCATATTTTAAAACCTCAACTTCTGCTTTAAACTAAAGGATGGGATGTTTATTTGGTGCAAAATTTATTTACTGTGTAGTGCACATCCTAATTTAACTTCTACGGTCAGGTTAGTTGAACACCATAAGTACGTGGACTCTTGAATAGGGAGTGAGATTTTGTTGGTTGTCCTGGTTAGTGTGATGCCCTGATATATCCCAGAGTGATTTGGGCAGTGAATAAAGAACTATGTGCAAAGTCCCCTTGGGGGAATGGGGAGATGGGGGTGGGGAGGGGAGGTGTTCAATTTCCCTGTTTGGAGAATTTCTGATATTCTCGCAAGCGGTGGGGACAACCAAATTAATAGGCTGAGCCCTTGATCTTGGGGTTCACCCCATGAAACTTATTCCTGCAAGGGATAGGCTAAGCCTACTCAAGATTAGGCCTAAGAGTCACCCCCAGAGAACCTCTTTTGTTGCTCAGATGTGGTCTCTTTCTCTAAGCCAACTCCTGGCCTTCCCTCCTACATGGGACATGACTCCCAGGGGTGTAAATCTCCCTGGCAATGTGGGACAGAAAACTGCAATAAACAAGTACCCAGCATCAAGATATTGAGAAAGCCTTCTTAACCAAAAGGGGGAAGAGAGAAATGAAAAAAAAAAAAAAAAAGTTTGAGTGGCTGAGAGATTTCAGACAGAATTGAGAGGTTATCCTAGAAATTATTCTTATGTATTATATAGATATCCCTTTTTAGTTAATGATGTGTTGGAGTAGCTAGTGGGAAGTACCTGAAACTGTTGAGTTGTGTTCCAGTAATCTGGTTTCTTGAAGAAGATTGTATAAAGATATAACATTGACAATGTGACTGTGTGATTATGAGAATCTTGTGTCTGATGTTCCTTATATCCACGGTAGGGACAGATGAGTAAAAAAAATTGATAAAAATAAATAAGCAGTAAGGGGGACAAAGGGCAAAATAAATTGGGTAGATGGAAACACTAGTGGTCAATAAGAGTGAGGGGTAAGGTGTAAGGTATGCGTTTTTTCTTTTTTCTTTTTATTTCTTTTTTCTGGAGTGATGCAAATGTTCTAAAAAATGATCATGGTGATGCATACAACTATGTGATGATATTGTGAGCCACTGATTGTGCACCATGTATAGAAAGCATGTGTATGAAGACTTTTCACAATAAAAAAATTAAAAAAAAGAAATACAACAATATTAATTGCTGTCTCATGTATGTAGCCCTCCATTATCCCATTTTCCTCCTTCCTGCCATAGGAGTAATTAGTATTCTGAATTTGTTGTTAATCATGTTCATGCCATTTTTCTTTTTTAGCAATACACATGCATGGATGGAATATATAGCATAGTTTGACATGTTTAAAAGTTTATTAAAATGATATAATATGCACATCTTTCTAAATATTTCATTTTGCACAAAGTTGTTTCTGAGATTTTTTCATGCTGATACTTGTGGCTTTAGTTCATGAATTAACTGCTATATATGCTTTCCATTTTATGTATGCCATAGTCTATCTTTTCTCACATTGGTGGACATTTGCCAGTTTTTTATTCCATCAAAAAGGATGTAATAAATATTCTGCTTGTCGCCTTATGCTTTCGAAAGAAAGTTTCTCTAGGATAAGTGCTTAGAAATGGAATTGCTGGGTCGGAGGGTGTAAGCATATTGAAATTTACTAGATAGTGTCAAGTTGCTCTCTAATTTGCTACAGTAGCAATGGAATGCCAATATACTTGGTGTGAAGGTACTGTATAATTATTGGACAATTATTTAGTATTTAGATTCATATAGGTTTTGTTTTTTAAAATTTTTTTTATGTCAGATGAAAAAATGTCAATAAATACCTTTGTATTTATATAGTTTTTCACTTGTCTGATTATTTTATGATATAAATTCTTAGAATCATACGATCAAAGAGTTTTCAAGGCTTTTAGTACACATTGCCAAATTGCTCTCAGAATTTTTGCAATTTATATTTTCACCCACTATTTTACTCACTATTGTAACATTAGCTATTCTTTTTTTTTGCAATTTTTGTTGACAAAACAGACAAAATATTAATATTACATTTGTTTTAGTTTCCTAGCCTACTTAAAGCAGACACCAAGAGATGGGTTGACTTTAAACAATGGGAGTTCATTGGCTGTAAGTTTGAGTCCTTGAGAACTTCCAAATCAAGGCATTATCAAGGCAATGCTTTCTTCCTAAAGAAAGCAAGCGATTCTTGGCTCCTCTGTCACATGGCAAGGCACTTGGTGGTGTCTGCTGGCCTCTCCCTTCTCTTCTGGGTTCCCTTGTATGCTGGTTTGAAAGGATGATGTACCAGAGAAAAGCCATGTTTTAATCCTGATCCATCTTGTGAAGGCAGCCACTTCTTTTAATCCCTATTCAGTACGGTAGGTTGGAAGCTTGATTAGTTTATCTCCACAGGGATGTGACACACCCAGTTGTGTGTATTAACCTTTGATTTGAGGGAGATGTGACTTTACCCATTCCAGGTGGGCCTTGATTAGCTTACTGGGATCCTTTAAAAGAGGAAACAGTTTGGAAAAAATCTTCAGAGCCATGAGAACCATGAGAGCCCACGCAGTCAGAGACTTTGGAGATGAAGAAGGAAAACACCCCTGGGGGAGTTTCATGAAACAAGAAGCAGGGAGAGAGAGCTAGCAGGCATCACCATGTTTGCCATATGCCTTTCCAGTTGAGAGAGAAACCCTGAATGCCATCGACCTTCTTAAACCAAGGCATCTTTCCCTGGATGCCTTAGATTGGACATTTCTATATCCTTGCTTTAATTTAGACATTTCACAGCTTTAGAACTGCAAACTTGCAACTTAATAAATTCCCCCTTTAAAAAGCCATTCCATTTCTGGTGTATTGCATTCTAGCAGCTAGCAAACTAGAACACGTTGATGTCAACTTCTTGCTCCTGTAGCTTTTCTCTACTCTCATTCTCTTCTTTCTAGTCATCCTGTTTATAAAGGACTCTAGTAAAAGGATTAAGATCCACCTTGTGGTGGGGACAACCAAATCAACAGGCCAAACCCTCAATCTTGAGGTTTGCCACTATGAAATTTATCCCAGCAAAGAGTAGGCTAAGCCTACTTAAAATTAGGCTTAAGAGTCACCCCCAGAGAACCTCTTTTGTTGCTAACATGTAGCTTCTCTCTCTCAGCCAACATGGCAAGCAAAATCACTGCCCTCCCCCTTCTACGTAGGACATGACTCCCAGGGATGTAAATCTCCCTGGCAATGTGGGACAGAAATGTCAGGCATCAAGGGATTGAGAAAGTCTTCTTGACCAAAAGGGGGGAGAGAGAAATGAGACAAAATAAATTTTCAGTGGCTGTGGGATTTCAAACAGAGTGGAGAGGTTATCCTGGAGGTTATATTTATGCATTATATAGATAATCCTTTTTAGTTTTTGGTGTATTGGAGTGGCTGGAGGGAAGTACCTGAAATTGATTCTTGAAGACAATATAGCTTTTACAATGTGACTGTGTGATTGTGAAAACCTTGTGTCTGACATAAATTCTAGGATGAGCTGAGACTTGGCATCAAGGGATTGAGAAATCCTTCTGACCAAAAGGGAGAAGAGAGAAATGAGACAAAGTAAAGTGTCAGTGGCTGAAAGATTTCAAATCGAGTTGAGAGGTTATTCTGGAAGTTATTCTTACACATTATATAGATATCCCTTTTTTAATTTATGGCGTATTAGAGTGGCTAAAGGGAAGTACCTGTAATTGTAGAGCTGTGTTCCAGTAGCTATGTTTCTTGAGGATGATTGTATAATGATATAGCTTTTACAATGTGACTGTGTGATTGCGAAAGCCTTGTGTCTGATGCTCCTTTTATCTACAGTATGGACAGATGAGTAAAAAAATAAGAAATAAACAAATGATAGGAGGAACAAAGTTTAAAATAAATTGAGTAGATTGAAATATTAGTGATCAATGAGAGGGAAAGGTAAGGGGTATGGCATGTATGAATTTTTTCTTTCTTCGTTTTTATTTATTTTGCTGGAGAGATGCAAATGTTCAAAAAAATACCGTAGTGATGAATACACAATCATGTGATGGTATTGTGAGCCACTGATTGTAACCATGTCAAGAATGTTTGCATGTCAGGAATGTTTGTATGTTTGTTGTTTGCAATAAAAATATTTTTAAAAAATCCACTCTCTGCCACATCTTGGCTGAAGTAACCTCATTAAGAGATCCTCTTATAATAAGTTTACACCTACAGGAATGGATTCTCTTTAAGAATATGATTTTCTGGAATACATACAGTTCCAAACTGCCTCAGTATTGTTATAATTTGTATTTCCTTGTCCACTAGCGGACAGACTAGTTGATGTGTAAAAGCTTAGAGTTATAGGTATTGACAAAATTTTTATTCTCTGAGATCATGTTTATTTAGTCTGATAAATTCTAGATAATCCAAGCAAATAACTCATAATTTTAAAAAATATTAGGGCAATTCATATATATTAAATTTGGGAGAGAATAACAATATGATCAGCTTCAATTTCGTCGAATTTATAGATATGATTCCACAGATATCTATTATTTGAGGTAAAGAAATTACACCCGAAACCAAGATGTTTGGAAAGAAAATCAATTTTTAGTTAAGCATTAATTAAGCCTACAGCATTTGCACCATTTTCTTTCTTAATTTTCAGTCAATTCAGATTTTTAAAAAAAATACGAATTCCATAATCATTACTTGTCTTCCCAAGATACACTTTATGATTTGTGCGGTATGTGTATACGTATGGTATAAGTATTAATTAGTGATAATGATAATGAAATAGATCCCTTCAAAAATATCTAGGTAAATTAACATAGGAAATTAGACATTAAACCTTTTCACTTTAATAGAAATTATGTCCTTTCATTTTTCTAAAAATGATCTGTATTTTATCTTTAAGTTTGGCACTTGAAAGTTGACCAGATACAAGTTCACTACATTTCACCACTTATCATCTCCTATTTGTAGATGTATGCATCACTATCGAGGGAAAGGAAGGCGCCCAAGGAGAGAGGAAGTGTGGGGAGGGAAGAAAGATATAGGGGCATTTAAAAATTAGATCAATGAAGTATCTACCAGGATCTTTTTTTTTTTTAAAAACATTTTTATTGACAAATCTTCACACATACAATTGGTATATGATGTACAATCAATGGCTCACAATATCATCACATAGTTGTGTATTCATCACCATGATCAGTTTTAGAATATTTTCCTCATTCCAGAAAGAGAAATAAAAAGAAAAAACTCATATATCCCATACCCCTTATCCCTCCCTCATTGACCACTAATATTTCAACCTGAGAAACATCTTATTTGGTACTTACTAAGAGTATGCAAACTCTATTGTGCTTCTCTGATTGACATTACGTAAGGATTAGATGTTTAACTTCTCTTTTATCTCTTAGCCATCAATTGTTTTTTCCCTATCCTTGTATTTTTTTTATTAATTAAAAAAAGAATTAACAAAACAATTAGAAATCATTCCAATCTACATGTACAATTAGTAATTCTTAATAACATCACATAGTTGCATATTCATCATTTCTTAGTACATTTGCATCGATTTAGAAAAAGAAATAAAAAGACAACAGAATAAGAATTAAAACAATAGAAAGAAAAAAAAACAAAAACAAAAACAAAAAACCTATACCTCACATGCAGCTTCATTCAGTGTTTTAACATAATTGCATTACAATTGGGTAGTATTGTGCTGTCCATTTCTGAGTTTTTATATCCAGTCCCGTTGTACAGTCTGTATCCCTTCAGCTCCAATTATCCCTTCTCTCTTTTTTTTTTTTTTAATTAACGGAAAAAAAGAAATTAACCCAACATTTAGAGATCATACCATTCTACATATGCAATCATTAATTCTTAACATCATCACATAGATGCATGATCATCATTTCTTAGTACATATGCATTGGTTTAGAAGAACTAGCAACATAACCGAAAAAGATATAGAATGTTAATATAGAGAAAAAAATAAAAGTAATAATAGTAAAATCAAAACAAAACAAAACGAAACAAAACAAAAACCTATATCTCAGATGCAGCTTCATTCAGTGTTTTAACATGAAAGTGTTTTACAATTAGGTATTATTGTGCTGTCCATTTTCGAGTTTTTGTATCTAGTCCTGTTACACCGTCTGTATCCCTTCAACTCCAATTGGCCATTATCTTACCCTGTTTCTACCTCCTGCTGGACTCTGTTATCAAGGACATATTCCAAATTTATTCTCGAATGTCTGTTCACATCAGTGGGACCATACAGTATTTGTCCTTTAGTTTTTGGCTAGACTCACTCAGCATAATGTTCTCTAGGTCCATCCATGTTATTACATGCTTCATAAGTTTATCTTGTCTTAAAGCTGCATAGTATTCCATCTATGTATATACCACAGTTTGTTTAGCCACTCTTCTGTTGATGGAGATTTCGGCTGTTTCCATCTCTTTGCAATTGTAAATAATGCTGCTATAAACATTGGTGTGCAAATGTCCGTTTGTGTCTTTGCCCTTAAGTCCTTTGAGTAGATACCTAGCAATGGTATTGCTGGGTCGTATGGCAATTCTATATTCAGCTTTTTGAGGAATCGCCAAACTGCCTTCCACAGTGGTTGCACCCTTTGACATTCCCACCAACAGTGGATAAGTGTGCCTCTTTCTCCGCATCCTCTCCAGCACTTGTCATTTTCTGTTTTGTTGATAATGGCCATTCTGGTGGGTGTGAGATGATATCTCATTGTGGTTTTGATTTGCATTTCTCTAATGGCCAGGGACATTGAGCATCTCTTCAGGTGCCTTTTGGCCATTTGTATTTCCTCTTCTGATAGGTGTCTGTTCAAGTCTTTTTCCCATTTTGTAATTGGGTTGGCTATCTTTTTGTTGTTGAGATGAACAATCTCTTTATAAATTCTGGATACTAGACCTTTATCTGATATATCATTTCCAAATATTGTCTCCCATTGTGAAGGCTGTCTTTCTACTTTCTTGATGAAGTTCTTTGATGCACAAAAGTGTTTAATTTTGAGGAGTTCCCATTTATTTATTTCCTTCTTCAGTGCTCTTGCTTTAGGTTTAAGGTCCATAAAACCACCTCCAGTTGTAAGATCCATAAGATATCTCCCAACATTTTCCTCTAACTGTTTTATGGTCTTAGACCTAATGTTTAGATCTTTGATCCATTTTGAGTTAACTTTTGTAAAGGGTGTGAGAGATGGGTCTTCTTTCATTCTTTTGCATATGGATATCCAGTTCTCTAGACACCATTTATTGAAGAGACTGCTCTGTCCCAGGTGAGTTGGCTTGACTGCCTTATCAAAGATCAAATGTCCATAGATGAGAGGGTCTATATCTGAGCACTCTATTCGATTCCATTGGTCAATATATCTATCTTTATGCCAATACCATGCTGTTTTGACCACTGTGGCTTCATAATATGCCTTAAAGTCCGGCAGCATGAGACCTCCAGCTTCGTTTCTTTTCCTCAAGATGCTTTTAGCAATTCGGGGCACCCTGCCCTTCCAGATAAATTTGCTTATTGGTTTTTCTATTTCTGAAAAATAAGTTGTTGGGATTTTGATTGGTATTGCATTGAATCTGTAAATCAATTTAGGTAGGATTGACATCTTAACTATATTTAGTCTTCCAATCCATGAACACGGTATGCCCTTCCATCTATTTAGGTCTTCTGTGATTTCTTTTAGCAGTTTTTTGTAGTTTTCTTTATATAGGTTTTTTGTCTCTTTAGTTAAATTTATTCCTAGGTATTTTATTCTTTTAGTTGCAATTGTAAATGGGATTCGTTTCTTGATTTCCCCCTCAGCTTGTTCATTACTAGTGTATAGAAATGCTACATATTTTTGAATGTTGATCTTGTAACCTGCTACTTTGCTGTGCTCATTTATTAGCTCTAGTAGTTTTGTTGTGGATTTTTCCGGGTTTTCGACGTATAGTATCATATCGTCTGCAAACAGTGATAGTTTTACTTCTTCCTTTCCAATTTTGATGCCTTGTATTTCTTTTTCTTGTCTAATTGCTCTGGCTAGAACCTCCAACACAATGTTGAATAATAGTGGTGATAGTGGACATCCTTGTCTTGTTCCTGATCTTAGGGGGAAAGTTTTCAATTTTTCCCCATTGAGGATGATATTAGCTGTGGGTTTTTCATATATTCCCTCTATCATTTTAAGGAAGTTCCCTTGTATTCCTATCTTTTGAAGTGTTTTCAACAGGAAAGGATGTTGAATCTTGTCGAATGCCTTCTCTGCATCAATTGAGATGATCATGTGATTTTTCTGCTTTGATTTGTTGATATGGTGTATTACATTAATTGATTTTCTTATGTTGAACCATCCTTGCATACCTGGGATGAATTCTACTTGGTCATGATGTATAATTCTCTTAATGTGTTGTTGGATATGATTTGCTAGAATTTTATTGAGGATTTTTGCATCTGTATTCATTAGAGAGATTGGTCTGTAGTTTTCTTTTTTTGTAATATCTTTGCCTGGTTTTGGTATGAGGGTGATGTTGGCTTCATAGAATGAATTAGGCAGTTTTCCCTCCACTTTGATTTTTTTGAAGAGTTTGAGGAGAATTGGTACTAATTCTTTCTGGAACGTTTGGTAGAATTCACATGTGAAGCCATCTGGTCCTGGACTTTTCTTTTTAGGAAGCTTTTGAATGACTAATTCAATTTCTTTACTTGTGATTGGTTTGTTGAGGTCATCTATGTCTTCTTGAGTCAAAGTTGGTTGTTCATGTCTTTCCAGGAACCCGTCCATTTCATCTAAATTGTTGTATTTATTAGCGTAAAGTTGTTCATAGTATCCTGTTATTACCTCCTTTATTTCTGTGAGGTCAGTAGTTATGTCTCCTCTTCCATTTCTGATCTTATTTATTTGCATCCTCTCTCTTCTTCTTTTTGTCAATCTTGATAGGGGCCCATCAATCTTATTGATTTTCTCATAGAACCAACTTCTGGTCTTATTGATTTTCTCTACTGTTTTCATATTTTCAATTTCATTTATTTCTGCTCTGATCTTTGTTATTTCTTTCCTTTTGCTTGCTTTGGGATTAGTTTGCTGTTCTTTCTCCAGTTTTTCCAATTGAACAGTTAATTCCTGCATTTTTGCCTTTTCTTCTTTTCTGATATAGGCATTTAGGGCAATAAATTTCCCTCTTAGCACTGCCTTTGCTGCATCCCATAAGTTTTGATATGTCGTGTTTTCATTTTCATTTGCCTCGAGGTATTTACTAATTTCTCTTGCAATTTCTTCTTTGACCCACTCGTTGTTTAAGAGTGTGTTGTTGAGCCTCCAGGTATTTGTGAATTTTCTGGCATTCCGCCTCTTATTGATTTCCAACTTCATTCCTTTATGATCCGAGAAAGTGTTGTGTATGATTTCAATCTTTTTAAATTTGTTAAGACTTGCTTTGTGACCCAGCATATGGTCTATCTTTGAGAATGATCCATGAGCACTTGAGAAAAAGGTGTATCCTGCTGTTGTGGGATGTAATGTCCTATAAATGTCTGTTAAGTCTAGCTCCTTTATAGTAATATTCAGATTCTCTATTTCTTTATTGATCCTCTGTCTAGATGTTCTGTCCATTGATGAGAGTGGTGAATTGAAGTCTCCAACTATTATGGTATTTGTGTCTATTTCCGTTTTCAGTGTTTGCAGTGTATTCCTCACGTATTTTGGGGCATTCTGGTTCGGTGCATAAATATTTATGATTGTTATGTCTTCTTGTTGAATTGTTCCTTTTATTAGTATATAGTGTCCTTCTTTGTCTCTTTTAACTGTTTTACATTTGAAGTCTAACTTGTTGGATATTAGTATAGCCACTCCTGCTATTTTCTGGTTGTTATTTGCATGAAATATCTTTTCCCAACCTTTCACTTTCAACCTATGTTTATCTTTGGGTCTAAGATGTGTTTCCTGTAGACAGCATATAGAAGGATCCTGTTTTTTAATCCATTCTGCCAATCTATGTCTTTTGATTCGGGAATTCAGTCCATTAACATTTAGTGTTATTACTGTTTGGATAATATTTTCCTCTGCCATTTTGCCTTTTGTATTATATATATCATATCTGACTTTCCTTCTTTCTACACTCTTCTCCATACCTCTCTCTTCTGTCTTTTCGGTTCTGCCTCTAGTGCTCCCTTTAGTATTTCTTGCAGAGCTGGTCTCTTGGTCACAAATTCTCTCAGTGACTTTTTGTCTGAGAATGTTTTAATTTCTCCCTCATTTTTGAAGGACAATTTTGCTGGATATAGGAGTCTTGGTTGGCAGTTTTTCTCTTTTAGTAATTTAAATATATCATCCCACTGTCTTCTAGCTTCCATGGTTTCTGCTGAGAAATCTACACATAGTCTTATTGGGTTTCCCTTGTATGTGATGTATTGTTTTTCTCTTGCTGCTTTCAAGATCCTCTTTCTCTTTGACCTCTGACATTCTAACTAGTAAGTGTCTTGGAGAACGCCTATTTGGGTCTAATCTCTTTGGGGTACGCTGCACTTCTTGGATCTGTAATTTTAGGTCTTTCATAAGAGTTGGGAAATTTTCAGTGATAATTTCTTCCATTAGTTTTTCTCTTCCTTTTCCCTTCTCTTCTCCTTCTGGGACACCCACTACACGTATATTTGTGCGGTTCATATTGTCCTTGAGTTCCCTGATACCCTGTTCAAATTTTTCCATTCTTTTCCCGATAGTTTCTGTTTGTTTTTGGAATTCAGATGTTCCATCCTCCAAATCACTAAGTCTATCTTCTGTCTCTTTGAATCTATCATTGTAGGTATCCATTGTTTTTTCTATCTTTTCTACTTTGTCCTTCACTTCCATAAGTTCTGTGATTTGTTTTTTCAGTTTTTCTATTTCTTCTTTATGTTCAGCCCATGTCTTCTTCATGTCCTCCCTCAATTTATCGATTTCGTTTTTGAAGAGGTTTTCCATTTCTGTTCGTATATTTAGCATTAGTTGTCTCAGCTCCTGTATCTCATTTGAACTATTGGTTTGTTCCTTTGACTGGGCCATATTTTCAATTATTTGAGCGTGATCTGTTATCTTCTGTTGGTGTCTGCACATTTAGACAGATTTCCCTGGGTATTGGATCCAAAAGTTTGGAAGATTTTCCTGTGAAATCTCTGGGTTCTGTTTTTCTTATCCTGCCCAGTAAGTGGTGCTCGTGGCACACGTTTGTCTGCAGGTCCCATTAGTAAAAGGTGCTGTGGGACCTTAAACTTTGGAAAACTCTCGCCGTCCGGGGGGTTCGCTAGCCGAAGCGGCTTGAGCCGGCCCGGGGTCCGAACGCAGGGAGGGTTGCTGGTCGCCGCAGCCAGGGAAAGAGCCCGTCCGAATTTCCTAGTCGGCCCTGGGCGACAAGCGTGGCGAGAGGGCGCCAGCGGCAGCGGCCCGCCCGAGAGAGTGCACGTTCCCCGGGAGTCACGGGTTTGGAAGGGGCCTCCCCCACCCGTCACCATTCTCCACGGCCTGGGGATTTCCGATCCAATTCTCTCAGTTGGTCCGGGGGGCTGCGCGTGGTGTGGGCGCCAGCTGCCTTGGTTTCAGGGGACCGCCTCTCCAATTCTCCCAGCCGGCCCGGGAAGGGGGAAGGGAGTAACTCCGGCCGCTTCCCGCCCCACCCGGTGAGGCCCGCGCGCCTCGGCGATCTCACCCGAGCTGCTTCTCTCAGCCAGCCAGCCGTTCCAGGATGGGGTACGCTGTCTTTTTTATCTCTGTTGTGGCTTTGGGCGCTTTCTGTATCATTTCTAGTCCCCTAGTAGCTGCCCTGGAGAAGAAACTAAGATCCACGCATCTTACTAAGCCGCCATCTTCCAGGAAGTCCAGGATCTTTTTACTGTTACATAAAATGTAGGCGCATGAACATATTCGATCACTGTAAACTGGGATGCTATATATACATACATTTCTTTTTAACTTTTTTATTATATAGTATAACTGTTCTAGTTTGCTAGCTGCCAGAATGCAATATACCAGAAACAGAATGGTTTTTAAAAAGGGGAATTTAATTAGTTGCTAGTTTATAGTTCTAAGGCCAAGAAAATGTCCCAGTTAAAACAAGTCTATAGAAATGTCCAATTTAAGGCATCCAGGTAAAGAAACCTTGGTTCAAGAAGACTGATGAAGTTCAATGTTTCTCTCTCAGCTGCAAGGGCACATGGCGAACATGGTGGCATCTGCTGGCTTTCTTGTGGCTCTACAAAAAGGAATTCTCTAAAATGTTTCCTCTTTTAAAGGATTCCAGTAAGGAACTCCACTTTCAGTGGGTGGAGACACACCTCCATGGAAATCATCTAATCAAAAGTTACCACTCACAATTGGATGGGTCACATCTTCATGGAAACAATCAAAATGCTCCCACCCAGCAATATTGAATGAGGATTAAAAGGCATGGCTTTTCTGGGGTCCACCACAGATTCAAACGGGCGCAATAACATATATACAAAGCAAAGGAAGAAAAAAGCAACAGTTTTCAAAACACTCTTCAACAAGCAGTTACAGGACAGGTCCCATAGTTTGTCATGGGCTGCCATATGATCCTCTCAGATTTTTCCTTCTAGCTGCTCCAGAATATAGGAGGCTAGAAGGAATAAATATTTTTTTATCATCACAATTGACTTGTTTCTCTTTTTTGTAAAATGTAACATATATACAAAAAGCAATAAATTAGTTGTAGAACATATTTCAGAGTTTGGCATGGGTTACAATTCCACAATTTTAGGTTTTTACTTCTAGCTGCTCTAAGATATTGGAGACTAAAAGAGGTATCAGTTTAATGATTCAGCATTCATACTCATTTGTTAAATCCTACCTTCGCTGTATAATTCCACCATCACCTTTGATTTTTCTATCCCTCTCTTTAAGGATGTTTGGGCTATGGCCATTCTAACTTTTTCATGTTGTAAGGGTCTGTCAGTAATATGGGGTAGGGAGATGGAACTATCTGATGTTCTAGAGAGGCTGGGCTAGGTTTCAGGACTTATCTGGTTCAGGGACCCATCTGGAGGTTGTAGTTTCTGTAAAGTTACTCAAGTGCCTGGAACCTGTGTGGAATCTTATATATTGCTCCAGGTGTTCTTTAGGATTGGCTGGAATGGTCCTGGCTGGGGTTTGGCAAGTTAATGATAGGTAACAAGGTCTAACTGAAGCTTGTATTAAAGCAACTTCTAGAGTAGCCTCTCGACTCTATACTTTAATACTTTATTAGTTACACATCTTTTCCCCCTTCGGTCAGGTTGAAATTGTTGATCCCATGGTGGGTTCTATATGTTTTTTAAACACATTTTTAGGGAATCTTATTAAGAGGTACAATGAAAAATAGGTAAGGCATGATATCCTAGCAATTTCTTAAAGGAGGAACTAAAAGTTAAAATTATGGCAGGTAGCAGAATGATGTATTTTAGGCACTGTCATTCTGATTTTAAAAAACATGGTAAATACTTATAGTTTTGAGTGAGTGGTCATTACTACATTTGTAGGAAAAATCTTTTATAGATCATTAGATATAATTGTTATCTGTGTTTGTCATCCATAAACCTTGATTTTTTTTTATATTTGTTTTGTTTCACAAATAAAAATGATTCAAATAGAAATTTAAGAAGACTGCTCCGTACCTCCCCTCTCCAAGAATACCCTTTTTGATCAAATCTATCAAAAAGGATAGCAGTGTGGCTGTTTATCATTTGATTGTAAATTTTGGTTTCTATTGACCTTCCTCACAGGTTTATGTTTGATATATTCAAAGATGTGAGCATATTTATTTAAAAAAATCTCACAAAACTCTCTAGATTTCTTTTTAAAGGGCCTTAAAATTAATTTAAGAAGAAATTATAGTGAAAGGCAATTGTTAGGCAAAAGCTTCAGAGGAAAAGAATGTACTATTTGGATTTAGACCCTTAAAACCAGACTTATTCCTATGAAAGGAAAAATGTTTTACCATGATAAACCTTACTTTTTAATATTGTGAGACGAGATGGGGTATTTGGAGTGAATACAAAGAAAACACTTCACACCAACACAGGAAACTCTTTTGTCTTTAATACTTATTATCATTCAAAAATGTATATACACATAGTTTATGAGGGAAAAAATTAAACAAGATGGATGGACATAAAAATACAACTAGAATTGTTGCTCCTCTCCCATTACCTAGAGGTAGTCACAGTTCACATTTGGGAATGGATCATTAAGACCTTTTCTATATACATACACATATTTACACAACACAAATGCAACTATTTTAAAATGAAAAATATGACCAAGTAGAATACACTCTTTTATAATATTTTTAGCCAGGTTTTTGAGGTATAATTTATATAGTAAAATTCATCCTTTTTTATGTACACAGTTCAGTTAGTTTTGTCAAATGTGTATAGTCAAATGTGTCACACAATTGAGATATGGAATATTTTTGTACTCCCCCACCCCCAAAGTTTTCTTTTGTCTTTTACAGCATCTTTATGGATAAATATTTATATACTTGTCTACATAACTTTGAAGGAAATATTTCTAGAAGTAGAAATTTTGGCTCAAAGTACATTCACTTTTAATGTTTTGATAAATAGTGCTAAGCTGACCCCACAAAAGGTTCTATCAGTTTCCATCTTACCAGTGGTATGTGAGAGTGTCTCTTCATCCTAAACCTTAGCCATACTGAATATTTTCAATCTTTAAACTTTTTGTCAGTTTGATTTATGAAAAATGATATTTTGTTGCTTGTGTTTGCATTTCTCTGATCCTCAGACAACTTTGCTATCCTTTAATATATGTATTAATCATTTGTAGTCTTTCACCTTTTCCTATTAAGTTGTCATTCTCTTCTTCTTTTTTACCTTTCTCCTCCTCCTTTTTTTTTCTATATTAATTTTTTTTAGAGAATCTTTGGATCTTTTAGGTATTACCTTTTTATTTTTTTCATTGCAAATTCTTCTCCTGTCCTGTCACTGCTCTTTTAATTTTGCTTAATGACACGTTCACTTTATGGATATTTTAAATAATTACATATATTGCAAGGTTGTTTTCTCTGCACCTGATCCTTGATTCTTGCTTAGGATGGGAAGACATTCCCCAACCCAAGGTTAGCGTAACATTCCCCTCTCTTTTATTCTGTTGTGTTTATAGGGTATTCCGGTTTAATAATGTGAGATGGGGAAAAGGCTATGTAGTTCCCAAACAGATACTGATTCTCTCAAGACATTTGTTTTATAGTTCATCTTTTCCCCACAGATTTGAAATGCCACCTTCATTGTATACTAAACTTTTATATATAATCTGGTCTGATTCTGAATGCTGTTTTCAGTTTCGTTGATCACTTTGTTCCCGGGCAATGTCACTTTTTAAAATGACTGTTCCTAGTGAAAATGGGAAATTTCTGGCTAAGGAAGATTTGATGATCTCTGCAGAAGATCTATTTTCAGATACATTCCTTATCTACCTTATTTATCTGTTTCAATGTTTTCTAAGCCTAAAGGCAGAGATCTGGGGTTACTCTAAGACATAAATGCACTTAAATTCTCATTTTAAGGCAAAGAAAATAATGGAAGTCTGTAGATATTGCAAAAGGTCAGTCAAGAATAAGAGACGCTGTGGAAATTCCTTGTACTGATTCAATGAACAATACAGGAAAGTTTTTTGCATAGTTAGGAACCGGGAATTGAACTCAGGTCTCCAGCATGGGAGGTAAGAATTCTGCCACTAAGCCACCATTGCACTGCCCAGGAAAACATTTTTTTCTTCCATATACTTCATTCGTAATTTTTGGTATTTGCCTTGAATCATGTTTTCTCCTTGGTCAGAATGCTGATGCTTCACTGATCTATGGAAAGCAAAATTACTCCACACACTGCAGTATTCCAGGGTTATTCTCTGCCCTTCAGTCCTGACCAAGGTTAAATGAGAGCAAGAGTCTTTGTTGTCGGTAAAGTACATCCTTCATGATTCCTTTAGCTCTGGAGATTTTCAGAAATTATGCTCATAGTCACGTTAGCTGTATTCCTTCATTTTGCAAGATTCATTAGGGGAGAGTCCTAAGGCTGAAGGATGTTCTTAAAATATTTTATTGACATGTATAACTGAGATTGCTTACTTTCAGCCAAAAGTATTATGAAATATAATTTGCAGAGGTAAAATGAATTGTTTTGAGCAGTACTTATCAAGATGGTAGTGTTAATTGCCTATGATCCATGTTATTCTGAAAAGTTTCCCTGAAATTTTAGTAAATATAAGCCCTCATTTATTTAGTATAGACGATGTCCTTAAGTTTATAATTATTTTTTCACTAGGAACAATTAATTTTTGATTTTCTGATATAACAGTCCTGTGGAATAGTGGAAAAGAGGAAAAATGTTAGTTTATTTTAAGGACAATTATTGGTGTTTCTAAGCATGGGGAGATTTTTTTTTATGGATTTAGATATTTTAGACTAAATTTGTAGTAATTCATTGCAATATAAATCCAACATAAACATAATCACAGTCAGTTTTATTATAACTCTACTCCATTTGTAACATATTCCTATTAATACAGATCATATCTAACGTGATATGGGATTTTCTTCTTGCTTTGCTGTTGTGTCAAAAGCTGCTTTAAGCATCAGAATTTTGACTATTCACAAATCTGAAATTAAATAAATTATAAAATTAGGTTTTATATTAGGCCAGAAAATTAAAAAAAATACTTGCTTAAAAAGATATTATTTTGTTTTCTGTAATTTTCAAACACAGATTAAGAGGTTAAAGATATTTAACCTTGTATGATATTAAAACTAAATGTGCGATTTAAAAGAAAAAAACAGTGTTTCATCATTAGGTTATCAAGTGCTAGAGGAATCTACTCTTCTGCTGTGTGGAGAAGGAGATTATACTTAGTATCTTGCTTTTTGCTGGAATCATCTTACCCTCTTAGTTCTTTTTCCGAATGTTCTGAGTGTTGAGATAAACTTTCCGTTGCAGATCTTCTAGACTCTCCTATTAACAAAGAAAAAATATGTATCAATTTAATGGTTTACCAATAGTATCGCTTACTGTTATTTTGAGCTTGAATCTGGAAATAACTTTTCAGGGATGTCCACTCTTATATATGTGCCACTGTGACAAATTGTATTGGCCAAAGATGGTCACAGTGATGGTTAATTTCAAGTGTCAACGTGACTAGGTCATGGGGTCCAGTTGTTTTCCTCACGCAAACGCTGGCCTGATTGTTATTTTGAGGCTATTTCATGAATTTAAATAATTGATCAGTTGATTGCATCTTTGGCTGATTATACTTACAATCAACAAAAGGAGATTGCTTTCAGCAATGTGAGAAGTCTCATCACATCAGGTAAAGGGAGAACTGATGATTTCACAGTCAGAAAGAAGGATTGTCTCTACTTCAGCTGGACAGCTTCTCTTGGGGAATTCATCGAAATCTTCATGAAAGTTCCCAACTTGCAGCCTGCCCCATGGAATTTGAACTTGCCAAGCCACATGAGCCAATTCCTAAAGTAAATCTCTCTCCCTCTCCCCTTCTCCTTTCCCTCTCTCCACCCCTCCCCCCACACACGTGTATATAGATATAGATAGATATCCTGTCATCCTGTTAGTTCTGTTTCCAAGGGAATCTTGACTAATTCACTCACTTTATATGTTCCTCTTCAATGTAACCTTATAATTTTCCCATCAAGAGGTGGAGTCAAAGTACCCTCCTGTTGAAATTGGTCTAGCCTTATAACTATTTTGTAATCAATAGAATGTGGAAGAAGTGAATGCAGAAAAGGCCATGTAGCCTCATTCTCTTTGGATATTTGCTTTGGAGGAAGCCATTCACCATATAAGAAGACCTACTACCTTGAGACTGCTCAGTTGGAGAGGTCATGTATAGATGCTCCAGTTTGAGTCCCAGAGCCCAGCATTTGAGTCATCCCTGCCAAGGCTCCAGTCTGTGAGTGACACTGTCTTCGATCCTTCCAGCTAGCCTATTGACCAGTCGTTCAATACCACTTAGTGATCTCAATTGATGCCCAGCCAAACCCTGCCTGAATTCCTGATTCATAGAATTCTTGAGATACAATAAAATGAAGTTGGACTGGCCAATAAGATGACGTATTAAAACAATAATCAGAATGAAAATGAATTTATACAGCAATATAAAGTTTATAAATAATGAAATCAAATAGGCGAAGTATAAATCCAAATAGATATGTTATTTTGTTAACTTTCATAGCTACTCATCAAACTGTTAACTTGAATCCACTAAGACTAATCTAATAAGATCCTCATTATCCCTGATTATGACAGGCCCCAGTTTCCAGGTCCCCCTCATTCCTTGAATTCTCTTTTTCATAGGACTTTGTACATTCCTTATTCTGTCCCTATCCACCACCCCACTACAACAACCAAAAGCTTTCCACTGCACCCTTTGGGATTTTTGGACCATTCCTTGAAGAACTCCCTATATTTCCTCACCATGTTTTCTGAAATTCCTTATACATTCTTGCTCTAACAGAAACTTGGTTTTTCTCTGAGTTCACTGCCAGCCAAGGTGCCTTTTTTGTTTGTTTTCTCAAGTATTCTTAGCATTGGACCTAGATATACATAGGTGTGTCTTCCTTAGTCCTTGTTATGCTTTCAAACGACTCATCTTCTCTCTTCATTCTGTTCCTAAAATTCATGTCATCAGATTATACATCAACTGTTCATCATTTTGCCATCTACTTCCAACTGGGATCATTATCAGTTGATTTTATAATTGGTTCATTGCCACTCTACTACTACTACTTTCTCAGTTTATCAGTTTCAATATAGAAGATTCTTCCACTGTTGACCTGCTGTCTTCTGTGGTCTTGTCCTTCACCCTACTTCAGCCGTGAATTCCCACAGTCATACCTAGACCTCGTCATTTCCAGCAACTTCAAGCCCCTGTCAATCTCTGTCTCTGGCATTCTACTACCCGATTGCCACCTTTTATCTTTCCAGGTCACTTTCTAGCACCCCAACCCCAACAGTCCTTCAGCCCCATTGGGACCTCCAGTCTCACCACATGTTCATTGATCCTCCCCATCTTGGTGTCTTCTCTTCCCTTCCTTATGTAACTTAAATTCTATGGCCACTCACTCCCTTGCATTTACCCTCAGCCCCCTTACCTTTTTCCCACATCGTCCTATTCAGTTGAAAAATACTCTAACCCTAGTTAAATTCAACACTCTGTCTATCCCTCTCTTGCACTGTATAACTAAATGTGGCTGGAGAAGGTAGGTTAACTGTTCTCACTCTAATTTCATGGCCAAAAATATTAGGTGGACATATAATGTTTTCAGGAAATCCAACTAATCCTTTGTAGTCCATTCATCTTTCCCTTCTTCTATATGAATGATTATTTAACTCTCTCTTCTATTTTCTCAAATCTCAACCCTCCACCTACATCATCACTTTCAGTTGATGATTTATTTCCCAGTTTCATATTTGGAAACTAAATCCAGCAGGAAATAACTTCCATAGACTCTATGGCAAGATTTGTCCACCTATCTGCTACTTGAATCTACCATCTTATCCTTCAGATTTTATTTTTCAGATCTCTATATATTTTTTCCTTCTTTCTCTAAAAAGGGTTATCTATCTAATGCATAAGAATAAACTCCAGGATAACTTTTCAACTCTGTTTGAAATCTCTCAGCCACTGAAACTTAATTTTTTCTCATTTCTCTCTTCTCCCTTTTGGTCAAGAAGGTTTTCTCAATCCCTTGATGCCAGGTCCCATCTCATCCTGGATTTCTGTCCCACGTTGCTAGGGAGATTTATACTCCTGGGAGTCATATTCCACATAGAGGGGGAGGGCAGTGGTTCACTTGCCATGTGGGCTTAGAGAGAGAGACCACATCTGAGCAACAAAAGAGGTTCTCTGGGGGGTGATTCTTAGGCCTAATTTTAAGTAGGCTTAGCCTATCCTTTGCAGGACTAAGTTTCATAGGGGCAAACCCCAAGATGGAGGGCTCGGCCTATTGATTTGGTTGTCTCCACGGCTTGTGAGAATATCAGAAATTCTCCAAATGGAGTACTTGAATCTATCCTCCTTTCTCCCCATTCCCCCAAGGGGACTTTGCAAGTACTACTTTATTCCCAGTCCAAATCACTCTGGGATTTATCAGGACATCATACTAAACTAACCTGTATAAACCAACAAAATCTCATGCTCTTTTCAAGTTTCCATGTACTTATGGTGTTAACTAAGCTGACCATACAAATTATATTAGGAATGCACTAGCCAAAATGTAAATTTTGCACCAAATAAACATCTTATCCAGAAGCTGAAGCTTTAAAATATGGCTGATATCATCCTTTACCCAGTCTTCTGATATCCTTAGTCCTATCCAGATCAGCTTCACTAATATATCTACTTGATTTCTGATCCCTTTTCAACTTTTTAAACAGTTCCTATATGGGGTACTGCTGACTTTAATAGCGTCAGAGCTCTAACTTTGAGTCTTAGGTGTCACATAAATATCTGAAGTTTCTGGGAAAGACCATGTTATATACAAACAGCTCAGCGTCTCAGAATTTAGAATTAACAGTTACACCTGCTGAATATATGTGGCTGCTGTAAGAGCTTACAATCTAGGACCCTTTACAAGAAGCCCCAACCTGATAACGCATGCATTTGACTTTAGTTCATTGAATTTTTATATTATAGTTAGTCCATATGATTGAAGCATAATATTTGTCTTTTTGTTCCTGACATTTCATTCACCATACAGCTCTTAAGGTTCATTCATCTAGTTGTGTGCCTCACAACTTCATTCCCTCTTGTGGCCGCTCAGTAGTCCATCATATGTATATACCACAGTTTCCCTTTCCATTCCTCAGTTGTCGTGCCCTTAGCCCATGCCATTCATTGTGGATCGAGAACACTGCTACCAGAAACGCCAGTGCGCAAATGTCGATTCATGTCCTTACACTCAGCTCCTCCAGGTGTACACTGAGCAACTGGGTTTTAGGATCATATGGCCATCCACTTATAGCCTCCTGTGGAACCACCACACTGTCCTCCAAGGGGCTAGCCCTCTCATTTCCCTATTGACAGTGAATAGGTACCTCTCCCTCTCCACATTTTCTCTAGCACTTGTTTCTCTCTGTTCATTTTTAAATAGTTCTATGCACACATCATACAATCCAGCCCAATAGTATAGACCTGCCTTCGCCACCATACACTATCTGACACATTTCCTTTTCTTTCACACAGAATCTATTCATAATTCCCCCACTTGTTGGGACCTGTTTTTTTTAAATAAAAATTTTTATTCTAGTAATATATATACACAATCTAAAATTTTCCCTTTCAACAACATTCAAGTATATAATTCAGTGCTGTTAAATATTTTCACAATATTGTGCTTCCATCACCACCATCCATTATCAAAACTTTATGATCAACCCAAATAGAAACTTCATATAATAAGCATTGTCTCCCTATTCCCTCCCTTACCCCATCCCATGGTAACCTATGTTATTCTATATTCTATATTCTGACTATAACCTATATTCTATATTCTGACTCTAGGAGTTTGCTTATCAGTGAGGTCATACAATATTCATACCTTTGTGCCTAGCTTATTTCACTCAACATGTTTTTAAGGTTCATCCATGTTGTTGCATGTATCTGAACTTTATTCCTTTTTATGGGTGATTAATATTTCATTGTATGAATATACCACATTCTCTTTATTCATTTATCAGTTAAATGACATTTGGGTTGCTTCCATCTTTTGGCATTCATAAATAATGTTGTTATGAACATTGGTATGCAAATGTCTGATCGAGTCCCTTCTTTCAAATCTTTTGGGTGTATGCCTAGTAATGGGATTGCCAGGTCATATGGTAATTCTATTCTAACTTTCTGAGGAACCTCCAACTGTCTTCCACAGCAGCTGCACAGCAGCTGCACCATTATACAGTCCCATTAAGATGGAATGAGTGTTCCTTTCTCTGCGTCCTTTCCAACACTTGGAATTTTCCAATTTATTTTAACAAAACATGAGCCACGCTAATTGTTGTAAAATGGTATCACTGAGGTTTTGATTTGCATTTCTTCAGTGGCTAATGACATGGAACATCTTTTCATGTGCATTTTAGCCATTTGAATATCTCCTTTGGAGAAATATGTATTCAAGTCTTTTGCCGATATTTAATTGTTTTTGTCTCTTTGTTGTTGAGTTGTTGGATTTGTTTATACATTATGGATATTAAACCTTTATTGGAAATGTGGCTTCCAAATATTTTCTCCTATTGAGTAGGTTGTTTTTTCACTTTCATAATAAAGTCCTTTGATGGGCAAAAGCTTTAAATTTTGATGAGGTCCTTTTCATCTATTTTTCTTTCATTGCTTGTGCTTTGGTTGCAAAGTCTAAGAAACCATTTCTTAACACAAGGTCCTAAAGATGCTTTCCTACATTTTCTTCTATGTTTTTTACAGTTGTGGTTCCAATATTTAGGCCTTTGATCCACTTTCAGTTAATTTTTGTATAACTCAAAAATTATGATGTGAAATAGAGATTCACCTTGTTTATTTTGCATAAGGACATCCAGTTTTCTCAGGATCATTTGTTGAAGAGATTATTTGTTCCCAGTTGAGTAAACTTGGCACCCTTGCCATAAACATGAGGGATGATTTATGAACTCTCAACTCCATTCCATTGGTTTATATGTCTGTCTTTATGTGAGTACCATACTGTTTTGATTACCATGACTTTGTAATAAGTTTGAAGATCAGGAAGTATGGTCCTACAACCTCTGTTTTTCCTTTACAAGATGGCTTTGGCTATTTGGGGTCCCTCACCCTTCCATGGAAATTTGATGATTGACTTTTCCATTTCTGCAAAGAAGGCTGTTGGAATTTTGATTAGGATTGCATTGAATCTGTAATATCACTCTAGGTAGAATTAATATCTTAACAGTATTCAGTCTTTCAATCTTTGATCTTGGAATGTCCTTCCATTTACTTAGGTCTTCTTTGATTTTTTTGAGCAATGTTTTGTAGTTTTTTCACATACAAGTCCTTTACATCCTTGGCTAGATTTATCCCTATATATTTGACTCTTTTAGTTGCTCTTGTGAATGGAATTTTTTTCTTGATTTCTTTTGATTGTTTATTACTAGTGTATAGAAATACTATTAAATTTTGAGTGTTGATCTTTTAACCCTGCCACTCTGCTGAATTTTTTTTTATTAGTTCCCGTAGGCTTCTTGAGGATTTTTCAGGTCCTTCTGTACATAAGATCATGTTATCTGTAAATAAGGAACGTTCTCCTTCTTCCATTCCAGTTTGTATGCCTTTATTTCTTTTTCTTTCTTAATTGCTCTGGCTAGCACTTTCAGCACAGTATTGGTTAACAGTGATGAAAGTGGGCATCCTCATCTTGTTCCAGATCTTAAAGAGAAAGCTTGGAATCTTTCCACATTAAGTAGGAAGTTAGCTGTGGGGTTTTCAGATACCTTTTATAATGTTGAGGAAGTTTCATTTTATTCCTAGTTTTATAAGTGTTTTTATCAAAAAGGGACTGGATTTTGTCAACTGTTTTTTCTTCATTGAGATGATCATGTAGAATCCCTTGCATACTGGGATAAATCTCACTTGTTCAGGGTGCATATATTTTTTATACATCCTGTCGGGTTCAGTTTGCTAGTACTTTGTTGAAGATTTTTTACATCTATATTCATAAGAGATACTTGTCAATAGTTTCCTTTCCTTGTGTCTTTGTATAGTTTGTTGTGAAGGTGATGATGGCATCATTGAATGAGTTAGGGAGTATTCCTTCCTTTTCAATTTTTTTGGAAGAATTTAAGCAGGATTGGTGTTAATTCTTTGAATGTTTGATAAAATTTCTTCATGAAGTCATCTTATCCTGAGCTTTTCTTTTTTGGGAATAAAGACATTGATAACTGATTCAATCTCTTTACTGTTATTGGTTTCTTGACTCTTCTATTTCTTCTTGAGTTAATGTAGATAGTGTGTTTCTAAGAATTTTCCCATTTCATCTATGTAATCTAATTTGTTGGCATTCAGTTGTTCAAAGTATCCTTTTATAGTCCTTATATCTTTGGGGTCAGTAGTAATGTCCTTTTCATTTCTGATTTTAGTTTTTTGCAGCCTTTCTCTTTTTCTCTTTGTCAGTCTAGCTAAAGGTTTGTTGATTTTATTGATCTCTTCAAAGAACCAACTTTTAGTTTTGTTTAATTTCTTTATTGCTTTTTCCCTCTATTCCATTTATCTCTACTCTAATCTTTATTTTCTTCCTTCTGCTTGCTTTATTTAGTTTGTTCTTTTTCTAGATCTTCTAGTTTTGATGTAAAGGCTCTGATTTGAGACCTTTCTTATATATATTTTCTAATGTTTTTATTGTAAGCATTCAGAGATTATAAATTTCCCCCTCAGCACTGCCTTTGTTGCATTCATACATTTTTGTACTTTGTGTTTTCATTTTTCTTGATTTATTTCCTAATTTCTCTTTGGCCCATTGGTTTTTGAGTACACTGTTTAAATCCCACATATTTGCAAATTTTCTATTTATCTCTCTGTTATTTATTTCTTGTTTCATTTCTTTAGTGTCAGGGAAAGTACATAGTATGGTCAATATTTTTAATTTATTGAAAATTTTTGTGTCCTAACATACAGTTTATTCTGGATAATGATCCATGTGTAGGAAGAATGTGTATACTCTTCCTTAAGGTGGAGTGTTCTACATATGTCTGTTATGTCTAGCTGGTTGCTCTAGTTTGCTAGCTGCTGGAATGCAATATACCAGAAATGGAATGGCTTTTAAAAAGGGGAACTTAATAAGTTGATAGTTCACAAGGCTGAGAAAATGTCCCAATTAGAACAAGTCAATAAAAATGTCCAATCAAAGGTATCCATCTAGGGAAAGATATCTTGGTTCAAGAAGGCCGATGAAGTTCAGGGTTTCTCTCTCAAGTGAGAAGGCACATGGTGAACATGGCGTCATCACCTTACTTTCTCTCCTGGCTTTCGGTTTCACGAAGCTCCCCAGGAGGTGTCTTCTTTCTTCACCTCCAAAGGTCTCTGGCTGGTGGACTCTCTGCTTCATGGTGCTGCAGCATTCTCTGCTCTCTCTGAATCTCCCATTCTCCAAAACGTTTCCTCTTTTATAGGACTCTAATAAACCAATTAAGACCCACCCAAATGGGTGGAGACATGTTGTCACCTAATCCAGTTTAACAACCACTCTCGATTATATCACGATCATCCAGGGAGATGATCTGATTACAGTTTCAAACATACAGTATTGAATAGGGATTATTCTACCTTTATGAAATGTGATTTTGATTAAAACATGGCTTTTCTAAGGGGCATGCATCCTTTCAAACCAGCACACTAGTTAAGAATATTCAAGTCTTCTATTTCCTTATTGATCTTCTTTCTAGATATTATGTCTGTTATTAGTGCATTAAAGACTCCTGCTATTAATGCAGAATGGTCAAATTCTCCCATTTAATGTCAGTATTTTCTTCATATATTTGGACTCTGCAAACATATTTATAATCATTATTTATTTTTGTTAAATTGACCTCTTTATCAGCATATAATGATGCTCTTTGACCCTCATAACAGTGTTTGACTTAAGGTTTATTTTGTATGATATTAGTATAGCTACGTCAGCTGTGTTTTGGTTACTACTTACATGGTATATATATTTTTACCATCTTTTCACTTTCAATTTATTTATGTCTTTGGATTTAAGGTTCATTCTTGTAAGCCACATATAGTTGGGTCATGTTTATTTTTATCTATTCTGCAAATCTCTGCCTTTTGACTAGGAAGTTAGTGCATTTACATTTAAAGTAACTACTCACAATGCAAGCTTTCTTCTGCCATTTTGTTCTTTAGTCTTTATGGTACTTTTTATGTATTTACACTTTAGCACCTATAGGAATTAAGAAGAGGAGTTACATAACAAACAATACAATACAATAATCCTGGCATTTATAATTACCCATATAGTTATCTTTACTGGAGATCTTTATTTCTTTATGCTGCTTTGGTTCACTGTCTAATGTCCTTTCCTCAGTCTGGTGAATTTCCTTTAGCATTGCTTGTAGGGCAGTTCTAGGGGTAATGAATTTCTTCAGCTTTTATTCATCTGGGAATGTCTTAATCTCTCCCTCATTTTTGAAAGAAAGTCTTGCTGGAAATAAAATTCTTGGTTGGCACATGTTTTCTTTTGCACTTTAATTTTTTACCACTGCCTTCTTGGTTTCTGATATGAAATTGGCACTTAGTATTATTGAGATTACATTGTACATAGCAGGTTGTTTTTCTTTTGCAGCTGTCAGAGCTTTTTCTTGACGTTGACATTGGTTAATTTGATTATTATTTGTCTGGGCATGGTTCTCTTTGAGTTTATCCTGTTTGGATTCATTAAGTTTCTGGAATGTTCATGTCCTTTGTTAAATTTGGAAAGATTTTTTTTTTGCCATAATTTTTTTGTATATTCCTTCTATCCTTTGTCTCTTTCTTCTCCTTCTGGAACTCCCATAATGAATATATTGACATGCTTAAGCCTCTTAGGCTCTGTTCATTCTCTTTTATTCTTTTTTCTTTTTGTTTTTCAGCCTGAATAATTTCAGTTGTCCTGTCTTCAAGGTCTCCGAATTTTTCTTTTGTCCTCTCCAATCTGTATTGAAACAGCATAGGGAATTTTTCATTTCAGTTATTGTGCTCTTTAACTGCAGTATTTCTCTGGAGAGATTCCCATATTTTTCATTCATTGTTTTCCTCATATCCCTTAGTTCTTTCTTTGTGTTTTCCTTTATCACCTTGAATGTACTGAGGATCATATTTTTAAAGGGTCTGTCCAGGAAGTTCAAATTCCAGTCCTTTTTTGCTGATGGTTTCTCAATTTTTATCTTGCTCCTTTGCATGAGCTATAATTTCCTATTTCTTTGTTTGTCTAGTAATACTTTGTTGCACACTGTAAATTTTAATATTTTAAAGTGCTAACTCTAGGATTTAATCTCTGGACTGTCCCTTAAATTTTTATTCAGATATGAAAGAGATTTTCTTGAATGGCAAGAGCTAATCAAAACCAACAAACCAAAGCAAAAAAATGACTGCCTGCAAATTGGCTCTGATTTGGCTGGTGGTTTCCTTCAGCGTTAAGTCTCCCAACAGGTAGGTGAGTCTGAGTCCAGTGGGAAGTGTAGGACCCTCTCCATCTTATCTGAGCCTGCCTGGAGCCAGAAGGGGATAGCCTACTTCTTTTCCTGAGCTTGTGCTTGCTAGAGGATTTAAGAGTTCTATATTTACAGTTTACAGGAGTTATACTGGAAGCTCCATCTACTCCCCTTTAAATAAACCTCTTTTCCCTCCTGGGTGTTCGCTTGAATTACTTAATGCAGGTAGTCCTTTGCTCCAGATGCTTCAACTTACCTGTTTCTTACACTGTCCCAGCTTTCTGCAAGTGGGTTCTCTGTCCTCCAGACAAACTCTGGGAGGGCAAACCAAGAAATATTCTGGCTCAGTCTCTCACGCTTACCTGCAATAAATTGGTACTGACATCTATGCTTCCCAGTATTAACACAAAGGCTATTCTGCTCCCTCTGGAACAGAGGGACCCAGAATGGAAGTATAGGTGCATCCACCTAGTATCGTAGAGGGAATAGGTGAGGAGACAGCAAGTGTACCAGGGGCTTCTTCTATGTTTTCTGAAGCTGGATTTTCTTACTTCAGAACTTTTTTGTTGTTTTCATCCTTTAACACTTTTCAAATAAATTTGAGGAAAGTTACTGTCTTCACGATTACTCTGCTGCCTTTGCCAGAGGACAGTTGGAGCCATGGCTACCCTCAGAACCATCTGCAGTAGTGAGCTGAAGTAGCTGATCAGAAGTAGAGATCTGGGATCAGACCATCCATGCACCCTCAGGACTAATTCTTTATGTCCCACCCTTGTACCCGCAAGCTGTTCCGGGTACCAGAGCTCGTCTCCACTGCCACTGGCCCGGATGCTGGTGGAAGCGGGATGGTAGCTGCTTCAGAGGAGATGAAATTGACTGATCTTTATGGCAATTTCCCAGTTTCTTCCTCCTGCACTTCCTGGGATGCTGCACAGTATTTCCCCGGAATTTGGAGTTTCCAAGTGGTTCATTCAGATAGTTCCTGCCATTTCAATAGCTGTTTTGACGAGCTATTGAAATAGCTCCTGGTGGGTTCCACCCCATCATCTACCCACAATCTTTTCCCTCATTTTGACTCTTAATCAAGGTTTTGCACTGAGTCTGACTTAGGGTGTGATTTGTGTTGGATTTTAAGGAAGCTAGAATATTGGGACCAATATCACTCCAGCAAGGCAGGTGAAAACCAAGAAAGAGTCAAGAGGGTTTTATTTCTTTAAACTGTTTACTATTTTAGTAGACCTAGGCACTTCTCCACCGCCAGTACTAAAGACTTTCAAATGGTAGAGTCTCTTAAGTGAACAATGAAAAGAGCTCATTTATACCATCACTCACCCTAAAGAGCAAATAGCATGTCAGCAAATGCTGAATAAACCCAATGTCCTATGCCTTTATTTGAAAACAATGGAATATACATTTTAAACAATACAGTATTATATATAAATTAGATTTTTTAAAATGTCATCTGTAGAGAAGTATGGATTGAAATGGAGGAGGTACTACCTGATAGTTTGGTGACTGGAAAGATGAGAGAATTTTTATAATTTTAGCATGCAAAACATTTTTAGTGGTCTTATTCTAGAAAGGGGTAAATAATAATTCATGCATAAAGGTTGTGTCAGAGTTTATAGACTAGACCTCTGGTAATGGATTCAGCCTTTCCCCAACAAATCAAAAGTATTGTTGTATGCTCACATGAATATACAGTAGTCATTACCTTAAATTTAAAACTCACTATAAGCAGCAAACACACAGAGCAGGATATGAAGGCTGTATTGTATCAGTGTGGTCTGCAGAGAATTTCTTCATATGGTTTTTGCCTTGTTGAAATATGTGTTGCAGTTCAAAGCTAAAGGGATTACTTTTGAATAGTCATCACAGAGGTTGATTACATTCGTATATCATATTTAGCTGGACCCTGCAGGCTATTATTCCATTAGCTATGCTGGTCCTGCTATTGTCAAAAGTTGATCACCTAATGTTAAAAGACTGTGCTTTTCCTTGACCTTATCAAAATGACTCAAAAGGTTTTGTTAAAGAATAAAACTCAGATTATGTTTCATGAAACTGATTAAGAATGAATACTATGTGCAAAAATGTTCATATCTTATGGATCTTACCATTTTGTCATTATTAATGGTAAAATTATATTTTGATTTCATAGTTCAGCACATTTTACTTAAAGTCTTAGAGTCAATTTTAGTAGAAATAGTCCTTTTCTCTTGATGATAGTAACGAGTCTCAGGAACTGATTCCTGAAAAGAGAACAAAAGTCTCTCCCCATCCTCACCATGTATATGAATGATGTAAAATTATCATAATAGGAGTATGTCTGATATGTCAATGTTAACACATCTACACCAGCCTAATTACAATATGGTTTTATAAGGCCATCATACTGGGAGAACACAGAGCTTTATTCGAAGAAATAGGTATATAAATGAGAAATTTATCATTCACGATTGATAATCAGAAAATTACTTCTAAATAAATAAATACATTTAACTGCTTATTCTTTTGACAATGGTTGTGTAATTTCAGTCATTTAAGCACAACAGTGGGAAAATTTTAAATAAAAGAATTAAAATACATTTTTATAAACCCTGAATCCCATTACCAATAAAAGGCGTATTTAGATAAGCTTTATTTTACTCTATTTTATTATGAGTTTGCCACAAATAAATGACCAAATGAAAGTATATCTTTGCAGAAGATATTTACAAGTATGACTTTATAATTTAAAATAATCTATTTAAAATTTTCATTAGAATCACATTACAAAAGCTGTCCTTTGGGAACAAAGATGATTTTAAATCTCTCAATTGAACTCCTAAGGTTTGATTACGTTCCCAGAAGTGGTGTGATGGATTGACATAGACTCATGTGCACTCTTTGGCATGCCCACCCTTGTAACTGATGGTGTGTAAAATGGCCAGTCAGGGATGCAGGCTGTGATCCTGGAATGCAGCCAGGTACTGAATTTTGGCCTCATTTAGCATTGTTCTCTAATCAAATGAACTTTCCAGCAAGTGGAAGTTTCCTAATATTTCTCGTACTTGCTTGTCTCTAACCATCCCACTTTATAGCTCAGAATAGAGGAGGAGTGTGTATCAGACAGGAGAAAACAGATGGCACATTCAACCGGAATTAGGAGGAGATTTTAATGAATGGTCCATTAAGAGATGAGGATGGGGCTAAGGAACTAACAAGAGATGCTGAGGCACCCAGGGACCAACAGTAGAGAGATGCTATGCCTTTATCATCCTTATTGCTTCAGGGTAAGGGGGAGAGAATGGTGCTATTGGACCCTGAATGAGCAATGGGGATTTAGAAGGGGAGTTACCCAATAAGACCCCTCTCCCTTCCTAAACTCTGAATTGCTGGTGACTCCCTTGGGCTAAACCCAACCCAAGAAGCCAGAGGGCAAGTAAGCCTGCATGATGCAGTCTGCAGTCAGCCTTTGGGGACACAGAGCAGAGAAGGTGGGAGAATGCACCTTGGAGTGTGTGTGTGTGTGTGCAGCAAACAACAGATAATCATATAGTGCAATGCCATTTTTCAGCAAAATTCAGTCATGTGAAGCTTGGTTTAAGCATCAATATATTTAATGTTGGCATATTATTTGGTGCTTCTTTTCCTTTTCCTGTTCTCTTTCCACTTACTTTCCTTTTTAAAGAATACTGATTTGTCATTCATGGCACTTCCTATCGCTCAAGTCTCTAAAAATTTTATGAACCAATGCTTGACATTATAGAGTAAACCTCACTTTACCAAAAAAAAAAAAAAAAAAAATACGTGAGTATTCTTGGTAATACATTCTTGCCATTTGTTGTTAACAAACAGAAAAAATGGTCTATGCTCTATCTATGTTTTAAAGCCGAAGTCATGATCTGGTAATTCTATATCTGATGGCAATAGTCAAGAAGGCCTTTTTTTTTTTTTGGCATGTGGAGGCTCTGGGAATCAAACCCGGGTCTCCAGCATGACAGGTGAGAATTCTAACACTTAGCTACCTTTGTCCCACCATAGTCAAGAAGACTTTTGACTACTTGAGTTAAAGTAAACATTTCAGGCAGGAGACATCTTTCAGGTCAGGTAGACTCTTAAGTGTCTAAGAATGAAATGTGCTTTTTCAGATTCTATGTCTGGCATACAGGAATTCCCTTTACAAAGGCTTCTGTTGATAAAATTATATGAGGATCAGAAATATATTATAATTTAAAATTGTACATGTGTTTTTCATTAAGCACCATTTTCTAAAATAGATGCAATAGAAAAAGACCTGGATGAAGCACAGAAGATATGTCCATACTTAGAATTACAATACTTTCTTCTGGGTGGCTAAACTTTTAATGAGAGTACTAGATTTAGGGCTATTAATCTATTTAGATACCAACATGAATAAATATAGTGTGTATGTATTCAAAATATTCCATTTATTTCTCCTACTGTTGCTACATTACAAATACTGCATTTTTCCATTCAAAATGGAGGAATTTGAATCAGATTACCCTCCTGCCTGAAACAAACCCTCCTCCCCACCAAAAAAGAATCATCAACTGAATGAAATGTAAGAAACAATGATTTTAAAGACACTGGACATCAAGACAACAAAGGCCAGTGATTGCACAATGACAGGAACAAATTACATGAGCTCTTGACTATTATGGCTCAGAGAAGGGAAACTGAGGTGAAGCCCAGTAGACTCCTTGAGTTGAGAAGATGGAGCTTAAGATTCCAGGGAAACAGAATTTGCAACTAGTGTGCCAGAGAGAAGAATGCTGCACAGAGAGAGAACTATGAAACTCTGTAGAGAGTTACCCTTGAGTATTCCGTAGAGTATGGATCAAAGCATAAATGTGAAGAAACTACCCAAAAACTGGAGAAAGAACCACCCAAAAGGATTTGAATGAACAGCATGCATGCTCACACAAGGCTGGAAATAGTGCCTGTTTTCAACAGCCAGATTGGAAGACTTCATAATTCATAGGGCACTGGGTACAGGACTCAGAAGGGTCTTGCCTTGGAAGTGAGGAATAATTATTCTTAGACTAAACTTGGCTCTGGCCTGACCTAATGGATCTTACAAACAAAACTGGAAGGGATCAGACTAGTTGTTAGAATTGGGAATAAAGGTGTTAAAAGTTACTATAACTGTTTTTCAGTCAAAAAAAATTAAGTAGAGACATGGAAGATATAATAAGGACCCACATCGAAATGTCAGACTGAAAACTACAATGTCTGAGATAATAAATACATTGGAAGGAATTAGCAAACAAAGAGAAGATTGATGAAGTTGAAGACAGAGTAGTAGAAAATATCCAACATAAAGCAAAGAAGAAACAGAATGAAAAAGCTGCACAGCATTAGTGAGTAGTGGGACACCCTCAAGCAGCCTAATGCATGTATTACTGAAGTCCCAGAACGCAAAGAAACTATGGCTGAAAAATTTCCGATATTGATGAAATCCATAAACCCAAAGATCCAAGAGCTCAACAAACCCTGAACTCAAGAAACTTGAATACACCAAAGGTATATTATAATAAAGAGGAAAAATCTTAAAAACAGCCAAAGGAAAAAACACTTTATATACAGAGGGATGAAGAAAAGGATGACAACAGTTTTCCCAACAATTATATATGAGAAGACAGTGGACTAGTATCTTTAAAATACTAAAAGAAAAAAAAAATCATCAAATCTGGAATTCTATACCCAGTGAAAACATGAAGGCAAGGGTGCATGAGTGTTCAGTGATAGAACACTCACTCCATGCGGGAGACCCAGGTTCAATTCCCGGGCCATGCACTCTGCCTCAATTAAAAAAAAAAAAAAAAAATGAAGGCAAAATAAATGTCTTTTTCAGGAACAATTTAATCAGCAGCAGACATGCACTACAAGAAATGTTAAAAGAAGTCCTTCAGTAGAAGGGAAATGACACCAGATGGAAATCTGGATCTATGCAAATGAAGGAAGAACCTCAGAAATGGGAATTAGCTGGGTAAATAAAAAAATACATTTTTTATTATTTAAATCTCCTTAAATGATATTTGACTGCTTAATCAAAAATGATCATATAGTGTGTGATTTATAACATATTTAAAAGTAAAAGTTATGATAGCAGTAGTGCAAAGGCTGGGAAGTGAAAAAGGGAAGTATGGCATTCTAAGTTTCTTGTGCTACGCATGAAATGGGGTGAAGTCACTTGACAGCAGAGTGATAAATGAAAGTTGCGTGCTGGTCATTAGTTTTGTTTTACATTTTAGTTTATACTTTTCCATTTTACTGTTTTAGTTAAAAGGAAAAAAGCCATGAGATTTGAAAATCAATTAACATTCCTCAATTCTGAAAATGAGAAATGAGAAACTGAGAAATCTCTAATTTAAACATTCATTTTCAAACCTACCCTTGTCATGCATTTCCCTGAACTTGAGGATGAATTAATGAATTCAAAGCATTAACTATTTCTTTATCACCCCATTCTCCCTGCAAACTTTTTATCTTCGGCCAGATTCTGTAAGGTATATGTAATATGAGCTTAAATACTAACAGAAATACGAATTTAGATTTTTTTTCTGCGGCTTAAAAAATGAGAGTTTGTAAAATACACAGCTCCATCTTCTCTTCATCAATATGCTGCTTTAGAACAGAAACTTTTATAGGAAGTAATGATTTTTTTTTTTTTTTTTTTTTGGTACGGGCAGGCACCGGGAAATGAACTCGGGTCTCCGGCATGGCGGGTGAGAACTCTGCCTGCTGAGCCACTGTGGCCTGCCCAATAATGATTTTTTTAAATGAACAATCTAGATACGTTAAGATTAATATTTTTGTAAAAATTGAGTTTTCTAATATATGTTAAGATTTTCAAAGAAAAAATGCTGTATATATGTAATATCTAGTCCAAATACAAGATAAGTAATTATGTTCCCTGTCAGCAGCAAAGTAGTTTCTAGAAAAATATCTTATTTTTAGGATCAAAATAATTACCCTAGCAAAAAAAAAAGAAAGAAAATATTTTAGGTCACTGATAAGATACCCTTTTAAATCTTCATAAGAATGAATGCATCTATTTAATACAACAACCAGAGTGATTAGAAAATGTAAAACAAAATACCATTTCCCAGATGATCTATATGTTTGCTATTCAAAGGGTGGTTTTCAAAAGAATGGCATCAGCTTTGCCCAGAACTTGCTAGAAATGAAGACTTTCCAGACCTCATAAATCAGAATCTGCATTTTAATAGGATCTCAACACAATTCGTTTGCACGTTAAAGTTTGGGATCATTGTTTTACTTTTATTTATACTTAAAATTTAACGTAGGAGCAAAACAGCATGCTTGGGAGGAGAGGCGGTGTAGCTGTTTGAGGTTCGTTCTGTTGTAACCCTTACCTCATAAGTAAAACATGAGTAAATTTCCATGGGTGGCGCAATCGTGGCTCAGTGGCAAGAATTTTCGCCTGCCAAGCTGGAGACCCAGGTTCAATTCCCAGAGCCTGCCCAAACCAAAAATAAGTAAATATCCATGGATTAAGAAATTATTTTGCACTAGAGACTATTTAAACATTGCAACCACTCCATGCTGTAAGTGTTGTTACTCCAGTTTTACAGACAAGGAAACCAAAGGTTGGAGAGACTAATTGCACAGTATTACCCGGGTGATAAGCAGCCGGGTGGAGATTCAAACTTAGGTTTATCTGCATTCGAAGCCCATGCTCAAAATTTCTATACCCATTTTCACTTCAAGGAGTTCAGAAGGAAGGCAAGTAACAAGAAAGGCTCTTTGAAAATGCTCAATGCATTGTGTTAGGCCTGAGAGGCTTATTTATTTATTTCTTACTTTGTGGAGAATTGCAGTGGCAAGCCTATTTAGTTCTTAATCAATGTTTGTCTATTTAATTTCTTCTCTTCTAGAGACTGTTTCTAATGTAGCTGATAAAAGAAATCGCCACATTTGCCAAGGATGTGTCTGAAGAGCACTAATCGGACATGGAGGCCATGATAACTGAGCTTGGACTAGTGAGAAACCTAAACCAGGTTTCCATCGTGTGAGTTGTTGCCTTTATTTCATTATACTTTGACTCAACCCCTAATGGATTCAGTTTCATAAAGTCAGAAAAAGAGGAAAAGAAAGCAATTTATTCATGTTTTCACTGGAGCTCACTGCAGACATGAAATTTCTCTAAAAATGCAAATCATTCGGTACCACACAAGTGAAACTGGGTAGCTAAGCTCTTAGAGACAAGCTCTTTCCCAGGGCTAATGTTTTTATGCCCAGTGATTGAATAAATCGATCCATTTATTACAACATCTTCACTTCAGTTTTTTCTCCCTAGATAAATGTATGTAAAGGTACTAGAGGACTTTTCTTCACTACTAAGAACATTGATTACACATGTTAATTTGGCTTTTAATCCTAAATATATCAAAATAAATACCATAAACAAGAGTAGAATAAATCAATACAGATTTGTTCAATATCAGATTGATCAAAAGAGGATTTAGTGAAACTCCAAGATGAAAAATATTAATGCACAAACTAAGCCCTAACTAAACATCTGAAGTCATATTACAGCCCTAACTTATGTAATAGGACTTTAGACAAGCTCAGTATAAAGCTGAGAAAAACTATTTCTGAAAACAGAAATGGTGCACTTTTGTTGCATTAAAGAAGAATCCCCAGAACGCCTACCTATCCAAGGTATTTAATATGAACATTCCTTTTTAAAAATTTTCTTGTCTTTTTTCAGCCATTCTTGTTAATTCATGGGGCACCATATCACAGATGGCATTTTTTTTAATGTTACGTATAGCAAAAATTACACTTAAAATGTGTAAGGTTGATCATAAAATATAGACAAAACAACACTCTTAAAAGCCAAGATACAAGGAAAGGCTATCAGTCAGTCTTTTCAGGGAAGGTGAGGACAATGAGAATTAAAAATCATACATGAAGGCAGCAGCCGACCCGCCCACCCTCCTCTCCCCTCTTCCCCCTCCTGCTCCGGCGGCTCTCCAACCACCACCGTGCCCTCTTCCGCCTTCACCGACTCCTCCGCCACCAGCCTCGACAGCCTTGCCACCCTTACCTTTCCTCCTCCAGAGCAGCTACTGGGGGAGTGGAGACAATACAGAGCAGCTCCCGGAGATCAAAAAACGGCATACCCCATCCTGGAATGGCTGACTGTCTGGGAGAACCAGCTCCGGTGAGATCACCGAGGGGCGCGGGTTTTCCTGGGAGGGACGGCAAGCAGCCAGAGTCCCTCCCTTCCTCATTCCCAGGCCAGCTGGCAGAATTGGGCAGGCGGTCCCCTTGGGCCGCAGCAGCTGGTGCCCCCACCACGCGAGGCCCCCTGCACCAACTGAGAGAGTTGGGTCGGAAATCCCCAGACTGCAGAGAACGGTGACCAGGGGGTCCCTTTCAAACACGTGACAGTGCACTCTCCCGGGCTGCACAGCTGGCGCCCTTCCGCCACGCTTGGCGCCCCAGGCCACTAGGAAATTCGGTCGGGCGCTCTCCCGTGCTGCAGCGGCCGGCAACCATCCCCATGTTCGGACCCCCAGGCCAGCTGGCACTCTTCCAAGACACTTTGGCTGCCAAACCTCCCCTACAGCGATAGTTTTCCAGAGTTAAAGGACCCACAGCAACTTTTACCGGTGGAACCTGTAGACAAACGTGTGCCACGAGCGCCAACTACTGGGCAGGATAAGAAAAACAGAACCCACAGTTTTCATAGAAAAATTTTTTAACCTGTGGGGTCCAACACCCAGGGAAATCTGACTAAATACCCAGATGCCAGCAGAAGATAACGGATCACGCTCAGAAAATTGAAAATATGGCCCAGTCAAAGGAACAAACCAATAGTTCAAACGAGATACAGGAGCTGAAACAACTAATGCTGAATATACGAACAGAAATGGAAAACCTCTTCAAAAACGAAATCGATAAATTGAGGGAGGACATGAAGAAGACATGGGCTGAACATAAAGAAGAAATAGAAAAACTGAAAAAACAAATCACAGAGGTTATGGAAGTGAAGGATAAAGTAGAAAAGATGGAAAAAACAATGGATACCTACAATGATAGATTTAAAGAGACAGAAGATAGAATTAGTGATTTGGAGGATGGAACATCTGAATTCCAAAAACAAACAGAAACTATCCGGAAAAGAATGGAAAAATTCGAACAGATATGAGGGAACTCAAGGACAATATGAAGTGCACAAATATACGTGTTGTGGGTGTCCCAGAAGGAGAAGAGAAGGGAAAAGGAGGAGAAAAACTAATGGAAGAAATTATCACTGAAAATTTCCCAAGTCTTATGAAAGACCTAAAATTACAGATCCAAGAAGTGCAGCGCACCCCAAAGAGATTAGACCCAAATAGGCGTTCCCCAAGACACTTACTAGTTAGAATGTCAGAGGTCAAAGAGAAAGAGAGGATCTTGAAAGCAGCGAGAGAGAAGCAATCCATCACATACAAGGGAAACCCAATTAGACTATGTGTAGATTTCTCAGCAGAAACCATGGAAGCTAGAAGACAGTGGGATGATATATTTAAGTTACTAAAAGAGAAAAACTGCCAACCAAGACTCCTATATCCAGCAAAATTGTCCTTCAAAAATGAGGGAGAAATTAAAACATTCTCAGACAAAAAGTCACTGAGAGAATTTGTGACCAAGAGACCAGCTCTGCAAGAAATACTAAAGGGAGCACTAGAGTCAGATACAAAAAGACAGAAGAGAGAGACATGGAGAAGAGTGTAGAAAGAAGGAAAGTCAGATATGATATATATAATACAAAAGGCAAAATGGTAGAGGAAAATATTATCCAAACAGTAATAACTCTAAATGTTAATGGACTGAATTCCCCAATCAAAAGACATAGACTGGCAGAATGGATTAAAAAACAGGATCCTTCTATATGCTGTCTACAGGAAACACATCTTAGACCCAAAGATAAACATAGGTTGAAAGTGAAAGGTTGGGAAAAGATATTTCATGCAAATAACAACCAGAAAGAGCAGGAGTGGCTATACTAATATCCAACAAATTAGACTTCAAATGTAAAACAGTTAAAAGAGACAAAGAAGGACACTATCTACTAATAAAAGGAACAATTAAACAAGAAGACATAACAATCATAAATATTTACGCACCGAACCAGAATGCCCCAAAATACGTGAGGAATACACTGCAAACACTGAAAACGGAAATAGACACATATACCATAATATTTGGAGACTTCAATTCACCACTCTCATCAATGGACAGAACATCTAGACAGAGGATCAATAAAGAAATAGAGAATCTGAATATTACTATAAATGAGCTAGACTTAACAGATATTTATAGGACATTACATCCCACAACAGCAGGATACACCTTTTTCTCAAGTGCTCATGGATCATTCTCAAAGACAGACCATATGCTGGGTCACAAAGCAAGTCTTAACAAATTTAAAAAGATTGAAATCATACACAACACTTTCTCGGATCATAAAGGAATGAAGTTGGAAATCAATAATAGATGGAGTGCCAGAAAATTCACAAATACATGGAGGCTCAACAACACTCTCTTAAACAACAAGTGGGCCAAAGAAGAAATTGCAAGAGAAATTAGTAAATACCTCGAGGTGAATGAAAACGAAAACACAACATATCAAAACTTATGGGACGCAGCAAAGGCAGTGCTAAGAGGGAAATTTATTGCCCTAAATGCCTATATCAGAAAAGAAGAAAAGGCAAAAATGCAGGAATTAACTGCCCACTTGGAAGAACTGGAGAAAGAACAGCAAACTAATCCCAAAGCAAGCAAAAGGAAAGAAATAACAAAGATTAGAGCAGAAATAAATGAAATTGAAAGCATGAAAACAATAGAGTAAATCAATAAGACCAGAAGTTGGTTCTATGAGAAAATCAATAAGATTGATGGGCCCTTAGCAAGATTGACAAAAAGAAGAAGAGAGAGGATGCAAATAAATAAGATCAGAAATGGAAGAGGAGACATAACTACTGACCTCACAGAAATAAAGGAGGTAATAACAGGATACTATGAACAACTTTACACTAATAAATACAACAATTTAGATGAAATGGATGGGTTCCTGGAAAGGCATGAACAACCAACTTTGACTCAAGAAGAAATAGATGACCTCAACAAACCAATCACAAGTAAAGAAATTGAATCAGTCATTCAAAAGCTCCCTAAAAAGAAAAGTCCAGGACCAGACGGCCTCACATGTGAATTCTATCAAACATTCCAGAAAGAATTAGTACCAGCTCTCCTCAACCTCTTCAAAATAATCGAAGTGGAGGGAAAACTACCTAATTCATTCTATGAAGCCAACATCACCCTCATACCAAAACCAGGCAAAGATATTACAAAAAAAGAAAACTACAGGCCAATCTCTCTAATGAATATAGATGCAAAAATCCTCAACAAAATTCTAGCAAATCGAATCCAACAACACATTAAAACAATTATACATCATGACCAAGTAGGATTCATCCCAGGTATGCAAGGATGGTTCAACATAAGAAAATCAATTAATGTAATACACCACATCAACAAATCAAAGCAGAAAAATCACATGATCATCTCAATTGATGCAGAGAAGGCATTTGACAAGATTCAACATCCTTTCCTGTTGAAAACACTTCAAAAGATAGGAATACAAGGGAACTTCCTTAAAATGATAGAGGGAATATATGAAAAACCCACAGCTAATATCATCCTCAATGGGGAAAAATTGAAAACTTTCCCCCTAAGAACAGGAACAAGACAAGGATGCCCACTATCACCACTATTATTCAACATTGTGTTGGAGGTTCTAGCCAGAGCAATTAGACAAGAAAAAGAAATACAAGGCATCAAAATTGGAAAGGAAGAAGTAAAACTATCACTGTTTGCAGACGATATGATACTATACGTCGAAAACCCGGAAAAATCCACAACAAAACTACTAGAGCTAATAAATGAGTACAGCAAAGTAGCAGGCTACAAGATCAACATTCAAAAATCTGTAGCTTTTCTATACACTAGTAATGAACAAGCTGAGAGGGAAATCAAGAAACGAATCCCATTTACAATCGCAACTAAAAGAATAAAATACCTAGGAATAAATTTAACCAAAGAGACAAAAAACCTATATAAAGAAAACTACAAAAAACTGCTAAAAGAAATCACAGAAGACCTAAATAGATGGAAGGGCATACCGTGTTCATGGATTGGAAGACTAAATATAATTAAGACGTCAATTCTACCTAAACTGATCTACAGATTCAATGCAATACCAATCAAAATCCCAACAACTTATTTTTCAGAATTAGAAAAACCAATAAGCAAATTTATCTTGAAGGGCAGGTTGCCCCGAATTGCTAAAAACATCTTGAGGAAAAAAAAACGAAGCTGGAGGTCTCGCGATGCCAGACTTTAAGGCATATTATGAAGCCACAGTGGTCAAAACAGCATGGTATTGGCATAAAGATAGATATATTGACCAATGGAATCGAATAGAGTGCTCAGATATAGACCCTCTCATCTATGGACATTTGATCTTTGATAAGGCAGTCAAGCCAATTAACCTGGGACAGAACAGTCTCTTCAATAAATAGTGCCTAGAGAACTGGATATCCATATGTAAAAGAATGAAAGAAGACCCGCATCTCACACCTTATACAAAAGTTAACTCAAAATGGATCAAAGATCTAAACATTAGGTCTAAGACCATAAAACAGTTAGAGGAAAATGTAGGGAGATATCTTATGAATCTTACAACTGGAGGTGGTTTTATGGACCTTAAACCTAAAGCAAGAGCACTGAAGAAGGAAATAAATAAATGGGAACTCCTCAAAATTAAACACTTTTGTGCATCAAAGAACTTCATCAAAAAAGTAGAAAGACAGTCTATGCAATGGGAGATAATATTTGGAAATGACATATCAGATAAAGGTCTAGTATCCAGAATATATAAAGAGATTGTTCAACTCAACAACAAAAAGACAGCCAACCCAATTACAAAATGGGAAAAAGACTTGAACAGACACCTCTCAGAAGAGGAAATACAGATGGCCAAGAGGCACATGAAGAGATGCTCAATGTCCCTGGCCATTAGAGAAATGCAAATCAAAACCACAATGAGATATCATCTCACACCCACCAGAATGGCCATTATCAACAAAACAGAAAATGACAAGTGCTGGAGAGGATGCGGAGAAAGAGGCACACTTATCCACTGTTGGTGGGAATGTCAAAGGGTGCAACCACTGTAGAAGGCAGTTTGGCAATTCCTCAAAAAGCTGAATATAGAATTGCCATATGACCCAGCAATACCATTGCTAGGTATCTACTCAAAGGACTTAAGGGCAAAGACACAAACAGACATTTGCACACCAACGTTTATAGCAGCGTTATTTACAATTGCAAAGAGATGGAAACAGCCAAAATCTCCATCAACAGAAGAATGGCTAAACAAACTGTGGTATATACATACGATGGAATATTATGCAGTTTTAAGACAAGATAAACTTATGAAGCATGTAATAACATGGATGGACCTAGAGAATATTATGCTGAGTGAGTCCAGCCAAAAACTAAAGGACAAATACTGTATGTTCCCACTGATGTGAACGGACATTCGAGAATAAACTTGAAATATGTCATTGGTAACAGAGTCCAGCAGGAGTTAGAAACAGGGTAAGATAATGAATAATTGGAGCTGAAGGGATACAGACTGTGCAACAGGACTAGATACAAAAACTCAAAAATGGACAGCACAATAATACCTAATTGTAAAGTAATCATGTTAAAACACTGAATGAAGCTGCATCTGAGCTATAGGGTTTTTTTTTACTATTATTACTACTTTCATTTCTTTTCTCTATATTAACATTTTATATCTTTTTCTGTTGTGTTGCTAGTTCCTCTAAACCAATGCAAATGTACTAAGAAACGATGATCATGCATCTATGTGATGATGTTAAGAATTACTGAGTGCATATGTAGAACGGTATGATTTCTAAATGTTGTGTTAATTTCTTTCTTTTTTTTTTTGTTTTTTTCTTTCTTTCCGTTAATAAAAAAAAAAAATCATACATGAAGACTCCTGTGATGCCACTTAAAGCAACTCTGGGCCATTACGGCATGTGTTTAGTAGAACCCAAGTGACAACCAATTGCTCAGTAGACGTTCTTGCACAAATGTATTTTTTATTTAACTTTTATAGTAATGAATGAAACAGAGATTCATGTTGTTCCACTCTCAGAAGGGCAGGAGCTTGGAAATGCTTTTCCAATAGTGGGTTTAGTTTTATGTTGAACATACACTATGTCTGTCAATTGATAATCCCTATTCATTTGTCATTCATTCAACTTTCAATCAATAGGTAATCATTGAGCACCCACCAAATGAAAAACATATGTATGTGAGATGGTTGCCAGGGAACGGTTTGTAGCAGTACTCAAATTAACTGGATTCAGGATTACATGGTTGGTGGGGGGTGAGGGGTGGGAAGGGCTGGTGGTGGTTTTAATTTGCAATCATGGCGTAACTCTCTGGATTGGAAAACGGCCATGTATGAGATAGGCTAGTAGGGGACACAGAGTTTCATAACAAATGCCAAGACTTTAACAAAATGCAAGTAAATGTGTTTTACTACTTGTCCCAGGATACTTAAACTTTTTAAGTTTTTCACAAGTAGAATTAATTCTTTGATAACATGATTGATGGGCCAAAAGATTTGGAAGGCAGAGAATCTGTATTAGAACATGTCTCCTGTTGTAGTTTGCTAGCTGCTGGAATGCAATATACCAGAAACAGAATGGTTTTTAAAAAGGGGATTTTAATAAGTTGCTAGTTTTCAGTTTGAAGGCTGAGAAAATGTCCCAATTAAAACAAGTCTATAGAAATGTCCAACGAAAGGCATCCATCCAGGGAAAGATACCTTGGTTCAAGAAGGTTGATGAAGTTCAGGATTTCTCTCTCAAGTGAGAAGGCACATGGTGAACACAGTTAGGGCTTCTCTCTCAGCTGAAAGGGTACATGGCGAACATGGCGTCATCTGCTAGCTTTCTCTCCTGGTTTCTGGTTTCATGAAGCTCCCTGGGAGGTGTTTTCCTTCTTCATCTCCAAAGGTCACTGGCTTGTGGACTCTCTGCTTCGTGGTGCTGCAGCATTCTCTGCTCTCTCTGAATCTCCCCCCTTTCTCCAAAATGTTTCCTTTTTTATAGGACTCCAGAAACTTATCAAGATCCACCCAAATGGGTGGAGACATGTTGTCGCCTAATCCAGTTCAACAACCACTCTTGATTAAATCACATCTCCAGGGAGATGATCTGATTACAGTTTCAAACATACAGTATTGAATAGGGATTATTCTGCATTTATGAAATGGGATTTAGATTAAAATAGGGCTTTTCTATAGGACATACATCCTTTCAAACCAGCACATCTCGTCAACATGCACATGTTATACAACTGTGCATGTATTTTGAGTTCTGGATAAGCAGAAGTCACTTTACAAAACTTTTTGAGGTTTGGATTTAGATATGCAATCACTATTTCTTTGTAGTCTTCAGATTTCAGACTTTTCAAAAAGTAATATATTTGCCCTGGTATCTTCAGTACCTTGCATGATGCCTTACAGGTAGTACATACTTAATGTTTTCTGAATGAACATATTTTGTAGCTTATGATTTACTTTAGAAAATGTGACACCATAAAAGACTGCCTGGGACTTGGTAGATGACCAATAAATACTTATGAAAGACAGAATGAATGAATATGACTACCCTTGAAAGTTTAGATGAGGGCAGGAGAGAAATATGTCTCTCCAGCAAGATCTATTGACAGCTGTTTAATGAGTACATAAAAAGTACCCAGGTTTTAAGAACTGGTTTTCCTCTTGAACATATTACTTGCTCATCTTAAAAGTAACTTTTAGTCCATAACTCAGAAGTGTTTCAGAGAAGAAGTGAGATGTTTACATACATTTTCTTAAGACAATTCTTGAACTTTAAAGAAGTACTTAAACTTTTCCTTCCTGTCTTAATGAGAGAAGATTTCAATTACACAAATTATCTTAATTCTCATGGAGTCAGTTGTTTTAAAGAGCAAATGTTTTAGGTTCCTCGGCTGCTTAAGTAAATATCATGAAATAGGTTGGGTTAAACAATGTAAATACTTATCTGCCTAGAGTTTTGAGACTGGGAAACTGTCCAAATCAAGACACCAGATTGTGGTGAACTGAGGTTGGCCGGTCCGTGGCTTCTCTATCACATGGCAAAGCACATGGTGGCATCTCCTGGTTTTTTTTCTTTTTTTCTGGGTTCCGTTTCAGCTTTTTGTTTCCTGTGGCTTTCTTTCTCGCTGTTTAGATTTCATTCCATTGATAAGGACTCCAGTAATAGGATTCAGACCATTCTAATTGAAGCGGGTCACATCTGAACTGAAGTAGCCTTATCAAAAGATCCTACATACAGTGGGTTCACCCCCACAGTAATGGATTAAATTTAAGGAACAAGTGCGTCTGGGGTACACACAGCTTCTAACCACCGCAGCAAAGACAATACCAAGTCACCTTCTCCCGATGCATTTAACGTCACTGGTGTACAAATGGGCACAGAGGGGAGACGGGAGAAAGAAGAGTAGAGTTGAAAGATTATTTACTGCACTAATAATCTTTTCCTTTCCACTTTACCTGCTCTGGCTCATTGCACTGTGGTTGGGAAGAATAAAGGTACTGTACCTTCAAACTCACTGTATGTGGAAAGATATCATATAAACCAGACTTTAATGAATTGGAAGATATAAGAATTATAATCAGGTGCTAAAAGTCGCTGAAAAAAGATTACTTTTATGGCTGATCCCATGGGATGGGATTAAACTGAAGAAAATTTTGATTTCATCTCTGAAAAGCCAGTTATGCACACACACATATACCTTTCAACAAGGTGTAGATGGAGGGATGGATGGATAGAGAGAGCATCATTCTTACTGTATTTATCTGACCTAAGAAACTGGGAATAAAAACCCAAATGCCCTAATGTAGTTTAAAGTTGTGTTGACTTATTCTAGCATAGTATAGCATTGCACCCCACATATTGACAAAGTAAAGTAAATTACCTGTAATTCTGTAGAGCCCTTTATATTTATACACCTAAACCTTCTATTTAAAAAATTTCCCTGACGCTGTCTCTGCCTTCACATCTCCCACTCAGTAATCTCTTACTCTCGCTGACCTGTTTTCTTGTTTTAAATATTGCCATAAAATTTCTATTTCTCTTTGGCACCTGTTATCTTGCTCGGAGTTCAGTGATAATTTTGCATTAAGATGGTATAAGAACAACATACCTTGAATGGTGTTGAAGAGAAACTACTGCTTAGTGCATATGGCTGATGACTCTGTGGGGATACCTTTTCTAAACAATAAAGTATAAACTTAGTGTAGTAAAGGGATTGAAGCTTCAGAAAGTAAATCAGATAATCTCTTTGCATTGACATTATTAAAGAGGAATAACATTATTTAGAAAGAGTAAAAAATATTCGGTCCTAAGAATTTCATAATTATGGCTTGAATGGGTAATGCATGCACATGATATAACTGTTTAAAAGAGTGTACTGTGAAAAATCTGTTTCAAATCCTTGAGCCTCAGCCACCTACTTCCTTTCCCTAGAAGGGACAATGGTTACTGTTTTTTTTTGAGTATCCTTTCAGAAGCTCTACATGCGTATATACAAACATAAAGGAAGTATATATCTATACCTGTTTTTAATTTTATGCAAATATCAGTATACTATACATATAGTTCTATACTTCATTTAAAAATAAACAGTTTATCTTGGATATATCATTTTCTTTTAGTATATATGGAGTAGCTTCGCTAATTGGTACATAATATGTAATATGGATGTACCATAATTTAACCAGTCATTAAATATCCTTTTGAACATTTAAGTAGTTTGCAATCTTTTATTGTAACATTACTGTAAATTAATCCTTTTTCATTTGTAAGGCTTTTGTATTTGCATGTGCTTTGATTTGGATTGTTTTTTCCCCCAATATTCTTATGATCTGCTCCCTTACCTCATCTAGGTCTCTCCTGAAATAGTACCGCCTTTGAATAGTCTTCCCTGTCCATTCTATCTAAAATAGAATTACCCCACTCCATGATTCCCTGTCTGCTATAGTGTTTTATTTTTTTATAACACACTTGCCTACTGAATACTTTATTACGTATTTAATTTTCTAGATTTCCCTCTACTGAATAAGTCAGGGACTTTGTTTTCTTTGCTGCTGTATCCCCAATAAACTTGGTGAATGCCAGACACATAGAGATGCTTCGTAAATACCTTTTTTTTTTTTTTTTGCATGGGCAGGCACTGGGAAACGAACCCGGGTCTCCAGCACAGCAGGCAAGAACTCTACCTACTGAGCCACTGTGGCCCGCCCAGTAAATAACTTTTGGATGGACAGATGAATGAATGTTACTTTACATGTTGGATAAAAATTGAATTACTTGGTCAAAGCTTTGTGCATTTAAAATTTTGATATTGCCAAACTACCCTCCCTAGAGGTTCTATCTATTCTTTCAGCAGCATTACATAGAGCCCCTGCTCAACAACACAGCATGGTATCAGCCTTCTGCCGATCTGGTAGCTGAAAATTTGTATTTTTTTGTATTTTTAATTTGCATTTTTCTTATTGTGACTGCCATTCAGCCTTTTTTTTAATGTTAAAATGTACTTTTCAGTAAATTGTTCATGTCCATTTCTCTTTTAAAAACTGGGCTGTTTGTGTATTATCTATTGATTTGCAAGTTCTTTATATGTAAAAGAGATGAATTCTTAATGACATTGCAAGTATTTTCTTCAAGTTAATTTCTTACGTTTTTAATTTAGTTTATGGTGCCTTTTGCCAGGGGGAAATGTTTTATTTTTATGAAGCACTGTCATTTTTTTTTCATTTCTATGTTTTGTGTATATATTGAAAGGTGTTCTGTAATCCAAAATTGTTTTTAATTTTTTCAAGTGCTATCATTTAATATTTTATGGTATTATATTTTGTTTATTACTAGTCTTTGATCCATCTAGAATTTATTTTCATTTAAAGAATGAAGTAACAATATAATTTTTTTCTCATTTTGTTATCCCAACAGCATTTACAGATAACCCATATTTTGCCAAGTGGTATATGGTATCTCTTTTACCAAGCGGTAAATCATATACTAATTTTATGCTATATTTTGGTCTATTTATGGACTTTATATATTTAATAATTGATATTTTATGGATATGTCAATACCATATTGCTTTACTTACTATAGGTTCCTTATATGTTTTAATATCTAGTAGGACAATAACAAACCCTTTACTCTTCTTTTTTAAACATTATTTTCTTGGCTATTTTTCCAAACTGTGTAGTTTAAAATGATTTGTTCTCTGTCCTATAATTTTTAATTCATCTTTTCCAAATATTTATATAAATAGATTTATACCATATGTAGGTTTTGAGTCTTGCTTAATTTTTATTTCGCATGATGCATTCAAAATTCAATTATGTTGTTATGGAAATCTGTAGATCATTCCTTTCCATCACCATTGCACGAATGCACCAATATTGTCTGTCCATTCCTCAGTTGAGGGACATTTGAATTATTTCGATTTTGGGGGATTACAAATAAAGCTGCTATAAACATTGCAACATGTTTTGTGTAATCATATGTTTTCATTTTGTTTGGGTAAATAACCATAGGTGGGATTTCTGAATTGTATAGTTGAAGTATAAATTTCACTTTGTAAGAAACTGTGTGGGCTTGAAAAATTTATGAACCCCAGAAAAGCCATGTTTTAATCCTCATTCAATCTTATAGAGGCAGCTGTTTCTTTAAATCCTAATTCAACATTGTAGGAACTTTGATTAGATTATCTCCACAGAGATGTGGACCTCCTTATTCGATGTGGGTCTTAATTAGTTTAATGGGATCCTTTAAATGGGGAAACATTTTGGAGAGAGTCAGAAACAACAGAGCTGACAGTAACTTCAGAGCAGAGCTGACACAGATGCAGACATGTGGAGAACAGAGACACAGACGTTTGGAGATGCTTGGAGTCCAGCAGACTTTGCGATGAGATGTTAAGCAAGCCAGAACTTGGAGAGAGCCAGGGGAAGCCAAGAGATGAAAGCAAGCCCCAGAGAAGCAAAGTGAGGAACCTCACAGGACAGAGGCTGAAGGCCTCTGACTACCCATCTGACAGAGGTGTCCCTGACCCATCGGCCTTCCTTGAATGAAGGTATCTTTTCCTGGATGCCTTAGTTTGGACATTTTTATCAGCTTAGAACTGTAAACTTGTAACTTATTAAGTTCTCCCTTTAAAAAGTCATTCCACTTCTGGTATATCACATTTCAGCAGCGCGCAAACTAACACAGAAACTATCATTTTGCATCCCCAGCAGCAATGTATTAGGGTTCCTGTGCATCCTTGCCACACATTTGGTATGGTAAGTTAAAAAAATTTTTTTAGTCATTCTTATAGGCATATTGTGGTGTCATTTACATTTCCTTACTGACTAATGATGTTGAACACCTTTTCATTTGCTTATTTGTTATGTGTATGCCTTTTTTTTTTTTTTTAACATGGGCAGGCATCGGGAATCGAACCCGGTTGGCATGGCAGGAGAGCATTCTTGCCTGCTGAGCATTGTGGCCCGCCCTGTATGCCTTCTTTAGTGAAGGTTTTGTCTAAACCTTTTGCTTATTTTAAAAATTAGTCTATTTGTTTTCCTATTGTGTTGTGAGAGATCTTCATGAATTCTGGATACAAATCCTTTATCAGATACATGTATTGTAAGTATTTTCTCCCATTCTGTGGCTTATCTTTTCAACCTCCAATTTTGTTCTTCTTTCTCAAAATTGTTTTGGTGATTCTATTTTCTGTATATATAAATTTTAGAGTCAGCCAGTCTATTTCTACAATAAATCAAATAGAAATTGCATTGAATCTGTAGATTAGATTAGTTTGGGGAGAACTGATGAACACGGTATATGTCTCTTCATTCTTTTATTTACATTTTCTTTGATCTCTTTAATCAGTGTTTTACAGTTTTCAGATAATAGCATATTTTACAAGATTTAAACTTATGTTTTTCCTTTTTGTTCCCTATTAATGGTACTTTAAAATGTTCAATTCCCATATTGTATGGTCTCTTAGAAAATACCTATAAGAAGATTATGGACTAGATTGTAAGCTCTTATAGCAGTCACAATTAGTCTGGAGCTATAAATGTTATTTCTAGATTTTAAGAGGCTGTGCTATATAACCTGGTATTTCCTTGGAATTTTGAGTACCTTTGTGACACTTAAGACTCAGAGTTGGAGTTCTGCAGCTCTGAAAGCCAACACTGTTACATACAACAACTGTTAAAGACATTGAAAGAGAGATTAGGCTTCAACCAAGCTAAGAATGAAGCTTACTGGGTTGGGACTAAGGTGAATCAGAAAAGGGGTAAGACGACATTGTCTGTATTTTAGAATACCTACTGTTTGCGACTAAAGGAAGAGAGGTTTATTTTGTCCAAAAGCTAAATTTTCTATAGCATATAGTCTAACTGCTTTTCTGGACAGATCATTTAAAGAACCCAAACACATGGAGCCCAGAATGGGAATGAGGGCTTTTAATTCTGTATAGCTTAAGGTAATAAATCCCAGATTATGTTGGGTAAAGCAAAAAGTATTGGCAAAGTCCCTTGAGGGATGGGAGAAAAAATATGGAACTATTAAGCTTTATCACTAGGGAAATCGCTGATACTGGCTTTTATTATTAGGGACTCCGAAGTCAATAGGTCAAGTCCTTGATCTTGAGATTTGCTCTTGTGAAGCTTATTTCTGTAGCAGAGAAGCTAAGCCTACCTATAACTATGCCTTAGAGTTACTTCCAGAAAACCTCTTTTTTGCTCAGATGTGGCCTCTCTCTAAGCCCAACTCTGCAAGTAAAACCATTACCTTACCCCCCCTACGTGGGACATAGCATCCGGGGATGAAAATCTTCCTAGCAACGTGGGACATTACTACCAGGGATGGCCCCAGCACCATAGGATTGACAATGCCTTCCTGACCAAAAAGGAGAAAAGAAATGTAATAAAATAAGGTATCAGTGGCTAAGAGAGTTCAAATAGAGTTGAGAGGCTACTCTTATGCAAGCTTTAGCTAGATATTGCTAATTACCACAGTTTGCCAAAACTCAAGTCACACCATTCCTTTTAACCCTAAAGAACACCCAGGGCTCTATCTGAGATTCTACAAAAGTTTCATGTACTAAGATTACTTTCCAGAAATCTTCAACCTGCAGATGGGTTCCTAGGTGAGATAAGCCCTGAAACCCAGAGAGGTTAGCCTCTTCAAGAACATCAACTAGTTCCATCCCCCTATCCCATATTATTGGCACCCTTTCCAACATGAAAAAGTTAGAATGGGCTGTTCTAGTTTGCTAGCTGCCAGAATGCAACACACCAGAGACAGATTGGCTTTTAATAAAAGGGGATTTATTTCATTAGTTCTTCAGAGGAAAGCAGCTAACTTTCAATTAAGGTGCTTTCTTATGCGGGAAAACACAGGGTGATCTCTGAGGGCCTTCTCTTCAGGCCTCTGGGTTCCAACAACTTTCCCTGGGGTGATTTCTTTCTGCATCTCCAAAGACCTGGGCTGAACTGCAAGCGCTGAGATGAGGTATGCTGAGCTGCTTGGGCTGTGCTTCCTTGAGTTCTCTCATTTAAGCACCACCCAATTAAATCAAACATCATTCATTGCAGCAGGCACGCCTCCTAGCCGACTGCAGATGTAACCAGCAACAAATGAGGTTCACACACCATTGGCTCATGTCCACTGCAATAGATGTAGGCACCTTCACCTGGCCAAGTTGACAACTGAATCTAACTACCACATGGGCATAGTCCAAATACCTCTGAAGAAATATCAAAGGAGAAGGAGGAGTTATAACAGAGAAGATAGAATTTAACAAATGAGTATGACTGCTGAACCATTATATTGATTTTATTTTAGTCTCCAGTGTCTTAGAGCAGCTAGAAGGAAAAACCAAAAATTGTGGAAAGTAGTCCATACCAAACTTTGAAATCTGTTCTATAACTTCTTATTACAATGTACTTTGAAATTCATTGCTTTTTTGTATATATTTCACAATAAAAAATGTTTAAAAAAATTCCAATTTCCAAATGCTCATTGATTTTATATTGTGTGTGTGTATGATTAATTTTGGTATATTGACCTTGTACCCTGTCGCCTTGCTAAACTCATTTATTAGTTTGAGCAGCTTTTTTTGTTAGATATTTTGGAATTTTCTTTATTAAGAAAATCATGTGCCTGCAAATTGACAGAGTTTTATTTCTTTTTTTCTAATCTGCATGCCTTTTATTACTTCTCATTGCTTTATTGCACAGACTAGTACCTCCAGTACAATGATGAATGAGTAGTGAGAGTCAGCATCCTTGCCTTTTTCCTGATGTTAGGAGAAAAACAGTCTTTTCCCATAAACTATATGTTGGCTGTACTTTATGTTGGCTTTTAAAAAATAGATGTCTATATTCAAGTTTACTGAAACCTTCTGTTCCAAGTATTCTGAAAATTTTTGCCATAAATGGTTGTTGAATTTTTTTGAAATGATTTTTCTGCACTTATTGAGTTGATCATATTGCTCTTCTTCTTTGGTATATCGATACGGTGAATTATACTTACACTGAATTTTCGAATGCTGAACCAGTCTTGTATTCTCTCAATAATTGCTATTTGGTCATTATGTATTATCTCGTTAATTTTTTTCTAATATTTTCTTTTGGATTTCTGTGTCTATGCTCAAAAGGGATATTGGTTGATAGCTTTCTTTTCTTGTAATGGCTTTGTGTGACTTTAGAAACAGGGTACTTCCGTTATCATTAAATGAGTTGGGGAATGTTCCCTCCTATTCAATATTTCAGTAAAAATTCGTGTTGAACTGGTACTATTTCTTTATTAAATGTTTGACCGGTAAAGCCATATGGGTGTGGAGTTTTCTTTGTTAGAAGGGTTTTAAACCATGAATTCAGTGTTAAATAGATATAGGCTCAGGTTATCTATTTCTTCCTGAGTGTGCGCTGGTTGCAGTAAGTCTTCACCTGCGCCTTGTATGCCACATGGCTGCCCTTCCCCAGTGACTTAAGGCTCTTGTTCCCTGGAGAAAATGGGGGAAAAGATTTCAATGGGGCTTTGCACTTTTCCAGCTGCAGCTGCTATTTCCATACTCCATGGTTTCCACAGGCTCTACCCTCTCATGTTAACCCACCTTTGCTCTTTAGAAATTCATTAAAATTTTTAAAGCTCTTCTTACCAGTGTGTATGGCATCTGCCTTGTCTGCTTCAGATGTCTGCTTTTGCTTCATTCTGTCTTACATTTACAGCATCTGTCTTAGAGTTTGGTTTAGTTGGTCTCAGATCTCTGACGGGCTCGAGAAAAGTTTGGTTTTGCATATCATTCAGTGTTTTTTGTTGTTGTTACGATGGGAATGGCACTCTTTACAGCTTTCTATATTTAAGCAGACACTAGAAGACAATTATTATATCTTAATATTTTACCAAGCCATTTCAATAAGTTCTCTCTTTTTTGTTGTTGTTGGACTTTTATTTGGGAAGGAATACATTGAATTATAGGCACTTGAGAAAAACTTGAGGCCATGATGTGCCTTTGGGGAAGATGATAACTTACAGACCCCTGACCCCCTTCTGAGCTTATAGGAATTGTCTCTTTCTCTAATATTCTTTTTATATTTTAATATTTTTATTGAGAAATCTTAACATCTTTAGAGCCCATCCATAGTACACAAACAATGGCTCACAACATCATTCACATAGTTATATAATAATCACTGTGGTCATTTTTAGAACATTTGTATCACTCCAGAAAAAGAAGTAAAAAAGAAAAAGAATTCATACATCCCATACTCCTCCCTTTCATTGACCACTAGTATTTCAATCTTCCCAATTATTTGCCCTTTTATCCCTCCTATTATTTGTTTATTTTATCCTTATATTTTTACTCATTTGTCCATACCCTGGATAAAAGGAGTGTCAGACACAAGGTTTTTACAATCATAAGCCACACTGTAAAAGCTATATAGTTATTCAATTGTCTTCAAGAATCAAGGCTACTGGAACACAGGTCAACAGTTTCAGGTATTTCCATCTAGCTACTCCAGTACACCATAAACTAAAAAGGGATATCTATATATGCATAAGAATAACCTCTTGCCTCTGTTTGAAATCTCTCAGCCACTGAAGCTTTGGCTCATTTCTCTCTCCCCCTTTTAGTCAAGTAAGCTTCCTCAATCCCATGATGCCAGGTCCCAGCTCATCTTGGGAGTCCTGTTCCACATTGTCAGGGAGATTTACACCCCTAGGAGTCATGTCCCATGTAGTGGGGAGGGCAGTGAGTTCACCTGCTGAGTTGGTTTAGAGAGAGAGGCCACATCTAAGCAACAAAAGAGGTCCTCTGTGAGGTGACTCTTAGGCTTAATTATAAGTAGGCTTAACTTCTCCTTTGCAGGAATAAGTTTCATAGGGGTGAATCCCCAAATCCAGGGCTCAGCCTATTGAACTGGTTGTCTCCACTTCTTGTGAGAATATCATGAATTCCTCAGATGGGGAAGTTTAATATTTCTTCTTTTCTCCCCATCCCCCAATATACTTTTGAAATACTTTTTTATTCTTTGCCCAAATGATTCTGGGATATATCTAGGCATCACACTAACCTGTAAAAACCAACAAGATCTCATGCTGTGCCAGTTTGAAAGTATTATGTACACTAGAAAAGCAATGTTTTAATCCTGATTCAATCTTGTGGGAGCAACCATTTCTTTAATCCTAATTCAATACTGTAGATTCAAAACTTTTGATTAGATCATCTCCATAAAGATATTGTGGATGTGACCTTTAATTAGATTGAGATGTGACCCCACCCATTCAAGGTGCGTCTTGATCAGTTCACTGGAATCCTTTAAAAGAATTCTCTCCACAATTTTAGAGAGCCAGAAACAACAGAAGCCTTAGAACCAACAGAGAGAGCAGATGTAGATGCTTGGAGAACAGTTGCTTCAGAGAACAGAGACATGGATGTTTGGAGATGCTTCGAGCCCAACAGACATCACCATGACAAGTTTAGCGAACCAGAACCTGGAGAGAGCCAACAGTTCCTGCCCATGAAAAAAAAATCTGTTGGAATGTGTGCTTTCAATTCTTTTGGATATTTCCCTAAAAGTGGGATTGCTGGATCATGCATTAATTCTATACTAAACTTTCTGAGGAACTGTCAAATTACCTTTCACAGTGGCTGTATGATTTCACATTTCTACCAACAATAAATGCATGTTACTATTTCTCCACATCCTCTCCAACACTTGTAATTTTCTGTTTTTTTTTTTAAATAGTAGCCATTTTAGTGAGTGTGAAATGATATCTCATTGTGGGTTTGATTTGCATTTCCCAGATGGCTAATGAAGAATACTTTTCACATGCTTTTCGTCATTTCTGTATCTTCTTTGAAGAGATATCTATTCAAGACTTTTGCCCATTTTTATTTTATTTTATTTTACATGGGCAGGCACCGGGAATCGAACCCGGGTCCTTGGGCATGGCAGGCAAGCATTCTTACCTGCTGAGCCACCGTGGCCCACCCTTTTGCCCATTTTTAAATAGAGTTGCTTGTCTTTTTGTTGTTAAGTTGAAGGATTTCATTACATATTTTGGATATTAAACCTTTATTGGATCTATGGTTTCCAAATATTTTCTACCACTGTGTAGGTTGTCATTTTACTTTCATGATAAGATCCTTTGAGGTGCAAAAGATTTACATTTTGATGAGGTCCTATTTATACATTTTTTTCTTTCATTGCTTGTGCTTTGGGTGTAAAATCAAAGAAACTTGTTTAATACAATGTCTTGAAGATATTTCTCCTAGGTGTTTGATGGCTCTGGCTTTCATGGTTAGGCCTTTGATACATCTTGTGCTGATTTTTTGTATAAGGTATGAGATAAGTGTCCTCCTTCTTTTGTAAATGGAGATCCAGTTTTTGCAGTACCATTTGTTGAAGAGACTACTCTTTCCCAACTGATGGTGTTTGATATTTTGACAGAAATGTTAGGGTTGATTTCTGAGCTCTCAATTCAATTCCATTGGTATATGTCTGTCCTTTTGTCAGTACCATGCTGTTTTGTACTGTGGCTTTGTACCAACTTCAAGATGGAGAAGTGTGAATCCTCCAACTTCATTCATCTTTTTCAAAATGGCTTTAGCTATTTGAGGCCCCTTACCCTTCCATATACATTTGATGACTGTTTTTTTCATTTCTGCAAAGGAGGTTGTTGGAATTTTTATTGAAGTTACATTGAATCTGTGAATCACTTTGGGTAGGATTGACCTCTTAACAATATTCAGTTTTCTCATCTGTGAACACTGAATGTACTTCCATTTATTTTGGTATTCTTTGATTTCTTTGAGCAATGTTTTGTAGTTTTCTATGTACAGATCTTTTACGCCCTTGGTTATATTTACTCCTAGATATTTGATTTGCTTTAGCTGCCATTGTAATTGGAGTTTTTCTTTGGATTTCTTCTTTTGATTTTTCATTGCTTGTATATAGAAAGACTGCTGATTTTGGGGTGTTGATCTTGTACCCTGCCATTTTGCTGAATTTGTTTATTAGTTCTAGTAGCTGTGTTGTGAATTTTTCAGGATTTTATGAATATGGTAACATGTCATTTGCAAACTAGGAAGGTTTTACTTCTTCCTTTCCAATTTGTATGCCTTTTATTTCTTTTTCTTGCTCCAGCAAGAACTTCTAGTACAATGTTGAAAAACAGTTGTGACCATGGACATCCTTTTCTTGTTCCTGATCTTAGAGGGAAAATTTTCAACCTTTTGCCATTAAGTAGGGTGTTAACTGTGGTTTTTTTCATACATGCCCTTTGGCATGTTGAGGAAGTTGCCTTCTTTTCCTAGTGTCATAAATATTTTTATAAGAAGGGGTGCCGGATTTTGTTAAATGCCTTTTCTGAATCAATTGAGATGATCGTGTGTTTTTTCCCCTTTATTCTTGAGGTAGTTAGGTGTCCATTTGTCCAGGTGATGGTGCTTAGTTCTACTGCTGTGGACATGAATGATTAACTTGTGAGACTCCTCTATGGCTGATTACAAATGCAGTCGGCAAAGTGCCTTCTGAAGTGAGTGATGTTCAATTAGCTGGAGGCTTAAAAGAGAGAGAGGTCAGAAGAGAGCTCAATGCAGCACAGCCCAAGCAGCTCAGCATCCCTCATCTCAGCACTCTCAGCTCAGCATATATGTGTGGAGATGCAGAAAGCAATCATCCTGGGGAAGGCCACTGGAACCCAGAAGCGAGGAGAGAAGGCCAGCAGACATTGTTGTGTATCTTTCTATGTAACGGAGACCCTCAGATAAAAGTGAGCTGCCTTTCCTCTGAAGAACTATAAATTTTAAAATAAATCCCCTATTATTAAAAGCCGATCCACCTCCAGTGTGTTGCACTCTGGCAGCTTTGGCAGGTTAAGTCAATTCTGTTAATGTGGTGTATTACATTTATTGTTTTCATATGTTGAACCATCCTTGAATACCTGGGATAAATCCTACTTTATCATGTTGTATAAATCTTTTAATGGGCTGTTGGATTCAGTTTGCTAGTGTTCTGTCAAGGATTTTTTTGCATCTATCTTCATAGGTGATATTGGTCTGTATGTTGGCCCTATAAAATGACTTATGGAGTGTTCCCTCCTCTTCATTTTTTTGGGAAGAATTTGAGCAGGATTTGTGTTAAGTCTTCTTGGAGCATTTGGTAAAATTCCCCTGTGAAGCCATCTGGTCCTGGGTTTTTCTTTTTCTTTCTTTCTTTCTGTTTTGGAGGTTTTTGATTACTGATTACTTATTGATTTCTTGAGATCTTCTATTTCTTCTTGAGTCAGTGTAAGTAGTTTGTGTGCTCCTAAGGATTTGTTCATTTCATCTAGGTTATCTAATTTATTTACTCATAGTATCCTCATATTGTCCTTTTTATTTCAGTGTGGTTTGTAGTACTTTCCCCATTTTCATTTCTGATTTTAGTTATTTGTGTACTCTTTCTTTTTTTCTTCATCAGTCTAAGACTTTTCAATTTTATTGATCCTTTGAAAGAATCAACATTTGTTTTTGTTGATTCTATTTCTTTTTCTCTACTCCATTTACCTGTTCTAACCTTTGTTATTTTCATCTCTCTGGTTGCTTTGTGTTTAGTTTACCCTTCTTTTTCTAGTTCTTACAGTTTTGAGGTTCTTTCTCTGATTTGAAATCTTTCTTCCTTTTTTAATGTAAGCATTTAGCACTGTAAATTTCCCTCTTGGCACTGCCTTTGCTGCATCGCATAAGTTTTGATATGTTATATTTTCATTTTCATTTGTCCCAAGATATTTCATAACTTCTCCTGTGATTTCTTCTTTAACTCATTAGTTACTGAAGAGTATGTGGTTACATTTCCACCTATGTGTGGCATTTCCACTTCTGTTCTTGTTTTTAGCTTCATTCTCTTATGGTAGAAGATACATTGAATGGTTCCAATTTTTGTTTAATTTATTGAGACTTGTTTTCTGACTTAAGATATAGTCTATATTTGAGAGTTATCTATATGCAGTTGACAAGAATGTGTATTCTATTCATGGGTGCAATGTTCTATATATGTCTGTTAGTTCTAGTTAGTTTAGAGTATTGTTCAAATCTTGTATTTCCTCTGGAAGCTGTCCTGTAACTACTTGTTGAAGAATGCTTTGAACTGTTGCTTTTTTCTTTCTTTGCTTTGTATATATGTTATATTACACAATGAAAAATTTTAAAAAATCTTGTATTTCTTTATTGACTTTCTGTCTAGATATTCTATCCATAATTGAAGGGTGTGTATTAAAGTCTCTACTATTAATGTAGAACTGTTAATTTCTCCCTTAAATTTCTCAGTATTTGCTTCATGTATTTTGTGGCTTTGCTGTTAGGTGTATATATATTTATAATTGATACGTCTTCTTGTTGAATGGTTCCCTTTATCATATTTAATGATCACCTTCATCCCTTATAAACTTTTTGACTTCAAATCTATTTCATCTGATAACATAGCTACTCCAGCTCTCTTTTATTTACTACTTGCTTAGTATATATAGTTTCCATCCTTTCACTTCCAATCTACTCGTGCCTTCAACTGTAGTTAACAACATTGAATTATACATTTGCATATTGTTAAAATGAGATATTTTAGGCTGTACATATGTTACTAGAATAAAAGTGTAAAAAAAGTTTGTGGAACTTTACAACACAATGGATCCTATGTTAAACTATGGACTTAAACTTAATATTATAAATATAACAATGTGCTTTCATGAACTGTAACAAGCGTAGTACACTAATGCAAGAAGTTAAAAATAGTGTGGCATTTGTGAACCCTGTATTTTATGCATGATTTTTCTGGAAATCCACAATTTCTCTAATAAAAACAAAAGTTTGCATTGTCAATAGGTGATTCTGAGTGGTCTTGTTAACTTTTCTAGCAAGTTATAATGTTACATTCGAATATCACCCACTAATGTTTGTGGCCTTTTCTAGTGTTTAATATCCTCTATATGCCATTGTTATTTGTAAGCGTTATGAAATGTATTTATTACTTATTAAACCCATTTAAAAATATATCTATAAAAATAACCACAGAGTATGAAGACTACCAGAAGTTTAAGAATAACACAATTTGGAGAATTCTTCAGAATTTCTAGAGATTTTATTTCTCATTCCCAAATTCCAGAGATTAATATTCATTGAGACTTTGGAAACACTTGACATCAGGAGGAACAAGATGGAGCTGGAAGAAAATGTAAAGGCAGTAGGGTCAATTAATGGTAGGTCCTGGTAAAGCCAGTTTATCAAATGAAGGAACCTGAAAGGATAGGAGATGGAAGCTTGCAAGAAATTGAGATTACAGATGGCAGTGCACATATTAGCACTAAAAGATCTAGATTAAACCACAGGAGTAAGTAAGTAAAGAAAGGTGGAATTAAGATAAGATCATTGAAAGAGAAAAGGCCAAGAGGTGTGATAAATTATTGGAAGGATGTTGGTGTGGATACTGAAATTTCCCAAAATTACCAGGAATAGGGATGAAGTGACAATGAATCTGGAGCTAAAACGTTAAAAAGAATAATGATGAAAGTCATGAGGATAGATGACTGCAAACTATCTATCTCATGCAAACTATCTATCTATTTCAAGTCATGAGAAAGATCTCATGACTTGAAATTTATAGATAAGACCTGTGGCCAGCAAGAAGTGACAATGAGGGCCAAGGATACTTGTCTTACCTGTAGGCTCAATGATCTCAAGGATATAGGAGAGAAAACAGCCATAACTTGAGGGCACCGAGAGAAAGAAAGATCCTTGATGGAGAGCTGCGTTTCAGATAGCATAAGGGTGCAAGAGGATTGGGAGAAGAGGTGGAGGATATTGTTTATCAGACATTGGGTTTCTGAGGACTCATTGGAAAGATTTCAGTTTTATGGAGAGAGTAGGGAGATGACATCAGAAAAAAGGGGTGCATTGAGAATGTTATGGTTATGAGACTGTAGGTAGACCAGCATTTCTTATGGTCACTGATATAAACTGTGATAACAGATATAATGAAATTACCCCTGATAGTCTCAGGCAAGTATTAGGGAGTAAAGCTAGAGTGGAGATAAGAAGAGGAGTCTCTCAGGGATTGGTGACCTTTCCATATTCCTGCCAACTAGGATGGGGAGGCCAAGGTACAGTGGCTTTATTCAGGACAGCTACATTTCTCTAGTTGAGTAGAAGTAGGAACTCTGCAATTCATCTTGACTTTGGCAGTGGAAGCTAGGAGGAGGGCAGTCTTATCCCCGTTGCAGTGAATTATATTAATAGATTTGTTAATATTGGGCTGTCTTTACATTCCTGTTACAAATGTCAATTGGCCATGGTTTTTTTTTTTTAATGTTCTACTTGATCCTGTTTATTCAACATATTATAGCATTGTTTGAAACTGAGATTGATCTATGGTTATTTTTCTCTTCTTGTGCTTTGTCAGGGTTTTGTATTAAATTTTATACTGGCTTCATAAAAATAACTGGATACTTCCTTTTTTCTATAACTTTGAAAAGTTTAAATAGCATTGGCATTATCCATTCATTAATAGCTTGGTAGAATTCAAATGTGAATTCTTTTAATGTTTTAAGGATTGAAATGGTGCCATTACTTGTTTTTGTTATACTGGATTATTTGGAAAGATGATCCATTTTTATCCTTAGCACTGAGTCATGTGCATGGAATGAACTATATTAGAAAATATGACTCATATTTCAAGAAGAAAGGTGTAAGCTAAAATACCTTAACAAAGGAATTTTAACCTCAATAAAGAAATTTTATCAGCCATTCTTGTCATTTTCAGGGCTTCCTACCTAACTTATCCTCTACTACCTGGCCTATTATAATTGTCTCCCTAACTGGCCTCCCTTGTTTCTCTCTTACTCTACTCAAATATTCACTTGAGATTCCACTCCAGCTTAATTTTTTAAAAGGGCTGCTCTAGTCATTTGACTCCTTTGCACAAAAACCTTGAGTGCCTTCCCAATTGCTAAAACAGGATTCCAAGCTTTTCAATGCACTCTCTCTGAATCCAGCTCACCTCTGTTTCCCACCATTTCCCTGTGCAAACTCGGTCTCCAGTTAAATTGAGTTCCTTGCCATTTCCTATACAATTTTTCTTTCTTTTCATTTTTTGTCCTTTGCTTATGCTGTTCCACTAGCTAGACTTTTTCTTTTTCCCTTTTTCCTACCAGTCACTGAATCCTACTTATCCTTTAAGTTCTACTGAATCATGAATCTATCCATAAAGACAGAAGTCATCTCAGTAATTCTTTAAAACCCTCTTGGGTAAGTGTCTTGTATCTTCTATTAAGCTAAAAGACTTATAGGTCTTTATTCGATAATTAATTTTCGAATAAGTGAATGGATAAAATCTACAAACTTATAAGAATTTATTCCAGTATCTTAATAAAGAATCTGAACATTTGAATTTAGTATGGATCTGACATCTATGGAATCTACATCATATTTTGATAAATATAAAAACATTTGCATGAAATATATTTATGTTTTATGCACCTTTGGAAATATTTAAAAAGTAGATGAGCTTTTTGAAATAAGGGAATTATAGACCTAATTTCAAATTTGCTTTTCTTGAAAATATAATAGATTAATACTTAATGGCATCAATATATTTTAAAATGTTATCAGGCTTGGGGCTGAAACAATGCGAGATAATGAAAAGGTCGAGTCTTGCAAAACTGTCCAGAGTGTCTCTATCAATATTTGATGGTTAGAAATCTCAGATTTAGTCTTTGCAAAAAAGATAAATCAATTACTCTACCAAGTTGGAGAAGTGGTGGAGAGATAGGTCTCTCGGGGCATTTGATATTTTATTTCCAGGTTTCATTTCTTGAAATTTGCTTTCATCTTTGTTTTTCCAAGAGAAGTGTGCCGAGCCCTATGCTTGGTCCTAGGGATACCCAAGTGAACAAGAAAGAAAGCTTGTGGGAAACTCGTGTGAAGAAGCACAAAGCTTGGCAGAAGAAGGAGGTAGAAAGACTCGAGAAGAGCTCACTGGAAAAGATCAAGGAGGAGTGGAACTTCGTGGCCGAGTGCCGGAGGAAAGGCATCCCCCAGGCCATGTACTGCAAAAATGGCTTTGTAGATATCAATGCGAGGCTTCTGGAAAGGATCGAAAGGCATTCTCTCGCAAGGCAGAATTCCCCTTCCAAGGAGAGAGATGAAGGGAGTAGTGCATTTGTGTTTGAGCTTTCAGAGAGTGCTGGAAGGGGCTCTCAGATTCACTGAAGGAGCAGACCCACCTGAAAGAATGGCACATAAACAATGCTCTAATTTAATTCATTCCTGCATATATTGAGCTGTTTCAAGCCATGAAAATTCTGGATCTACCAAAAAAACACAATTCTTAAGTCTTCCAGCTGAAACTGGTTGTTTGAAGAACCTCAGAGAACTCAGTGTGAGTTTCAACCATCTGATGAGCATTCCTCCAGAACCGGGAGATTGTGAAAATTTGGAGAAACTGGATTTTTCTGGAAATCTAAAATTGACCGAGCTGCCTTTTGAATTAAGTAATCTGAAGCCTGTTGCGTTTGTAGATACCTTAGCAAACAAGTTTTCCAGTGTCCCGATCTGTGTCCTGCACATGCCTAGTTTGCAGTGGTTGAACATTAGCTACAGTAACCTGAACGACCTGCCACAAGATATAGACAGGTAGCTACCTGCATTCTGAAGACTGGAAGAACTGCAGACCTTTCTCTTGTTCAATTAAAGAAGTTTACCTTGATAGTCATCAGTGGGGACCATTTGGTGGAGCTCCCAACTGCCACTTGTGACTCATCCACACCAGTAAAATTTGTAAGCCTTAAGGACAAATCCTATTGCTAATACCCAGTGTCAAGATAGTGATGACATGATGGAAAGTGAAGAAGATGGCCAACATTTTGATAAAGAATTTATGAAAGCCTATATTGAAGATCTTAAAGAAAGAGAATCTGTTCCCAGCTATACCACTAAAGTATCTTTCAGCCTTCAACTTTAATAACATCCAGCAGAGGATGGCAAAATCTGTCCTGTGGAGCTGCTATGGGTCATATTGCATACAAGAATAAGGGCTTGTGCCTAAGAAGAAAGTCCAGAAATCACTGTCATAGTAGTTAGGAAAAATGATTTTCAAATTTCAAATAAATGAATACCTCCCGTCATAGACTGGAGACTTGATAAATGGGTTTATATATTAATATTTTCAGGTTCATTGGAACACACATTTCCAAATATTGCACATTTAATATTTTAGAAAATGTATTATTTTTTAAGATGTTAGTTTAGAGACCAAATTTTGGTGTTGATTGTATTGTTTTCAGAAATAAAAGGATAAGGGGGGATAAAAAAAGGTTATCAGATCTGTTATTTAAGTAAGATTTTACTCATTCGTCCCAATTTATGTTTGTTATTAACTGTGCTGTTTAAAGTCAACTAGCTTTCATTTTAAGAGTGATCTTGAGTGGTTTTCCCAATACTTTAAATAAAAACTTGAGGAAAGAGAACTATTACATTGGTGGTTTTAAGATAAATACTGCAATAAGCCAGTCTGTTATTAGCATGTGAGAAAAATTACATGTTTTTAGTGTACCTAGACTTACACACTTATTTGAGAAACCACTGGAATCTGTTTTACTATATTTGTGAGGCATTTTTAAAAACTAAGATGTTAATAATTATGGGAATCTCCAGCTTAAACTATAGCCAATGATTTGACAAATTTCTTCATCTTTTTTTAAAAAAAGGCTGTAATAAAGCAATTCTTTCTTTTCAATAAGTAGAAATGATAGATAACTAAAGAAGAAATATTGGACTATTGGCCAAAGGATAGTTTAAAATCTTTTAGATCCCATGTGGCTTCCTAAGTGAAATGATTAGTCAGTTAATGATAGTTTTCCTTGTTTACTTTAATTTTTATCGAATTTCTTTACAATGAAGAATTTGAACACAATCTAAGCTAAAATTTTTTGAAATTTGCTTAGAAAATATAAAACTATAATGCACTTTTCTAGATTTGGCAGAAATAAATATATTTCTAATAATATTTAAAGTTTATTACATTAGTTAGATAAATAGATTTAAAAAACTGTATTACAGGATGAAGATTATGAGAAAAACTAAAAAAGTGGACATGTTTTTGGATTCAGCAAAAATAGTTGGATTTATCAAATTCTACTGTCGATGACTTTCTGCCTTACTGAGGGCAGAAAAGATAAATTTTAAGGGAGACTTCAGCATTAATTTCTTAATCATAATCCCTAGTTTCTGGGAGGAATCAAGGGAAATTTTAGACAATGAAAAGCTGTAACCCAAGACCAGATTTTTATTGGTGGAGAACGATCTCAGTGTTATCTGCTGAAATCCAACTTTTTGCTCTGCACAGAGTAAACACATGCAGAAAACATTTGTGCACTTTGGTATCTTGCCGTGTAAGGTATGCTTTGATGTATGAGTATACTACCTGTTGGAATACTATTTGTCCAAAATTAATGTTGTTAAATGATATACTTAGAGCTTTGAGGACCTTTTGATATAGTGTATATTTATTATATCAATTCACAGTTAGTCTATCATCTATTTTCACAGGTTAAAGACTTTAATGCACGATTCATTTTGATAACGTCTTACTCCCCGATCTCATACACAGCTCTGTTTCTTGCTTTTATATCTTTGTTTATGCTATTTCCTCTGATGAAATGGTATTTGATCTACATATGCTTAATGTGACCTTCAAAGCCTTTTTAAATTTCCCCTCCATTATGAAGTCCTTCTTTATGCTTCAAATGAAAGTTATCTTTCTGACTTTTGGAACTCCTTTAGCACTGTCTCGCTTTTGAAGCAACGTGAAGCTCTACCTTGTATTCTGGTTATTTGTATGCACACTTTTCTTCCAAATTATGACCAAGATATTTGTGCTTTTTATTTGTAACCCCATCCCCCAACTCAAATTCTAGCATAGAGCTCTGTGTAGAAGAAGCATTTGGTAAACATTTATTGAATGATTTTTTAGCACTGCCACAAAGAAAGGGCTATTATAGTTTGCTTGGGCATTTGGCAGGGAAGTGGGTCTGGGATGTCATTGAGGAATAATTGGTTCTAATATTTCATTTAAAAAATTCTGTGTCATATCAGTTACCCAATATCAGAATGAAGCAGTTTATATATGTCCACACTATGTCTCTACAATTTCCACTGTTGACCAATACATATATTGCATGTATACAGCCTTTTCTCTGTTGTCCAGAAAGTGTTGGCAGGTCATTGTAGTAGAGACCTCTAGCTATCCCCCAAATTTGTTTTCTCCTTAATTTGCACGGTTAGACTTCATCTCCTGGCCTTCCTTTCAGTTAGATGAGGCTAGGTGACTAAGTTTCCTCCAAAGGAGTGTGAATAGATATGAAGTATGTCTTTCATAGACCTAATCCCACATGAAAAAGCAAAACCTCCCAAGAGCTTTTCCCAACAGTTGGTTAGATGCAAAGAATGACGGGCCCTAGGGGATGGTAGAGCAACTAGATGGAAGTATCTGGGGTTCCTGAATAACCATAAGGAACAGATACTACTCATGCTGACTTAACACATTAAATAAATAAGGAAGAAACTTCTGACATGTGAACCCAGTGTATGCTTGGTTATTTTTCTTACTGCAGTCTATTCTATCCTAGATGACATCCCAGTGGGAAAATAATGGTGGTTACAAACTGCATTTCTCTGGCTTGGGAGAGACATGTGCTTGTTTATAGCTGCTAGAACAACTGGCGTGGGTCATGCTTTGGTTATAACTCAAGAGTACCAGGAGGATGCTGGAGAGACTAAAATATTGAGTTACTAGTTGGAAAAAAGAAGAATAAAAGTGATCTGAATAACAATCTTTAATTCTATCTTGCTGTTTCAGTTACTATTGCCCAGACACCTAGCATAGGCTCTGGCAGAAACAAAAATTTGATGAAAGACTAGGTGTTTGAATGAGTAAATGTGATAGATATGAAGTTATCATTTTAACTGAGAAGAGTATTTGAAGAACCAGACTTAAAATTCACTAGGGAAAATTTAACTTAGATATTAAGCCATTTTATATCTTAATGACTTCAGATTTTATGGCTAAATTGATCCTTCTAGCACAGAAGCTGCAGTACTGGGAGTGTTATTCTGCCCCTCAAGTGAAAGAATCTGCGCCTTGACATTTTGACAAGGAGACCATTTTAGGGAAAATACATGACCCAAAGTCAATATTATTCTAGATGCAAAGTGTGAAATTTTACATGACTATGCAGAAGAATTTTTACGCTGGAACAAGAATTGAACAACTTTCTTGTTTACTGCAGTTATCCCCATTTATCCATTCCCCTGATGCTGCCCTAATTTGGGTCCTCATCTTTCCTCTGGGTTATTGCAAGAGCCTCTTAACTGGGTCTCTCAATTTCCAGTTTATCCCTCTATAGTGCCACCTATAACACCAGAGTTATGTTTCCACAATACATCCCAGACAAAGACCCCATTGTTCAAGGTGCCTATTCAAATGGCAGTACTTACAACATGCCATGGTTTCTCACAAGCCTTTGGCCTCCTACATTATTCTTTCCTTTCATCTACCAGGTGAACTCCTACCTAACTACCTAACTGCTAACTTTTTTCTTCCATTTAAAAAGTATTTCCTTTGTGAAGCTTTCCATAAATTAGTTGATTCTCTTTTGTTTTTTGGGACACGGCATACCTTGATTTTAGAATTTAGCAGATTGCATGAGGTGAAAAGTTCCTTTAGCCCAGGGATCTCTGTAATAATATTAGGCAGCCAGCATTCTTGGGAATGAAGTGGGTACCAAGTATGCATGCATCATCTCACTTAGGAGAATAACATTACTATCCCCACATTACAGAGTCAACACAGCTGGATTTGAACACAAGGAGTCTCACCCCAGAGTTGGCACTTTTAATCAACATGTAATTTGCTGATGAATCCCCACTCTGTAGATTCTGTGTTCTCTCCCCAGCTCTCTCTTTTTCAGACTCTGCCTAGGATAACTGCACTCCACCCTGTACTGTTTGTTAGTAAAAAGATCATTATGGCTCATATTCTCTTCCCCTTCGGTTCCTTTTCCTTCTCTTTCTCCTTTCTCTTCTTCTTTTACTCTTTTAAAGGAAAATAGCTGATCTCAGTACTGAATACTAGACTGAAGAAAAGGTTAGATTATCTTAAATGAATAATCTTTTAATAATATAATTCTCTTTTCAGGAGAGATTCTAACAGAAATATAAAACAAACCTAAGAATGTATAAAACACAATATAAAATAAGCGCTCAGATAGGACTTCATTCAGCAAAAGTATCAGGCAACTTCTTAACTTGACTTCAGTAGGTATGTCAATTCTTCAGCCCTGAGATGTTTACTCTCCACCTATATTAGTCAAAAACCGTTTGTTCCAGCAAGAAGGGCCAAGTCAAGTCAAGTCTTTGAATCTCGTGTGGAAAACACTCCCAGGAACACTGGTTATTAGAACTGAAAACATACAAGAAAACTTGAAATGCATTTTCTAATAGGCCTTGAGAGGGTGGAAGAATGAGGTTCAGAATTAATTTCAAGGCAATTAGATTTCTCCTGATTAAGCATTTAAATGCTCTAAATTGGAAAATTTCCTTTTACTGCTTCACTTACAGATCACTGAAAATAAGTGCCTTGCCATGCTCTACCCAAGGTAGAGTCACTCTGTTTTCAAGCTCAAAACAGATATTGATTTTCATTTCAAACTCTATTGCCAAAATTAGCCATGTCAGGTCGAATTAGAAGTGGATATTTGAGTTCAAAAGTGAGCTAGCAGCAAAACCAGACTGCCTTTACTCTGGGTTAATTTTTTTTTCTTTTCATGTTTTCAGGACCACAAAGCATAGCGTACAAGGAATTCTTTGTTTTTTTGGCACAAATATTTAGTCAAACGCGACTCAGAGATCTTTAGCGCATCAGTTTCTTTCAAGTGTCAGTTCAGGGGAGAATATTCCTAGTTTTCACATCATTATAGATTGCTTTATTTTCTTTCTGCTAGGCATTTTGCTTCTTATTTAGCATTTGAACAACCAGAATTTGTATAGCACTTTAAATGTACAGAGTGTTTCATTTACATTGTCCTATAAAGGACATAGCAATGTTGTTGAATTACTCCATCAGTGGTGTGTGGATCCTTTGCAGCTGGGATAGATCAAAGGGAAATATCTACAAATTGGGCTTATGATAGCTTCCCTCACATGGAGCAGTTAATCAAAGGAATGGATAGAGCTCTGTAATAGAGATATTTGAGCAAATGGCTACGAACATGTCAGCCAGACTTGATTTATCAGCAAGGAAGGGGATCGGTGCCAGAACGGTCTCAAGGTGCAGGGAAGGAATGAAATGTATATTGATGTCCCCTGAAATATCCCTACGTTTGTATAAATAACGTTCCAGTGCATCTGGTAGTTACTCATTCTTACTCTGAATGAAGGTGGCTTTTAGATGCCTCCCTTGCAAAGGTATATGTTTTGTGTGTGTGTGTGTGTGTTTGATCATGAGGGGATGGGAAGAGGAAGAAGGAGTGATGGGAGAGAGAAGAAGAGAGAAGAGAGAAAAATGTGTAGCTTATAGTTTGCTCTCAGGTCATGTCTGATTAATAGTGGCTAGTGGGATTTACCCTTATGCCATTCGGGATATGTGCCAGTCTGAAACTGTTTTGTACTCCAGAAGAGGCATGTTTTGATCCTGATCTAATCTTGTGGGGCCAGACCTATTGTTTAGGGTGGGAAACTTTGAATGGATTGTTTCCACGGAGATGTGACACACCCAATTTTTGATGTGGCCCTTTGGTTAGACGGAGATGTGACCCCACCCATTCAAGGTGGGTCTTGATTAGTTTATTAGAATAGTTTAAAAGGGGAAACATTTTGGAAAAACCTCAGATTGAGATGCTTGGTGGTCAGCTGCTTCAGAACCAAAAGAGACGCTTGGCTTGGAGTGCCAACAGAGAGAGCAGATGCCTAGACCTGACATTTGGAGCACAACAGACATCTCCATGGGCCTTTGCAGGAGATGCTAAGCAAGCCAGAATCCAAAGTTGTGTCCTGAGGAGACACAACTACGTGAAGGCCCACAGACGCTTAGAGAGGAAACCACTGGCATCAGAAATAGGAAGCAACGGAATAGGAAACAAGGACCAGCAGATGCCAGCCATGTGCCTTCCCACGTGACAGACATTGGCCTTTCTTTGGAGTTAAGTTATCTCTCTCTGGATGCTTTAGTTTTGACATTTCTGTGGCCTTAGAACTGTAAACTTGCAACTTGATACATTCCCTTTTTAAAAGCTATTCCATTTCTGGTGTATTGCATTCTGGCAGTTTTAGCAAATCAATACAGGATATCTGAGTATGTAATAAGAGTGGGAAGAGTGAGTGGTTCCCAACACAAGAATATTTTAGGAGTGAAAATCTAAAAAGTTAAAAGGAAGTGGAAAGGGGCTCCTTTTCATTCACCAACAATAGCCCACTCATTTAAGATGCAGAGAACAAATAAAGCTGAACATCAACACTCAGCTGCCTGGTATGGGAATTAGACTACCCCCATTTTGATTAAGTGCGTGCCATATACCTAGTTGGCTTTATTGGAAGAAGGGCCTGAGAAACACAGTGGCAAATGTGACAGCATCTGCAGGAGGGGGTGGACTGATTGGTAAGGGAGTTAGAATAAGAACAAAGGGCACGTGAACTTGGGCTCAGGCATGCAGCTCTGAGTCAAGTGAGACTAAACGGAGGAATTTCACTGGCAAAAAAAAAAAACACATAGCCTCCTGGAATTAAAAAGAATGAATGAAATATTGGCAGTTAGGCAGGGAACCGTGGTCATGGGCCTGGGACTAGCATAAAGTTTTGGGTCTTGAGGAAGATACTCTCAAATTGGTTACCCTTGGATGCTTTCTCTGTTGATTGCAGCAAGTACAGTTGGGCCGGGCAATAAAAAAGCAAAGAAAAGAAGAACACCTGTTTTCCTTTCCTGCTTTAGCCATTCAAACATAGCCAAGGCTAGTACATTGTGGGTGGAAGCCTAGCTAACTTCAGCCGGTAAGAACAATCTTTGCATCCTTAGAAAACCCAGATCCTCTGACAGAACATGCTGTGCTCTTCTGACCGCTCACGTTAACTCTCCTGCTGCACTAATGTTTTCCGTGTTGTATGTAACAGCATACTTGAGCATCAATAGTACGGAGAATGTGCCAGACTCCTCAGTATTTAAAATTATATTGTGTAAAGTCTGTTCTTCAAATGTTATGTAAAGACGGTTATACATTTCAACAGTTTTTTCTTTTGCCCTTAGTACTGGTTTCTAGCACGACCACTGAAAGAAAAGCAGTATTATCTCATAATGTCTTTCTCATGTTCTTCTCTTCCGAAAGAATGCCACAATAGGAAAACCTATTTGCAAAGAGGTGCTTTGCTTTCTATATTGCAATTGGGAAGCGTAGCTAGTTTACTCTGTCTTAACTCCCAGCTCAGCGATTGATGTTAGAGAAAGAAGCTCAGTCTCCCAGAGTGAGTGGAGTTTATAGACTAGACTTCACCTTGTAGATCCTCTCTACCAGCCCTAAGGGAGGACAGATTTTATAAATAAAATATTTGGGAACAGCAGTAGTCACAGCATTATTACAAACTTAAAAAAAAAGATATCAAAGGGCATGGTTACATGAAGCAAGCAACAAGTCAGCCTTTGCTTCTCTGAACCATCCAAGGCTATACCACCTTGCAGGACTCGTTAGTGTGCTTACAAAAGCCTGGAGAGTTGTATGTAAAGGCTGGAGATATTAAAAATGCTACTATTTTCCAATAAAATGTGCCAATTTCCCAAACAGCTTAACATTATTATGCTAGGTATTTACATTTATGAAGCAATTATGCAGCTCCGTGTTAAAACCTTAAATTCAAGGAATTAAGAGTGATTTTCTGCTTCATTTGAGACTGCTGCAAATATGCAAATTAGGGAATTATTTGTTCACAAGTATTATCCAGATAATTTTGGTCTAACAAATTTACTACTTCCAGGTTTTTTTTTTTTTTTACTGTTGTTGGGGGGAAATTTGTGGGGTTTTTTTTCTTTCTTTCTTTTTTTTTTTTTTCTTCACTTCCTGAGATGAAAGAGATTGTGTTTAGAGAAATGCTGGAGGGAACTTTTTCTTACTTCTCCAGTTCTGTAGATTGGCTTGGTTTTTGCACCCTTGGAGGCGTGATTGAGATACAAATTTAGGGATCTGCATTGCAGGTCCAAACGGTAGTTCAAAGAATAACTCAGAATCAAGCCTACCCTATTGTAGGAGGTAGCTTATCTCTAGAAGCTGCGATCTGAAAGGCCTTTTGATATTTTAAAAATGAACCTATGTCTCCAGACTCAACATATTAGAGTGTATGGAAATTCAACTCACATTTTAAACAGAATCAGAACCTGTGATTTTTTTCCTTAGCAAAGTCTTTAGTTAAGTTTGCTTGCCTTATTATGGTTCTTTATTAGGCTCTTATTTTATTATGCTCGTGATTTAGAAATTCTATCAGTTAGACAACACATTCATGAAGATTAAAACAGTACAATGGATGACATTAACAAAACAATGAAATTAGGCATGTGGAGTTAAATGTGATTTTGTCAAAAAGGTATTCTGTGGTGAGACAACTCAGAGTTTCACTGTTTCAGAGTAAAGTGCTAACTCTCTAACATGATTAAGAAAAATTGCCACCATTATGGGCAAGCAGCTTTTCAATACAAACAAACCATCTTCTGCACCATTCAATTGCTAATGGTCTTAGATGTACCAGGAAGAGGTTGGCAGCTAGACAGTGCCTTTTTTTTTTAATAGTCTAGGAAAATCCTTCAATTACACAAATTAGAGTAGGTCAATTAGAGAACACAGGGCATAAAGATTATAAAGAAGATTCTCTTGTGTGACAAATTATGTATGGAAAACACTTCTTCCTCTCCCTTCCTCTAGTAATTGGTAATCTTTCTAGAACAAATATGTTCAAGTAAGCTTCCGCGCACACTTTGTACACTGCATGCATAATCAATGTTGAAATAAGAGCTGGATGTCTGTGAATGATATTTTTTTGAGTCAGGGGGTCAAAGCTGCCATGTATTCCTCTGGGTAAGATGTGGAAGTTGCAGGAAATTTTAGTTAAGCAGTATCCCTAACCACGGTTTTTTTTATAGACTTGTCTCTGTTGCTCCCTTTTACTTACTCTTTCTTTGGTGTGGTGTAGTATACATAATTTAAATAACTGGGGAATGTCTCTGGGCTCAAAACCACCTGCTGACTTATATTAGCTAATTAATGGTGATTTATCTGAGTTACTAATTTGAGTGGAGCTGATTGCCTTTAGGAATTTGGGAAACGTTGTAAGAATTTTGATTAAAATTATGCCTTTGTGATGGACAGTCTCCTTAAAAGTATTTTTTTTTTAAATTCTTGCCTGTGAGCAGTTTTTCCTTTTTTTTTTCAAACTCTGCTAAATAAGATGACCTTGTGTTGTTTTCTGGCTCAAATCACGTCTTATGCTTAGCTCACTCTCCTCTGCTATTCAATTTTATCTCTGCCAGGCTCTTCTCATTTTGTCTCTTCCATTACGGTTTATTTGCCTTGCTTCAGAAGGGTTTGACTGCTTGAAAAATCGAACTGATCTTGAATCTATAGAACTTAATCATTTTCACAAAATCTAATATAGTAGATTCATTTTGGCTAAACTTATGTGTCAGGTTGGCCTGATTCCCAGGGCCCGAATGTGTGGATTTAATGGTGGTACAACCTCTGAGGTAGGAATATAATGGAAACTTCTCAGCAGTATATCTACTGGATCAGTTAATTTCTTTTTTTCTCTGCTGGTCTCAATGTCTCTTAAGGCAATGTCGTCTGTAGACAGCAAAAGCTGCCCAGACCTCTTTACTGGGATCCTACTGCTGCTACATTCAACAAAGACTCACTTCCTTAGAGCAAGTATATAGTGGGCGACTGTTAACACGACCTGGGGTTATTGAGACATTAATTTTGTGAATGAACTGTGGTCTGTCTTATTTTGATTTCAAGAAAATTGAAGTACTGAACACACAATTACTGCTTTGAGACTTTTGGATTTAGGAATAATTTGGCTTGTCACCATCTCCACCCTGCCTCCACTCTACCCTCACCCCAAACCCTACCAAAAAAACTAATTTTAGTATGGATAAAAAGATTATAGTACTTGGCATGTATATCTTTCAGTTTCTATTTATTGATTCACATGTACCCTTTAAGGTACTTTACTCATATGTGCATTATTATGGCAAAAACATTTTAACTACTGAAAAACAGTTTTAAAAGAACTCAGGAGATGAGAATCTGAGTTCTCAGTGACCTCAGACTCATAGTTTGTCCGGTTTACCTAATACTAAAGAGAGTAACAAATATTAATTTGCCACTTTTTTGGTTTCTCATACATCTCCAGGACACATACACCAGTTTTTCAAAAAAATATGTGATATTTGCACATAAATATATGTTATAAAATTGGATAACCAAAGAAAAAATATTGTAATTTCAGCTCTGAGATGCAATTATTTATCTAAAGTTATTTCTAGATTTGAAAATTATAGTCAATTCCTTTAGGATGAAGTTTTCATAGCAGTCAGTCCCTTTGTGCTTTCAATAGTTCTGCCCCCCTCTTTGGTAGCTCAGAGTTAAGGCTTTAGGTACCTACGACTCTGCTCTATTTTATTTGTGTGACCCTTTCTCAGGATTTGCAAAGTGCTTTAGCTATGCTGAGTTCAATCAATTCTCTTTTCTGTTGCCTGTGCTCTGCTTCTATGTTTTCTTCCTTCCCTTCATCAAGGTGACTGCTATAAATAAAGGAGGAACTCTTCTTAATCTTGTCAATAACTTTATGTTCAAGAATGATACATTCTTGGGGATGTGGATGAAAACCTTGCGATCTCCTGGATAGATTCCTGGTGCTCCAATTTGATTTTGCAAAACTCAAGGCAATTTTAGTAGGTGGCAATCCAATCCAAAGTCCAGTCCATTGCCTGGTGGTTATAGATCTCAGGCTTCCCTCCTTTAAGCTGAATGTTGTGTATGGTGTGGTAGAACAGAACATTTGTCCATATGCAAATAACTCTTAGTCAAGTCTTGTGAGATTGAGTTATTAAAGGTGATGAGCAATTGGATTTAGGTTAGGGTTCTTAAGGTACCACAACAAGCAGTTGTACTTTTCTAATAACTTTCAGGTAGTTTTAGTTAAATGACACATTTTTTTTTTTTTTTTTTTTTTTTTTTTTTTTTTTTTTTTTTTTTTTTTTTTAAAGGAAAGACAGAGAGAAGGAAGGAAGGATAGAAGGAAGGAAGGAAGGAAGAAAGGGAAACATTTTTTTAAACATTTTCTTGTTTTATTGTATTTTGTTTTTCCGTTTTTTGTTACATGGGCTGGGGCCGGGAATCGAACCGAGGTCCTCCGGCATAGCAGGCAAGCACTTTGCCCGCTGAGCCACCGCGGCCCACCCCAAATGACACATTTTAAGAAGAGGTTTGTATAAGTTTACAATGGTAATCTGATTGAGAGCAGAGTGGCATGACAGAAGAAAAGGCTGTATCAGTTTCCAGAGCGGAGCAGTAGGTGAAGAGCAGATTAAAATGAGCTTATCTGGTAGATCCGCAGTCTTTGGCGGGGCTCAGGGAGCCTGTGGTAGTGTGGTAAGGGTCACTTTCCCCTCCACGGATCCTTGACGCCCTTGACAAAGATATAGAAGAGTTTGATGATGTTTGAGACAATAGACACCAAGGACAGCACTGCACAAAGATGATGAAGATGGTTTTCTCCGTGGGGTGGGAGAGGAAGCAATCTACCTGAGGTGGACAGGGGCTTCTTTTGCAAGTGTAAACTGCACTTGGGCTAAATTCACAGATGCACCATGGGATCAGCCAGGAGGCCACCCCAAAGACCGACTTGAAAAGGATGCCGATGAAGTAGGTCTGTAGCAAGGCTCCTCGCATTTTCACCTGCCCATGTTCTTCCATCCAATACTTGAGCTTCTTATTTCAATTTGCTTCAAGTGCAGTGTCACACTGACACCATCAGTTTGGGCAACTCTGAGTTCCTTCTGTGGTTCAGTTTCTCTTCTTTTTGCATCACATAAAACACGTGGCCAGGTAGAAGAGTGTGGGTAAAGAGATGTATATGATCTGCAGAACTCAGAAGTGCCCCTGAGAGATTGGGAAGGAGTCGCCATAGCAGATGCTTTCATCTTGTTGTTGAGTGTTTCAAGGAAAGGCCGCCTGCTCAATATCCCAAGCCGACTCAGTCGCTGTCCCTAGTAGCAGGATATGGAAAATGAAAAGGACAGAAAGCCACATCCTCCCTCCAGCTGGGAAAAGCTCGACCTTGTCGAGGAATGTGCCTAAGGCACCCATGATGCGTAGGCACCACTGCTTTGCTTACAGGAAGTGAAGCAGGCAAAGCAAGGGACTGACGCCCTTGGAGGATGAAGTGAAATGAAAAATTAAGTTCAGGCACCCAAACCTGTCTGTTTAAAGTTTAAAAGTCTGCTGCTGGTTCGTACTTTCCTCACTACTTCTTCTTAATGAAAGACCAATCCACATGCTTTGAAAGTTTAACATATGGATTTGAAGTTTTTGTTGATTGTACATTGCGTATTCAATCAGCCTGTGGTTTCCATCACTTCAAGAGTGGTATGGGGGAGAAAATAGACTCCTCCAATTCACAGCTACTACCTGTGTGAGGTTCTCATTAAAAACAGCATACTCCTTTAGCCCAGGGGGCTGACAGTTTCTTCCAAAGCAGATGTGCTGCTCTGAGCTAACCCCAGGGGGCTACTCGAGAGATGCAGCTTTCACCCCTCTTGTAGGGGGCGGGAAGGTTGGCGGCATCATATCCTATCACAACTCCAAGCCTCAGTCACCCCAATAAGCAATATTCCTGAAAGCATTACTGACGTCCAGTTTCCCGGTTAACTGGTTTACAAGTATTTCAACAAGAACAATTAAGTTTTTAAAAAAGAAATCACTTTAGAGTTGGTTTAGGAGAGTACATATACCTAGGCAGTTTTTGGTAGTGCTTTATCTTATTCAAGCATAGGTGTCATTTGCTTCTATTGCATCACCTGTGCTTGACATTTTCTCTACAGATCTCAAAATATAATAAAGGGGTCACTGCCAGACTTGGGGTCTTAACAGTGTTGAGTAAAGCAATGCTTGGAGACATGGCACTGACGGACAGAAATGTACTAAATAAATTCAGTTAAAAAAGGATGATTATGTCCTGAGGTACCACTAATGTGTTTTTCTCATTGTCTGCTAAAAGTGACAGCAACTGTAGAGGGATTATTATTTCCTTTTTTCTCTTTTTTCCCACCAAGATCAATAGTTTCCAGTTGACTGATTAGACTAATTCACTTTTCATGAACAGGCTTTGGCCATAAGCATTATTTGTGGATTTTTATAGAGTGTTATCAAACAACAACAACAACAACCCCCTTCCTTATTGTTATAAGTCAGACCGTAAAGTACTAGCTCATTATTCCATAGATTAAAAAAAAAATCAAAGACTCAAAGACATTTAGAATGTATTTAAAAATATTTCACCTTGTATAGGTGACAGACATATACATACAAACACACCTTAGAGTTAACTGGTAGTCCTTGAACAAGGACAGCTAATCGAGGTCAGGAGGGTCCGAGTCCAGCACAGACACCCTGCTGGGGGCTCCTCACCTACAGGGAGCACTTGGCGCAGCCAACTCATCTGAAGCCAAAGGACCCCTACCTATCTACCTTCCTCCCTGAGCGAGTCATCTACAGAGAAGGGGTCTGTGACCCCCAAATGCACTATCTACCACCAGGCACCGCCCTGGGGAGAGGGGAGGGTAGAAGAAAGAGCCCCGAACATGGAAAGGGGGGAGGCATGAAATAAAGCTTACCTGTAAAAGTAAATGGCCCCGCATTGCCTATCACCTCTCGCCCTCCGTTACCTCTCACCCTCCACTGCCTCTTGCCCTCCATATCTTTTTACTCGTGAGAGCGCCTGCCTGCTCCATTCTCTGCATGTGAACTTAATAAATTTCTTACCTACTTGTGCTACAAAAAAAAAAAAAGTTAATGGGTAGCTATTTTCAAAATTACTGAGAACATTACATTCTCACTATAAAAAAAGAGAAATATAAGTATTAAGGCAAATTCACATGGAAAAGGCAACAATTTTCATAGAAAGTAATTATTTTTGAAGTTACATTATAATTGAAATGCCCAGTTATTTCTTTAAAAGAAACCCCAATCAAAGTTAATTCAATTTTCCAGGTTTTAATTTCTAAATGCATGAATGGATAAATTTGGAAACAAAACTTTATTTTTTCTTCCTGCCTACAAAGATGAGAGCATTTTATGCTATCTTCTTCCTGGCAGCACCTCTGCATGTTAAGCACATGACCCTTCAGTGATAACAAGGCAGTGACTGTTCCTACTCCAGCACTGAGTCTTATAGTTGATATGGTAAATAAGGCCGGCCCATCCAAGGATACTGCTTAGAGAGGCAGCCCTCCAAAGCTTGGCAGGTCTGGGTGTCTGCTCAGATTTACCATTTTAAATGATGTTACTGCATGACTGGAGGAAAAAGAATCTTGGTCTGGGAGTGCAAATTCAAGGGCTATCAATCAACTGTCAATAACACTGAAATGCTTTGAAAATTTAAATTCTCTAGAAGAAAGCTTTGCCAGAATATATGAGCTCTGCCATAAAATAACATGCAGGTCGGCTAGTTGGACTCTCAGCCAGAGGAGAGCACGAAGGGTAAATTGGGAGTTCTAGAAATGGAGTAAATGTGGGGAGCAGAGTGGTCTTGAGGAAAAGGATTATGCATTCAAACTCTGTGTGTTAGTTCACCTGTGCTCAGCTAAATAGTAGCTAAGCCAATCAATTCTGCTGTACGATCAGCACTAACCTTCTTAGCTATGTTTGCATTTAAAAAATTGTTAACTTGAAGAAATATTTAATTACTGAACCTCATCCTGGTGAGGGAGAAGTAAGCAAATACTTCCGATACATGAGGAAAGATGCTTTTGATCAGGAGATAATTATACACAAGTCTGGTCTTTGGATTGGCCTCTACCATCGAACTGAATTCCTACTTTTTTCTTTGTTTTTTTTAACTGTTTTCATAGCTTCTCCCTTCTCTATTCCTATACCAACAGGGGCTCTAAAAATATACATTTTACAACTCTTTCCAACTTTTTATGACACTGATGGTGGGTGAAGAGTGTGTCATTGGATGAGGAATGGTAAAGCAAAAGATTTCTAAATAAATATCTTAATATATGTGCCAGTTTGAAAGAATGCATGTACCCTAGAAAAGCCATGTTTTAATTCTAATCCCATTTTGTAAAGGCAGGCGTTTCTTCTAGTCCCTATTCAGTATTATATATTTGAAACTGTAATTAGATCATCTTCCTGGAGATGTAACTCAATCAAGAGTGGTTGTTAAACTGGATTAGGTGGAGATGTGTCTCCACCCATTGTAGGTGGGTCTGATTACTTCACTGGAATCCTATAAAACAGTGAAGTTTGGAGAAAGTAGGAGATTCTGAGAGAGCAGAACAATGTAGCCATGAGAAGCAGAGAATCCACCAACCCTTGGAGACAAAGAAGGAAAATGCCTCCCGGGGAGCTTCATGAAACAGGAAGCCAGGAGAGGAAGCTAGCAGATGATGCTGTGTTTGCCATGTGTCCTTCCAGCTGAAAGAAAAACCACGACTGTGTTCGCCATGCACCTTCTCACTTGAGAGAGAAACCCTGAATTTCATCAGCCTTCTTGAACCAAGGGATCTTTCCCTGGATGCCTTAGATTGGACATTTCTATAGACTTGCTTGAATTGGGACATTTTCTCAGCCTTAGAACTGTAAACTAGCAACTTATTAAATTTCCCTTTTTAAAAGCCATTCCGTTTCTGGTATATTGCATTCCGGCAGCTAGCAAACTAGAGCAGTAGTCTATGGTGATAAACTTATATCTGGTTTCCTGCCTCTGTTCTTAACACAATGCAACACTACGCACTCTTTGAACAATGTGACCTTGTCTGCATACACTGGCCTTCTTAAATGAAGGTATCTTTCCTTGGATGCCTTTGATTGGACATTTCTATAGACTTGCTTTAATTGGAACATTTTCTTGGCCTTAAAACTGTAAACTAACAACTCATTAAATTTCTCTTTTGAAAAGCTATTCCATTTCTGGTAAATTGCATTCTGGCAGCTAGCAAACTAGAACAATATATTAATTACACAAGGACTCCCTATCTTTGATAACAAAACTTAAATCAGTATTTTTTTTTTTGAAAGTGGATTTGTGATAAAGCCATTAGCCTCATGTATTAGTTAGGGTTCTCTAGAGAAACAGAATCAACAGGGAACACTTGCAAATATAAAATTTATGAAAGTGTCTCACGTGACCGTAGGAATGCAGAGTCCAAAATCCACAGGGCAGGCTGCGAAGCCGATGACTCCGATGGATGGCCTGGATGAACTCCACAGGAGAGGCTCACCAGCCAAAGCAGGAATGGAACCTGTCTCCTCTGAGTCCTCCTTAAAAGGCTTCCCATGATTAGATTTAGCATCACTAATTGCAGAAGACACTCCCCTTTGGCTGATTACAAATGGAATCAGCTGTGGATGTAGCTGACATGATCATGACCTAATCCTATGAAATGTCCTCATTGCAACAGACAGACCAGCGCTTGCCCAATCAGATAAATAGATACCACAACTTGGCCAAGTTGACACCTGTCCCTAACCATGACACCTCATAACTGCTAAACTGTATTGTGGTGACTTTCAAAACTAGGTTAAATCACATTATGTATAGATTTAACCTCATAACTGCTAAACTGTATTGTGGTGACTTTCAAAACTAGGTTAAATCACATTATGTATAGATATACCTCAGCATTAAGTTTTATTGGATCTTTGGCAGAAAATGAAATCACAGGGTTTAATAAATTGCCAAACAACTTTCTCTTAGCCAATTTATTACCCAAGAAAGAAAGAGAACCTCTAGTTAGGCTGGATGGAAATAAGTATGTTTCACTTGTTATGAATTGGGAAGAAGCCTTTACCAGGGAAAGGGTAAATCACAGGACATTCAGAAGTCACTCAGTTCTTAAACGAATTGTTTAAGATGAAAGAAACAAGATCATTGATGAATCCCAATTGGAATGAGATTCTAATTTGGAATAATTCACTGAATCATGCTAGTAAGCAAAACATTTATTCCATCATTCAGCCATTGCTTTAGCAACTTGGCATTGCAGATTATTTCTAGAATTTCCCTAGATTTCCTTCATATCTGTCACCTCCACGTTATGACAAGAGAAAAGAGGTTTTCTTGCAATCTTAGTGCAAAAATGTCATTCTATTTATTAAGCTTTAAACCATTCCTCTTAATCATATCTGAGCTCTGGAATCAGACAACCCTGGTTTTAGTCCTAGCTCTACCACCTATAGGCTCTTCCCTATAGGTGAATATGAATTCACCTCTCTAAGTCTGTGGTTTCTTAATTGTAAGATTAAGTGGAGTCTCCTGTCTCCTCCATTGCTTTAAGCATGTCTTTGACCACTGTCTTTAGTCCTTCATTATTGTGTTCCAATTGCCAACGTTTTAGATCTTTTTCTGTCTTTCTTCTCCACATAATGAAAACTTAATGCTTTATCCTATTGCCTCAGGGTCTTGCTAATGTGTTAGCTACCTAATAATTCTCCTCCCAGATAACAAAATACCTTATTTAGTGGAAGTATACATTCCTTCTTAATAATAAGAATTTTTATTTGTATAACATCTACAGCTTATAAGTGTTATACTTATCTCATTTAATCTACACTTCATCTCTAAAGTCCAATATTACTACCTACATTTAGTTGATGAGAAAACCGATGCTAAAAAGAGGTAGAGTGATTTTTGTCAAGAATATGTATGTAATTTGGGACTCAAGTTCTAGACCAGCTGACTGCAAGCCCCGAATTCTTCCTACCTCACAGCTGTAATCAGTAAAGTGCACAGGTAGTATTGAGAAATGTGGGAATTTTAGACCAGAAGGATAGACTGATGTCATGGAAATAAAATGGACTAAGAGAAGTCCTGGACAGCCACCCATAGCCCACAGCCACATGCATTAAGACAGTCCATTTAACCTGGGTCTCAGTTTCTCTACCTTCATAATTCAAGGATTCTAGGTGAATGAACCTTGAAGACAGTACATTGAATGAAATGATAGAAGCAAAAAGGCAAATATTATCATGCCTCACCTGTATGGACTAACCATAATACACAGACTTGGAGAATTGAAACGGAGAGCATAGGATATCAGGTTAAAGTCTATTGTAAAGGTTCCTAGATTGGAAGCTCTTAACAGCAGTCTAATCTCTTCCAGAACTGTAGCTATTATTTCTAAATTCTGAGTTGCTGAGCTATTTGTGTATAGCCTGGTAGTTCCCTGAAACTTCAGGTATTTGTGTGACACTTGAGACTCAGAGTTAGAGCCCTGAAGCTATAAAAGTCAGCAGTACTCCATAGAACAACTGTTTAAAAACTTGAAGAATAGGATCAGACTTTGACTAAAGATATGAATGAAGCTGATCTGGATAGGACTAAAGTAAATCAGAATATAAGGAAAAGGATGGTATGGTCCATATTTTAAAACGTGTACTTCTGTGTGAGACCAAAGGAAGAGATTTTATTTGGTGCAAATTTTATATTTTTATAATTTTATATAGCATATTATAGAATTTAACTTGTATGGTCAGTTTATTCAAACACCATAATTACATGGAATCTTGAATAGGGAGTGAGATCTTGTTGGCTTGTACTGGTCAGTGTGATGCCCCAATATATCCTAGAGTAAACTAGGCAGAGAATAAAAAAGTATTTGCAAAGTCCCATTGGGAGTCTGGGAAGAAAGGAGGAAATATTTAACTCCCCATTTGGAGAATTTCCAATATTCTCATAAGCAGAGGCGACAACCAATTCGATAAGTTGAGCCCCTGATCTTGGGGTTTGCCCCTATGAAACTTATTCCTTCACAAGGAGAAGCTAAGCCTACTTATAATTATGCCTGAGCACCATCTCCAGAGAACCTCTTTTGTTGCTCAGATGTGGTGCCTCTCTCTAAGCCAACTTGGCAGGTGAATGCACTGCTGTCCCTATTACATTGGAAATGACTCCCAGGGTGTAAATCTCCCTGGCAATGTGGGACATGGCTTCTTGGGATAAGCCAGGACCCAGCATCAAGAAACTGAGAAAGCTTTTTTGACCAAAAAGGGGAAGAGAGAAATGAGACAAAATAAAGTTTCAGTAGCTGAGAGATTTCAAACAGAGTTGAGAGGTTATCCTGGAAGTTATTCTTATGCATATATAGATGTCCTTTTTTTAGTTTCTGGTGTATTGGAGTGGCTAGAGGGAAGTACCTGAAACTGCTGAACTGTGTTCCAGTAGCCTCGATTCTTGAAGATGATTGTATAACTATATAGCTTTTACAATGTGACCTTGTTTTCACAAAAGTGAAAAAGTACTTAATGCTCCCTTTATCCAGGCTAAGGACAGATGAGTAAAAAACAAGGACAAAGAATAAATAATAGGGGGTGGGGATAAAGGAATAAAAAAATTGAGTAGATTGCAATGCTAGTGGTCAATGAGAGGAAGGGGTAAGGGGTATGGGATGTATGAGTTTCTTTTCTTTTTCCTCCTTAGTTCTTTTTCTGGAGAGATACAATGTTCTAAAAATTATCGTGGTGATGAATACACAACTATGAGATTATACTGTAAGCCACTGATTGTATGCTTTGGATGGACTGTATGTGTGTGTGAATAAAAATGTTTAAAAAGAATTCGAGAGTTGTACAAGGTGATGCTTTCTGTCGGTTTCAACTTCAATAGTCCACTAGTGGACTTCTGGAGAAGATGGCGGCTTAGTAAGATGCGCGGGTCTTAGTTCCTCCTCCAGAACAGCTACTAGGGAAATAGAAATGATACAGAACAGCTCCTGGAGCAACGACAGAGACCAAGAAGACAGCGTACCCCATTCTGGAACAGCTGACTGGCTGGGAGAACCCGCTCCAGTGAGATCGCCGAGGGGTGTGGGCTTCCCCGGGCCGGGGTGGCAGGCGGCCGGAGTCCCTCCCTCCCTCCTTCCCGGGCCGGCTGGGAGAATTGGACAGGCGGTCCCCTCAAGCCACGGTGGCTGGTGCCTCCCCCTCACCAGGCGCGGGCCCCCGGACCAGCTGGGAGAATTGGATTGGAGATCCCCAAGCCGCAGAGAACGGCTACTGGGGTCCCTTCCAAACACGTGGCTTCCCGGTCCAGCTGGGAACGGTGGATAGGCACTCCCCCAAGCCACGGTGGCTGGCGCCCCCCAGCCACGCTTGGTGCCCCGGGCCGGCTGGGAAATTTGGACAGGTGCTCCCCCAAGCCGCGGAGGCCGGCGCCCCCCCACCACGCTTGGTGCCCCGGGCCGGCTGGGAAATTTGGACAGGCGCTCCCCCAAGCCACAGAGGCCGGCGCCTCTCCCCACGCATGGATCCCCGGGCCGGCTGGGAGATTCGGATTGGCACTCCCCCAAGCCGCTTCGGCTGGCGACCCCTCCCTACAGCGAGAGTTTTCCAAAGTTAAAGGAGCCACAGCATCTTTTACTGGTGGGTCCCGAAGACAAATGAGCGCCATGAGCACCACCTACTGGGCAGGATAAGAAAAACAGAGCCCAGAGATTTCGCAGAAAAATCTTTCAACCTGCTGGGACTCACACCCAGGGAAATCTGATTAAATGCCCAGACACCAACAGAAAATAACGGATCACACTCGGAAAATTGAAGATATGGCCCAGTCAAAGGAACAAACCAATAGTTCAAATGAGATACAGGAGCTGAGACAACTAATGCTGAATATATGAACAGAAATGGAAAATCTCTTCAAAAACCAAATCAATAAATTGAGGGAGGACATGAAGAAGACATGGGCTGAACAAAAAGAAGAAATAGAAAATCTGAAAAAACAAATCACAGAACTTATGGGAGTGAAGGACAAAGTAGAAAAGCTGGAAAAAGCAATGGATACCTACAATGGTAGATTTAAAGAGACAGAAGCTAGAATTAGTGAATTGGAGGATGGAACATCTGAATTCCAAAAAGAAACAGAAACTATAGGGAAAAGAATGGAAAAATTTGAACAGGGGATCAGGGAACTGAATGACAATATGAAGCGCACAAATATACGTGTTGTGGGTGTCCCAGAAGGAGAAGAGAAGGGAAAAGGAGGAGAAAAACTAATGGAAGAAATTATCACTGAAAATTTTCCAACTCTCATGAAAGACCTAAAATTACAGATCCAAGAAGTGCAGCGCACCCCAAAGAGATTAGACCCAAAAAGGCGTTCCCCAAGACACTTACTAGTTAGAATGTCAGAGGTCAAAGAGAAAGAGAGGATCTTGAAAGCAGCAAGAGAAAAACAATCCATCACATACAAGGGAAAACAAATAACACTATGTGTAGATTTCTCAGCAGAAACCATGGAAGCTAGAAGACACCGGGATGATACATCTAAATTACTAAAAGAGAAAAACTGCCAACCAAGACTTCTATATCCAGCAAAATTGTCCTTCAAAAATGAGGGAGAAATTAAAACATTCTCAGACAAAAAGTCACTGAGAGAATTTGTGACAAAGAGACCAGCTCTGCAAGAAATACTAAAGGGAGCACTAGAGTCAGATACAAAAAGACAGAAGAGAAAGGTATAGAGAAGAATGCAGAAAAAAGGAAAATCAGACATGATATATATAATACAAAAGGCAAAATGGTAGAGGAAAATATTATCCAAACAATAATAACACTAAAAGTTAAAGAACTGAATTCCCCAATCAAAAGACATAGACTGGCAGAATAGATTAAAAAACAGGATCCTTCTACAGGAAACACATCTTAGACCCAAAGATAAACATAGGTTGAAAGTGAAAGGTTGGGAAAAGATATTTCATGCAAATAACAACCAGAAAAGAGCAGGAGTAGCTATACTAATATCCAACAAACTAGACTTCAAATATAAAACAGTTAAAAGAGGCAAAGAAGGACACTATCTACTAATAAAAGGAACAATTAAACAAGAAGACATGACAATCATAAATATTTATGCACCAAACCAGAATGCCCCAAAATACGTGAGGAATACACTGCAAACACTGAAAAGGGAAATAGACTCATATAGCATAATAGTTGGAGACTTCAATTCCCCACTCTCATCAATGGACAGAACATCTAGACAGAGGATCAATAAAGAAATAGAGAATCTGAATATTACTATAAATGAGTTAGACTTAACAGACATTTATAGGACATTACATCCCACAACAGCAGGATACACCTTTTTCTCAAGTGCTCATGGATCATTCTCAAAGATAGACCATATGCTGGGTCACAAAGCAAGTCTTAACAAATTTAAAAAGATTGAAATCATACACAACACTTTCTCGGATCATAAAGGAATGAAGTTGGAAATCAATAATAGATGGAGTGCCAGAAAATTCACAAATACGTGGAGGCTCAACAACACACTCTTAAACGAGTGGGTCAAAGAAGAAATTGCAAGAGAAATTAGTAAATACCTCGAGGCGAATGAAAATGAAGACACAACATATCAAAACCTATGGGACGCAGAAAAGGCAGTGCTAAGAGGGAAATTTATTGCCCTAAATGCCTATATCAGAAAAGAAGAAAAGGCAAAAATGCAGGAATTAACTGTCCACTTGGAAGAACTGGAGAAAGAACAGCAAACTAACCCCAAAGCAAGCAAAAGGAAAGAAATAACAAAGATTAGAGCAGAAATAAATGAAATTGAAAACATGAAAACAATAGAGTAAATCAATAAGACCAGAAGTTGGTTCTATGAGAAAATCAATAAGATTGATGGGCCCTTAGCAAGATTGACAAAAAGAAGAAGAGAGAGGATGCAAATAAATAAGATCAGAAATGGAAGAGGAGACATAACTACTGACCTCACAGAAATAAAGGAGGTAATAACAGGATACTATGAACAACTTTACGCTAATAAATACAACAATATAGATGAAATGGACGGGTTCCTGGAAAGACATGAACAACCAACTTTGACTCAAGAAGAAATAGATGACCTCAACAAACCAATCACAAGTAAAGAAATTGAATCAGTCATTCAAAAGCTTCCTAAAAAGAAAAGTCCAGGACCAGACGGCTTCACATGTGAATTCTATCAAATATTCCAGAAAGAATTAGTACCAACTCTCCTCAAACTCTTCAAAAAAATCGAAGTGGAGGGAAAGCTACCTAATTCATTCTATGAAGCCAACATCACCCTCATACCAAAACCAGGCAAAGATATTACAAAAAAAGAAAACTACAGGCCAATCTCTCTAATGAATATAGATGCAAAAATCCTGAACAAAATTCTAGCAAATCGAATCCAACAACACATTAAAAGAATTATACATCATGACCAAGTAGGATTCATCCCAGGTATGCAAGGATGGTTCAACGTAAGAAAATCAATTAATGTAATACACCATATCAACAAATCAAAGCAGAAAAATCACATGATCATCTCAATTGATGCAGAGAAGGCATTTGACAAGATTCAACATCCTTTCCTGTTGAAAACACTTCAAAAGATAGGAATACAAGGGAACTTCCTTAAAATGATAGAGGGAATATATGAAAAACCCACAGCTAATATCATCCTCAATGGGGAAAAATTGAAAACTTTCCCCCTAAGATCAAGAACAAGACAAGGATGTCCATTATCACCACTATTATTCAACATCGTGTTGGAGGTTCTAGCCAGAGCAATAAGACAAGAAAAAGAAATACAAGGCATCAAAATTGGAAAGGAAGAAGTAAAACTATCACTGTTTGCAGACGATATGATACTATACGTCAAAAACCTGGAAAAATCCACAACAAAACTACTAGAGCTAATAAATGAGTACAGCAAAGTAGCAGGTTACAAGATCAACATTCAAAAATCTGTAGCATTTCTATACACTAGTAATGAACAAGCTGAGGGGGAAATCAAGAAACGAATCCCATTTACAATCGCAACTAAAAGAATAAAATACCTAGGAATAAATTTAACTAAAGAGACAAAAAACCCATACAAAGAAAACTACAAAAAACTGCTGAAAGAAATCACAGAAGACCTAAATGGATGGAAGGGCATACCATGTTCATGGATTGGAAGACTAAATATAGTTAAGATGTCAATCCTACCTAAATTGATTTACAGATTCAATGCAATACCAATCAAAATCCCAACAACTTATTTTTCAGAAATAGAAAAACCAATAAGCAAATTTATCTAGAAGGGCAGAGTGCCCTGAATTGCTAAAAGTATCTTGAGGAAAAAAAATGAAGCTGGAGGTCTCATGCTGCCGGACTTTAAGGCATATTATGAAGCCACAGCGGTCAAAACAGCATGGTATTGGCATAAAGATAGATATATCGACCAATGGAATCAAATAGAGTGCTCAGATATAGACCCTCTCATCTATGGACATTTGATCTTTGATAAGGCAGTCAAGCCAACTCACCTGGGACAGAACAGTCTCTTCAATAAGTGGTGCCTAGAGAACTGGATATCCATATGCAAAAGAATGAAAGAAGACCCGTATCTCACACCCTATACAAAAGTCAACTCAAAATGGATCAAAGATCTAAACATTAGGTCTAAGACCATAAAACAGCTAGAGGAAAATGTAGGGAGATATCTTATGAAACTTACAATTGGAGGCAGTTTTATGGACCTTAAACCTAAAGCAAGAGCACTGAAGAAAGAAATAAATAAATGGGAGCTCCTCAAAATTAAACACTTTTGTGCATCAAAGAACTTCATAAAGAAAGTAGAAAGCCTACACAATAGGAGACAATATTTGGAAATGACATATCAGATAAAGGTCTAGTATCCAGAATTTATAAAGAGATTGTCCAATTCAACAACAAAAAGACAGCCAACCCAATTACAAAATGGGAAAAAGACTTGAACAGACACCTCTCAGAAGAGGAAATACAAATGGCCAAAAGGCACATGAAGAGATGCTCAATGTCCCTGGCCATTAGAGAAATGCAAATCAAAACCACAATGAGATATCATCTCACACCCACCAGAATGGCCATTATCAACAAAACAGAAAATGACAAGTGCTGGAGAGGATGCGGAGAAAGAGGAACACTTATCCACTGTTGGTGGGAATGTCAAATGGTGCATCCACTGTGGAAGGCAGTTTGGCAGTTCCTCAAAAAACTGAATATAGAATTGCCATACGACCCAGCAATACCATTGCTAGGTATCTACTGAAAGGACTTAAGGGCAAGGACACAAACGGACATTTGCCCACCAATGTTTATAGCAGCATTATTTACAATTGCAAAGAGATGGAAACAGCCAAAATGTCCATCAACAGAAGAGTGGCTAAACAAACTGTGGTATATACATATGATGGAATATTATGCAGCTTTAAGACAGAATAAACTTATGAAGCATGTAATAACATGGATGGACCTAGAGAACATTATGCTGAGTGAGTCCAGGCAAAAACTAAAGGACAAATACTGTATGGTCCCACTGATGTGAACCGACATTCGAGAATCAGCTTGGAATATATCATTGGTAATGGAGACCAGCAGGAGTTAGAAACGGGGTAAGATAGTGGGTAATTGGAGCTGAAGGGATACAGACTGTGCAACAGGACTAGATACAAAAACTCAAGAATGGACAGCACAATAATACCTAAGTGTAAAGTAATTATGTTAAAACACTGAATGAAGCTGCATCTGAGCTATAGGTTTTTTTTCTTTGTTTGTTTGTGTCTTTCTTTTTTTTACTATTATTATTATTTTTATTTTTTTCTCTATATTAACATTCTATATCTTTTTCTGTTGTTTTGCTAGTTCTTTTCCTAAATCGATGCAAATGTACTAAGAAATGATGATCATGCACCTATGTGATGATGTTAAGAATTATTGATTGCATATGTAGAATGGAATGATTTCTAAATGTTGTGTTAATTTCTTTTTTTTCTTTAATTAATAAAAAAAATAGTCCACGAGTCTCTGAGCATATATGTGTCCGAGTTGCAATTTCTATACCAACATTTCCTTTTCTTCTCAGGTCATGTCAATAGTTTGTACAAAAAATTCAGTTGTTGATCAGCAAGTGCAATAGTACTTCAAAATGTGATAGCAATGTTTATAAACAAAAAGAAGAGTTGAGTATTCAAATTGAAGGTTTTTATAGGAGAGGGCAGCTACAATTTCCCTTGACCTAATAGCAGTCCTTCTGAGGGGTTGTTCTTTGTGTTCCAAAGGGCTTAGTTTTAGGAGGGATGTATGTGGAGCAGTGAAGCTATCCTTCTCAGCTAAATCATCTCTGGCCTTCCATAGGCAAACAGATATGGAAATAAGATTATCCACATACCACTGGATAAAATTTTAAAATGTCAGATGCAGAACAGTGTCAAGCCACGTGGGCAATACCGATGTTGCTTAAGTTAAATACAATTCTCTGTTTATTATTATAAAATATCCAAGCAAATCTGGCCTGATTTTTTTTTTTTTTTTTTTTTTTTTTTTTTAAAGGAAAGACAGAGAGAAGGAAGGAAGGATAGAAGGAAGGAAGGAAGGAAGAAAGGGAAACATTTTTAAACATTTTCTTGTTTTATTGTATTCTGTTTCTCCGTTTTTGTTACATGGGCTGGGGCCGGGAATCGAACCGAGGTCCTCCGGCATAGCAGGCAAGCACTTTGCCCGCTGAGCCACCGCGGCCCTGGCCTGATTTTATATGACAGGATAAAAACAAAATGAAAGAAAAAGATGATATTCTGAAGGTTCTCTTTCCCCTATCCCTACCATTAGCACAAGTAGGCTGGTTATGCTGTGAAACTGTGATGGAAATATTAGAGCTGTTGTGTCTGAAAAAAATGCAATGATCATTTCATTCTTCCTGTCTTTTAATGCTCCAGGGTTTTGGAGACGAATAGGAGCAATAAGTTCACTTTGCAGAATTAATGCAGTAATTCTTTATCATAAGAGCAGAGCATTACCTCAATCTGATTTTGCTACAAAATGGTTCAAAGTCTATTTTTAATGATGGCCCTAATTTGTTAACACCTTTTAAATTATTAATCCCCTTTATATTCAAGTAGTTATTGCATGTCATAACAATGTATCTATGCAGGGAAATTTAATAGTATTTCCTCGATGTCAAGAAAAGGCTTGTTCTGCAAAACGCTATTAAAACTGATAATGAGCTAAATATTTGCCATGGCAAACACCGAAATTACTATATCAATCAGCATTGGGCTTTCTTATTCAATAAACAGAAATTAACCTATTAACTATACTTAACTTCAGCAACAAAATGGTTGCTTTCAAGCATTTCTCCTCGCTTCAAATCTTTATTTTCTTAAAACTACATATTGCCCTATAATCTCAGAGTTTTGAACCAAATCCTTAACATCAATATTTACAGTTGAAATTCTGAATGTACACAAGACATAAAATCATGAATGTTTTGTCCTAGAGATTGCAAAATTTTTGACTTTCCTTTTGGATAGACATGGACTTCTGAGCAATAAAAATACTTTATTAGATAGCAATAAAATACTTAAGCATTTAAAGTAGATTTTAGAATCTTTTTCTGATATCAAGGATTTCTTGTTTAAGATTCCCTTTGTTTTTCAGTTATAGGGGTTGGCTAAAGTATATCTAGAAAAAAATAGAAAAATGAAATGTGGCCTATCATTAGGTAATTATAGCTTTCAGATACTAAAACAAGGTTATACTTTTCATGCACACTCAGAAGAAAGATGATATCCAAAAGTCCTTTACGCATTATTAAAAACAAAACAAAGTCAGTTCTAGAATAAACATGCTGCCTGTCTTTCACATACAGGGAATTCTCAAGCTCCAATTGTCATCTTAGTTATACTTTGAGCTGATGTTAATTGTTGCACAAAAGAGACCCAGATTTTAGTTTAGTTCTGACGCTTTTCTGTTACTCATCATATGGTTTAAGGAGCTGTGTATATATTTTTCAGAAATCTCTAAATTTCTAAAAGAAATTACACTGCACAATCTAGCGCATCATTGGAAATAATGATGGCTAATATTAATTAGTGACAAGTACTAGAGGCTATATGTGAAGTTAAGCACAGTACAAATAGTAAAAGAACTGATTTTGTACATTGTGCTTTAAATTTTCTAAAAGCTTTTTCATGTTTGTTTGTTAGAACTACCGTGAAGCAGGTGAGGTATTTATCATCTTCACTGACTAGGTGGAAGGCAGACCTGAACAGGTTAGGTGATTTGTTTGGCTAGTGGGGACACTGGGCAAAGAACCTAGGCTTTTCAGGCTTATAATTCTAGTGGTTTTCAACTAGGGTTGACTCTCAGAATCACTTGGGGAGCTTTTAGAAAAATACCAATGTCAGGGGGGTGCAAGAGTGGTTCAGTGGTAGAGTTCTTGCCTGACGTGCAGGAGACCTGGGTTTGCTTTCTGGCCACTGCACTTCCAAAAACAATAAATAAATAAAAATCAGCGAATGGTGCTGCAATAATGGAATAGTCACATGGAAAAAGAATAAAAAGGTGACCCCCCCACCATACAACATAAAAAAAAAAAAGAAGAAGAAGAAGAACAGTGTCTGGGTGCCACCTAATTAATGCTCATTTAAATACAAATCTCTGGGTGTAAGATCTCTTCTTCAGTAGTTTAAAAAAGCTGACAGACGTTTCCGAAGCTGAGCTAGTGGTGAGAATCACTAGTCCAGACAGCACTGCTCACTGCCCATGAGTCCTCAATCACCTGGAGGTCTTGCTAAAGTGCAGGCTCTGATCCAGGAGACCTGGGTGGGGCCTGAGCATCTGCATTTCTAAAAGCCAATCAGGGTTTCCTATTACTGTCTTAATTGGAATACGTGAAACATCTATACTTGAAAAAGAATTTTATGTTTGAAGAATTGGTGGCAAATATTTCCTAGAGCAGGCCTGCAATTTCTTTGACTTAAATGCAAATTTCTTAACAGAAGTTCATGCAACTGAATTCTGATCTTAAGGGACATCTCAATTAAGCACAACCTCATAAGAGATAACATCCTCCAAATTTAGAAATTTGCAGTCAATGCCAAATAGGGCAAAGATAGTGGCTCAAAGAATGATTTCTGTAATCAGACAAACCCCGAGTTCAGATTCCGGCTCTGTCATACACCAGTGTGTCTCCTAATTTCCCTAAGCCTCAGTTTTCTAATGTGTAAAATGGCAGCAGGAATAATATTTGTTCTATTTATTCAATAAATACATCTAAAGCTTACTCAGTGTCAATGACTGTTCAGTAGAGAACAGGGTAGACAAAGTTTTTGCTGCCAAGAAGCTCATGTGTACCTAACATGCAGTTATCTTTGCAGGAAAAAAAAGAGATACTGCTCTGTGCTGGTTTGAAAGGATGTGTGTTCCCTAGAAAAGCCATGTTTTAATCCTAATCCCATTTTGTAAAGGCAGCCATTTCTTCTGATCCCTATTTAGCATTGCATTTCTGAAACTGTAATTAGATCATCTCCCTAGAGATACGATAGAAATGAGAGTGGTTGTTAAACTGGATTAGGTGACGACATGTCTCCACCTATTTGGGTGGGTCTTGATTAGTTTCTGAAGTCCTATAAAAGAGGAAACATTTTGGAGATTGGAGATTCAGAAGGAGCAGAGCAGAATGACATAGCGACGAGAAGCAAAGTTCACCAGCCAGCAACCTTTAGAGATGAACAAGGAAAACGCCTCCCGGGGAGCTTCATGAAACAGGAAGCCAGGAGAGAAAGCTAGCAGATGATGCCTTGCTCGCCATGTGCCCTTCCAGCTGAGAGAGAAACTGTGACTGTGTTCACCATGTGCCTTCTCACTTGAGAGAGAAACCCTGAACTATACTGGCCTTCTTGAACCAAGGTATCTTTCCCTGGATGGATGCCATTGATTGGACATTTCTATAGACTTGTTTTTTTTTTTTTTTTTTTTTTATTAATTAAGAAAAGAATTAACAAAACAATTAGAAATCATTCCAATCTACATGTACAATCAGTAATTCTTAATAACATCACATAGTTGCATATTCATCATTTCTTAGTACATTTGCATCAATTTAGAAAAAGAAATAAAAAGACAACAGAATAAGAATTAAAACAATAATAGAAAGAAAAAAAAACAAAAACAAAAAACCTATACCTCACATGCAGCTTCATTCAGTGTTTTAATATAATTGCATTACAATTGGGTAGTATTGTGCTGTCCATTTCTGAGTTTTTATATCCAGTCCCGTTGTACAGTCTGTATCCCTTCATCTCCAATTATCCCTTCTCTTTTTTTTTTTTTTTTAATTAACGGAAAAAAAGAAATTAACCCAACATTTAGAGATCATACCATTCTACACATGCAATCATTAATTCTTAACATCATCACATAGATGCATGATCATCATTTCTTAGTACATTTGCATTGGTTTAGAAGAACTAGCAACACAACAGAAAAAGATATAGAATGTTAATATAGAGAAAAAAATAACAGTAATAATAGTAAAATCAAAACAAAACAAAACAAAACAAAACAAAAACCTATAGCTCAGATGCAGCTTCATTCAGTGTTTTAACATGATTACTTTACAATTAGGTATTATTGTGCTGTCCATTTTTGAGTTTTTGTATCTAGTCCTGTTGCACAGTCTGTATCCCTTCAGCTTCAATTACCCATTGTCTTACCCTGTTTCTAACTCCTGCTGAACTCTGTTACCAATGACATATTTCAAGTTTATTCTCGAATGTCCGTTCACATCAGTGGGACCATACAGTATTTGTCCTTTAGTTTTTGGCTGGATTCACTCAGCATAATATTCTCTAGGTCCATCCATGTTATTACATGGTTCATAAGTTTATCTTGTCTTAAAGCTGAATCCATTCTGCCATTCTATGTCTTTTGATTGGGATATTCAGTCCATTAACTTTTAGTGTTATTACTGTTTGGATAATATTTTCCTCTACCATTTTGGCTTTTGTATTATATATATCATATCTGATTTTCCTTCTTTCTACACTTTACTCCATACCTCTCTCTTCTGTCTTTTCGTATCTGACTCTAGTGCTCCCTTTAGTATTTCTTGCAGAGCTGGTCTCTTGGTCACAAATTCTCTCAGTGACTTTTTGTCTGAGAATGTTTTAATTTCTCCTTCATTTTTGAAGGACAATTTTGCTGGATATAGGAGTCTTGGTTGGCAGTTTTTCTCTTTTAGTGATTTAAATATATCATCCCACTGTCTTCTAGCTTCCATGGTTTCTGCTGAGAAATCTACACATAGTCTTATTGGGTTTCCTTGTATGTGACAGATTGTTTTTCTCTTGCTGCTTTCAAGATCCTCTCTTTCTCTTTGACCTCTGACATTCTAACTAGTAAATGTCTTGGAGAACGCCTATTTGGGTCTATTCTCTTTGGGGTGCGCTGCACTTCTTGGATCTGTATATTTAGGTCTTTCATAAGAGTTGGGAAATTTTCAGTGATAATTTCTTCCATTAGTTTTTCTCCTCCTTTTCCCTTCTCTTCTCCTTCTGGGACACCCACAACACGTATATTTGTGCGCTTCATATTGTCATTCAGTTCCCTGATTCCCTGCTCAAGTTTTTCCATTCTTTTCCCTATAGTTTCTGTTTCTTTTTGGAATTCAGTTGTTCCATCCTCCAGTTCACTAATTGTAGCTTCTGTCTCTTTAGATCTACCATTGTAGGTATCCACTGTTTTTTCCATTTTTTCTTCTTTGTCCTTCACTCCCACAAGTTCTGTGATTTGTTTTTTCAGATTTTCTATTTCTTCTTTTTGTTCAGCCCATATCTTCTTCATGTCCTCCCTCAATTTATTGATTTGGTTTTTGAAGAGTTTTTCCATTTCTGTTCGTATATTCAGCATTAGTTGTCTCAGCTCCTGTATCTCATTTGAACTATTGGTTTGTTCCTTTGATTGGGCCATATCTTCAATTTTCCGAGCGTCATCCATTATTTTCTGCTGGTGTCTGGGCATTTGATCAGATCTCCCTGAGTGTGGGACCCAGCTGGTTGAAAGGTTTTTCTGTGGAATCTCTGGGCTCTGTTTTTCTTTTCCTGCCCAGTAGGTGGCGCTCGTGGCGGTCGTTTGTCTGCGGGGCAGTCGGCCCGGGAAACCGCGCGTGGAGGCGGGGGTCGCTGGCCGTGGCTTGGGGGAGTGCCGGTCCAAATTGCCCAGCTGGCCCGAGACGCCAAGCGTGACGGGAGGGCCCCGCTATCCAACGTTCCCAGTCAGACCGGGGAGCCACGTGCGTGGAGGGGACCCCAGACGCCAGCCACCCCAGCCGGGAAAACGTGCACCCCTCGGGTATCTCACAGCAGTGGATTCTCCCTACCCGTTCAGCCGTTCCAGAATGGGGTACGCTGTCTTTTTTGGTCTCTGTCGTGACTCCGGGAGCTGTTTTGTATTGTTTCTGTTTCTTTAGTTGCTTTTCTGGAGGAGGAACTAAGACCCGCGCGTCTTACTAAGCCGCCATCTTCTCCGGAAGTCTATAGACTTGTTTTAATTGGGACATTTTCTTGGCCTTAGAACTGTAAACTAGCAACTTATTAAATTCCCCTTTTTAAAAGCCATTCTGTTTCTGGTATATTGCATTCCGGCAGCTAGCAAACTAGAACATGCTCGGAAATTGCTTAGTGTGGGGCTGAATAAATGTTATTATTATTTTATATTAGCTCAAAAGTGTTAGCTGTTATGGTCATTTAGCACTCATTGTCTTGATATGTGTATTACCCCAGTAAGAACAGGAACCATTGATTAAATATACTAATCATAATTTTGGGTACAGGACAGACCTTACGGACACATTATGCAGGTATGCCCAGAAGCAGGGACTCAGCCTTCATTAGCAAGACATGTCAGAACTTTTAGTGCTTAGTTATAGGGTCAATTTTTGGTCAAAGACTATGTGTTCAGATGTTTCTAATAAATTGATGAATGTGTCTATAAAAGTGATCAGTATGTTCAAGCAACGGCAAATTGCAAAATATTTAAAATGCCCTTGAATGTGAAGTTATTGAGAAAAGCTTTCATCTAACTCACTCACTGTTTTTGGAAACTGTTCATTTAATTGTGAAATGTTTTCCTTTTTAAGGAGATTTTCTACTTTTTTACATTTTCATTTTGCTATTAAGAGATGTGGTTGAAAGTATGAAATTTCCCCCAACTGTGAATTTTTTAACGTGGAGAGCATAAAAAGCAATAGTTTCATTGGGTATAGGAGGGTGGGTGTAGGAGGTACACAGGGTTAAAATAGAAAATTTCAATATTCTCCTTCTGTATCAGACTTCAACTAAGCAGGGGTCATTCATTTTCACAACCCAGACTTCACAGAGGTAGAACATAGCAATTCTGCATTCCAACGCATTCAGTATAAAAGTACCCCTTAAACCAAGGTCCTGGCTTGGAATTCAAAACATCTACTGGACTTCTCTGGATGACTGATGCTACCATTCTGTAACCTAATTCCTGGAATCATGGTCTCTCAGGTAGAAGATACTTCTATGATCACGATTAACTCCACCCTCCTCATTAGAGATGAAAAAAATGGAAGCATAGAGAGTGACAGCTATTGCCCATTTGCAGACCCAGTTAGGTTTTTATACACATCCTGACTTATTTTTTTAATTAGAACAGAGAACTTTTACATCATTCTTATTTATGTATACTGGATGTTTCTTATTTGAATAGAGAAGTTCTAGGATGAGAAAAGAAAAGATGTCTATATTCTCATAACTAAGATGAAATTTTAGAAGTATAGAAGATATTCCCACATAATCTTCCCATTTCATTCATATTAACTTTTTCACTAGGCTTTTTGTTGCTCATTTATCCTTATGTTGCCAGTTCTCTCTTCATTAGCTGTGTTTTTCTAAGCCTCTTACTCTTGCCTTACTAAAATCTTAACTCCGGAACTCCATTACATGTTGCCTTTGAAATTTCACGCCAATCATGGCATGAATAAAAATATATTGAGATTAATAATTTATAATTCAATGCTTGTAGGGTTTCTTCACTTTAGAGGAGTCCCTGGGTTATTAAGCTAGTAGACACATGTTTTAGTTTGCTAGCTGCTGGAATGCAACACACCAGAGACTGATTGGCTTTTAATGAAAGGGGATTTATTTCATTAGTTCTTCAGAGGAAAGGCAGCTAACTTAAGGTTCTTTCTTAAGTGGGAAGGCACAGGGTGATCTCTGCTGGCCTTCTCTCCAGGCCTCTGGATTCCAACAACTTTCCCCAAGGTGACTTCTTTCTGCATCTCCAAAGGCCTGGGCTGAGCTGCGAGTGCTGAGATGAGGTATGCTGAGCTGCTTGGGCTGTGCTACATTGAGCTCTCTCATTTAAGGACCAGCCAATTAACTTAAACATCATTCACTGCAGCAGGCACTCCTCCTAGCCAACTGCAGATGTAATGAGCAACAGATGAGGTTCATGTACCACTGGCTCATGACCACAGCAACAGGACTAGGCACGTTCATCTGGCCATACTGACAACTGAATCTAACTACTACAACACAATAGGATTTGTGCAGTGTGAGAGAAAGAAAAAGCCTTGAGAAACTAGCAGAAAGCATCTGCCATGTGACTGGAAAAACACTAGGGAAAGCAGCTGCCATTTAACTGCTCAAGGAATAAGTCTGGGGATGTGGGGTTGAGTGGGTTGGGATTAAGGAAAATCAGGAGCTCATTTTGGTTACACTGAGTTTCAGATGCCTTTTAGATATTCCTGCAGACATGTCAACTAGGCAGCTGGCCACACTGACATGGAGTTCAAAGAATATCTCGTGGATACACAAATTTCAGGGTCATTGGTGATACTTTCCTTTAATCTTTATGTTCGCTCTCACTAATTTTGCTCTCTTCTTACTTTTTTTTTTTTTTTACTTCAGGCTTATTCCATTTTTGTTATAATTTCTTAATTTGTAGATTTATCCCATTACCGTCTACATTTCCTCTATTCTTTTACATCATTCTTATTTATGTATCCTGGATGTTTCTTATTTGAGTAGATAAGTTCTAGGATGAGAAAAGGAAAGATGTTTATATTCTCATAACTAAGACGAAATTTTGGAAGCATAGAAGATATTCCCACATAATCTTCCCATTTCATTCATTCCCATTACATTCTACATTTCCTCTATCCTAATATAAATATTTAAATATAAATATGATAAATGTCCCTTCAAGGGTTGATTTAGCTCTATTCCACTGATTTTGATACTTAGTATTTTCATTATTTGGTTCTGAGAACTTTCCTTTTGATTCTTCTTTTGAAGAGAGATTTAGAAGTTTAAAAAATTGTTCAAACAATTTTTTGTTTAAAGTATCCTAATTGCACTGTGCACAGAAAACATGGTCGGTATCATATCAGTCCTATAGAATCTGTAAGATTTGTTTCACAAGCACTAAATTTTAAGAATGTTTCAGGTGTATTTTCCCATCATTAGGTATAGGCTTTATATGTGTTGCTAGATGATTCTAGCCAACTTCATTGTTCAAATCCTCATTTTTGCAGATTTTTTTGTTTTATTAATCCATCAGTTTCCAAGAAAGGTATTTCAAAATATCTTATTTTGATTGTAGATAAGAAAATTTTTCCATATTTATTCTATCAAGTTTTGCTTTATATATCAAAAGGCTTTGATGATAGACACATTCACATTTTAGAGTTTTATACCTTCCCAGAGATTGAACCTTTTAGCACCATGTAGTCACTCTATGTCTCCAGTAATGCTTTTGCTTTAAGGGTCTATTTTACCTAATAAAAAAGCTTCATTGCTTTCTTTTGTTTAGTACTTGTTTGTGTATCTTTTCCCATCTTTTTCATTTTTAACCTTTCTAGTTTTAGGTATGTTTTTGTCAGCATCACATAACTAAATTAGTTTATTTAAGTCAGCCTGATAAGAGTTTCATAAGATAATTTAACTAATTCACATTCATTGCTATCATGGATTTATTTTGATTTTATTACTCAATACTTTCCATTTGTTTCATGCTTTTCTCATGTTTCAACCCCTACTCCTGTGCCTTTTTCGCATTTTCCACCTCATTCCTTTAGATCCTCTACTGGTCTATTTCTTTCCTTTGGGTAGTTACCTTAGATATTAGAATATGTATAATGAATTTTTAAATACAAAAAGTAAATTTATATGTTTATCCTCCTTCTGTACAAGGACCTTAAACTACTTTAACTCCAGTAATCCCATCTTGAGTGGTAGGCAATTATTGCCCAGAAATTTCCCATTTTTTTAATTCTTCAAATAAGATTTTACTTTTTTTGCATGGGCAGGCTCTGGGAAATGAACCCAGGTCTTCAGCACGAGAATTCCGCCACTGAGCCATGGCTGCACTGCTTCAAATTAGATTTTTAATTTTTCCTTCTTATAGAATAAATGCTCGTTTAGACTTATATGTTTTTTTTTTTCATCATTTTTTCTTGCATTTCAGATCTTTCTTCAGGGGTTACTTTTCTGTAGTCCTAAGTGCATACTTTAGAATTTCCTCTAGTGCTATTCTGTAATTTGTTTATCTGAAAATATCTTTTTTCTACTCTACTTTTTGAAAGATAATGTCACTGCATTTATGATTCTATGATGATTGTTATTGTATTAGAGCAATTACTCCATTGTTTTTCTGACCTTCATTGTTGCTATTGATAATTCATCTATCAATTTAATTGTCATTCTCTAAAGATAGTCTTTTCTTTTTGTTCTTTTGGCCACTTTGAAGATCTTTGCTTTATCTTGGTATTCTGCAGTTTTATTATGAAGTTCCTAAATTATAGACTTCTCTTTATTTATCCTGTCTGGAATAGGCTGTGATTCTTAAATCTGAGCACTCATTTCTTGGGAGTTTTGAGCCATCTCTTTGCCTTTCTCCTATTTTCTTACTATGAAAATCCAATTTAGTAAGTTGGACATTTTTACTCTATCCTCTGTGATTTTAACCACTCTTTAATCTATCTTTTTCTTTGTCTGTTATTATGCTCTATTCTGGTATTTCTTTAAGGTTTTTTTTTTTTAGATTTTTCATTTCATCAACTTCTCATTTAGCTGGATCTCATCCAATGCTTAAGCATCCATCAAGGGTTGTTTGTTTTTTTTCATTTATTTTATTGTATGTCTTATAAATTACTCCTTTGCATATTTTCCAATTTCCATTTTTCCTTTTTCTTACTTTGATACACTCACCATAGTAAAACTCAACTCTTGTTAAGACAAATTATTTTCATACCTGGTGTCCTGTACCAAAGTAGCTTAACTTGGCTTAAGAAAAACCACAATCAGGCTGACTGTCTTGTCTTTACATTCATGAACATTACTCTCAAGTGGCCCATTAGTGTAACCTTGGAATGAATCCTCATGTATTAACCTAGTTCACTTATAATCTCATTCTTCTAGAAAACGATTTTATACCTTTTATCTTTTAAATTCTCCATCCTCACCTTTAGATGATGCTGTTTCTTATTTCACCAAGATAACTGGAGCAATTAAAAGATAACCTCCATAAACTTTCAACACTTCTACCTACCTACCTGGACTTGTGCCCGGAAACTTTGCCTGTTTTCTTGCTTCAATGGAGAATGTGTCTATGGTGCCATCTAAGGCCAACCCTATTTGTGTACTAGAGCCCATTCCTTTTTCTCTAGCCCAGGACATTGCTCCTGGGATCCTCCCCTCTCTTTCACTATAATTTTTCTCTCTCTATCAGATCCCTCTCACCTCACCTCAGCCATCAACTCTGGGACCTCAGATCCTATTATTTATCTTCTTGCTCTCTCTACTTAAGCCAAACTGACTTCTTCACTGTTCCTTGAGCCCAACAAATACATTTTTGCCTCTGGGTATCTCCCTTACTTTTCCATGCATTTTAAAAGTCTTTGAAAATATTTATTCCCCATTTCCACATCTGGTTTACAGTGGCAATATTTTTCAAGAGATATGATCACCTGTGTTCTTCTACTCAATTTTTACTTGTTGAGGGCCCTACCTCTCAGCTGTTGACTCATTTTTTCTTTATATGCTCTCAAGGTTATTTCTTCAATACCACTGCTTCAAATACTATCCATAAGTTATGATGCTCAAATTTGTGACCCAGTTCTCTCCTCTGAGTTCCAGAATTGCATATCCAGCTCCTGCTTGAAATCTTTAGTTGGAGGTCTAATAAACATCCTAAGCCTCCAAACTGTAGCATGTTGAAATAAAACCCTTGATTTTTTCCTATCCAGTGTACTCCTTTCCAGGCAAGACTGTCTCAGTTGTTCAGCTGAAAACCAAGGAATCATCCTGTATATCCACATAATCCATCAACAAGTCTTGTTGGTTCTATACAAAACTGTATCTCAAGTTTATATGACACATCTGTGCTGTCACCCCAATACTAGCTACCAAATTTTCAGAGAGGAACCAAACTTTAGTATGTTTTTCACCTTTTCTTTCTTTTTAATTCAGCTTTCTTTTGGTAGGAATTAGGTTGTAAAGTCTCTTGGCTGAGATATCCTCAGTTTTCATATTACTTTCTGACTCTGTATGCTTGGGTTCACATAGATTCTCTGTTGCAGAGAAGCAACTGCATATGGACGCACATTGCACAGCAACTTCCACACCTACCGTAGGCATGATCACACCCCATGCATGCGTCTATACACGTGTGAGTACACATTTCTCTTATCAGAAAGAAAGAGACTGCATATTGAGTAAGTTTCTAGAAATAATGAGCAATAAAGAGCAACTTTGTCAATAGTGGTTCTGAGATACTCTTTAAGACTTATAAGTGGGGTAGCAATGACTTTGGACAATGAAATCAGGAATTTAAATCCGAAGGGCATTTAGTCCCAATATAACCTTGTTAGATTCCTTGTAAAGATAATGTTTAAAAATAAGAATAAAATAAATGCCACTTTCTAGAATTATTACATGGGAATTTTTGAAAATGATTTTACAATAATCTTTTAATGCCAACCCAAATGGAAAATTTTCCAGTTACAAGTTATAGATATTTCCCTCATAATTTGATTTCTTCCAATTAATTTCTTAAGTTTTCCAAATAGTCTCGAATTATTCCGATGTTCAGCTATAGCATAATAGCACAAAAAATAGGCGCAAAATATTTTCCAAGGGATGTATTATGGCTAGAAAAAGTTTTGAAATAATCTTGTAAATTTTATTCAAGCAAGATAACTGACACATTCTTAAACTAGATTCACTGATAAACACTGAAATATTTGAGATCTACTGGTATTTTGAAATATCCACCTAATTAGTTAATTAATTATTTTAAATGAAAGAAATAGATGACCTGATTCTCCATTTTATTTTTTGCCAGAGTAGGCTTTTATAGTCTGGAGTTTCAGAAAAGTTTAGTGGATGTTCTATCTGTCGGAGTCTAGCAATCACTACATTTTCCCACAGCTGCTGGCATTCAACTCTTGGTGAAACTACCAAGGTCTCATTGTCCTTCCCTTACACTGGTTTAATAGATAACTAACCTAGTAGCTGGTCAAAATAAGGATGAATTTATAGGTTTCCATGCTGAATGGAAACAGCCTGTTATTTCCACTGCTTTTAGAGCATCACATAACAAGATAACAAGCTAGTAAGTGCATCTTAATTCAACATTACATTGAAATGCTCTTTTTGGCTGGTAAGATGTTATAGTTTAGCCCTTCCTCATCATAATAATGACACTTATAGCCACTTGGGTTTCTAGGCTGTGGAGAGTCTAAAATATTGGAGTATTTCACCATTTGAAAGTATTATATATGTATTTACCTTTCTTTGAAATGTCAAGGGTAGTAAACACAATTCTAACTCAAAATTTGTTTTGAGAGAAAGCAAGGCAAGTTTAAATGTGTATCAATTTTCAGTTTGAGAGATAAATGGAAATAATATATAAAACATAAAGTTACTTCTTTCTAAAATCCTCCCTTTGAAACAAATGTGACATTGTGCTTTGTGGTAGAGTTTTAAAATTATTTTAATTAAAATTTAAGCAGTTGTGAAAAGGCAGTTTTTGAATTATAAAAATTTCAGAATTTTCATATATTCTCCCAAATCTTCTCAAATCTATCTGTTTCTCCAAAGTTGTTTAGAGGAATACTTCTTTTCATAGTAGTTTTGGGCAACATCTCTGGGTAGAGATGATATTGGCCCAGTCATCTTAGCAGTGCATAGGGTTGGCACTCTTAATGGGTATAAGATGGCCAAGTGTATGTATTGTGTATGGGGGAATGTGTGTGTGTAGGTGTTATGAGGAACTTCATTTACTACATTATAAATTTCCTTATTGTTAAAATATCTTTATTTAAGTAATAAGCACAAAAATAAAAAAGAAGCATGTTCCATTGTGCTATCTCTTGAGGCCAGCAGTCTGCAGCTCTTTTCCAGAATTGGTGTGTGGGTAAATGAGGTATGATGTTTAGACATGTGCATAGTGGGGCATCTGTAGGAATTTTTTTTTCTCTAAAATGATGTGCTCTTTATTGGGAGTTTCATTTTCTACTTCCTGAGGCATCTCAGAACTCTATATTTGCTTTTTCTGGAATTTAGAATTCCGGAAAATACTGACTGAACACTTGCTACATATGTGTATATTCATACATATGCACACATATGTATATACTAGATACTGTGCCAACCTTTTCACTCTTAATTCTTTTCAACAGTCCTGTACAGTAGGAATTGTTCGCTCATATAAAAAAATAGAAAATGGGAGCTCAGAGAGTAAATGACTTGTTGGGGCTTATTGCTCTTAAATGACATCCTCCCTTCTTGATATAACAGCATAGTGTACATTCAGAAATATGTCTGACAATATAGTGTCTGGAACAAAAAATGAACTACAATAAAACCTATAGTTAGATGTGAATAGAATTGCTAGATTGGTAAATCCAGTATCAAAATGCTTGATAACTTTCCCAACCAAAATATATATGCCCAACAAAAAATATGCAATGCATTGTATTGAAATGAGTGAATTATCGTATTAACCTTGAGAAAGGAGCTTAAGAGACACAAGCTTTGAAGATAAGATTCTTTTCTTTAAAGAACCTGCAACTGAGATCTTGCAACTACAATAAAGACATGACCAACTCTAATATTGCTACACAAGCGAAGGTTGAAAACCCATGTAATTTTATAGCTTAATTTAAAATCTTGAAATGCATACCACAAACAAATGGGTAGACTGTAGAGTTTGCTCAGCACAGTGTAAGGTTAATGTAGGGATTGCATTATGAGAGATTTACTCAATAAAAACAAGCATTATATAAAACCAGCTCACTATATTTTGCAAGTAAAGTTCACTAACACGCCATTCCAATATTGCATAATCTCAAATTATTCACCTCTGATGTAGGACTACCAGAATTTGAAATTTTATCACAGCAATACCCTGAGATGTTTTTGATTTGGTGTTTTTAGAAAATGAAATCTACCTAGCTGTGCATATGCACTGCCTCTCTCTATGGAGGTCTTTTTATGCCATGCATGGTTTAGTAAAGAAATTCTATGGTAGCATAAACTAGATGAGGAATCCGATAGCTAGGAGAAAATCTTGAATTTTGATCTTCAATAAATGAAAGTCCAAAGTGACAAAGTGACACATGGAAGTAAGCTTACTTTCTACTAGAAAGCAAACAAGCAGAAATCAAAATAATTACAGCTACTAAACATGCTTTTGGGATAATGAAAAACACGGCATCAATAATGCCATGTTTTTATATGTAACACCTTCACTTACAAATGAACTTTGAAGTATAACTGTCAGTTACAAATTCTCTACCTTTATTTTTACACTCTTTAAATCTTTGTAGCACATTTCTTCTTTTCTTTTTCATGTCTCAATTCTTCATAGTCTCTTCCCTTCTACCTTTATGCAATGACTACTTTCAAAATACGTTATTCTGTTCATTGTTTTACAGATATTAAACTATTATGCCTTGGCCATTCATATGCAAAATATTCAAATTTAATGATCTCAAAAATGAATTAATTAAGAAGAGAAGGGAAAAAGAAAAAAATAACAAGAAAAAATTATTTCTAATTACATTTCTACAAAGTTACTTAAGAAATAATTTTGTAACTAGTTTCTAACATGGCTGTGTTAGAGAAACTCACAGAGAAATAAATTAGGGAAAATCCTATTCAATGCAACAAATAGCTCTCTCTCTTTTTTTTTTGTAAGGAGTAAATGATAGTGACTTGTGATAAAAACGTTTTTCTTATGTTAATGTAACCTAATATTTCATGATGTAAAATTCTGTCAATAGTATTTCATTGTTTGAAAAACTATCTTAGAAAGAAATTAACAACAACAAAAAATAAAACTAAAAAAGTAAAACTATCCTATAACCCCTACAATTGAATCACTTCATTCTATCAGTATTACTTTTCTAAGGGTAATTATTTAGAATAGAATAAAGAAGTCTAAAATCAAGGAACCTTGTGTTATTTAAATTCACCAAATTTTAATCATCATGGGTATTAGGTAAACATTAGCAGGTAAAGATGGTTTAGATGAAAACGATAACCTGAAAAGACTTTATAAATCCAGAAACCCACATGGCCCAGTTTCAGAGTTCTGTAACAGAAGAGGAAATAAGAGTCCAAAAACAATAGCAATTTAAGTATAACTTAAATTCTTAACTTGGCATTTTTTCAGGTGTCATTAAAGGGGATTCATCCATAATCCAACATTCTACTTGGTAACCTCCCATTTTCTTTCTTACCTAATTTCTTTACACTCTCCACATCTTCCCAGCACTACACGTGAATCTCTCTCTTCTCTGTCTTTCTCAGCATTTTAGGCTCTATCACAATCCATCATCTTTTATTATGTAAATTGAAAATCTCTGTGTCAGCCAATGAAAATTTCCCTTTGGGAAGTAGGAGGTGGAGGGAAGTTAACCAAGACTGGGATGAAAGGAAGCTGTAAGTACACAGGAACATTTTTTGATGTATCATAGGCAAATGCTTTATTGTCTAATCTAAATGTGAAATAATCTGTTACTTCTTACATAACCTCACCAAAATCTGTTCTTGGCGTAATCATTTTAAAGGTGAATTAGAAGAAGAATGAATGGTTTTAACAATTCTTCTTATTTTTAGATGTTTCTCTGAGAAAAGGTGTAATATCCCAGGTATTTCTTCTAAGATAGTTTTTAAAACAATGAAATTACACATCACTTAGTTTCTAAAATGGGAAGATGCAGCCTCTTATTTTAAAGATATTATTAGGAACATCTATTATATTTGTTTTCTACCTTGTGCTAAACAATATCATTTCTTTTATGGTATGTGACATACTTTATAAATATCATTTTAATTATTATTTTGATCATTATTATTTTTGTCATGGACAGGCTCTGGGAATCAAACCTGGGTCTCTGGCTTGGCAAGCGAGAATTCTGCAACTGAACCACTGTTTCACTGCCCTTAATTATTCTTTTAAGATAAAAAGAGAGGAACAGATAGGATTCATGGGTGGATGAAAATTTAAAAGAGCAAGTAACCTGGAACCCTACTCTTATTTTTTAAAAAAATAAAATGAACAGACATTCAAACATTCTTGACATACAAATATTCTTGACATGGTTACAATCAATGGCTCACAATATCATCATAGTTGGGTATTCATCACCATGATCATTTTTTTGAACATTTGCATTGCTCCACCAAAAGAAAGAGAAAAGAAAACACTCATATATGCCATACCCCTTACCACTCCCTTTCATTGACCACTAGTATTAGAACTCTACTCTTAAATGGTACTTCCAACCGACAATCTAAATATCATTTCTGTCACCCACCCTTTAAAGAACTGTGAAGTAGATTCAACAATTAGCTCACTAGCTTCAACTAGTTTTCAAACATGGTATCCCCTCATTTTTTTCCCAACATCTTTTCAGAACGCAGTAAGCTTTTTAGGAAACTTGAATTTACTCCACCAAAGTACCAAAATTAAAAAAAACAAAAAGTAAAGTTGTTGGAGGCAGCACAGTGAAGTAGAAAGCATTTGAGATGTGCTCTTTGGAGCCATGCTCATTCTGCCACTTGTTCCTCCTATGCCCTTTGGTAGAACACTTCACTTTTTATGAACCTAAGTTTTTTCATCTATGAAATGGGGGATGAACTAGAAATCTGGGAGTCCTTTATATTACTAAAGTTAAAAAAAAATTCCTGAACATTCTCCTGGATGCTTAAACAGATTAAAATGAACATAATTTAATCTTTTCTTGGTGGTTAAGGGTCATCCATAGGAAAATCAGTTTTGTGATACAGTCAAAGGCTATTGAGCTTGTAATTCTCTTGGTTCCCACATCAAATGGCCCCAGGCTGCTATGAATTGTCTAAGTGATTTGTGTGTGTGTGTTGTGTGTGTGTGAACGTTCCCTTTGTCTTCAGATATTATTGCATAATGTTGTCACTGTGCCTTTTTTTAACTTGCTGCTTTAAGTATGTTTATTGAGCAGTAAATATACTTACCTGTTCTATAAAAAATAGGTTGCAATTACCTCAAAAAACAACAACAACAATAAAATATTTGACTTGGTTACCAGAGTTACTGGATATGTGGCTACAGGAGGTATTTTCTACATTCTGAGCAACAAAACTGCTCAAAATCACTCTCTTGTAATGTAAAAGTCCTTTTTCTTTTGCTCCATCCACTGAGGAGATAAAGGACAGCTGTTAAAGTATCTGTCCTTTAACAACACCTACTTGAAGGGCATTCGAGAAACTTCTTTTCCACAGTCTAAAGGGGTCTCAACCTTTGTGTCACATATTCCAAATGACTAAACTTTTGCATTATAATTCTGTAAACCCAATTTCAATCCTTTTAGATGCCTCTTGAGCTGTCTAGTTTCAAAACTGAAATTGTAGTCTAATAATAAAAGACTAGTCATTTTTTAAAAAATATCTTAAAGAGATGTTACCCCTTCTGATATTATTTCTACTTTACTAATGGTTAACATGAAGTAAGGAAGTTTAAGCATTTTACCAGATTTCATCAAATTAGCAGTACTGAGGAAACCACATTTTTTCATTAGAATTGGGCTACTAAAATCTCTGTCTCTCAATTGGAATTCAGGAATAGTAAAGTTGGCTTGGGATATCAGAATAATTTTCCTATGAGTTGCTTCTAAGGATTGATATTGGTAGTTCAAAATTCTTGCTGAGATATCAAATTGATGTGTGGGGCCGTTTTCTGAAATAAAGTTCATAATTTTAGAGCAAGGAGATTCTTCTTTTTCCTCCAGAGCACAACCTCCACAAGTCTCTTCTTACCTTACAGGTAAGTGTATATGGGGTTGGGTATCTTATTTATTCATTTGTTTATTTATTTTATACTGTATTGTGGGGGTCACATTTCATTCTTTTCCATGTGCGTATCCCATTATTGCAGTACCATTTGTTGGATTTTTTGTAGTTGTTTGCTTTTTGGAAATGCATCGGCCGGACATCAAGCCAGGGTCTCCTATATGGCAGGCGAGAATTCTCCCACTGAATTACCCTTGCACCCCCTTTGGATGTCTGTTTTATAAAACCCTGACACTGCCAGTCAATACGTAATGATCATGCTGTGTTTGAAATACATGTTATAAAATAACATGGTTGAATCAATTTGTAAAGTTCAATCCATTGTACTCACACTAAATGAAAAGACAATTTGGTTTGAACTTCACTTGCTTTGTGCACAGGGATGAAATCGTAGTACCTTGTCCTGTTCTTTTGACCATTTCCAATAAATTCTCCCCACACTGAAGGTCCTAGTCTGAAATCCCAAGGTGGTTTTATATCACAACTCTCTCTGTACAATGAATTTACACTTTAGTTTCTCAGATCCTATTCCTCAACTCTTTCCCAGTTATTCTGACATGGCTTAGGGGAACAATTTGTTTTCTTTTTCACCTTCTACTCTAACATCTGTGAATATTTAACTAATATTGAGATCAATGTCCCAGAAACTGTGTTTAGGGATTGAAAGAAGTGACTCAAAATCTGTTAGAAAACCTATTTAGATTTTATAGATCAATTTAGAAGCTGATTTTTAGGTACAGAAAAAAAATCTTTATAAAAGTCACTGTGTTAGTTAGATTCAGTTGTCAACTTGGCCAGGTGAGCATACCTAATCTTGTTGCTGCGGGTACGTGAACCTCATCTGTTGCCAATTACATCTGCAGTTGGCTAGGAGGCGTGTCTGCTGCAATGAGTGACGTTTGACTTAATTGGCTGGTGCTTAAATGAGAGATCGCAACATAGCACAGCCTAGCAGCTTGGCATTCCTCATCTCAGCACTTGCAGCTCAGCCCAGGCCCTTGGAGATGGAGAAAGAAATCACCCGGGGGAAAGTTGTTGGAACCCAAGGGCCTGGAGAGAAGACCAGCAGAGACCATCCTGTGCCTTCCACGTAAGAAAGAACCTCAGTGGAAAGTTAGCTGCCTTTCCTCTGAAGAACCAACAAAATAAATCCCCTTTTATTAAAAGCCAATCCATCTCTGGTGTGTTGCATTCTGGCAGCTAGCAAACTAGAACAGTCACCAAACCGAAGCAAACCAAAATAACATTATAGATGTATTTTTCCAAGTAAATATTCTTTAGGATAAATCTGCTTCTTAGAGTCACCAAAATCACTTTTTTTGAAACTGTTCTACCTAGTGAGAGATGATAGAAATTCTTCAAAATTATATGAGCAGCATTTTCTTGCAGTAGGATAAAATTTCCAGTAGCTTATTTGGGTGGTTGAGATATATTCCATAAGTTAAAAAGTGTGACTAATGAAATAATTCTTCAAGCATGCTCAAACATATTACAAGATAATTTTATATATAGCTATTATTTTTTCATATATTGTCTGGAAAATTGTGTGTGTGTGTGTTTGTGTAGAGGATAGAAACAATGATATGATAATGACTCTATTAAGCCAAATATTTGAGCTGTTTCCCCAAAAGTAGGGAAATCGATTTACACAATTGCTATTAAGGATCAAATAAGTCTGAAGTACTTAGGTTTTCTCCTGTTTGCCAATTGTTGACAGCTGTCAGTTTACAAATATGATGACTTTATCTAAGCATCACAAACACTGCATTAGTATCTTCAAAAAATAAGCTGTGAAGGCTGCAGTTTTACTGTCCCAAATCAATTACTGCATTCTTCAACTTGCAGAATAGTCATTCGCGGGCACTGAGGCAGCCAGTGGGAGGATATTGATTAGAGTATATGGTCATGTGTAACAGCAGAGAAATATGAAAAGTGTTTTCTGCTTAATGGGTTGGTATTAAGTAGGTGGGAATGGCTTCTAATTAGCCAACAATTGCGGCGCTTTCCAGTTTCCCTCCTTCCCCTCCTCCTGTCGGTCACCAGCTGCCAATCTGCCCCCAATTTTTTTTTTTTTTTTTTTTTTTTAAGTTTGGAGTTCATTGCTCACTGCAGTGAAAGCCTTTGTTTTGGAACGAGGGCTCCCAGGGTCTCAGCTGCCTGGGTACAGCTTGCTGCCTACGATGAGGAGCAACTGTCAGTTTATTTTATCTCAACCTTTTCATCATTCTGCGGAAACTGATCGACTGAAACCACCTGAGAGAACTGAGGACTCAGTACCAAGTCATTAGCTAGGACCGTGCAGACTCTCCCCTCATAGCAAGCCAACGAACAACTTCCTGAAATACGGTCCACTTTAACCCCATGTTTCCCCAGGAATTCTGTTCCTTTTTTTGCTTTTGAAGCTGAATTGATGTAAATTGTTTCCTTTGATGCTCACTCAGAAAAGTCAGAATACCTTGCTTTTGCTAAGGGATGAGGGTGATGTCCCTGCTAAAGACTTCCCTGTGGGCATATCACTAACACGGGGGACATAATTCCACCCACAGCAAAAGTGAATGTGAAATTGGAGAGTATTTTGCAAAGTGGACTTTATAAATGTCAGGTCTTAAACTCTGCTCTTCACACACGTCGAGAGTGCCAGATTGGAACCCTGTTTGTGCCTGGGGGTGACCCGTAATATAGCCACGGCTGGGGATTTCCTGTGTTTCATTTTAGAGCCAAGTAAAGAAAATCCCCCCCACCCCCCACCCTCACATTAATGACACATTCAAAGCCCCTCTTAGGGGAATCATCTAACCTGTTTTATCCAGAATGCATCTGAATAGAAGGACATCATGAGGATATCTGATCTGTTTAATGAAATGTTTAGTGAAAATCAATGACCTATGACACTATTGAGAAATGATGCTGTCATTTACCACTTAGAATTGTGAAGCAGTGACTATTTTCCATCATACTTAGGATAAATCCAAGCCATCTCTAAGACCGAAATGAACGGGCTGCCCTTCAAACTTCAATTCTTCCCCCTCCCCCTCACTCAATCTGTTCCAGTCATATTGGTCTAAGTGCTGTTGCTTGAACGAGACAAGCTTGTTCTCTCCAGCTTCCTAGATATTCACATAGGCATGCTTCGCCCTTTTAGTTAGGTTTCTCTTCAAACTATGCCTCTTCTGAGAGGTTTCTCTGGACCCTCTGTTTAAAATAGCTGTCCCCAACCTCACTCACCTTATATCCTCTTACTCTGCTTTTCTTGTTTGTTTGTTCATTGCACATAGCACTATTACTCTTTTTTGTTGCCTGCCAGCTTCAAAGCATCATTTCCATGCTTAAGAAATTTCCTCCTTTATAAATTTAAGTGGAAAGTTGTTGAAAAACAGAGATACTCACTTTTCCAGCCTTCCTTGCAGCTGGGGCAGAGTCTTCTGAGTCAGGCTTACCAATCACCTGTGTGTGGGAAGCCAGTGACTTGATAAGGAGGGCTGTAAAGAATCCAGCCGGCAAAGGGTTGGCAACTCAGGCAGGGTTCTGTAGTCTAAAGTTTACTTAATAGTCCTCATGACCAGGCATTAATCTGCCAATGTGTATGCAATGGTTAATTTTTTTTCTGGACCCTGATCTTGCTGTTATACATGGTTTTAGTATCTGCAACTCTAAAAGACTTGGCTGCTTCTTCTTCTTTTTTTTTTTGTAGACCAGAACAGTAGGTATCCTCTTTATCTAGTCTATATGAATATTGATGTGAACCTAAAGCCAGTTATTGAATCACATTTTCAATTGAAACTATTTTTGAATATAGATTATGTTTTACTTATAAGTATTTTAATCGTCCTCTAATTTTAGTTTACGGTTTGATCTTTCTGTCTTTTCCCTTCAAACTGATGTACTAAAGAGTGTAAAAGAAGAGGAACCAAAGACAGAGCAATGGGTTAGTTTGGTTTACCTGTCTTTTACAAATATAGACAAATCAGCTTTCTACTGAGTAGCTTCTCAGTACATGTCAAGAAAATATATTTTTAAAGGAAAAATATTTATAAAGGAAAATCCCTATGTTAGGCACAGAAGGTGACAATATTATGCATAATTATCTATGCGATTACACTTGCACACGCTTGGAAATTTTTAGCTGGTGATGCTTAATAACATTTGCACGGTTAAATGAGACAGGAGAAACAACTAGAAGGGCCTCGGGGCATGGTCATCTATTTAAGCATCCGCTTGGATTTTCAACATAATTAGTCATATAATTGTGCACCTAAACTTAGTAGATTTATGTAGATAATTATAAATTATTAAAAAGCAGTGCTTGTAATATTTTGCTCTTGATTTCCTGCCAATCAAATTATTGAGGAATATATTATATCCACATTTTCATCATGGAAATTTTCAAATAGGATTATAATGTAAAGCTCTAGGTGATGGTAAGTGAATAAATGAATTCATTCAGATGAGGAGTAGTGAATATAGCTATCTGGACATCATAATTTTAGAGAGTATTCCTATGATCAAATAGTAATGCCAGTCTGTTCATCTAGCCCTACTAAGTTTTTTATTTGAACACATTTCTTGTGCTTACTTTGTATTCAACACAACTAGTTTTGTTATATTCTGATAGAAGGGAATTAATACTTAAAAGCTGGACATAATAGCCTCCTTTTGTATGGTTTTTATAATCCTATTAGCAGGTTGGTGGTAAAACTTCAGTTAAATAAATCTAAGCAGCAAAAATATTAACCTCAAAATCTGGGCCAATTTGACCCAATCTCGAAGTATTTCTCACCAGTCCTCTTCCTGAGTATTGATTTTGAAGCTTGATTTTCATTTCATTTTTTCTATTGTTATTTTAATATCTGGATTATCGATAAATGGAGACTTGAGGACAACTATGTGTCCCCCTTCAAGAACTAGAGGGCTTTGAAAATGTTGAACTAAACTTCCTTTGATAAGAGTGCAAGATATGTTTCACTAGTATTTCTCCTGGTACAATGAAACAATAAACTTAATTCAGAGAACTCAGACTTATCTCATTAACCAGTCTTTTGGATTTTGAGTGCCTGATTCTATAGTAGAAGTAAAAAAAAAAAAAAAAATACAATCCCTGAAAAGCACTTAAATGAGCTAACTTTAGTTTTCCCTATTGGTTTGACAAAGTTCAAGTTTGTTGATCTTAGGGCTTGATGAAGAGCATCTATTTGCTCAGACATTTGATTGAAGCTTAGAATGAAGTGAAAGGAAACAAGAAAAACCTGAATGCATTGCATTGCTGAAGGATATGGGAATGGTGAATTTTGGTTAGAGCTTTTAACATTTATTTCATTGTTACAATATTTCAGAGAATTCAGAAAAAAGATGGGTTAGGTACATTTATAGTGATGCAAGCATTCATTTCAGGAAGGTCAAGACATTGATCTGATGGATCACCATATATTAAAATTAATAAATATACAAATTTTTCTTCCAATGATATTCTTGCCCAATCATACAGAGCATTTTGAACCCTGGGAGACAAACATTATCTGTGACAACAGAAGTAGATATCCAAGGATTGAAGTTCACAAAAGTATCATAATAAGGCATTATAATGAATTGTAACTTATTAAAGAATATTTATTGTGAAAACATTTATTGTTCTATTAATTATGCTAAAGACTCCAGATTATAGAAAATTTATCCTTATCTGAGAGCTAAAAATACAGGGAGGATATAGGGGGTGCAAGGGTAGTTCAGTGGTAGAATTTTCACCTGCCATGCAGGAGACTCAGGTTTGATTTCCATCTCATGCACTTCCCAAACAAACAAACAAGCAAACAAACAAAAATTCAACAAATGGTGCTGCAATAAGAAGATACTCACTTGGAAAAAGAATGAAATGTGACCTCCACCATACAGCATACAAAAAAAAAAAAATAGGGAGGATATAATGTTGGGTGAAATAAGTCAGACACAAGGAAAGATATTTTGTGACTCCACTCAAATGAAATTGTTCGAATATGCATGCACTTAGAGATGAAAGTAGAGGACAGGTTGTCGGGGCAGGGATGGAAGTTAATGCATAATGGGTGCAGGATTCTTGTCTGGGGTGAAACGCATAAGAAAGCTCTGGTAATGGAAGGTGAAGGTAGCAAAACATTGTGAATGTGATTAATCACACTGAATTGCAAGCTTGGGAGTGGTTGAGATGGGAAAATTTATGTTACATATATGTTTCCACAGTTTTACAAAGAGAGGACAATAACAGTTAAATGCAATATATGATCCTGGACTGGATGTAATAATGGAGGAGAAAAAGCCCAAAAGGATATTACTGGAACATATGAAAAAAAAACTGGAATATAGATGGGAAGCTTTATATCAATGTTAAATTTCTTGAACTTCATAACTGTACTTAAGGTGGTTGCAGAAGTGACTATCTGTTCTTAAAAAATGTTCATGGAAGTACTGAATGTTCAGGAGCATGATATATAAAACCCACTCTCAAATATTTAGAAAATATATATATAGATGGAGAGATGGACGATGGACAGATATATAAATAAATGGATAAACAGATGAATGACTGATATGCCAAAGTGACAAAATGTTAAAGGTTGGTGGTTCTGGGTATCTGAGTGTGGGGATATGTTGGAGTTCTCTGTATGGATTTTGTATTATTTTTGCAACTGTTCTGTAAATTGAAATTATTTAAAAATAAAAAGTAAAAAAAAAATACAGGTGAAGGAATTTAAAGAAAAGTGAATTCCAGGAGCATAGATATAATTTTTTGACTGTTGCCGTGTTTTAAAAAAAATCTAAATTCATAATAATGAAAATACCAAGGTGACAGGTAAATAGAAAGAAAAAAAAAAACCCAAAACTCCCATCTACTGCTCCGAATCAGAGAAACTTTAGAAATAATTAAAATTCAGCAAAATTTATGCTTTCAACGTATACGTGTTTTAAAAACACATCAATTTGTCTGGAATATGACACCATGAAAATTTGTTTGGAACAAATCTTGTGGGCCAAAAGTTACCAGAATTTCTCTTAATTGAGTCTTATCAAAGAAGAGTGAAATACACAAGAGAGAGAATCTTTCTGTCTCCAGTTCCAAGCAGTGGTAGAGATTGTTTAGGTAAATTGGCAGAGGTTTTGGAATCCATGACCACAAGTAAAAGGGATAACTAGAAGTGGAGGGAAGACTACTCACTGGGAATGAGACAAATGTCAACAGGTGACAACAGGGCTCCCCCAGAACTTCAAATCGTAGCCTTTTACTGACACAAATCTAGCATATACCGATTTTTGCTACAGCTTCTCAAACCAATACATGTTTGATAAGTTTTTGAAACTAGCAATTATGGGTAAAATTGAAATAAAACCAGATTAGAGAAATGCAGATACATTTTTCTTGGAAGTGGTGAGTTCTGTGTACGTTGGAAAGTTACAACTGGTAACACCATCAGCAACCAAGAACTGTGAGCAGAATCTAAAGGAAGTATAGTTTTTGTTTGCGCAATCAAGAATTCTCTTTTATTGAACCAAGGCAGCAGATGGAGAAGGAGATTCTCAGAGGGGGAAAAAAGAAAAAGGGGAAAAAAAAAAGATATTTCAACCTGAGGGATCTGGAGCTCCATTGTTATTTCCCAATGAAGTAATAGTTTTCTGAAGAAATATTTGATTCTTAAGGAAGCAAACTTGTCACATGTGTTGTAGAAAATATACAAAGATGGGTGATGCAGGATCAAATTCTGTCTTTTTATTTTTAAAGAAATTTACCCCAACTAAGTATTGATTTGCTTCCTTCACCTTTGGAATTATTCTATTTTGTTGTCAGTTGCAGAAGCCATTGAATTCTCTAAGCTTTTTCTTAATATTTATTAAAAATCCATTTACAAAGTCTATTATGATTTCAATGAGATTAGCAGTAAAGATGAACATGTCCTTCCTATGCTTTTTAAGCACTAATATACAGTTCATAGAAACCATATTTTAATGTTTCATTTCCCATTTGTCTTATCAAACTTGTTTTCTACAGCTAGAAGAGAAAGTAAAAAATAAAGGATTTTAAGGGTGCCGACTCTAAAAAATTCCCCAGCAGACTTACAACCTAAAAACACACAATTTATAAATTCTCATATGGAGAAATGAAATAACTGTCCTAATTCTGCTCCCACTGGAGCTCGCACTGCTGTCGCCTTGGGAGGCATCACGGAGCATCCTGAAGCTGATGCGGCCTGGGTGGACTAGGTTAACCTCGGTCAAGAAACAACACTGATAATCTCAGTGGTTTACCCCCAGAAAGGATTACTCTGTGTTCACAGCATCTGTTGTAGAATGAGTGACTTTTCAGGGCAAATGTTCTTCATGTGTAAATTGAGGATTGAAGTTGCTTCAATCTTGTGGCTCCATTATTTTTCCTTAAGACTTCCTCCACGACCACTGCCTCAGAGAAAGAATCAGTTGCAGGGTTACAGGTAGGCTTTCCTGACCTTTAACCCCAAAGCGACAGAAATCACTTTTGCCTACAGTCCAGTCTTCTGTGTGCCCAGAAGAGGAGAGGTCAGCTACTGGCAAACGCTTGTAATTTCTACCTCTTTGAGCAATGCCTGCCAAACCTTCTGGATTTATATGCAAAAATTGTACACTTTTCTGAAGAAAGGAAAGAGACCTCAGCTTTTATAAGATTTTTAAAGGGGAGAGTGTTCTGTCATCTAAAAATTCTAATACCTTTCTTTTAAAGTGCAAATTTGTAGTGAAAAAATGAAAGATTTGGAACTCAGGAATAGCTTAGAGAAGTTGAATTTTAGGGTAGATTCCCAGAATTTAGAACACCAGTCCTTTTAATGATTCCGTTATCATAATTACCTTGTCCCACACTGCCTGAATTATTTCAATTATATACTATAACTATTCTAAATGCTAACAATAGGTAATCTTCCAACATTAAAAAATGCTAATTGTTTGACTAGGCAAAGCACTTTCAGTCCTTTATTATATAGAACTAATTAGTTCAACCAGACTGATTTCTTCATATAAAAACATTCATTACTCTGCTGATCTGAAGGAATGAATGTCCCACGAAGGAAAGGAGTTAAGTTGGGAGGAGGAGTAAGTAATTTTAGAACACTTTTAGAACACAAGTTCTAAAATGTGAAGAAAATACCAAATCTTATGATACTTTCTAATGTTTGAAAAATACAAATTTCACAAAAGTTTTTCTGTAAAAAGTAGGATATTCACAGATTAATGGAACAGAATAGAGAGCCCAGAAATAGCTCTGCACAAATTTAGAAGCAAAAGAAGCTCAATGATGAAGGGACAGAATTTCTAACAAATGGTGCTGGAGCAACTGTACATCCATAAACAAACCAAAAAAACAATAAACAAAACAAAACAAAAAAACAAACTGTGTTGGTTTGAAAGGAAGCATGCCCCCTAAGAAAAGCCATGTTTTAATATAAATCCCATTTCAAAAAGGTAGAATAATCTCTATTCAATACTGTATGTTTGAAACTGTGATTGGATCATCTCCCTGGTTGATGTGATTTAGTTAAGAGTGGTTGTTAAACTGGATTAGGGGATGACATGTCTCTACCCATTTGAGTGGGTCTTGATTAGTTTCTGAAATCCTATAAAAGAGGAAACATTTTGGAGAATGAGAGATTCAGAGAGAGCAGAGAATGCTACAGCACCACGAAGCAGAGAGTCCACCAGCCAGAGACCTTTGGAGATGAAGAAGGAAAACGCCTCCCGGGGAGCTTCATGAAACCGGAAGCCAGGAGAGAAAGGTAGCAGATGACGCCGTATTCGCCATGTGCCCTTCCAGCTGAGAGAGAAGCCCTGACTGTGTTTGCCATGTGCCTTCTCACTTGAGAGAGAGAAACCCTGAACTTCGTTGGCCTTCTTGAGCCAAGGTATCTTTCCCTGGATGCCTTTGATTGGACATTTCTATAGACTTGTTTTAATTGGAACATTTTCTTGGCCTTAGAACTGTAAACTAGTAACTCATTAAATTCCCCTTGTTAAAAGCCATTCCGTTTCTGGTATATTACATTCCAGCAGCTAGCAAACTAGAACACAAACCAAAACAAAACAAAGCACAAAAACAATCTAGACACAGACATTATATCTTTCACAAAAATTAACTCAAGATGGATCTAAATATAAAGCTCAAAACTATAGAACTCAGAACAGATAACATAGGAGAAAATCTAGGTGACCTTAGGTTCGACAATGAGTTCTTAGATACAACTCGAAAAGCACGATCCATGAAAAAACAAATTGATAAGCTGAACTTCATTAAACTTTAAAACATTTGTTCTGCAAAAGATGCTGTTAGAGAGAATGAAAACACAAGCCAAATACTGATAGCAAATATTTGCAAAACACGTATCTGACAAAAGACTTGCATCCAAAATATATACAGAACTCTTAAAACTCAACAAAAAGAAAACAAACAACCCAATTAAAAGATGGGCAAAAGAACAGATACCTCACTAAAGAAGATATATGTACAACAAATAAGCATGTGGACAGTTGCTCCACATATGTCATCAGAGAATTGAAAATTACTATAACAAGGAGATACCACTACATACCTTTTTGAATGGCTAAAATCCAAAACCAAATGCTGATGAGGGTAGATCATCAGGAACTATCATTTATTACAAGTGGAAATGTAAAATGGTACAGTCATTCTGGAAGACAGTTGGCAGTTCTTACAAAACTAAACATAGGTTTACCTTCTGATCCAGCAATCACACTCCTTGGTATTTACCCACAGGAATTAAAACCATATGTCCACACAAAAACCTGCACACAAATGTTTATCAAAGCTTTACTCATAATTGCCAAAACTGGAAGCAGTTGACATGCACCTTCTATAGGTGAATGGATAAATAAACAGCGGTACATCCATACAATGGAATATTATTATTCAGTAATAAAAAGAAGTGAACTATCAAGCCACCAAAAGACATGGAGGAAACTTATACGTATAATGCTAAGTAAAAGAAGTCAGTCTTGTAAAGGCTACATATTGCATGATTTCAAATATAGAACATACCGGAAAAGGTGAGTCTTAGAAACAGTACAAATATCAGTGGTTGCCAGAGGTTCAGAAGGAGGAAGAGATGGATAAGTGGAGTCAGGATATTTTTAGGGAATTGAAACTATTCTGAGCAATATCATAATGGTGGATATGCCATATTATATATTTGTAGAGGACAAAGAGCGAACCCTAATGTAAACTATGGACTTAAATTAATAAAATCTATCAGTATCAGTTCAGTTGTACTGCGTACCATACTAATGGAAGATGTTAATAATAGGAGAAACTGTGTGCAGGGAAATGGGGGAATATGGGAACTCTCTGTACTTTCTGCACATATTTTGTAAATCTAAAACTGCTCTAAAAATAGGTCTATTAAAAATAGATTATTCACAGATAGTTCCATAGCTCAGATTCTCCTTGAACAATTTTATGTGTCAAGCTGTGTGCTAGCTGCTAAGACTATAATAATAAGCACAGTTGCCACTCTGTGCTAGATATTGTATCAGCACTATTTGGCATTTTATTGTTAAGAGTGCTTTTTGCTGCAGTTCCAAAACAAACAAACAAACAAACAAAGAACCCAGCTCAAAGTGGCTTAAGAAATAGGGAGATTTATCTCTCACACACACAAAAAATGGTGAGAGTTGGCAATTGCAGGGGTAATCAATTCATTGTCCAAGAAAGTCATCAAAAATCTAGATCCCTTCTATTTCTTCACCCTGCCAGCTTCAGCATTTGGATAGCTTAGTTGCAAGTTGGCTACAGCAGCTTCAGGCATTACATATTTAAAGTCAGATAAAAGGATTTCTTCTTGCCCTGTGCCCCTTTTTAAGAACGAAGAAAACCTTCCTAGGAATTCCTCAAAGACTTTCTTCTCTTATCTCATTAATTCCAACTGTGTCACCTATCGTCCTTAAAGATATTACTTAGCAAGCATAATCAGATTGGCTTATATTAGTAAATATTCAATAACTGGGGACAGAGAGGGGTCCAACCTCTACCCAAGACACGACATCTTGAGGAGGGTGACCTGTCAGGATTCTTTTAGCAAGTAAGAAGGCAGGCAACCAACAGGGTCCTCTGCACAGATGCATTATGTTGTTGGATCCTCAAGGCCTTAAAAAGTGGTATTGTAGAGCATGCTAAGGAGCTTTAATTGTGTTTGAGGTTATGTAATGATTTCTCTTATAAATCTTTATTGTTTTTCCTTTTACCGTTGCTGTATGTTGATGCGTTTACAATATTGTGGCAAAACATTGTAAAGTAGTTATGTATGTGGAATTTACTACAAATAATATTGGAGGTAATGGTGGTTTTTTCTTTTAAACTTTTTTTTATTGTATAGTATAACATATATACAAAGCAAAGAAATAAGAAGAGACAATGATGCTTTCAAAGCAATAATAATGTGCCTGGTTTTCAAGATTTCTTAAGTTCAATCACAATAAAATGCAATTGAGAAGCATAAGAATTTGCTTAAAGACCTCAGAAACAAAGCTTTAACGAATTACAAAAGAATTCAGAGATTATACCATCTAATAGCCTACCCCCTCCATTTTGAGGAAATCTACCCAACACTGAAAATACTCATTTCCAAGGATGCTGGGAGTGAATGAATTAGTATAACCAGCAATTATCTATTTAATGTAATCTGCACTCCATGCACAATAGTCTCAGAGCAATAGCAGCATCAATACCAATAAACAGGAAAACAATTTAATTTTTATTGTTTTTTGACATATTTTAGAATTGAGACCACTAGGAATGTATAGACAGATTTCTGGGTTTAAACCTGCTTGGAACATCTCCTTCTGGAATGATTAGATGACCAACGTGTATATATATTATACAGTTTTCAGATTTTTTAGGGATCGCTTTTGCTTTTTCAAAATTTACTTTTCTCAAAGTTCCTTGGAAAAATGACTGATTCCCGATCTGGAGTCAAGAATGTAGTCATGAGCCTGAAACAATTTCTCATAGCAGACAGCAAGGAAGCCATCAAAAACACAGCAAGGAAGCCAGACAAATTACAAAGTCTACACTAAAGACTGGCATGATTTGGCATCTGAAGATTCCCTGGATAAAAATAGACTGCCCACCCCAAGCCAGGTAAAGTCTCTCCAAGAGGGAGAGGGGAAAAACTCCAACGAGAGAGAAATTAAAACAAAACTCCTGTAAGGAGACTTTACCACAGGAGTTCCTAAAGATTTATGGGGTGAGCTCTAAGGAAATTCAGTCCAAATATTGAGTTATGGAGGTTGGCAAACTAACCTGGCAACTGTATGTTAAAACTGAGAAGTGTCTCTATAGACTTAGATTTCTCTATTTAATTTATATTTAATATGATTATTGAAACATTGGGTTTAAATCTATCATCATATTATTTGTTTTCTATTTATTTCATCACTTATTTGTTCCCATTTTTCTTTTTGGCCATCTTTTGGATTGAGTATGTTTTCATAATTTTTTTTTTCCACATGGGCAGACACTGGGAATCGAACCCAGGTCTCCGGCATGGCAGGAGGGCTGCCCTCATAATTTCTTTTTAATTTTTATTGGCTTCTAGCTATACCTGTGTTTCACTGGTTGCTTTAGGGCTTATAGCATATATCTTTTCCTTAGCATAGTCTATCTCCAAGTTATCATATCACTTCATGAGTAGGTTAGGAATCTTAGAAGGTAGTTCTGTTTATCCCCTTCCAGCTTTTGCGCCACTGTCATACATTTTACTTCCACATTTGTTACGAACCTGACACTATTTTCTTATTATTTTTTATTTAAGTAGTCAACTCCTTTTTTATTAATGTTTTTTTTTTTTGGTAGAGAAGTTGTAGGTTTGCAGAGATATCATGCAGATACACAGAAATATACAAAATTTCCATATAAACACCATATTATTAAATAGAATGCTGTTTCTTGATTTACTCCGTAGATTGCTCATTGCTAGTGTATAGAAACACTGTTGATTTTTTGCCTGTTAATTTTATACCCTACCACATTGCTGAACTCATTTATTAGCCTTAGTAGGTTTATTGCAATTTTGGGGGGACTTTCTATATATAGGACTATGTCATCTGCAAATAGTGGAAATTTTATTTTTTCCAATTTGGATGTCTTTTTTTTTTCCTCATCTAATTGCTCTGGCTAGACCTTCCAGAACAATGTTTAATAATTGTGACAGTGGGCATCCTTGTCTTGTTCCAGATCTTAGAAAGTTTTCAGTCTTTCGCCACTAAGTATGTTAGCTGTGAGTTGTCAATGTATGCCCTTTATCATGTTGAGGAAGTTCCCTTTGATTCCTATTTTTCAGAGTATTTTTATCAAGAAAGGATACTGGATTTTGTCAAATGCCTGCTCTATGTCAATTGAAATGATCACATAATTTTCGCCTTCATTTTGTTAATGTGGTATATTACATTAGTTGATTTTCTTATATTGAAACACCCTTGCATACCTGGGATAAATCCCACTTGATCAATGTATACAATTTTTTTAATGTGATGTTGGGTTCAGTGTGTTAGTATTTAGTTGGGGAATTCTGCATTTGTATTCATGAAAGAAATTGGCCTATAATTTTTCCTTTCTTGTGGTCTCTGTCTGGTTTTGGAACAAGGCTGATGTTGGTCTCATAGAATGCTTAGGTAGTTGTCCCTCTTCTTTAAATTTTTGGAAGCGTTTGAGTAGGAATGACATTAATTCTCCTTGGGAAGTTTGGTAGAATTTCCCTTTGAGGCCATCTGGTTCCAGGATATTCTTTGTTGGGAGGTTCATTTAAATGCAATTTTATTGAGATATATTCATCCGAAGTAGACAATCAATGGTACAGTAGCATCATATAGTTGTGCATTCATCGCCACAGTCAGTTTTATAACATCTTCATTACTCCCTAAAGATGAAAAATAAAAAAAAGAAATACCCAGAACATCCCATACCCCTTTCCCTCCTATTATTTATTTATTTATCGTCTTTCTTTTCTTACTCATCTGCCTGTATACTCGACAAAGAGAGTATCAGTCACAAGGTTTTCATAATTACACAGTCACACCATAAAAGCTGTATAGTTATACACTCATCTTCAAGAATCAAGGCTACTGGATTACAGTTCAACAGTTTCAGGCACTTCTTTCTAGCTATTCTAATACACTAGAAACTAAAAAGGAATATGTATGTAATGCATAAGAGTAACTTCTAGAATGACCTCTCGACTCTATTGGAAATCTCTTAGCCAATGAAACTTTATTTTGTTTCATTTCTTTTCCACCTTTTGGTCAAGAAGGCTTTCTCAATCCCATGAGGCCGAGGCCAGTCTCATCCCTGTGAGTCATGCCCCACATTACCAGGGAGGTTTACATGCCTGGGAGTAATGGTCCACATAGTGGGGAGGGCAGTGTGTTCACCCGCCAAAATGGCTTAGAGAGAGAGGCCACATCTGAGCGACAAAAGAGGTTCTTGGGGGTGAATCTTAAGCATAATCATAAGTAAGTTTAGCTTCTCCTTTGCAGGAATAAATTTCGTAAGGGCAAGCCTCAAGACTCAGGGCTTGGCTTATTAAATTGATAGCCCCTAATGCTTGCAAGAATGTCAGGAATTCCCCAGTGGGGAAGTTTAATATCTGCACATTTTTCCTTAGACCCTCAAGGGACTTTGCAAATACTTTTTTACTTTCTGCACAAGCTACTCTGAGATGTATTGGGGTATTACATTAACCTGTACAAAATAACAAGATCTCATTCCTATTCAAGTTTCCATGTGTCATGTTTGAATAAACTGACCATACAGATTAAATTAGTGTGTCATAGAAAATACAAATTTTGTACCAAATAAGCATGTCTTCCTTTGGTCTCACAGTGAAGGTGAAGCTTTATGATGGGAAGTTTTTGAAGACTGATTCAATCTTTTTTACTTGTAATTGTTCCATTGATATCTTCTATTTCTTCTAGAGTCAGTATAGCTTGTTTGGTGCTTCTAGAAATTTTTCCTTTTCACATAGGCTGTCTAATTTGTTGGCATGCAGTTGTTTATAGTATCCTCTTTTGAAAGATATTTTTGCTGATTAATGAATTCTAGGCTTGACAGTTTTCCCCCTTTCAGTACTTGAAATAAATTAATTGCCTTCTTGTTTGCATTGCTTGCAGTGAGAATTCTCATCTTTTTATTTTTGTTCCTCTGTATGTAATGTGTCTAATCAATTCCTACCTATGCATAGCTGTTTTTAAGATTTTTCTTTGTGTCATTAATTTTAAGTTATGTGATTATGATGTGTCTTGGTTTGGTTTCTTTACGTTTCTTTTGCTTGGTGTTCATTGAGATTTTTAGATTTGTGGGTTAATAGCTTTCATTAAATTCAGAAAAAAGTGGTCATGCATTATTTCTTCAAATATTTTTTTCTGTTTTCTCCTCTCTCACTTTTATTTTGGAGTTTCCAAATTACACATATTTTAAGCTTCTTGAAGTTGATCCACAGCTCTCTGATGCTTTTATTCCCTTTTATAATATTTTTTCTTTGTATTTCATTTTGTGTAGTTTCTATTGCTATGTTTTCAAGTTCACTAATCTTTTCTTCTGCATTGCCTAATCTGCTGCTAATTCCATTCAGTATATTTTTCACCTTGGACATTTTATTTTTAATTTCTAAAAATTTTATTTGGGTCTTTAAAATAATGCATTCTATGATTCCACTTAACAAGTTCATTCTTTCCACTGCTTCCTCGAACAAATGAAATACACTTTTAATAGCTGTTTTATGTCCTTGTCTACTAATCATATTGTCTTTTGTCACTTTTGGTTAGTTATCATTTATTTATGTATTTTCTCCTCACTATGGGTCATACCTTCTTGCTTCTTGGCATGTCTAGAAATTTTGATTGGATGTCAGATAACGCAAATTTTACTTTGTTGCGTGCTGGACATTTTTTATTCCTATAAATATTTGGGGGCTTTGTTGTGAGGTTCTGTTCTCTGTGCAGCTCTTTCCTTTCCAGAATCCTTCCCTGGGAAGTCTAGCCATCTGGGCCCCCTTGGCCTGATTCCATCTTCTCAGCTCGGGGGTCTGCTGGGCTCTGCCGTGGCTCTCCTCCTTCTGATTCACGGTCTGGAACTTTCTCGAGGCAATGCCCTGGGACAAGCCTGGCTCAGGTTGTTTGTTTCCCCTTCCTCAGGGATCACTGCCCTGCACTGGCTGTTGTCCAATTTCTGAAAATCTTTACCTTACATTATTTGTTTGTTAGTTTTGGTTGTTTAAGGCAGCAGAGTAAATCTGGTCCAGATGCACAAATCCCGCACGTTTCTTTTCACTGTGAATGTCTTCATCCAGATTTTCATTTAAATTGTAATCCTTGTCTATGTTATAATGGCTTTTACTAACCATGAAGTAATAAAGAAGAAAGTGTCACATGGAGAGATTCTTGGACTAAAATCCAAGAGAACTAGGTTATAGTTCCATTTTGTTTCTCTTAGAGTATTACCTATTTCTCTTTACTTGCGGACTTTGAAAATAGGGTCTGGATCAACTGATTTCGGTGGTGCCTTGCAACCCAAACATTCCATGAGTCTATAAAACTCAGAGAGGCTCAAGAAGATTTTAACTCATTTTTAGAAGATGGAAAGGAGATGTAAGAGTGGTACTAAATTTTGGAGGGCAGAGGCAGCTGCAAATTAAGTGTTTGAAGAAGGGATAATGAGGTATAGAGAACTAATGATTCCTGAAAATCTAGGCATGTTCTGGGAACTGGTGGCACCAAGAACAGTATGAGAAAAGGCACAGAGTCGGGGACTGCTGATAGGAAGTAAGGCAGACTGAAAGTCTGCATATGAAATAGTTAACAAAGTTCAGAAACTTCGACAGTGCCAAACAGGGAAAAGTAAAATTGCCTATGACACGAGGGCTTCTTTATTATAAATTCTAGCAAAAGGACCAAATCTTTATATTGGGCATTTGTGTGGTCTTTTAATATATAAAACATTAAAAAAAAATCCCTTTTGTGGACTCTCACAAAAACCAGTGTGTGTTTGTCTGTGTGTGTGTGTGTAGGGGGGAAGGGAACAATAAATAAAATGCTTATCTATTTCTATTATTATTAAGAACAAAATACCCTATTTATTTAAAAAGATGATCTTTTGGCAGAATTGTGGTCAGTGCCAGAAGGAATTTTATCAATGATCTCTTCTGAACTTCAGACAACAAACTTGAAGGGAAATCTTTGGCCATAACTCAGAAAGCTAGCAGGTGCTTGATGTGCTGTTAGAAGCAGGTCAATGGCATTGTGGATAAACTCTGCTAATCACACCCCTGCCAGTGAGGTGAGCTTTGATTTAGCCATACTTTTTCACCAGAATCTTCTTTATATGTGTCACGTTTGAAACATATCATTACATATGGAGGTTTATTCTGTAATTATGGGAGGGTATCAAACCTGCTGGCATACTTTTTGGTTCATTCAATAACCATCCTCATTATTAGGGTGCTTTAACAAACCCAACAAGCTGATCAAGGCGTAAGAAGAACATAAAGACTCGCGTATGTGGCTTTTTCACACCTGTTAAAATGTTCACAAATGAAAAATACAATGAATAGGGCAGGAAAACATGGTTTGACATTAAAGCAAGGGTTCCACATTAATCAACGTTAAATCCAGGGCTGAAAAACAAGTTCGCGGTTTTGATTGTTTTTCTTTAAGAATATTTTATGATTCATAAAAGTAGGGTGAGTTTTTGGCACTCCAGGAAATTGGTCTTACGTGCCATTTTGTAGAAAACAATGACAGTTTTATGTACTGAATAGTCAATATTTTCATCTATTTCTATACTCAGGGTTTACATCCTTATTCTCTAGTATAATTTACATTTGGCTACAATAAAGAACTGCATTACAATCATGTTACTGTTATTATCAGTGAAGCGGTTAACAAGGTTGGTATTTAAATGACTGTAATTATATTTCTAGGATAACATTATTACTAAGTTGAATAAAGACAACTTTTGGTTCAGTATTTCTGTGATATCCAAAAGGCAAGATGAATTAGGCTCTCATTCAAAAAAACATATTTTTCCTTGGCTATAGAGATAATAGTCCTGCTAAGGAAAATAAACTGTATCCTGGAGAAATCAGCAGAAATTCACAGGCCCTTAAGCCTTCCAGAGCCAACCAATTTCTCCTGCTTCAGGCTTGAATAATTTCATTGAACTGCAATAAATTTGAATTCCTTCTAAATTCCTAAATTTGGAAAAAGAGAGACTGTTCTTATTTGAATGTTGGAAAGGCAAGGAGGAATACCAAACAATCCCAGCCATATCCAACAGTATTAGAATAGTCTGAAGGTTCCTATATTTTGTGTTCCCACTGAAAGATACAAAGATGAGAGATGATTGCTGGTGAATCACTGTTCTATTTTATCTAGAGACCTGAGTGCTCCCCGTGCTCCATTCCCTCAGGGACTGTGCTGCTCTGCTTAAAAGAATATTGCCTGCTCTGAGAGCTAATGATTTGTTTGGAGGGTAGAAGTCTCAGAGGTGAAGATAACTGCACAGCTTTTATAATGTATCTTTCAGATCTTTGATCTGCTTTTCTCTGAATACATGAGACCCCTCAATAGCAAGATTAAAGATACCTCTTCACAGAAGAAAGGCAAAATTTGCACACATAAAAGCCACTCAGATTTTCAAATAATATTTTTGTATTTCTTCATTTTGTCAACATCACATTTGGTGAGTGTTGTTCATTCATGTCATAACCGGATGGTATTCAAAATACAGTGTGGATCACAGGTTTATTCATATTTTCCTAGGAGGCAGGGAAATTCTGAATTTTGTTTTAAAAAGTGGTTAGTGCAAGCTGGTTTTATGTCTTAGACATACACGCTCATTTTGAATTCTTTTTTAATTCAACACGTTTACTTGATATTCTGTAGATGTCAGACATTGTGCCTTCTTTTGTAGGGAATATCAAGAATCAGGTCCTGTTTTCAAGAGATTCATATTCTAATCAGGCAGATAAGGCAATTACAGAAAAGGCCATAATCTGATGCAGAATTTGACAAATGGAAAGCATTTGGAGAGAGATGAAAAGCTTTCAAATTGGGAACAGAATGAAGAGACCAGCTTCAAGTGGGAGCTTATAAAGAAAGGTTTCAGCATTTGAGAAGGACCTTGCAGGATGGGTGAGATGGAGGCAGTAATAAGACATATTGGGAGTGTTTGTGTGTAGGGACTGGTGGTGGTCATAAAAAGTCAAGAAGCCTGTTTTGAACTTGTAGACCTGGAGAACCAATGAAGAATTGTACGCAGAGCAAAGAAAACATTTTGTGGTCTCAGACACATTTTTGAAGCATTTAAAAAGCAGATTTTGGTGGCTTTTGACCTAAAAAATACATCTATGTAAGCAAAAAGGTGTGTTTGATGGTGATCCATAGGTTTCATTCCCAAGTAGAATAACTTTCCCTAAAACACTTCAAACATACAGGAGAAGTATGACAATCAAACGCTCATTAATAGGTGAATCCGAAAAAGACCATTTTTCATTTTCTCAACGATGTAGCTCATCCATAAAACTGACCATCCCAACCCCTTTAGTTATTTGTTTTTAATTAACTATTTTGATTCTAACACTTCATAAGAAAAAGATTACTACATATAGGAAAAAAAGTGGAATTAAGAGAAATTACTATCAAATTCTTTCTAAATTAATATTCAAATACATTGAACAAAAATTAGAAAATTAACTAATTTTCTAGTAAAGTATATAATACAAACTAGCATCCATCAATGGATCTATATTCTGGTCAAACGAATCAATAAGGGGACATAATTTTATAACATTCTGAAGAATTGATCCTTCCCTGTTTGCCATATAAATAGCTGAAATTTACTGTCTATGTAGTAGCTTGAAATGCATTTTTTAGTCCTGCTTCCTATGTCCATTAGAACAAAGCAAGTCCTTACAAAAATAAAGTGATAAAATGTAGAAAAGATATGAAAATATAATAACTTTATTGAGTAAAGAAAAGCAAAATAGATTTAAAAAATAAAAAGCCACAAGCAGGATTGCAACAAATAGACACATGGTTCTAATCAGAAACCAGCTTTTTGAGGATTGTTTTTTCATAGTTATTATCGTGATGGTTAGAGTTTTTCCAAGATAAATTTGAAAACATGGGTAACTAAACTGATCCTTCACCAAGATCTCTATCAGAACAGGTAATCGAATAGATGCATCATATTTCCTCTGCTTTAGCTCCTGCTATTCTGGGCAGAAAAAGCGAGACCCTCAAGGACTGATAAATCCAAAACTACAGAATGAAGTACAAATATGTGAGAACAGTCCAACATCCTAAAATAGTTAAGAAAAATATTATCTAAAAGTTGTTAGCTAACACTTACTGCCAAATTTTGAGCACCCTGAAATTCAATAAGCCTTTTGTTTTTGTAGATTTTTTGTTCATGTTTCCTCTTTCTGTATATATATTTGGAAAGAGATCTTTGTTTTGTAAGTAGAGGGAAGAGGGACCAAATGGGTGAAGAGTAAGTGGTATTCTACTGGTCTACTTGTCATATTTCTTTGTGCTTAATTTACCATTAGGTGATGATTTATGCTCTGATGGGGTGGAGTGGGGTTGGCAATAAATACCAAAACAAATTGTTGTTTATCACTCTGACTTAAGAAAAATGTTCAAATCAAATAGGAAATGTTTCTTCTCATCACAAAAGTTTTGCCTTATGATCACATTTGAGTTATCCTAAAACATTTAAAATGTTTTCCTTTAAAAGGTTTGACTTACAGATAATTATGTAACCTAAAGATCAACAATATGAAATATCCTATTTTAAAGTTTTTAACTGGGTGACAGCCTAACCAAGTTGACACTTAAAACTGACCATCACATCCTCTTTATTAGTTTTTAATTGGCTATTTTGACTCAAATTCTTCACAAGGGAAAGTATGTAGGAAAAAATAAAATTAAGAGTCATTACTATGAAACATTTTCTAAATTAAATTGAACAGAAAGAATTACAGAATTAACTAACATTGAAAAATGAAGTATATAATACATATTAGCATCTCCCAGCATTTGCTCTTGTCAGTAAGGTACAACACTACAGTTTTTAGCACACACTGACTTATTTCACATTCCTTACAACAGATCAGTACGCATTGTTAAATATCGATCTAGTTGCAAATAAAAAACCACGAGAATGGTGATTTAGCAAGTTGAACAAATTATATCAACTATTTTTGCTTTCTTTAAATGTTGAAGATAAAATATGAAAGTATGTCTAACATCCATGGAGTGATAAATGGAAAATTAAATTACCAATAAAATTAAAGTTAACAATGATTGAATAAACCTTCAAAAAAGGTAGACTATTTAAGCATTAAAAATCATACAATAACCAAACTATTTCCTAAAACCAACAACTTACCATTAAGTGGATCAGATGCTATGTCACTTCTACTTTCCTTCCATGACAGCAGGTAGTCAAGGCTGGTGAAATCTGCAACTTCTATGTAATTATTAACTGTCAGCATCAACTGATGAGCTTTTGCTATTCCATAATGAACTTTTGTTTCCTCCATCAGAGGCATGTTCATTAGCTCACTTGTTGTGTCGAAGGCTTGTTGGAAGTATTCAGAAGCTCTGCTATAGAATCCCTAAAAATGTAATAAAAATCATTCTTTCTTAATTTTTTTAGCTTACCATTTCACATGTTCACCCACTCCACCTTCGTATGACCCAAACTGATCTTTTCAACAGTTGTCACAGTTCACCTTCAAGAAGAAAGGGAGAGCAAGAAGGCTCTGTATTCAAATAAGGTCCTTTTAAAGATCTGTAATTTCTCATTATGCAACATCTTGTGGGTAATTTAGCAGGAAAGCTGCATCTGTTAGGTTGAACTATATGAAACTTCAGCTTTTAGATTCAAAATGGTAAAAGATTTGGCTTAATCCATAGTAGCAAAAAGAAGTTTGGGGAAGAGTGAAACAATTCACATCAACTTGGATGTAATTTTCTTACTCATAGCACTGAATTTAACTATGGAAATGTTTTTAACCAGCTTTTGTTCTCAGCTTCAAGATGCCATTTTTCAGCCACTTTTAACCAGTGTCCCGCAAAAGGAAAAAAATAATTCTTTCTGCTGTTTGAGACCACTACCCTTCCCTCACCACGTGCACATGTCATTCTGGACCCTGAGCACTGAAGCATCAACAGTTTATTTTTAAAAATATATGATCTTGATAGTACGAGTACGAATCAAATGATTGTTTAAAGGTCTATTTCTCCTCTAAATCCTTCGTAACATTTTAAGTCGAAAGTTCTTAAGTGTTCTTGTCATCCTCACTTCTCCTAAAAGCTACCATCCACAAAACAACAGCGTTGTTTACCTTACTTTTATTATACATCAGGGAGAGTGCTAAGTGTTTATATACATGTAAACACTTTATATATAAATATATAAAATGTCATTGACCTTCATTCACAAGTCCCCCATGTGGAAAGTAACTATGTGATTATTCTATGATCTTATTAGAGAAAGAGATCTCATAAAGGACCTACACATAGTTGTTTTCTCTAAGATATACTCACTGACCACTTTACATGAATTATATTCATTTAACACTACATGACATCACAACAGGAAGGTTGAATGGGTGCCCCATCTTCCATGATTATATAGTAAAAAGTAAACTAATTAGGATTAATATTTTTAGTGTGCTAACTTTTAAACCACAATAGTTATAGAAAACATTAGCTCCAATGTTTTCTAGAGACATTTCTGATTTTTCTCTTTGTCTTGTAATATTATTTTTTGAATTTTTTGTAAAGAATACAATTAAATACAGAGTTTCGTTTGAGTTGATGAAAAAGTTATGATAATAGATGGTGGTAATGGTAGCTCAATATTATGAATATAATTGATATCACCGAATTGCACACATGAACATGAATAAAATGGGAAATTTTATGTTGTATATACATTAGTGTAATAGATGTTTTAAAAAAGAGAATACAAGTATAATACATTGAATGAGTAATCTGAAAGTAGAACAGACAGGAAGAGAGCAGTTTGTAGAAAACCTTGAAAGGTAGGTTGAAAAGTAGTAGCAATATTAGATTTTCTTTTAGAGATTCAGGACACATTTTAAAAATGCTCAAATAGTGTCCAAAAACAAAGGAGAAGTTTGGAATTCAAAAATGATAGAGAAAGTTGGTTAGAAATTAATTACATTAATTAAAGTGGTATAAAATTGGTTACAAATTTATTGATTGGTTCAACAAATAGACATAGTAGCTCACTGATTCTGTGCTAGTACTCTCCTAGGCACTGAGAATAAAACAGTAAACAAAGTAGATATGGTCCTTTGCTGCTCTTGTTAAACTTACATTGTGGCCAAATTAAACAATAACCAGAAAAAAAAATCATGAACAAGAAAAGTATCAGATAAGTGCTACAAGGATACTTAAATTTATGTGAAGAGCGACCTTGTGACCACTTTTAATTGAGTTGCCAAGGGAAGGCCTCTCTGTAGATGTGGCATTTAGCTGAGATCTGAATAAGAACAGGCCAGCAAAGTGAAGTTCAGGTGGCAGAGCCTTCATTCCAGGATTATATTTGTATTCAAAGAGGAATGGGAAATAATGGAAGGATTCTAAACAGAGAAGTTACTTGATTTAATTTACATTTAAAAAGGATTACATTGACCCCTGTGTGGAAACTGGATTTTAGGAAGAAAATGGATATACAGGGAAGTGGGTTAGGAGGCTATCACACTAGTCCAGGTGAGAGAAAGGAAGTGTTGTAAACTGATGTGGAGATAGCAGCAGAGGCAGAGAGAGAAAAGAAGAATTTGGGTTATGCTTTGGAGGCACAATGGTCAGGGTTTTCTTCTGCATTTGGATACGCAGCAGGGAGGAGAGAAGCATCAAGGGACATCCAGATTTCGGGTTTGAGCAAGTGGGTTGATGTTAATGGTACCGTTTCTTAAAATAGGGGAAGACTGGGAAAGAACAGGCTAAGGGAGGGGGTTATCAATTGTATTCAGGCCATGCTAAATGTGAGATGTCTATTAGACATCCAGTAGAGATACCAAGTAGGATGTTGGCTTCACAAGTCTGGCATCCCAAGGAGAAGCCAGGGTTGGTGATAATTTAGGGGTCATTGACACATGGGTGGTATTTAAAGCCTTGAGCCCAGATGAGGTTAGATGAGGGGAGCTAATAAAGTGAGAGAGAAGGTTTTCCAGAAAATGCCTGAATGATATTCTATTAGGGTTGAACATTACACTGTCAAAAAAGTAGAATTCTGGAGAAAGAATACATTTGATGTGATTTAAGTGAAGATGTCAAGTAGGCAGTAGGATGATGGGTCTGGAGTTGAGAGGAGAGATCTGAGCTTGAGATCTCGAGATGCCAAGTGCTACTGTGTAACTGATACATGCTGGAAATACTACCAGGTACCAGGCATACTTAAAAATTCCAAGTCCTTAATTAACTGTTTTTCAAAGTATCTTGTTATTGACATTTGAAAGGTGAGACAACTGAGAATTAAACAATTAACTTGCCCAAGTTTACAGTTATTAAGTGGCTAGGATCAGAATCAAATTCATATGGCATAACTGAAGGTTAAATCCCCTTTGCCCTGGTATCAGCCCTTTCAAGGAATACCTTAATAGATAACATCCGATGCAATTAGCTTGTGAAATTCTTTAGCTATACAACTGAAATAAAGGCATTAAACATACTTGAGAAACATCCATAAACAACTAAAAGTAGAGATAGGAAATAATTCGTTGACAATGTGTTCTTAAGAAATGGCTTTGTAGAACTAGAAGGAAATTCAGGACATCCTTGAAGTACTGCCTTGTCTCAGTAACTTCTCAAGTTATACTTTTAGTAGCTATTTAACAATCCAGAGTTTGTCTGAAAAGTTATCTTTTGATTTTTTGACATGAGGAAATATGTGAGATGATTCACACAAAATTGAATGTAAATTTAACAGTTTTATTAAGAAATCAACTCTTGTTCTAAGGTCTATGGCATCATAAAGATCCTGATATGGTATTATATATTTAACACTAATTACTGATTATATGATATTAATAGTAATTATATGTAATGCTAATTATTACTATATGGTATTATTTACTTAATACTAATAATACTAAAATATTAAGACTAGAGCTTAATACTAATTACCAGGAATTTATTACATTAAAATATAAAGAATTACTAAGGCATATGACTCAACCTGTATATTTGCAGGTTGTCATTAAAGAATAAATACCTGGAATCCTCCAAATTTTATATTAGAATAGAAGTAAACTGATAAAAATTAACTTTTGGCCATTGAAACAGCCTTTGGATACTATGTCATGTCTCTAGTCTCCAGTTATTAAACTCTTTTTTTTAATGGTTAAAAATCAGAGAATAAAACACAGATTGATGAGATGCAAACTCTTGGCAAAAATGTTATGAAAATCTATACATAAAAATATCCCTCAGAATGGTTCATTGGTTTATTTTCCTTATGATTTTTGTAATTAGAAACATATAGGTTGATACTTGATGTCCTGGTTATAGGAAAAGACTGAGTTTAGGGTATTGTTCGGTGGTAGGGTAAGACAATTTGTGCTTTTTCCACCACTTTTGTTTTGAAAAACATTCCTTTTAAAAAGTCACACTGTATATTTTTATTAGAAATGCCAAGCTGCTGCTATAGGATAAGCTCCCCCAGTAGACCATAAGCTGCCTGAGGGCATGAGTTTTGTCTTCATCCTGAAAAGCAGACAAAATCGAATACAAAATGAGCAAGAAAACAAGAGAAAGAAGTCAACAGAGGCAGACAGCAGTAAGTACACAGCAAGGCGGTGCAGCAGAGCACGCGGCAGAGAGACTTGGGTGCAACTGGACGACAGATGGAGGGGGAGGCACGAAGAGGGGAAACAAAGTGAAGGAGACCACAGGCAGAGAGGGCATAGGAGAAGAAAGGGGCGGGAGACATAGGAGCCAGGGGCAGGTAAGAGAGGAGAGAGAGAGAGGGGGGCTGAGAATGTCAGGAGGGGGTGGTGCTTAAGATGCAAGTCATAGGAGAGAGGAAAGGCAAATGAGAGAGGAGGAGAAAGAGCGGCAGAAGAGAAAAAAGAAATGAGATATCCTATTTGAAAATATTTTTTCCATAGCGGGAACTAAAGATACACGTTTCATTCATTCAATTTAATTCCAAACTCAGTTTTCTTAATACAAACCTAAATAATTTTGAAAACATCAAAATAACTTTTATGGCAAATAATAGAATACTGTGGAGATTAAGATTATGAGTCCAGGGGAAGAAATCTGGCCATTCCATATACGATACTGTGGTAAGGTGAAGATCAAATGAAAATAGAATTTTAAAGTTGCAAATTTTTCCCTCTAAAACCAAGAAACACATTATACTCACTTTTTCATTGTAAATGTCCCCAAGCATTGTACTTGCTCTAGCAATGTCTAGGTTTTGGAAATTGTTTCTTGCAATTTTCAGAACTTTTTTCAAGTATTTAATAGCTTCCATTGTCTGTCCTTGGCTAGAGGAAATCAAATCAAGAAAAAAAAATCAGCAATTGGAGTATAACTCAATGTCATAGTGAAAAGAAGATATTTTGTTTCTTTGTTTTAGAAAATGCAGGACGGTTATCAGAGTAATGAGATCTAAAGTGTAAATGCCAAATCAAATAAATGTATGCTTATCTTTGTGGGAGCATATAGGAGTTAAAACTTTAAAAAAAAAACAACTTTAAAATCCTTAAACATTGTTAGTGGGAATGTAAAATGGTGCAACTGCTGTGGACAACAGTTTGACGGTTCCTCAAAAAGTTAAACACACGATTACTGTATGGCCCATCAATTCCTCTCCTTGGTATATGCCCAAGAGAAATGAAAAACACACATCCACATAAAAACTTGTACGTAAATGTTCATAGAACCATTATTCATAATAGCCCAAAGGTGGAAACAACCCAACTGTCCATCAGCTGATGAATGGATAAACAAAATGTGGTATATACATAACATGGAATATGAGTATGACATAAAAAGGCATGAAATCCACATATATGCCTCAACATGGATGAAGCGTGAAATCATGTTACGTGAAAGGAGCCAGTTACAAAAGGACAAATATTCTATGATTCCATTTATATGGCATGCCCAGAATAGGCAAATCCATGGAGAAGGAAAATAGATTAGTGGTTGCCAGAGGCTGGGGACTGGGGAAAACGGGAAGTGAATGCTAATAGGTAAGGAGTTTCTTTTTGGAGTGAAAATGTTCTAAAGTTGGATAGTGGTGATGTGGGCACAATCCTGTGAATATACTGAAAACTACTGAATTGTACACTTTACAAGGGCAAATTTAATGTGTGTAAATTACATCTTAATAAAGCTATTTTTTAAAATAAGCTTTAAAAAGTTTTTAAAAATTGAATGCTAGCTTTGTTCCTGATAGCTTCGCACAGCAGTGAAATTTCAGCTGTCACTAAATTCACTTGTACAAATGTTATATATTTTGCCAAAATGCTCCAAAAGACATGTGGTTTCTAGCTAGTGCTTGGCATTCATATATATATTATTTTCTTTTATTTTTGTTAGAGAAGTTGTAGGTTTACAGAAAACTCATGGCCTTCATGTATTTTTGAAGGAAGAAAAGGTTGAAAAATTGAGAAGGGAAATACTTATGCAGTGCACGTGACAGATACAAGTATCCAGGTAAATTGTGACAACAGTCATTTGGATGTTTGGAAGACTATAAATTCCCATCCCTTGGATATTTCAGGAAGGTCAAGAAATCTCTGAGACCCTATCAAGTGTCCTAGAATGCTAGGTGTTGGAGAACATGGCCCCTGCCCTTAAAGGTTTTCACTGTCCATTTGGAGAGCTAGTTATAGGAAAACCTACATGGGATTAACGGTGATGGACATATATGAATAGCCGATAGTGCTGTGCAGCTTGGAGCACATCATATGAGTATCTCCACAAGAGTTAAGTCTAATTGCTTGAGAGGTAATTTTGGTCTTAGAAGGCAGCTGAAAGCACTGGAAGCCCTATCTAGTGAATGTAATAGCGATCTCGAAGCATCTGTATAAATTTCAAAAATAAGACTTTGTATAGTGAGAAACATTTGTGAATTTTAGGCTGCAGGAAATGCTTAGTGTGCTTATCGATTCACAGTCCTTTGCTTTAAGTCAGTGTTTCTCCCTCCTCCACCCTCACCCAGGGTCTTCAACATACAGGGAGGGAGTCATTGCTATTATCCATCCTCTCTGTTTCACTTTTTATTTTGGGGAAGGGTGTCGCATGCGTTGGACATCAAGCCCAGGTCTCCCGCATGGATGGTGAACATTCTACCACTGAACCACCATGCATCCTGTATCCTCTCTTTCTCAAAATGTTTTCCCCTCTCTAGCATCTGGCATTCTCATCCAGTCTCTATTTGTCTCACTTCTTTCACCACTTTTCCTGTGTCTCTCATTGACTGACTATGGGGCTCCTGCCCATCCAAAGTTGGCTCTTTCCAGGTTTCTGTTCTGGGTATTCCTCTTCTTTCCACCTAAATGCTCACCAGGGGCAATTTCAAATACTATGATGGTGTGATCTGACTCCTAAATGCATATTTCGGGCAAATCTGTATTTCTAGCCCTCATTTATTTCCTCTTTCCTCCATAGGAATACATAGACATAGTCAGCGTGTAAAGAAGTACAGTCCTGTCCAAGAGAAAACTTTCAAAGAAGCTATTCAACAATGAAACTGATGGCATTTTTGGAATGCCTCTTTAAGGAAACCCTAATGATTTGTGATGCATTCACAAATAATTTAATGACTTTTTAGAAAAAAATAGGGTTATCCATAGACATTATTCACTGTGTTTTTCAGATTTGACTCCAAATTCTTTGGGCTGTTTCCAAAGATCAAATCTATCTCTCAAACAATGACATGCTGCTATTAGGGCTATTCAAAAGAATATGTCAGATGAGAAAACATGTTTCAAAGAAGAGCATTTTAAACATGTAGTGGCAGGATTAGAGGTAACAGTTTGCATCACCTCCCAAGAACTGAAAAAGATGACATTCATTTGCATATATAAACTGTAGCGTTTTTGTGAAAATAAATTAGGTTAATTTAAAGTCATACCGTTCTATGATGGACATTAGAAAGATCTATGCTTGAATTCCAGTTTAGCCTTTTAAGTAAACAATTTTGATTATGTGTGTACTCTTTCTTAGCCTCAGTTTTCTCATTTTAAAAATGACCATAAATTGCTGAAAGACGAAATTTACATATCTGTTTATCTATCTATCTATCTAATCTATCATCTGGCAACATGGTAGAAATTAAATAAATAACAATTATTCTTATTATCTCTCAATGAAATAAAAGGCTAGCATATCTACAGTTCTCTACTTGATATTGTCTACTGTGAGCAGAGAAGAAAATTCAATTTAGTTCAGGTATTAATTATTTTTGAAAATCCTTCATTAGACAATGAATTAAATGCCAAAATTTCAAAGTATACTGTATGAAACAACCACATAAAGTCTAGGTGGCGGGGCCAAAGAACTAACTTTTTGTTGTTGCTGTTGAGGTATCAGGTACTATCAAATACATTTTTTTCCTTTCTTATTTGTAAAAGAATGCTCTGCCTTATCAGAAATAAAAAGGAATTCCATGTTCCTGAAATTGTAAATACTGCTTTTTGTGAATCTGTCCTCACTTTTTTTGCAAAAATTATGAATAATCTTCTTACACATTTTGGCATACCTGAATTATCAGAAAAATTATGAATTGTTTGAGGAATTTTTCAAATGCATACATGGCCACACTTCAGTGGAACAAAAATAGGATGAGAGGTGCATTCATTATTTTAGTTTACAGATTTATTTTGTGGAACAACTAAAGTACTATTGAGAGAGCTTGAGAGCATAAATATATTAACAAATAAAATAACATAATATTTAGAATTTTGAGCAAATGTGTGGATATTGTTTAATGAAATTAATAATTTTCTAAAGCTCTTTTCTGAACTTTACTGTTTAAGAAAAAATTGAAGAAAAAAGAAAAAAAGAGACTTTTTTTTGCATATCACTTTAAAGCCATAGGAAAAATATGCTTTTTTTTTAGCTAAAAAGGACTCAGTGAAGCTCGTTTATGTTCATGTTCTTAAAAGTTGATATATTTTGATGGAAGTACATTTTGGATTAGATTTGGCCTGCTGAGGATTGTTAAATCATAGTCTACACAAACAAAAAAAAAAGTAAGTTCAGTGAACAAAGAAATCCAAAATAGTATAAATAAAACTATTCTGGGTGAGTTGAACTGTTTTTCTCTCAAAGGAGCAACAGATCTCTAATACATCCAAAGCTATCTATAACCTGGTCTAACAAATAATGCTACAGATAGAGCTTTTCTATTATAAATCATATACCCCCTATATATTATGCTGTAGTTCCCCAGCTAGCAAAGTTGCTAATACAGTTTCTGAAATGTAAACATTACATGTGATTAAAAGGCTTCCAAATTTAAAAGTTAGCAAGAGCTTTACAAGTCAATCTTCCCTTGGAAGGGAAGACATCAAATATTTTCTTACAGAAAGGCTACAGAATACTCGTATAAGTTAAAGGACAAGGTTAAAATGTTAGACAAGTATTAATTCCAGCTTTCTATATGCAGTGCACAGGTGCAACCCGCACAGCATATTATATGGTATAATCATTAAATTCATTCAACCAGACCTTAGAGAGTTAAAAACATATATTCTGAGGAACGGGACTCCTCGGTCCAAAGAATGAGAATGAAACAGTGCAGAATATTTGTGTATCAAGGTGATTCCAGTTTCCAACTGGGAAAACAGGACTGTTAACACCCACATCCCCTGACAACTGTCCAATTATGTATATCACACTTGGCCTACTGTTTGCTGTAGAAGTAATCAATAAAGGATGTGGTTGAGTGAACATAGATTTTGGTTGAACCAATGCATGAAAACTTAATCATTTACTCAGAAAGAAGAAATCAAATAGGGCAGAGATGAAAGAGCCACTAAGGGGTTTGTTGATTGTGCCACCAAGTTGGTGGGCCACAGATGAAAGTAATAAGGCAAATGGAATCAGTGACAGGAGAAAATGTAGAAAGCCTTTCTTAATTTCATGAATTAATAGATATGTTTTGATGTATTTTTTTTTTTTGGTCATTTTTAGGAAATTTCGCATCAAAGGCCTGATGTTCCATTTTAAAGAATCTATGAAAATTACTAGGGCGTGTCATTTCTCTCGAGCAAGAAGAAATTAATTTTCAGCTATAACAGAAAGGTAATTTTCACACTTGGAACTTTGTACTGATTGATTTAAGGGTCTCCACTGTGGAAAGTTTTCTAGGAAATAATTTAACCTGACTTGGCAAGAAGATTTACAACTGGTATAGAATAAACCCAGAGATGGGATAGATGTGACCAGCATGTCTTGAACGCTCTCATTTTTGTGATTTTTTTTTCTAGCTTCTTTTTTAAAGTCATCATTATTATGGTGGAGAGTGGTGATAGTTATTTCAGTTAATGAGGCAAAAAACAATGCTGGAAGGAAAATGGTGGGGTTTATCTCCGTATTTACTCAAATAGACTGTCAATATATAATCATATTTACTTGCTAATTTCTCAACTTACTTTCTCTTTGTTTCAAAGACCATAATTCTGGTTTGAGAAAATCCTGGTTTTTAATAGTTGTGTTTCAAGGCATTTGTTGTGATCATTTTGGAATTATCAATTTGCTTTTCACTAGTATTCCAAGTAAGGAATAGAAAGATATTGTAAATGCTCATTTCCTGTTATGTTGGTTAAATGCCTATGCATTTAATATTATTTATATAAATAGCAAAATTAAAAGAAAAAAAATCAACAAACCTCGTCACCATTAAAACCTTCCTCAATACCTCAGCTAAAGCCAGGACTGGGTCTAGCTTTACTAAATGGGGGACTCTGTATTACTGAGTCCTCAGTCTTGAGGGAATGTGGCATGTTTTTCAATTGAAGGCTCAGTATAAATTTTTATAACTGTTTTAGAAGCTTCCAGCCTTCGAGCTTATTCACCTTTCATGCTCGTTCAGCTGATGGCCTTAGACACACTTATCCTAGACATGGCTATTCTCTTCCATTTCCTTTAAAGAGATAAAATATATTTATAGAGATAGGGCTACCATTAGTGAAACTTGTGCGATTACACAGGTTAGGAAAAAGAGATTTAGAGGTGATCTGAAGCTTCAAATGCAGCTTGATTTATTTCTCAGTCACCACCACCATAATTTCCTCTCTTTTGGCTGGGTCCTATTTCTTTCATGTTGTGGCTGACCTGAGAAGGCCAGTTCAAGACAATAAAAGGGATATATATTTATAGCAACAGTGAAGAACATAAAGACTTAGAAGTCAAAATTTCTAAAAATGACCCACAGAATCTGTCAAAAGAATACTAGTATAATTAGTACACTTGATTTAGTAAGACAGCTCAGACATCCAGGGAGTGTTGGTTCCTCCCTGCATGGAATTTTCTTATTTTGAAACATTTTGGCTATCAACAGATCATATCCTCAAGTTATTTTCTACCAACAGTGGAAGGATATCCTGAGGCTTCACTGTCACCCAAGTGCTCCTTCATAACCAACAGCAACACTGCAAAATGGCAGATTTGGATTGGGAAACTTGCTACGGTCTTGGGACACCTTTCCCTTGTGACCTGAGAAGTATCTCCTGAACTCTTTGTGTTTTCCATAACATTATAAAACCAAGAACCCAACTCTACCCTACACATTACTGATGGCCTTATTTGTACTTTAGAACATAAGGATTCTTTCATTTGGCATAAAAGTGAGATGGGGATGAATATTGTTGCTCCATTACGTTTTCCCTGAGGCAAGTTGCTACACTGTTGAGAGTGCTGGAACAAACGCATCCAATTCTCTACCAAAGAAACACTCTACTTAGTCATATTTTAAATATACCTGTATCCTTCCCAAACTCCTAAATCCCAAATAATTTTTAAGCAGCCAAAAGAAAACATTAGATTGTTTTGACTTTATTGTTGCCGAAATTTACCAGATAATTGTTCAACCCTCCTCCACTAGACCAGGAATTCAAATCCCGGGCAGAGCCTAAAATATTCTAGATGAGACTCAAGTTTAATAGGCGAGAATTGTTTTAAGACAGGCACATGATTCCAAAGTTTCAAAAATAATGATAAAGATCATCAGTAACCAAAAGGGCATCCCAACACTTGTCCTGTGGCACAGTAGGTGCTCAATAAATGCTCAAAAAAGAAAATATGTTCCCCTGGAGTTTTGCTTCTTTAGTTATGTTAGGACACAACAGAGATGTCATTTTGTAGAAATTTTGCAGGCCCCTCTCATTTCATTGATATTAGTATTCTAAGCAAAAATTACTATTTTGGCAATGGACATTTAATGCTTTAAATGCCTTTCAAATAACAATATTACCTTTTGAAACATCAACCCAAGTGTATTTATAACTGAATAACAAATAAAAAGAAATTAGAATTTAGGGTTAACACAATCTATATCTATCATCATCATCATTATTATTATTTAAAATGCTATATCCCAGATACAAAATAACGTATCAACAACCAAGGCTTTACCTTCTAGAAAATTTCAGTCTCATTCCATCCTGGCTTGACTCATAATGCTACTATGTATTATGACTACATACAATGATTAAATGGAGTATTCAAAAGTCACAATACAATGCAGAGAGGGCAAAACATATTTGTCATGGAAAAATATGTATCAGAAGTTGTTCATGTATACTTTAAAACATTTCTGTCTTAAATAAGTTAATGGGAATATTGGTTTTGAAGCCAGTTGTTTATCCAGATATGCTCAAAGGGCAAATGTCTTAATGGGAGAAGCATGACTGAACCATAAATGGAAACTTTTCTCAAAGAAGAGATCTGGAAAGGTTATGGTGAGCCACAGTTACTGAAGCATACTATATATTTCTGCGCTCTCTGCTTTTTTAACCTGTGAGATGTGACCTGATTTTTCTCTGTTACTTGAGGTCTTCTCCGAACTTACAGAAAACCAAGAAGAAAATAATACAAAGGAGGAACAGACAAAGAAGACTTTAGATGCATATTTTAAGATTCCTTATTGGTTTAAAACAACTTACGATGAAAGGGTCACTTAAGAAGGGCACTGCTTAAAATTTAAGCAGGCAGTAATGGAAAGCGACAGACCTCAAACCATTTAAGTCATTCACAGTTGACTGAATTTGCAGTGACAGCAAGACAAGGGTGCTCTAACCTACCTTTGCAGGACCTTGGCCATTGCTTCACAGGCTTTCCCCAGGCTGAGATCATCACCCAGGTCTGCTGAGATTTTAATGTAAGTGTCAAAGACCTATGAAGAAGTGGACACACGGATGGTTCGTTCCATAACAGAAAAGATTAAAATTAACAGTTGTTTTTAATATCTCCATAAAAATTCTTTGGTTTATTAAAAATTCATGTTGGTTTGGTTTATTTTTATCTATAATATAACTTGTTTCACAGCGATCTCTTTAAGCCTTGACAGTGAAGTCTTACTTTTGTGAAAATAATTCTTTTTTTTTCTACACAATCCCAAATCTTCCAATTTATGTAAGTTAGATAGGAATAAATAATTGAATGGCTTGCAATGTTATTTTAAAATATGGGACTATTATCTAAGGTAATATAAGGCAGATTATAATGTTCTACCATTGTAGTGTAAATATCACTTTTCTTTCTATAAAGAGCTGCTTGAAAAACAGGAATTTAGGTGCCAGGTAATTTCCACATCTATTATTTAATTGATGCATATCTCACTGTTTGTACACATATATAGCATACACCAAAAATCTTCCTTACAAATGTACTTCATTACAACAGTATCTTCAATAATCGAAAGATTACAGCTGCCACAGCCAAACGTATGATTTTAATTTAATTGAACACTGACATAATCTCTGTGGTATAATTTTTCTTTTCACTTTTTCCCCCTTCTCCAATGGCCAGAAGGAGAAAAATATATCAAACAAAAATCTCATTCTTTCTTTTTCCTTCATCGTTACTTGACCCAAGCTATTACACACATGAGGACACAAGAAATCTCCAAAGACCTCTATGGAAATCCTTTTTGCACATTTTCTAGGAAAGAATTAGTGAAAGTCATTGGCGGAGTTTGGGAGAGAGTCCGTGTGAGGGAGGACATACACACACCCTGAATTAGGCAGCTTTAAAGTGTTTAAGTGCTGAAGGCAGGATTGACATTTGCCTTTGCTTTCTTAAAGTTAATACCTGAGAAGTAGCTTCAATGAGAACATTGTTATACCTTATAAAATTTGCCTTTCGCGTAGTTTACAAGTGACTGCTTAGCATAATCCAGAGATTAAAATTTACCGACTGACAAACACCCAGTGTTTTAATTCTTGCTAAACCTGTAAAGTTAAAAATTCTGATTCTTCTTTTTAAGCCTTTTAATAAGCTTTGTATAAATCTGAGATTATTCTTTTCACACTGTCTTGCATAACTGGCAACACCTAGATTTAATATGGCATCGCTTGACATAGACTTATCTGAGTCAAGGAGCAGAACCCATGAATTTGGAGCGCTTTCATGAGAACTTATTGAATCTGAACCTCAAGCTATTTGGAAAGAGATCTTCTAGTGTCTTTTTTGATCTATACATTCATGAATGGCATTCTGGAACTTTGAAGTAAAGATTGAATATTATTATATTTTGTGTCAAAAATGGTTTGTTTGAGCTAATATTTTTTGTTACTGTGTGCTTGCCACTATGTTAGACTCTAGGAAATGTTTAATAGAAGAGAACATGTTTACAGCCTACAAGGCATTTTATAGTCTAGTGGGAAAAGCTTTGAACTGATGCAACTCTGTGAATTAGAAATAACTGAAGAAAGGTTTCTCTAGTGCTTTAACCACACTTATCCTGCACTACCCTCCAGGCCCCAGACACTGTGGCCTTGAAGTAGTAAGATGACTTCTAGGAGGTAGCCCATTTAATCTGGATAGATGACCAAGAAATGATAGGTACGTATTTCTGTGTAGATAACTTCCATCCACACGAGTGTGCCATGCTTCCAGGTGGCAGGGGCAGCAAATCGCCCAGCCTGGGGTTTCGGCTCTGTCCTCAGATTTGATTCTAGAGTAGTTTACCTCCTGGAACCAGATGTGGTCTACCGGAATGAATTCTGACCTTAGAGCAAGAAGACCTGGATTTCCAGAGATCGTCCTGAGGTTGAGTTTCTTCAGAAGTTAAATAGAAAACCTACCTCTGAGTGTGGTTGTGAGGCTACCATGAAATAATGTAAAATGTAGGCAAATCTTGGGACCAGAACTCCTTGGGACTCAACAACCAGCCCCCAGTGAAAGTTCCTAGTGGGAGTTTCCGTTTTCATAGAAAGATGCACATTTTATTTGTGACTTGAGAGATCTGTGTATCTCTTTATATGCTTTACCTAAAACCAAGAAATACATAGGTAGTGGAAAGAATATAGTTCATTATTGGCTCAATAGAGTATTAGTCAATTACACACAATAGAGCCACATTGGGGCTTTGCTGGTGCTGTAGAGGAGAAGCTGGTTGAAATCAGAAAGGTGGTTGCTGTTCCTCAGAAATGTGAGCCCTGGTTGAAGAGAGAAAGCTCATTTAGGTGAAATCAGGGGGAAAATAAAAGGCAAAACTTAGCAGATGAGTGTATTGCGTTCTAAACCAGTAATAAGCAAGTTCAAGAGGTAGGGAGGTCTTCATAAAAAAAAAAATAAACTAAGCTATAAAAGTAATTGGAAAAATGGCATGAAACTACAGTTTCCATAGAAAAGAAAGATATTTTTATAATGACCTTACATAAAGGCACCTTACCTGCTTTTTAAAAGTAGCCAGGGTATAATTTACAAATTAACAAATACTGCTCAGCTTGAGTCACAAGACAGGGGGGAATCTTTTTTTTAACAAAGAATACTTGAAGTGAAAAATACAGTGTGGCAGTCTGAGGGAGCCACTGTACTTGACTGAATGTCTCTATGGGGTGCCAAACGTTGGAGACAAAACCAGGGCCTGGAAGGTTAAAATCTATCAACACAAATCAAACATAAAAAGAGAGAATAAAGAACCCGCAGGTGCAAAATATTTTGATAAACTGAAAACTCATTTCCTATCTTTAAATGTTTCAATCTTTGTCAAAAGACAGAGGCAAGCACTGACTCAGCATTTTACTACATAAATTTAAATGAACACCAAACTGTGCATGATAACAAGGTTATCAAAGTTGGAAAAGTCAGTTAATATACCTAATAAAAATTGAGTACCAAATGGCCACCTCGATTAAATTGCTTCAGTAATTTCTGTGAATAAGGGAGACTAAGCTTTGAACGTATTTGACCAGAAGTGTTGAACACAACAGAGTATCTTTCTACCACAGTGAAATGGATTTGGAAAGATCTTTTCAAATAAAATTCAGGTTCTTAAAATGAGATCATTGCTATTGCTCACCTAAAAAAATAAACCCGTAGGATATTTAGAATAAAAAATGAGAGTGTGCAAAAGAATGATGTTGACAATATGCTGCACATTCTATGAAGAATTGTTTGCTGCTGAATCAAATTTTAAGGATCATTAATCTCTTTGACTACAATAGCCTCCAAGGAAACATGGGATTTAAGTCAAGATTGTCACCTGTCAACAAAGTGAGAAAGGCAGAGAGAGGGAAGAGGAGAAAGAGAAGGGAGAGGGCAAAAGAGAGAGAGAGAGAGAGAGAGAGAGAGGAAGAGAAGACTTGTCCTGCCAGAAGACTGTAAGAATAAATCCTGTGTCTGAGCTTTGGCATCCTTAAGGGAATATAAAAGAAGACATTATAAGGTTTAGTAATACCAAATACCCAACTGTTTTTTTTTTTCCTTTATATACTTAAGAGTATCAGTTATAAGAATACCTTGGAACAGAAGAAAATATACATCTACTATTGATTTCTCATCTCTTTCTTCCTTTATTTTTCCATTCCACACCCCACCATAATTCTTCCTTTATTTTTTCTTTATTTTAAACAACATTAAAGAAGAAAATACTATAGTAATCATGGCCCGTGAACACTTTCACACTTGAAACTTGACTTTCACCCACAATAATGAGCACCACTCCAGGCCTATCTCTTTCACATTAGTTAGATCCTCCCATTTCCTCCACCTGGCAGACATTATAAGAACATTCTGCCCATTTCATTTGTTTTAAACTTTTTATTTTAAGATAATTGTAGATTCACATGTAGCTGTAAGAATACAGAGAGATCCCATATATCTTTCACCTAGCTTTCTCAAATGGTAACATCTTTCATAACTATAGAACAAGATCACAAGCAGGAAATTGATGCTGATACAATTTGCTGACCTTATTTAGATTTCACCAGTTTTGCACGCATTCATTTGTGTGTGTGTTAAGTTCTATGGTATTTTATCACATTTGTATATTCATACGACTATCACCATGGTCGAGATACGGAATAATTTCATTACAGCAAGGATCCCAGCTCATTGTTAATAGGAATAAAAAAAGGGAATGCCTTGGGCAAAAATCTGAAATAATTTTACAACTGCCCAATACCCTTTTGGTACCTGTGCCCTATCTCTGGGGTTTGTATTTCTCCAGGAAACTTTCTTCTGCTAAATGACAGAACAGTAGCTGATTGAACTACTTCATACTTAGGTACAATGACTTAAAGATTATTAACCATGCTAGAGGAAACTGCAGTTCTAAAAAGAGGATGCAAAAAATTTCTTTTGTGTGGTCTTATGTTAGTAAAGCAGTTCAGATAGGGTGTGGCTGTATAATGTTGGCAGTGGTTATTAAATGAAAAAAAGGCTAGCTTTGTCTTGAAATCTGCTCTTATGGTAAGATCTCTTAAGTAGATACCGATTTTTGTAACTTATTTTCTTTGTCTTTCTCTGCAGTTTCCAGTTTTCTAGAAGCTCCACATGCTTTTTCACAAGGTTTCTTATCACAGAAGCATGGAAGAGATGTAAAAAACGAAGAGAGATGTGTGCAGTAGCAGAAGTGAAAATCACCGAGACCTATAAAGAATATTACATACTACTTGCATTTCCTCTAGTATCACTTTCTTCTTAATGTTCAATTTTCAGAGTCAATGTATTAGTCAATAACTCTTTCCGTACATTCCATTAGATGTGACTGCTAGATATCCTTGCTCTTAAAGGTCTAATTATCTAAGACAATGAGAGCTACAGGTATGAAAATTATAGTCTTGTAAGCTCTATGAAAGGTTAAAAATTTAGTCTGAAAACATTAATTAAACAAAATCCAAGTGTCATCTACAGGCCAAGCTTTGTTCTAGGTGCTAGGATGTAACACAAAGTTCCTGACCCCATGAAGCCCACATTGCATTTAGGTGATGGGAAGACAATTAATTTGTAAATACATAAATGAGTCAATTTCAGATAGTCATGAGAACTATGAAGTAAATGCAACTGAGAAAGGATTTGTAAAGGAAGAGAAACGTAATCTACATTTTAAAGGAATGATGGGAATTGGATAAGTAGTACCTAAGGCACCAGGAGCAGAGGTTCGGAGATGGAAATGAACTTGGTGTGAATGATACAATGGGGAAAAATCATTTTGACAGGGGCATAGAAGCAACGATGTCTAACAGAAAAGTTTGCTTCATAGCATGGTTTCATATAATACCATGGGTGAAGTAGTTAGTTAAAAAAAAATTATTAGATAGGTTTTGAGTTTGCAGATCAATCATACATAAAATACAAGATTCCCATATCCCACTCTATAATTAACACTGTGCATTGGTGTGGTACATTTGCTAAAATTGATGAAAACACATTTTTATAAATCTACCATTAAGTTTAGTTCATGGTTTAACTTAGGGTTCACTCTATGTATAGTACAGCTTCATGGATTTTTAAAAACTATTCTATTACTATATATACAATCTAACATTTCCCCTTTTAGCCACATTCAGATATATACTTCAGTGCTGATAATTATGCTTACAATGCACTACCATCAATCACCATCCAATACCAAACATTTTCATCATTTCAAATAGGAACTCTGCATATCTTAAGCCTTAATTCCCTATTACCTATCCCTACCCCATCTCCTGGTAATCCATATTATTGACGCAGACTCAATTAGTTTGATTTAATTGAGTCTGCCTCTATAATATGGGTTACCAGGAGGTTCAAATTATTTCATATCAGTGAGATCAAACCATATTTGTCCTTTTGTGTCTGACTTCTTTTACTCTACATGATGTCCTCAGGGTTCATTCATGTTGTCTCATGCATCGATGAACTGCATTCTTTTCTGTGGCTGAATGATATTCTATTGTATGTTTATACCACATTTTATTTATCTATTCATTGGTTACTGGACATGTGAATTGCTTCAATCTTTTGGCAATTTTGAGTAATGCTGCATGAACATCAGTGTGCAAACATCTGTGCAGATCTCTGCTTTCAATCCTTTTGGGTGTATACCTAGATATGGGATTGTGTGAAGATCAGCTAAATTATCTTCCACAGCAGCTGCAACATTTTACATCACCACAAGCAGTGAACGAGTGTTCCTATTTGTCTGCATCCTCTCCAACATATGTAATTTTCTGTGTTTTTTTTTCATAGTAGTCATCCTTGTGTGTGTGAAATGATATCTCATTGGGGGGTTATTTGCATTTCTCTGATGGCTAATAATGTTAAATGTCTTTTCATGTGCTTTTTGTCCATTTACGTACCTTTTTTGAGAGATGTCTATTGAAGTTTTTGCCCATTTTAAAATTTGGTTGTTTATTTTTTTGTTGTTAACTTGAAGGATTGCTTTTATACATTCTGGATATTAAACCTTTAACAGATATTTGGTTTCCAAAATCTCCCATTGTGCAGATTTTCCATTTATTCAAAGGACTTAAATTCCTTTGGGGCACAAAAATTTAACTTTTATGATGTCCCACTTACCTACTTCTACTTTTGTTGCTTGTACTTTAGGTGAAAAGTCTAAGAAACCATTGCCTAAACCAAGATCCTGAAGATGCTTCCCTATGTTTTCTCCTAGGAGTTGATATTTCTGGCTTTTATACCTAGTTCTCCGATCTATTTTGTGTTGATTTTTGTATAAAGTATGAGGTAGGGTTCCTCTTCCATTCTGTTGCAAATGGAGATCAAGTTTTCCCAGCACCATTTATTGATGAGATCTATTCTTTCCCTGTGAGTGGTGTTTGTCCCCTTGTCAAAAATCATTTGGCCGTGAATGTGAGGGTTACATTTCTGACCTCTCAGTTCTATTCCATTGATGTATGTCTGTCCTTGTGTCAGTACTATGCTGTTTTGGTTACTGTGATTTTGTAATGAGTTGGAAGATTGAGAAGTGTGAGTCCCCCAACTTCATTCTTCTTTTTCAAAGTGGTTTTGGCTGTTTGGGGTTCTTCACCCTTTCTTATAAATTTGATGATTGGCTTTTTCATTTCTACAAAAAAAGCTGTTGGAATTTTTATTGGAATTGGGTTCAATCTGTAAATCACTCAGTAGAATTGATCTTAACAGCATTTAGTCTCCGTATCTAGGAACACGAAAAATTCCCTCCATTTATTTAGGTCTTCTTTGACTTTTTTTAGCAATATTTTGAAATTTTCTGTATACAGTTCTTTTTCATACTTGGTTGAATTTATTCCTAAATATTTTAGTTCTATTGTGAATAGAATTTTTTCTTTGATTTGTTTCGCCAACTGTTCATTGCTTGTGTGTAAAAACACTACTGATTTTGGGGTGCTGATCTTGTACCCTGCTACTTAACTGAATTCATTTATTAGCTCTAGGAACTTAGTTGTGGATTTTTCAGGATTTTCTGTATGTAGGATCATATTATCTGTAAATAAGGAAAGTTCTATTTTTTCCTTCCTAATATGGATGACTTTAATTTCTTTTTCTTGCCTAATTGCTCTAGCAAAATTTCTATTTCAATGTTGAGTAACAGTGATGACGTTGGACATCCTTGCCTTGTTTCTGATCTTAAAGGGAAAGATTTCAGTTTTTCACCATGAAGTATGATGTTATCTGTGGGTTTTTCATATATGCCCTTTTTCATGTTGAGGAAGTTTCCTTTTTTCCTAGTTTTCTAAGTGTTTTTTAAATCACAAAGATATGCTAGATTTTGTCAAATGCCTTTTCTGCATCAATTGATATTATCATGTGAGGTTTTTCCTTCATTTTGTTAATGTGGTATATTATAGGAATTGTTTTCCTTATGTTCATCCATCTTTGCATACCAGGAATAAATTCCACTTGATTACGGTGTTTAATTCTTTAAATATGGTGTTGGCTTCAGTTTGCTGGTATTTTGTTGATGATTTTTGTATCAATATGACTTAAGAGATATTGGTCTGTAATATTCTTTTCCTGTGGCATCTTTATCTGGCTTTGGAGTGAGGGTGATGCTGGCCTCAGTGAATGGGTTAATTACTGTTAATTAATTATTGTTAATTACTGTTAATTACTGTTCCCTTCTCTTCAGTATTTTAGAGGAGTGTGAACAGGATTGGTACCTGTAGTAAGTAAGAGTTGGCATTATATACCAAGAAATACAATACAGTATTAATTTATAATTACCCACATGGTTACCTTTACTGGAGGTCTTTCTTTATGTCTTGTGTCCTTTCCTTTCAGTCTAAAGAATTCCTTTTAGCATTGATTATACGGCAGGTCTACTGGTGAGGAACTCCTCAGCTTTGTTCATCTGGGAATATCTTAATCTCTTCCTCATTTTTTTAAATTTGATTTTTTCCTATTAGAGAGCTTGTAGTTTTACAGAAATGTCATGTAAACAGTCTAGTGTTCCCATATATTCCCCCCTTTATTATTCACACTTTGTATTAGTGCTTTACTTTTTTACACTTGATGAAAGAATATTATAATTATACTACTAGCTACAGTCAATAGCTTACATTAGGGTGTATTTTTCCCATATACCACCCTATTATTAACACCTTGCATTAATGTGGTACATTTGCTACAATTCATGAAAGAACATTTTCATAATTGCACTATTAACTATAGTCCATTGTTTTCAATAGGGTTCACTGTGTTGTATAGTCCTATGTTTCATCTTTTTTTTTTTTTTTTTTTTTTTTTAAAGACAGAGAGAGAAGGAAGGAAGGATGGAAGGAAGGAAGGGAGGAAGAAAGGGAAACATCTTTAAACATTTTCTTGTTTTATTGTATTTTGTTTGTTTGTTTGTTTTTTACATGGGCTGGGGCCGGGAATCGAACCGAGGTCCTCCGGCATGGCAGGCAAGCACTTTGCCCGCTGAGCCACCGCGGCCCGCCCATGTTTCATCTTTTAATTCATATTCTAGTAACATATATCTAAACTAAAATTTCCCCTTTTAACCCCATTCACATATATAATTCAGTGCTGTTAATTACACTCACAACGTTGTGCTACCATCACCATCATCAATTCCAAAACTTCACAGTCAACAAACAGAAATTTTGTACAATTTAAGCATTAATTCCCCATTCCCTACCCCCAACCCAACTCCTAGTAACCTATATTCTAGATTCTAATGCCAAGGCTTTCCCTTATTTTCTAAAGAAATTCTTACCAGATATTAAATTCTTGGTTGGTAGTTGTTTTATTTTTATTTTTTATTTGTTTATTTATTTTTTTGAGCACTTTACATATTTGAACCCAGTGCCTTCTTGACTCCAAAGCTTCCAATGAGAAATTGGCACTCTCTCTAATTGGGGTTCCTTGTACATAACAAGTTGCTCTCTTGCAGCTTTGAGAACTCTCACCTTGTTCTTTGAATTTGAGCATCTGATCAATATATTACAGACTGTGTTTATGCTCTTTGTTGTTATCTGTGCTTCTTGAATGTTCATATTCATGTGTTTTGCTAACTTTGGGAAGTTCTCTGTTATTATTTCTTTGAATATTCCTTTCACCCCTTTCTTTCTTCTCCTTCTAGGACTCCCATAACGTGTATGTTGGTACACTTGACGGTGTTTCAGAGGTGTCTTCAGCTATTCTGGCTTTTTATTATTCTTTTTTCTTTCTCTTACTCAGACTCATCAATTTCGATTTTCTTGTCTTTGAGTTCACTGATTCTTTCTTCTACCAGTTTCAATCTATTTTTGAAACCATCCTCAGAATTTTTCATTTCGGTTATTATGATCTTCAATTCCAGTAGTTCTGTTTGGCTCTTTTTAAAATTTCTAAGTCTTTATTAAGATTCTCATATTGGGGGACTTCTGGAGAAGATGGCGGCTTAGTAAGATGCGCGGGTCTTAGTTCCTCCTCCAGAAAAGCAACTAAAGAAACAGAAACAATACGAAACAGCTCCCGGAGTCACGACAGAGACCAAAAAGACAGCGTACCCCATTCTGGAACGGCTGAACGGGCAGGGAGAATCTGCTGCGGTGAGATACCCGAGGGTCGCGCGTTTTCCCGGCCGGGGCAGCTGGCGACTGGGGTCCCCTCCACGCACGTGGCTCCCCGGTCTGACTGGGAACGTTGGATAGCGGGGCCCTCCCGTCACGCTTGGCGTCTCGGGCCAGCTGGGCAATTTGGACCGGCACTCCCCCAAGCCGCGGCGGCCAGCAACCCCCGCCTCCACGCACGGTTTCCCCGGCCGACTGCCCCGCAGACAGACGAGCGCCAGGAGCACCACCTACTGGGCAGGAAAAGAAAAACAGAGCCCAGAGATTTCACAAAAAAACCTTTCAACCAGCTGGGTCCCACACCCAGGGAAATCTGATCAAATGCCCAGACACCAGCAGAAAATAACAGATCACTCTCGGAAAATTGAAGATATGGCCCAGTCAAAGGAACAAACCAATAGTTCAAATGAGATACAGGAGCTGAGACAACTAATGCTGAATATACGAACAGAAATGGAAAAACTCTTCAAAAACCAAATCAATAAATTGAGGGAGGACATGAAGAAGACATGGGCTGAACAAAAAGAAGAAATAGAAAATCTGAAAAAACAAATCGCAGAACTTATGGGAGTGAAGGACAAAGAAGAAAAAATGGAAAAAACAATGGATACCTACAATGGTAGATCTAAAGAGACAGAAGCTACAATTAGTGAACTGGAGGATGGAACATCTGAATTCCAAAAAGAAACAGAAACTATAGGGAAAAGAATGGAAAAACTTGAGCAGGGGATCAGGGAACTGAATGACAATATGAAGCGCACAAATATACGTGTTGTGGGTGTCCCAGAAGGAGAAGAGAAGGGAAAAGGAGGAGAAAAACTAATGGAAGAAATTATCACTGAAAATTTCCCAACTCTTATGAAAGACCTGAATTTACAGATCCAAGAAGTGCAGCGCACCCCAAAGAGAATAGACCCAAATAAGCGTTCTCCAAGACATTTACTAGTTAGAATGTCAGAGGTCAAAGAGAAAGAGAGGATCTTGAAAGCAGCAAGAGAAAAACAATCTGTCACATACAAGGGAAACCCAATAAGACTATGTGTAGATTTCTCAGCAGAAACCATGGAAGCTAGAAGACAGTGGGATGATATATTTAAATTACTAAAAGAGAAAAACTGCCAACCAAGACTCCTATATCCAGCAAAATTGTCCTTCAAAAATGAAGGAGAAATTAAAACATTTATAGACAAAAAGTCACTGAGAGAATTTGTGACCAAGAGACCAGCCCTGCAAGAAGTACTAAAGGGAGCACTAGAGTCAGATACGAAAAGACAGAAGAGAGAGGTATGGAGTAAAGTGTAGAAAGAAGGAAAATCAGATATGATATATATAATACAAAAGCCAAAATGGTAGAGGAAAATATTATCCAAACAGTAATAACATTAAAAGTTAATGGACTGAATTTCCCAATCAAAAGACATAGAATGGCAGAATGGATTACGACCCAGCAATACCACTGCTGGGTATCTACTCAAAGGACTTAAGGGCAAAGACACGGACGGACATTTGCACACCAGTGTTTATAGCAGCATTATCTACAGTTGCAAAGAGATGGAAACAGCCAAAATGTCCATTGGCAGACGGGTGGCTAAACAAACTGTGGCGTATGCCTATGATGGAATATTATGCAGCTTTAAGACGGACTAAGCTTGTGAAGCATGTAATAACATGGATGGACCTAGAGAACAATATGCTGAGTGAGTCTAGCCCAAAACTAAAGGACAAATACTGTATGGTCCCACTGATGTGAACCGACATTCAAGAATCAGCTTGGAATATATCATTGGTAACGGAGACCAGCAGGAGTTAGAAACGGGGTAAAACAGTGGGTAATTGGAGCTGAAGGGATACAGACTGTGCAACAGGACTAGATACAAAAACTCAAGAATGGACAGCACAATAATACCTAAGTGTAATGTAACTAGGTTGGAACACTGAATGAAGCTGCACCTGAAATATGGTTTTTTGTTTGTTTGTTTGTATGTTTGTATCTTTGGTTTTTGTTTTTTTTCTTTTTCCTGTTTATATATATATATATATATATATATATATTTATTTATTAGTATTATTATTTTAATTCTCTTCTCTATATTAACATTCTATATCTTTTTCTGCTGTTTTGCTAGTTCTTTTCCTAAATCGATGCAAATGTACTAAGAAATGATGATCATACATCTATGTGATGATACTAAGAATTACTGAGTGCATGTGTAGAATGGAATGATTTCTAAATGTTGTGTTAATTTCTTTTCTTTTTTTTGATTAATAAAAAAAATTAAAAAAAAAAAGATTCTCATATTGATCATTCATTGTTTTCCTGATATCTTTTAGATTTAATTTCATCTCCTTGAGCTTGTATTTTTTGCATGGGCAGGCACTGGAAGCAAACTCCTTGAGCATTTTTAAGATTTTTTTTTTTTGGTACGTTGATGGGGTTTTTCTTTAAATGAAATTTTATTGAGATATACTATATATTTACCTACCATACAGTTATCCAAATTGTACAATCAGTGGTTCACAGTATCATCATATAGTCGTGCATTCATCATCACAACTGATTTTTGAACATTTTCATTACTCCAAAAAAGAGAATAAAAGTGAAAAAGACCACCCAAAACACCCCCTACACACCCCCTATTATTTTTTATTTTTTTGTCTTTTTTTTCCTTACTTATCCCCATACACTGGTAAAGGGAGTGTCAGTCACAAGGTTTTCACAATCACATCACATGGGAGCGATTTGTTATACAATTATCTTCAGGAATCAAGGCTACCGGATTACAGTTCAACAGTTTCAGGTATTTCTCTATAACTATTGTAATACGCTAAAAACTAAAAAAGGTATATCTGTATAACGCATAAGAATAACCTCCAGATTGACCTCTTGACTTTATTTGAAATCTCTCAGCCACTGAAACTTTATTTTGTTTCATTTCTCTTTCCCCTTCTCATCAGGAAGGCTTTTACAATCACACGATGCCAGGTATCAGATCATCTCAGGAGCCATATCTCAGGCTGCCATGAAGAAGTACATCCTTGGAAATCTTGCATCACACAGGGGGGAAGGCAATGAGTTTACCTGCAGAGTTGGCTTAAAGAGAGAGGCCACATCTGAGTAACAAGAGAGGATTTATGGAGGTGACTTTTAGGTATAATCTTAAGTAAGCTTAGCTTTTTTTTCCACTGCAGGAATAAATTTCATAAGATCAAGCCTCAGGATTGAAGGCCTGGCCCATCAATTTGGCAGTCTTCAATGACTGTGAAAATATCAGGCCTTCCCCAGGCAGGGAAGTTTTAATATTTCTACCTTTTCCCCCAGGCCTTCAAGGGGAATTTGCAAATACTTTTAAATTTTCTACCCAGATTACTCTGGAATGTATCAGGGCATTCCACTAACCAACAAGATCTCACTCTGTATTCAAATTTCCATGTAATGATGGTGTTTGAATAAGCTGACCATACAAGTTAGATTAGATAGTGTGCTACTGAAAATATAAATTTTACACCAAATAAACATCTCTTCGTTTGGTCTCACGCAGAAGTTGAAGTTTTAATATATAGTCAATGTCACCCTTTACCCTTTAGTTTGATTTACCCTAGTCCTACCCAGGTCAGCTTCATTCATATCTCTAATTGATGTCTAATCACTTTTTCAGTGTTTTAACAGTTGTCCTATGGGGAACTGCTGACTTTCATAGCTGTAGAACTGTAGCTCTGAGTCTCAGGTGTCACCCACATACCTGAAGTTCCAGGGGATGACCAGATTATACAAAAAGAGTTCAGCATCTCAGAATTAAGAAATAACCATTACAGCTCCGGAATAGATGTGACTGCTGAAAGAGCGTACAATATAGAAACCTTTAAAACAGGCCTTAGTCTGATAACCTATGCTCTTGAATTCAATTCTCAGATTTTAGACATTACGATTAGTCCATATTAGTGAGGTGTTATAATATTTGTCTTTACATTTCTGGTTTATTTCACTCAACATACAGTCCTAAAGTTTCATTCACCTAGTTGCATGCTTCACAATTTCATTCCTTCTTGCAGGTTTTCAATAGTCCATTCCATGTATACACCACAGATCTCCCTTCCAGTCTGCTGTGTGTACCCTTAGGTTACCACCATCCATTGCAAATCAGGAACACTGCCACATGTCCATTCATGTCCCTGCCCTCAGTTCCTCCAAATTATATACCTAACAATGAGATTCCCAGCCTTCTGTGTGACCAACACACTGCCCTCCAGAAAGACTGCAACCTCTACTTCTCTACCAACAGTGAATAGGTACAGCATCTGTCCACATATTCTCCAGCACTTGCATCTCTCTGTTCATATTTAAACAGTTTTATTCACACGTCATACAATCCAACCTAATAAAAAAATCAATTGTTCCTAGTATAATCACATAGCCATGCCTCCACCACTACAATCTATATGAGAACATTTCCATTTCTTCGGCAAAGAATCTCATACCCTTTCCCCATACCCCTCTCCTCCCTGCTTATTGACATTTAGCTTTAGCATACTGCTTTCATTACATTCAATGGAAGCATATTACATGTTACTGTAAATTATAGACCCTAGTATGCATTGGATATATATTTATTCCCCATATACCATCCCATTTTCAACTCCTTGCAATGCTGACATTCATTTGTTCTTCTTCATGCAAAAAGATTCTTATATTTGTACATTTAATCACTATCCTTGTCCACTCTACGCATCACTAAGTTATACCATCCCAGTCTCTATCCTCTATCTTTCCTTCTGGTGTCATACATGCCCCCAGCCCTCCTCCTTCAACTATACTGAGTGTGTGTATGGTTTAAGATGATTTTTTAATAGCCTGTTTGGAAGGTCCACAATCTGGTCTTCTTCATTGTGGTTTTTGGGATTTTTATCTTATTTCTTTCGAAGGATCATTTCTTGTTTCTTTTCTGTCTCATACTCTTTAGATGTGCACTATATAGTTTAATATTTTAAAATGTTAACTGTGAGATTTATTCTATGAGATGGCTTTTACTTGATTTTATAATCAGCTGGTGATATGACAGAGGTTTTCTTGTGTGCTGTGTGTCCTATCAAGTAAGTCTGTTCAAGTCAAATGCACGGTTCTCCCTGTCTTGTCCTGGGCTTGTGCTTAGTTGCTCTGGAGTTCCCCCTTTCTACAGGAGTTTGTATGTGCAGTCTATCCCCCAGGAGGCAGACCTTTTCCCTCTTCCTGGTGTTTAGAGCAGGTAAACCTTTGCCCCAGGCAGTCTGCCTCAATAGGTTCTTACACTACTTTCTTTTTTGTCTCAAACATCTTTTGTCTGGGGGTGGGGGTGGGAGGGAGCGAGTAGCAGGGTGGAATGCTGGAGAAGATTTCTCAAGTCAGTCTCTTTCCAGCCAGAACAGAATCAGCGATCCACAAGGGGACAGAGAATAGCTTAAAACTGCTCTGGAGAGGAGATAAGGAAGGGTGGCAGGAACTTCTTCCATGGCTCCTCAAAGCTGCGCTTTCGTGAACTGCCCAGCAAATGCGACTCTTGATCTGCTTCCCAAGGTCTCAAGACGTGTAGGCTCTTTCAGTCTCTTCAGTCACCTTTTCCCAAAGTTTGTGGGACAAAGGCCGCCCTCAGAGCCAGGCCCCCAGTGACCCAAAGTCGGTAATCAAAAGCTGTGATCAGCCATGAGCTGCGCCCACTGCTGGTATTAGGGAAACGGACTTTTGTGTCCCTTTTTGTCACCAAGAAGCCAGCCAGGGTCTGTACGCTACAGCGGCCTTTCACAAAAGTGGGGGGTAATTGATGCCTGGAAAGAGCAATTTACTAGTCTTTACAGATGGCTTACAAACCTTTTCCTCTCACTCTTTCCTAGATGCTGTAGCGTGCTCTACTGGACTAGAGTTTCCAAATAGTTGCTTCAGTCAGTTCCTGCTTCTTAATAGTTGTTCCGGTGGAGGGATTTAATGCTGGAGCTTCCTGCTCTGCCATTTTCCTACAATCCTCTCAGTAATAACAGTTCTAATTGATAATATGAAGTGATAAACTTTCAAACACAATATATCTTTCCAATTACAAAAAAATTAATTTGATTATTGTTTTGAATGTAAGGCAGGGCATCTGCTTGAATTCCCTTATTCTATATACACTTAAAAGAGTTCTTTGCAGGACTTTTTAAATTGATAATTTTTGTCCTTCTATTTTCTAGGTAGCTAATTGTGTGTAGTTAAAATATGCCACACTCTAAGATTTTATAGTTGGCTGTTTTCTTGTTTCTCATTACTCTAAGCTTTCAAATCTGCACAGTTATTCTCATGCCTAAGACAAGAAGAGGAAACACTTTTCCTTCACCCTCTGGCATAGCAAGAGCACACATAGCTCAAACTAATTCTACCAGGTCCCACAGATCAGTGGCATGAAATATAAATGGGCTACTGTGCCCTGGCTGGCGACCCTCAGACCACTGCTTTTGTGGGAAAATAACTCATAAAAAGCACCATATATAATCAGTTCTAGAATCTAGCCTATTTGAAATGGAAATTTATGTACTCTTGCAAACATTCCAAAGAGCCTTAATCCTGTTTTTACTTAATATTTCTGTTTTTCTTTCCATATAGACTCATTCTCTACTTGTCACCTTCCCCAGGCCTCTCTTTCTTAGTTAATTCAGGATCTGAAATCAGTAGGGACCCTTAGTCTGAGAGTACAGACAAGATTCTTTGATTCAGAGATTTTGTGGGTTGGAAGGCACCTGATGAGTTAACTAAATCCCCCTCTAGGTGTTCAAATTTTCTTGAAATGTCACAGGCTTTCAAGGCAGGCAGTTCTACCAAATCAGTAGCTCTACTACTGAGCTAGGGGATATGAGTCAAGTGACTCAACGTTTCTGAAACTATTTTTCTTGGGCATAAAATGGAAATGAATAAAGCCTCCCTTGAAGGGATGCTTTGAGACTCCAAGAGGATGAAGAGTTTAAAATTTCCTACTAAAGATTGTAATGAAGCATGGTTCTCAAACGGGGGTGATTTTGCCCCCATCAGGGGACATTTGGCAGTGTGTGAAAGACGCTGTAGGTGATCAGAGCTGGGGGATGCTAGCTACCAGAATCTAGTTAGTAAAGGCCAGAGATGCTGCTAAACACCCCACATCACGGAGGATGACCCCGGCACCAGAGAATTATCCACCCCCAAAGGTGAGTAGGGCTGCTGTTGAGAAACCCTGATCCAACCGCAATTTTCATGATTCACGACTGGATACCATCCCCTTGTGAGACTAGTCTTTCAATCCTTAGCAAATTATGTTGGAAAACTATTGGTTAAGTTGAAGTGAGATCTGTCACCTCCATCTACTAGTCAAGGTTGTTTTGTGGGACAACACAAGCTAAGTCCATCCCTCTTCCAGGCAACAGTTCTTCTAATACTGTAAGATGTTTTTCCCTTCCCAGAGTCCTCAAACTTACAGTCATCCAGGGTGCTCTGAAATAAGTGTGAACTTATTAGTCATATTTGAACATTTTTTATCTAGTTTCATTTATAAGTCCAAGAGTTCCAGGAGAGTCTATATAAACTCACCTAGCCCCAAACTGTCTGTAAAACCATAAGGGCTTCATCTATAAATAAGAAGTTATGATCCCATTGCCAAGGGTGAATTTTTCTGCCTCCATCTTACTCACCAACTATAAAAAAGGCAGCAAACCAACATTTTGTTATTTATTCCCTTCACAAAACCTCAAATTACGCCATTTCATAACAAAAATTCAGCACTGCTCTTAATTCAGTCAGCACATTACTTGGAGGTAAAAAGGCGACGATACAGATTTACACTTGTGCAATAAGAAATACAGAAATAAAAAAAAATCAGGTTTGCCATCTTGAGCTTAAACTCATTGTCAAATCTTATTGGAAATACGTTTATTCTGATTTTTGGCAATCTAATCCCCTTTAGCCATTTCACAGTTGGTGAGCAGAAAGGAGGTTTCTGCCTCATTACAGTGTCTGAACATGATTCAGACAATCAACTGCAACATTAGTCAAAGAAACCAGTGGCTAATGATTTCTGACAAGCACTGCAATAACAGGCTGAGAACCAGACTGGGCAGCAACAGCATTCAGGGTATTTTACTGGTGCCAGTGATAGGGCTGGTAGAAGATGATAAAAATGAGGGTAAACAAGACGGGGCTTACATCACTTAAAAGCTCTTATGCACTTTCTGAAAAAGCACAGTATCTGACATGCAATAAATACTGCAATTCTTTTCTACAAATATGTTATATTGAATAAACAACCACGGACAATCAAATGCATTTCGTAAACTCTAATATGCAAAAGTAGTTAAATACTTTGCATTCTGCTGAAACTATATTCTTAAGTTAGGAGGAGTCTAGCATCACCATTTGTACTGATCATTTGGGATATGCAGTCTTCCTCCCTGAAATACATTACTCAGCATTTGGACTCTCTCTCACACACTGCCTGCTTACATGGTCCAACACAGAAAGTGGACTCTGTGTGATCTAGCGCAGAAATGATTCAATGTTAAAAGACAGTAGTTTCTAGATTCTCTTCTGTCACAAGCTGGTTGTGTGACCTCAGACAAGTCACTTGATTACTTTGTGCTTCAATTTCCAAATTTATAAGAAAATAGAATTGTACTAAATGAGCCACTATTTGCTTTTCCAAAAACATGATTTAGGATCCAATGATTAATGTATTTAGTTACTTAATATATGCCCTAACTGTTTTTAATAATTTATCTTTGGCTTAAAATCCTTAGTCATTGTTTGAAAGAAACAAGATGATATAAAAAGTTCTGTGCAATTTCATTCCATTGAAATGTTACTTTCTTGTTTCGTTTTGTGCTGGTTTGAAACTGCTATGTACCCCAGAACAGCCAAGTTCTTTTTCCTAATCCGGTCCTGTGAGGGCAGACTTATTGTTGGGGGGGGGGGGGGATCTTTTTTATTAAAACTGTTTACATGGAGATGTGACCCACCCAAATGTGGATGGGACCTTTTGATTGGGTGGTTTCCATGGAGATGTGTCTCCACCCATTCAAGGTGGGTCTTAATCCACTTACTGGAGTTCTTTAAGAGAGAATTTTGGAAAAAGCTCAGAGCTGACACAGACAGAGATGTTTGGAGATGCAGAAAGAAAACACCTCTGGGGAAGCCAGGTGAAACAAGAAGCAAGGAGAGAAAGCTAGTAGACACTGTCATGTGCCTTCACAACTGACAGAGAAACCTCGAATGTCACTGGCCCTTTCTTGAGTCAAGGTATCTTTCTCTGGAGGCCTTAGTTTGGATATTTCTATGGCCTTAGAACTGTAAACATAAATTCTTTTTATAAAAGCCAACCCATTTCTGGTATATGGCATTTCTGGCAGTATTAACAAGCTAAAACACCCCTCATTAAAAATTCTTGTTTACTTTTAATGATCTGCTTTTTTCCCTTAACTTTCCCTACACTGGAATAGATCTCAACAAGGAGAGCTAAATTTACAATGCTATTTGATTAAGGTTAAGTAGTAATTGTTTAAAAATGCAGTGCTCCTGAAACTACCAAATTTTTGTTTTCCTGTCTGGAACTTTCAAACATTTCATAAATATTCAAGATTATCCGTAAATCTCATACTCTGAATTAGAATTGTTGATTTGTTTTCTCCTGCTAGGAGTTTCCATATATGTCAAACATTAGGCACTTACAAATATAGTTCAAAAAATGTTAAGAATCTTCTTTTACTTAAAACTCTTCCCTCCACATTCAATGAACAAATGACCTGCAAACTCTAAAATGATGAAACAGAATTCCACATAGTTAAAAATAAAACTTTTGCTGAAACATTCCCTAAAACTGTTATTTGCTAAGTAAGTCTGTATAGTTTTGTACTAGGTTAACAAGAAACAAATTTATGAAGAAATTGTATTCTAACTCTCAAGCGTTACTTTTTCTACAGTAAATAAAAGCACAGAAATATATATTCTGGGCAAGCCAAGCATGGTGTGAATTATATATACAATCCATTGAAAGGGAAATTTTCCTGTTCATAGATTCTCGTTAGGGAAATCCATTAGAGGCTTTGGTTTATATTTTGTGAACAGGCCTTTGACCAAAAGGTAGACAATCTAGAAACAGTTCAGCAATCTATGAGGTGGCCTGATACAAAAAAAATTCTGTTCTGTCAAAGATTTTGATAACTAGTTTGTTCTACCATGTTCCCTTAGGAAATTCAGAACAAGCTGAACAGTGAATGAATAATGGCAAAAATGAGAAGGAGTTCAAAGAAAAGTGAGAAAGAGAGTAACTGAATCACATCAGATGGAGTCAACTGGCTACTGCTATTGAAGGGCCAAGAAGACAACTCAGCTTCTTGAGTGATGAAGGAATCTTCCAGTTCCCAAGGAACTTTCCATCCCTGTGAATCCCAACTTCTGCTTCTCCTGGGTAGTCATGCGACAACAGTCTGTCAGGAGTCTTCACAATCAACTTCCTTACTTGAGAGCATTTGAATGAATCTCTTCTTTCTTTCCCCCAAAATAAAACTGAGAAGCACTGAAAGAAAAATGCCCCCCAGAACTAAAATGGCAACTAACTAACTTCAAGGCTTTTTTTTCCTTCTACATGGTTATCAATAAAAGTCAATATAGGTAAATTCTTCCCATAAGAGAAACAACGCTTGTATTACCCGCTTATATGCAATGAATAATTCACAACCAGGAAAAAGAGGTTTTTGAGTATACTTTTAACGAAGAAATTCTCAAACTCCACTTGGATATTTTATATGAGGATAAAAATTGAGCGTGACAAATGATAGCATCTCGAATAATATCAGTTCTTCATTATTTGTGGTGACGAATAATGATGGTGGCAAACTGATTCTCTGGGCCAGTCAAATCTAATTCGATCAAATATGTATTGCCATTCACTTTGCCAATGTAGAAATGTCAGCGTTTATAGCTTGATGGAGGGTGTAGAATTCTGGAAACCTCAGTTCAGCCACACCGACCTTTCAGTATCAGGAATGAGCCCAGTTCCTTCTGCCTCCAGGATGTTTTGGTTTTTATTAAAGCAGTTTTATTGAGATATATTCACACACCATCCAAAGTGGTGTATGGATATATTCATACAATTCATCCAAAGTGTACAATCTGCAGCTTGATGTATAATCACAGAATTGTGTATTCATCACTACGATCAATTTTAGAGCATTTTCATTACTCCAAAAAAGAAAAAACCCAGACCCTTTATATCCCCTTATTATTGACACTTAGCATTAGTATCAAACATTAGGAGCTTACAAATATATCTCAAAAAAAGTCAAGAATCTTCTTTTACCTAAAACCCTTCCCTGCACATTTAATGAACATTTGTTACAAAAGATGAAGGCATATTAAAATATTACAGTTAACTATAGTGCATATTTGTACTGGGTGTATTTTTTCCATATATGACCCTATCGTTAACACCTCATAATAGTGATATACATTTATTCTAGTTCATGAAAAAACATTCTTAAACTTGTAATGTTAACCACAGTTGTTTTGTTTTGCTAAAGCTTCCAGAATGCAATATACCGAAAATGCGCTGGCTTTTACAATGGGGATTTATTACTTTACAAATGCATAGCCCTATGGCCATGAAAATGCCCCAGTGAAGTCATCCACAAGAGGATACCTTCTCTGAAGTGCTGGCCTTGACCTCATACAATGAATTTTGCTAATCATTGTACCCCTTGCTCCTAGTCTTATGCCTTAAAATGGCACATTTTATATTGTTGGATGAATATAGTAGAGTCCTTGGAAGGTACTAGGAGTGACATACTTCCAGAAACACTAATGTGGGTATAACGAGCTGTTGTATGGATTGACTTTTTGCTCTTGTTAAAGGGAAAATGTAAAATATGACACTTTATAACTATATAAGTGGAAATTATGTGAAAAAATTTCAGTTGACAATCAGTCCTGGAGACTTTAAGTAGCAGATTCCTTGTGGAGGTCTTTAATGAAATTTCAAAATGACACACAAATCCCCTAACTAAATGTGTTTGTGTCATTGAACCACATTCCCAAACAAATAAAAGCTAACTCCCATTACGAGCCCATGTGATCACTGGACTCAGTGAGGACAGGGGATCAGAGACTGACATTCTATTAGAACATTTTCGTACCTTCGGGAATAATTCTTCCTATCTGTGGAGAGAATACAAAACGTTTTTTTCTTTTCCTTTTACTCTAGAATAATGAGAGACAAATCCAATGTCTGCCTTCACATGTCACAAATTGGGGCAGAGACCCAAGTGGTGAGACAAGTCACTAGCGTGATGACAAGCCAAGTTTCCCAATACCCCCCCATCCCGTGCCCCCATCCCCAGTGGCCACTCATCGGTTTGGCCACCTTAGACAAAATGACTTCTGGCTCCACAGGAAAGGGAAAGGATAAGGGATTGTTTATTCATGAATGACTACCTAGAAGTTTCTAATGGGCGCTAATACTATGGAAAATTCTGTATCTCTGCATGAATGGATTACCATTGGGAGATTTGTCTTTCCCCTGATTGTAAAGCCATCATCTATTCATAATATCTCTTGCTAGATTTTTTCCCCTCGTTTAGGGCAGGATTTAATACAATCTCATTTTGGTTTCCTTTTCTCAGAAATCCATTAAAGCCTTGAAAAACATTTTGAGCATATTCTCTCTGTACAATTTGATATCTTTTCTGCCACAGGCCATTATTCTGGTAAACTCAGTAAACCCTAATTTAGATGCACAATGTAATTCTTTCATAGCACACATTTCGTTAAAATAAACATTGTAGGAAAGTCTTCCTCTGAACCCTTTCACACTGAGGAAGCTTCATCTATTACCCTCTCCCTGTGCTAGAAGAGACAAGAAAACAATTTAAGAGTCATTTCCATTCTGACAGATGTCACAATGACTGAAAATGCAAGACCTGTCAAGAGCTTTTATCAAGTATGTTATAACAACTAGTAATAAGTGTAAATAATAAATGGGTGGAATCTTTGGGGAAACAGCGGCAATACGAAACATTTTTTTTGGTGCTTCTGATGGGGCTCTGCCACTCTTGGAATTCCCTGGCTTCCCAGTAGAGTTTTGGCCTGACAATAAACAACAGTTTAGTACTTTATCTAATCCCAGCCAGGAGGTGAGTTCAACAGCAAGCTTTTGCAGATGTTCACATCCAATAATCTATCCATAATTGATGAAACAGGGAGGTCAGATGTAATGGCTGCTACTATTCCAGCAACAAATAAATGGCTATTGACAAAACAAGCCAGCGTGGCGCAGAGCGCTGAGCACTGGCAGGTATGAAACAGCTCTGAGGCAGAGGCAGGGAGGACCAAACTGCTTCATCTGGAGAATTCCTCAGTGAGCTGTGTGGCGTAAGGGCCACAGTGATGCATAAGCAGATGGAAGTGACTTGTAAAGGTAAAGGGAGGTTCCTGAAGGACAAAAACAGATGAAGACAGGCCGGGGGCAGAGAAGGAAACAGTGAGCAAGCCTCAGACAAAGCTGGGGGCCGGGGTAAGTACAAATGCACAAACAGTTCATAAATGCCTTTGAATGCTTGCACTGTGATCCAGATGTCTGGGTTACTTTTATCACGCAGTGTGCCTTTGCTCATATACCTGGCTGTCAAATTGTAGCCTGGAAGTCTAGAATACTAAAGTGGTTGCACAGGGAGCTTTTGTGCCCGTACTCTCCCACTGAGGAACATTCAATGATATTTGGTTTAAACTTTGCATACTTTTATTTTCATGTATAAAAAAAAATCTGTGAAAATCATTTGTGCATTATTAAGACTATTTTCCAATAAACCAAAGATGCAAACTTATGAAGCTGGGAAATTTCTGAAGACTGAAGCTAACAGTGAAATACATGCTGCTTAAAATCAAATTTACTGCAAAGGAATATAAGTAGGAGGCAAAGTTTTCTTTAATAATAAAAAACAGACTGCATTTTATTCACCTCAACCTATACGAAGAGTATAATAAATGCATTAATCAAGTGTACTTTTATTGGCTAAATAAAATTCAAGATATTTCAACATAAATAAACAGCTGAAATCCTATCTTCCATTTCAATGCTAAAAAAATAATGTTTTTACACAGTTTACTGTGTAATATTATAAGATGAGGAATGGTAGAATGAAATGGTGGTTATTATTGCTATAGGTAGTCATAAAGAGACTTGGGACAGAGATGCTTTAAATATTAATATTTCTAAAATCACTTAAATCAATTTAACACTCTTTAGTGGTTTATTTAGAAGTGTGATTTACTTTATATTTTGCAACCAATGCCTTTGATCAGCTATGAAATAACATATGAGCTGAAAATAAAATGGAAAAACAAAGTGCTGCTAGCATTCCTATTGCAAGCTCTAAGTTTTATAGCTTAAAATGGAAAACTACCATTATATTTGGCGTTTTCAAATTACTTATCGATATTTAGAAATTGAGAATTATAGAGCCCAGAGGAATCAGAGAGATCAGTTCTGTAATAACTAGCCAGTTGCCCTGTTTGCTTAGCCTAGCAGTCTTCCCCTTGGGGGTCAGTCCCCCATTTAGCAACTCAGGTCTCCCCCAGTGCCAGGGGCCATTCCTGCTCCTGGCCCACCAGGTCAGAAGCTTGGTGCCTAACAGTTTGACACAGACCAAATTCTGATCTTAACCTTTGTAAAAAATGACTGAGGCCCTGCATTTCCTCGAGCCCAAGTGTCCAGCATGGGTCCCAGTTCTCAGTGCCACGTTCCAGTCTTGTTCCTCCTGCTTGGATCTCTGCCTAGCTCCTGGCTGGGTCCGTACTCCTGGGTCTGGAGACTTCTTTGTTGCTGTCAATATGCCCACATCAGGCTTCCCACTCCTGACCCCAGTCCCCATTACTGGATCTTGCTACTTGTTGAAGGCAGCCACTACCTTTCATTGAGCAAAAACTACATGGTAATTTTTTTTTTTTTTAATTCATGGCGCATTTAATCTTATTTGATAAAAATACTAATGATCCCATTTTATAAATGAGAGAGGCTGAGTAACTTGCTCCGGGGTGCACAGGGAGTTGGTGAAGGTGAAAGGAGATGGATTGGGTTTGCTGGCTGTCGAAGCCCTTGTTCTTGAGTGTTGCCACATGCCTGTTGCCGGATGCCTCTGAGCATGATCGTGCTGACCAAGCCCTTCCCCGGAGGCTTAGTGTCTCCTGCTGCACTTTGCAGAAGATATTCACTACTCACCTACAGGGACACATGGAGGTGTCACTGCCTGCGGCCCGACGTTTGATGTCACTGCCTGCAGCCCGACATCGGATCTCCTGGATGCCAACCTCAAGACTGCCTGGCCACACCTTTGTCTATTACCAGTTGCTGTTTTTTTCATTATGCGGCCTATTTATAACAGCTAATAAAGCCAGTACATAATTGAGGCTGTATTATGTCATCCCTTTGCCTGTAATGGCCCCCGTTTACGCTTAGAAAAAAAAGCTTCGCTTTCTAATGGCCTATACTCCTTACACGATCTGAGTACTCCCTCTCTCTCTGACTTCAGCTCCTGCTACCCTTTTGCTCTCTTGCTTCTCTTTAGCCACTCAGACCCCACCCCAGGCAGGTGAGCCACCTCTTTTGGGCTTTTGTTCTGACCACTGCCTCTACTTGGAATGCATGCCCCTAAAACATCCCCATGGTTAACTCCCTCTCCTGCTTCCAGTCTTTTCTCAAATGTCAACTTCTCAATGAGGTCACCTATTTAAAATCCCCCTACACCACCCCTTGCCTTGACACTCCTGAATCCTTCCTATGCTGTACTTCTTTTTCTTTCTTCCACAGAGCTTATCATCGCCTAACAAACGATACTGCTCACATATTTATTATGTTTAATCTTCATTGTCTGTCTTTCCCCACTGGGATAGAAGCTCTATGAAGAGAGAAATCTTTGTCTGTCTGTTCTGTTACTGATGTATGTTAAGTGCCTAAGACAGGGCTTGACAAATCAACAGTGTGCCAGATATATCGCTGAATGATTGAGACGTAAACGGTTTTTAGGACTACGTGTTAACTAATTTAATCTTCACAACACTCCATGAGTAGGTATTTTATTATCTCTGCTTTAAAGATGAAGAAACTGAGGCAAATACAGATGAAGCCATTGGGCCAAGGCCACACAACTAGCTGGTGGTCAGGACAGGACCTGAACCCACGCAGCCTGATTTCAGAGACAGCAGTCTTATCCAGCCCTCTCTCCCATCGCATTGCCAAGACGCTGCCCAGTAAAGTTGTCATGCAGGCCAGAATCCAAATTCTGGGATCTTTTGGAACAACCTGTCCCACTGGCAACCAAGATTATTGGTGTCACACAACAATGTCATGAAGGGGACCGAAAAAATTAACTGACCCGTCTAAGGCCAAGATGCTCTTATGTGATCAAAACCACAATTAGAACCCAGGAAGTCTGATTCCCAACTTGGTGTTCTCACTGGTATTTTCAAAATCTTATTTTGAAGACCATAACGATTGCCTAGATAGTACTTTCCCATCCCATATAATCTATGACAACCAACAATTAAAAGACAATTTTGGCTTTGCAACCTTGTGAAAAACATCGATGTTTATTTACATAATATTTTAAAGGGAAAATGTTTATTTTTATATGATTTTATAAATATATAAATGCACATAATAAACACTCACTCTGCTGTAAGCTAATATAAGCTCATAGGGAAAATGAATATGTTTAATTAAATTTAGGAAAAACGTATAGTTAAATCATTTGCAGTACAATAATAAGGAGCAATAAACCATTATCTCTTTACTATTCCATTGGAATTTTCATCAACACGCTATATTAATAAATATCATCTGTAGTTTACAAAGCAGGAGGCTTAGAGGTTTGCCTGTGATCCCATAAGTCAGCCATGTGGGCAGGAGTAGCAGAATCCTCGCACTTCCCAGCAAATCATACTTTCACCCTCTTACCAACTGCTTACCATGCATGTGCCAGGCCCTGCGCTCAGTGCTTTCCATCCATCAACTTATTTCATTCTCACAGCCGCCTCATAGCTAGGTACTATCCCAAACACTGTGCTGCAGCCAAGAAAATCGAGGTAACCAAAAGCGGTTAAGTAACTTGTCCGCAATCCCAGCATGAGGATTGCTCTTAACGCTACATCATACCGTCATCATGGCTGAGACGGTAGCAGAGCGAACTGAAATTTGCAGGTAGGCCCCTTGTCCCCTTCCTCTGTTTCATTTTACCCAAACTTTAAACATTCTTTTCTACCAATTCTTTTTTTTTTTTTTTTACCTGAACTGTTAATAAATGGTACTTTTCATATGCTCTTTTCCTTGCATTTACAAAGACTTGCTTATAGGTTGTAAATTTGCTTTAGGAGGAAGAATTAAGAGCAAAAAGAGACTAGGGGTCATAGGAATAATATGTTGAACACACAGCTTTTGAAAAAATGAATTATATTACCTTTTAACAATTGTATTAACTCTAGAGCTGTACATATTTCATTGTCAGCAAAACATTCAGAGAACACAAAGAAAATTCACCTAAGCAGTTCAAGTCACAGCCAGTAACAAACCCATGGCCACTCGCTGTCTGTGATAAAGGAGGTGAAGAGAGGGATGGAAAGGAGAAACGAGAGGAAAGCTGAAGATAGGAACAATAGGTATTCTCTTTCTCTGGAAAAACAATAAAACAGAGGGTCACTCCTAGCCTGTGTCCTCTTCCCAATCTTTTGATGATTCTGAACTGGCCTGGCAGCAGAGAAGTGACTTTTTCTAAAGCCTATTATTTTACAGTAATTTTTATTGGACAAGAACAACAAAATGTTACTTATGCCAGTAAGCAGTTCATTAAGCAAAACAGACAAGAATGTTATTAAAAATCTGCATGGAAGAGTTGTGATGCACCTCAACAGATAAATTTAGGATTAAAACCACTTTTCTGACAACTCCACCAGTTGCGACAGAATAATTGCTGGGCGGCGTGGGCTCTGTGGGTTATTTAATCTGAGTCTCAGCCTTCTTTGCTTCTAAAGTGGGAGTAAGAATGAGTATAAAATATTAATAATATCTACCTCTTCGGGTTCATTTGAGTATTAGAGGTAAAGCATGTAAGAAAAAAAAAAAAGGCTGGGCATGATCTCAAACATACTGGATATAAGCAATGAATACATTACTTACTGTGTTTGTAACAAAACTAAACAATATTTGTTGTTGCTGTTGTTGATCATGATGATACTGATGTGCTCAGACTCGTCTGATTTCACCAGAGAAAACACCAACCCAAACTAACTTAACTAAATGGGGGAATCTAGAGGTTTAAATGCCACTGGGAATTGCTCTCTCCATTTCTCATTTTGGATCTCTCTCTGTGTTATTCTCTCAGTCCACCATTCTTCTTGGCTCTGCAAGTCCCCAGGTTAACTATTTCCCACCAAAAAGGAACGATATCGATATATGTATGTATCAGGTAAGCAATCTGATGGATCCGGTTTGGGTCTATCAATCCTTGTGGCCTAGGGGTTAGGGTCCTATGATTGGCTTAGCTCCTTCAAGGACCCTCTCCCAGACAATTCGCTGGGGCCAGAAGTGGTGATATCTGCACCTGCAATCTCAAGTTCAGGGTGGAGGTGGGAATGGTGCAATGTTCTGGGAAGATAAAAACCATAGGTGTTCTCTAAATTGCTATTAAAATTTCTTTTGCATAGCTGCTTTCTCTCCTGTGTCTTCTTCACATTTATCAGTCTGCCATACTTTGGATTACCCATGCAAAAAAAAAATGTCAGATTCGACTTTGTCTCCATCCTGTCCCTAATTACTTACACATGCCCAGACAGCAAAGCTTTTAAATTTTAAAACGTCTCTGAAATCTATTATGAACTACACTACCACTGCCCGAGTTCAGGGGCTTATCATTTCTCCAGTTGAACTATTTCAAAAAAGCCCACTAATTGGGCTTCCCTCCTCCAGTATCTCTCTCTTCAACTTGTCCTCCACACAACTGCCAGGGCTGTCTTTCTCAAACAAGCCACTGCCCTACTTGGAGATAGTTACTCCTGATCAAGGCCCTTAACGATCTGATTCCTCCACCCTTTCTTCCCAGGCTGTTCTGATAGACTCTCCCCACTCCTTCACAAGCAACACTTACACCCTACTCCGCCTGGGGTGCATCTTCTGCCCGCCTGTACCTTCACTCACACAGTTTCCGCTCATCAGAGGGGACAGCTATGATTCGTCTTGCAAGGGCTGACTGAAATGTCACCCATTTGGGAAGTCTTCATCTCAATCTCTAAGTAAAATGAAACTTCCTTGTTCCTTCTTAAGCTCTTTGTCCCTATTATTACACATTGAATTAAGTGATCAACGTGTCTGTTTCCCCTACTGGACAATGCAGACTTGCTACATAATGAGAACTTATTTGAGTATAAAGAAATTGCCTTTGACTAGGATAACTGGCTGGTTTTACCTGTTATCCTGGGTTTCCAGTTCCATTTGCCCACAGTGGTAACCAGCCTGGTAACATACCTTTTTTGACTTCTTTCCCTACCCTCATTCCCATGCAATAGAACCCTGTCTCAAATAAACAACGTGTACTAAAATCCATGTCCCAAAGTCAGCTTCTGTGGAAATCCAAACCAAGATATCAAGATTGATAAATTTAATGGTGCAAAAAATTCATCTACAGTGGCCAATGCTTTTACAAAAAGTCAAAGAATGACTTATAAACTTCACAAAAAATACCTGAAAATAACGTATCTGAGCAAGAACATACATATTTGAATTAAGTACATTCAGGCAATAATCTGAAGTATTTGTGATGATGTTACTTTACATTATTTATTTTGAAACTCTCCCACCTAGAGGTGAGCTAACCACCTGCTTAGAGCAGGAAACGCTTATTTTTGGTCTGGACATGCCCACAGTGGTTCTAAATAAACTTTTCTCCTTCATCCAGCCCACGCACGTTTTCCTCCTTTCCCCGGGGACAGACCCTCACTCTGCTGTGTCCCTGAAGAGGTTCCCTGGCAGATGGACCCAGGGGTGGGGTAGCGCACCACATGCTGAGCACCACCTCTTACCTGCCTGCTCACCCTCAGCGTCTACCCCAGCGACACCTAACCACAGTTTCTGTCTTCATACATCCTCGTCAACACTTGTAACTATTTGACTTTCCAGGTTTTTTTGCCTGTAAGTCACTATTTTGTGCAAAATAAGACTGAACTCCTCCCGTGACACTCTCCCCAAAGAATGCTGTTACACGTGTCTGTCTAACCAACTCTTGATTTTTTAGGAACTGAGAGTCATTTTGTGGATTGGTTGATTCTTTCATTATCTTATTTTCTTTACCTATCTTCAGATCAACAGCGGACAATTATGGGGGTGTGAGATGGAGATTTAATCTTAAACAAGTCTACAGTATTAGTTACTAACTAAACTTTTTTATTTTCAGTAAGGACAAAATTGAAATTATTGAGTAAAATAGCTTTATGCAAGCATATGGGTTGTATATTAGATGTATAGTATTAGTGCAATTTTTTTTTAACTCTGTTGTTTTGGATTGAATCGTGTCCCCCACAAGGCATGCTCAGGTCCCAATGCTGGTGCTGTGGGTGTGAACCCATTTGTAAATGGAATCTTTGAAGATGCTCTTAGGTAAGGTGTGCTCAAACTGAATGAGGGCGGCCCATACTCCAAAACGGCTGAAGTGCTTATAAAAAAAATAAATTGGACCCAGAAGGAGAAGCCATGGGAAGCAGCCAGAAGTCAATGGGACATGGAAGAGAACAGAGAAGATGCCGCCATGTGCATTACCACCCGACAGAAAAGCCAGACATCAAGGATCACAACCAGCCAGCCCCAGAGGGCCACAGCCTTTAAAGAGAAAGCATCGCCTTACGACTGACGCCTCTATTTTGGACTTCTCCTAAACTCAAAAATCATGAGTCAATTAAATCCCGATGTTCAAATCAGCCCATTACCTGGTATTTAGATTAGCAGCTGGGAAACTAAAATGTCTGGTTCATATTTATTTTCACTGAGACTTAATTATATGGAAAAAATATAGCTGTTAATGGAAGATGAAGTAGCTGCCCACAGATCCATTTGAGAATACTTAGGATAAGTTTTAATACGTTGAATGAGATTTTCTTTTGTGAGGTTACCCTTTTTGTGTCTTAGAGGAACAAGTATATCCTTTTGCTAAATTTAAGATGACAAAGTGTGATCCGCTTACTTATTCCTATCTAACGCAACTAGTTCTTTAATCATCTTTGGGTTCTCCTAGACGTGATGGCTGTTCTTTTTTGCTGGCCTCTCGATCAACGTGTGCTAACAGCTGTGCCATAGCCTCTAGGTCTGTCTTACAATTAGTCTTGTAGATGAACTATGCAGGTTGCTTTATTGCTGCAGAGAATAGTTTCATTTGCTAGGCCTTGAACTTTAAGGAGTATACATACATTATGTTCCATATGTCACTGTTCTGTATGGATGATTAGAGTAGTTAATTTTTAGATTCTCAAAGTTCACCTTCTTTAGGTTGAACCAAACAAAAATAGTTATCCCTCTCTTCATTTCCTCTCAAATTGGATACTAGAAATATTAGCACTATTTCTTAAAATGTGAATGGCTGATTGAGAACAAAAATTTCAGCAGCTTTTGTAAAGAGTTATTGTAGGGGCACTTTCCTTTTTGAATAAATAGGTAAAATAATTGTGAAGTTTTGATTAAAACGGCATTCTACATCTCAAGGGAATCTAAAAATTAACTTTCACATTTAAAACATTCAATAAATTTGATTAGCAGAAAGTTAATGTTTATACGAATTTAGGCCATTAACTTTCTTTCCTGACATAAAACATCTCCCCTTTCCGTGACTATCTAGGAATTATATTTTTTTCATCGAGATTCCTATTTTTTAAAAATACAGATTTTCATTTTTTCTTGAGATTTTTCATTTTTCTACAATGCTTTTGCCATGTATATAACAATAGTATAATGTATTTGCCATTTAAAAAGAAGAAAAAATGCACATGCTATTTTCTTAAGCTGCAACATTATTAAAGAAGAGTCATAAGAAAATTTTAAATAAAAAGAAAAAAGGCCTAAAGGCAGTTTATTTCTCCACTAATGAGGAAATAAGAACCATTAAATTTAGTAAGATTCTATTTTGCAGTCTTTGCTACAGAAATTCATATTAAATTATTAATATAAAGCTATCTGTTTTCATGTATTAGAAAGGTCATGACTTTAAACACAAAGACAACCTAGTAAAATTATTGGTAAAACATTTTGCTTTTTCATTATTCATAAATTATTAAAACAAACTCTGTAAGAACTACTTAAAATGTTATTTTCCCAGTAACATTAATTGTTCAAAAAGGTATTAAAGAAGACCAGATTTGGAACATATATTTATGCTATGCCTTAAAGTGTTGATTAATAATTTTGAGTAATATAATTTCTGTGCAGCTTATAAATAAATCCATTTTTCTTTCTCTTAGGAAATCTATTTTCTTTTTAGATCAGTGTTTTTTACAGTCACATCACCTTTCTGTTGCTTGTCAGATAATGATATTTTAAACATGTCTAAAACCTACTGAATGGGAAGGAAGGAAGTGCTGCTTGTATACTAGTGGGAGCGTGTGTTGGGGGTGGGGAGGACTCAACACTAAATAGAAAAAGGTCTGAGTGGCAACAATTGGGGGAAATGGGATCTGTAACAGCTGCTCCTTTTAGATTCCCTGAGAAGGAGACTGCCCGAGGTGGACCACAGGACAAAAGGATAAAGCAGCTGAAAACTGATGTAAAGCAGGAAAAGGACTGCAAAGACCCCTGAGCTTACACCTGAGTCATCTCAAGCTGCGTGGCGGAGACCTTAGCATGCTTCAAAAGCTGGTGATGAACTACACACTACCAGGAGGCAAACTGGCTGGAAGCAGGATCATCTGCATGCTATGTATAATGACAACCAGCACTCCCTGGGGACAAGGACGCCACAATTTCATCTCTGCCAGCATCTGAGCTCCCGTTGGACTCTGAGGCCATTAAACCAAGAACAGAAGGGTAAATTTTAAGTAATGATTTCTAATTGGAAAGTAAAGACAACTTTTATTGAAATGGGGAAGTGAACAGCTTTGATCTTTAAATAAAGAAAGAAATGATTCAAATTAGTTTTTCTTTTCATAAGTGACATTTTTTTCCTAGGAGGAAAAATTATTAATATATTAAAAATAAGATCTCGGGAAAATTTTCCATAACATGTGGGTGCATCCTATTTGCATTATAAGAAATATGCCAACACAAAGATAAATTCAAGCATTCTATAGTTTAAATATCGTGAATTTAGTAAAGGAAATAAGAACAGAAAGCAGGCATTTTTAATAGACACTCATTAAATATTACTTTTTATGGTCTACATCATAGCATGCAGCAATAATAGTATCATATTTAAAAATCATTTATAGTTTAAAAAGTAAGCCCACTTTTTTCATTTGATCCTCACAAAGATACCATGAAGCTGGGCATTGTCATCCTTATTTTATAAATGAAACCGAGACTCCTTAACCAAGAGGTTAAGTGACTATCCTAAGGTCACACGGCTACTATATGGAAGACCAGACTCCTACCCCAGTCAGATGTGTTCTTTCTATACCATAGTTATTGCCAAGACAATGATTGTACATCAAAACCTACTGTCAGTTCAAATATTTGACAATTTAACAATTGGGGAGCTGATGCTGAGGATCTCTTGAACTATGTTCTTCATATGTACCTAAATATTTTCGTTTCCTTGGCTGCTCAAGCAAATATCATGCTATGGGTTGGATTAAACAATGGGAATTTATTAGCTCATGATTTAGGGGCTAAAAGAAAGTCCAAATCACAGTGAATCAAGGCAATGTTTTCTTCCCAAAGACAGTGGTGTTCTGTCTTTGGGAAGGTTGCCGGGGAGCCTTGATCCCGGACGCCTCTGCCACATGCCATTGCACATGGCGGCCTTTCCTGGCCCCTCCATTCTCCTTGGGGTTCTGTGGAATTTCAGCTTCAGCTGCTCTCTGGGGCTTTCTCATTTCTCTGTCTACAGTTCATTCTGCTTGTAAAGGACTCCAGTAATAGGATTAGACCATCTTGACTGAGGTTGTCCACACCTTAACTGATGGAACTTCATGATCAATGTTTTTTATGCCTGCGGGAATGGATTAAGTGTAAGAACATGTTTGGGGTACATACAGCTCCAAACCACCACATGAAATAAATGCCTACTTCATACCCATTTGAATATGTTTACATTTCTTTCTATACTATTCAGTGGGTTGGGAATACCTTGGGCCTAAAGCAAAACCCAGAAATTGTGATTTTGTAGATGTATGACCATCTAGTGTTTTGGAAAATATTCTATGTATATTACTAATAGTGACATAATATTTATGGTTTTCTATATGTTAGACTCTACAACAAATTTTAATTTTCTCACTTATTTCTCACAAAACTGTACCAAGTTAGTTTGGCCACATGTCCTGGTCTGAAGCTATTATGTACCCCAGAAAAGCCATGTTTTAATCCTGATTCAATTTTGGGGGTGGGCAGCTGTTTCTTTGAATCCTGATTCAATATTGTAGGGTGGAAACTTTTTATTAGATTATCTCCATGGAGATGTGCACATCCAATTGTGGGTGTGATCCTGTGATTAGATGGAGAGGTGACTCTGCCCACTCAAGGTGGGTCTTGATTAGCTTATGGGAGTCCTTTAAAGGAGAAAACATTTTGGAGAAAGCTCAGGGCTGATGGAGACGTTTGGAGATTGAGACAGAAATAGCCCAGTTGCTAAGCAAGGACTCACGGAAATAGCCAGAACCTGAAGAGAAGAAATCTCCAGCTCCGGGAGATGCTAAGCTAAGAGATGAAACCCAGAGTTTTGTCCTGGAGTTGCTAAATGAATGCCCGCAGACACTTAGAGAGGAAACCACTGGCATCAGAAGCTGGAAGCAACAGAACCGAGAAAAAGGACCAGCAGATACCAGACACGTGTCTTCCCAGATAACCCTTCTTTGAGCCCAAGTTATCTTTCTTTGGATGCCTTAGTTGGGACCCATTTAAGGCCTTAGAACTGTGAGCTTGTAACTTATTAAATTCTCTTTTTAAAAGTCGTTCCATTTCTGGTATATTGCTTTCCAGCAGCATTAGCAAACTAATACATCCCAGATGACAAAACAAAGGCCCAGAAAAGTTAGGTCATTTGCCCAGTGAGGACAGGACAGAGCTGGGACTTGATCCTAGATCAGCGTGATTTTTAAAGCCCATCCTCAACAACTCTGTTGTCCTTTTACTCGAAAGTGTTCATACAGATGCTCTCCAGAAAGCATGTTGAGAGTTTATTGGAGAAATGCTAGTATTTACTCCCTTTATTTTACACAAATGCTAATAATCAAAGATTTGGTAACAGATGTATTTGTTTCGATTTCAGGCAATGCTAACCAAATATCATGATACTACATTAAACTGGCCTCTATATTAAACTGACTACTACATCAAACTTTTTTATCTTGCTCATTTACACTCAGCCAAAAGATGACAGAAAAGAGTGACAAAGCAGACGCAAAAATGTAATTGCTTTCACAGAGAAACTGATTCACACTGCATACATTAGTAGGTATAGTTTATCAAAGACTTACCAGAACCCCATCTACTACAAATGTACAGAACTCTCTGGCACTGACATATCTGAAATAAGGTATAAAGGACTTAAATGAAAATAGAGCCTCAGATCTCTTTCTTGATTCCTCCTTTTCTTTGACTGCTTTAATTTCATTTCCCCCCTCTTTCTATAATTTCATTTCCCACCCCTTTCTATTTTTTCCTTCTTCTGTCATAGTTTCAAGAATACGTCACATATAGTGTAAGACAGACAAAAATGGTTGATACAAGAGTATTTGCTTCTTTTTCCTTCCCTAACCTACTAATTCTGGCATTGCCTGCTTGCCATTTCTTCCTTCTTTTCCCAAACCAGTCCCACACCTATTGGGTTTTATGATGCAGATGACAGTTATAAATTCGGGTGCTGGGGATTTGAGAAGCAGAGATAAGGTTTCACACTGAAAAGAGCCAAGATGTACTGACTGAGAGAGAAAAGGAGGCAGAAGGACAAAGGGAAGGGGGAGCAGTGATGATACATGGGAGAGGAGAACAGGAAGGGACTTCTAAATCTGGGGGCAGGAGTGGCAGGAAGATACAGGCTTCAGTATCTTGAAAAATCAGAAATGGAAGGAAAGGAGATTTAAAGAACTGGGTCTGTGGGTTAAGAACTTTCTCTCTTTTGCTGTTCTTTGAGGACAACTACCAATTGAAATTACTGTAAATTATTAGTTTATTATTTAGTTTTATTTTCTTTTAATACGTCATCATATTGGGACTAAGTCATAGAGAATGCTGGGATTTATTCAGACTTCAGAAGTAGATAAGAAAGTGCCTTCACTTATAAAAGTTACCAAAAGGGAAACTTGTTTTGTGTATATTACTGTGGAATCTATCAAGGCATCTGCATGGCCAGCTGGATTATCATCTGATTTATGAGCCAGTGTTATCCAGAGCAAGGGGACGTTGAAGGGTGAAGGTAACAAATTAAGTAGAAAAAGGAAGTAAATATGAACAATTGGTAAGAATCACCTCCACCAAAACTCTCTGTCAGCTAAATATTACAAATTAAATAAATCATTGTTAGAAATGACTTCTGGTATATTATGGCTTGATCACTGTTTGCATCTATTGAGTTGAAAACTTAAATAAAATATCATTGCAACTATATGGTGAAGCTATATGAATGCATTCTTCTACAAATGTGATAAATATCTTTCATTGAAATATTTATCAGCAAACCATGAGTTGCTGGAATATTAATGTAACTTTTTTTCCGATGCATTATTTACTTACATTTTTCTTTGGGATGCCACTGGTGGGCTAGAGGTTTAGGTCAACCATGGATATGAGCTAATACCAAAGTTAGAAGCATTATAAGCTATTATAAACATCCTGCATATTGGCACACATAGAGAACCTACTTTTTTGCATATGGAATAATAATAGTGCATGTAACTATTTTGTATCAATCTGATTAATCTTACTTTTATAGTATAAATTTCAGATAGCAAACCTTATTGCTGGATAGTAGGATGCAAATAATTCACTGAATGTGCTGAAGACTGAATGCAGTTGGTATTTCTAAAGTTACCGAGTAGAATGGAGTATTTAAGGAGGAAGAAAATTCATGCATTAAAAACTCCAAGTGCTAAGGAAGGCCCTTCCTTTTTCTTATAATAACTTTATGATTGGAATATTCAATTACGGAAGCTGGTCCAATTTAATACAAAGCCTTAAGTGTGATGTTTAATAAAATATTTTCCTCCTTCAAATCTTAGAACTTCATAAGACACATTTACCTTATCAAACTCGGAAATTACTCTACTTGCCACATTTACAGGTTAAAATTGATGATGGTCAAAGGGAATTACTGTTTCTTTTCTTGGCACCTGATATATGCAGATAGTATCCTCTTTAAATGTCAGGGTCTCCATGCCTCTTCCTGCACAGGTTCATTCGTGTAATGACCTTTCTCTTCATCACATTCCCTTTCCTCATTAATAGGTATTGTGATTCGAAATAAATCAGTTATTTGTTTTTATTTTAGCTCTATTCTGTCATTCAGTAAATAGCACTTTATCAGCAAGGAAAGTATTACCAATTTGTTTATTCTTATGTTTGTCAACATATTCTTCTATTCCATGTAGTATTTATTAATAAATTATTTAAAGCCTTTAAATTAAAATACATTTGCAAAATGTTTCTCTTGCTGATCGATATAGACGATTAATTAAGAATATTTACTTTTGACATTTATCTAAACCACATTTCTTTGCAAACAGAGTGTGAAAATCTTTATGCAGACAATATGACTGCAGGGGAGAAACTTGGGAGATGTGGCAGTTGAATCTTGAGACAAGATATTAAAATTTGAAAATCTTCCAAATTATAATATTAAAAATACAAGGTGTACAGAATTAGTGGCAAAAATTAAAGACAGATAGAACATGAAAAGGGAAGGGAAATGCTAAACCCAACCATACGCCTTCTTGCCCTGTTTCTAACATGACAGAGCTGCTAATCTCTGGACATTCTTCGTCCTTTCCACAGCCACCTTGTGGCAGAAACACCAGAAATGCTTTAAAACAGATGGCAATTGTAAATAACGCTGCTATAAACATTGGTGTGCAAATGTCCGTTTGTGTCTTTGCCCTTAAGTCCTTTGAGTAGATACCTAGCAATGGTATCGCTGGGTCGTATGGCAATTCTATATTCAGCTTTTTGAGGAACTGCCAAACTGCCTTCCACAGTGGTTGCACCATTTGACATTCCCACCAACAGTGGATAAGTGTGCCTCTTTCTCCGCATCCTCTCCAGCACTTGTCATTTTCTGTTTTGTTGATAATGGCCATTCTGGTGGGTGTGAGATGATATCTCATTGTGGTTTTGCAAAGAGATGGAAACAGCCAAAATGTCCATCAGCAGAAGAATGGCTAAACAAACTGTGGTATATACATACGATGGAATATTATGCAGCTTTAAGACAAGATAAACCTATGAAGCATGTAATAACATGGATGGACCTAGAGAACATTATGCTGAGTGAGTCTAGCCAAAAACTAAAGGACAAATGCTGTATGGTCCCACTGATGTGAACGGACATTCGAGAATAAACTTGAAATATGTCATTGGTAACAGAGTCCAGCAGGAGTTAGAAACAGGGTAAGATAATGGGTAATTGAAGCTGAAGGGATACAGACTGTGCAACAGGACTAGATACAAAAACTCAAAAATGGACAGCACAATAATACCTAATTGTAAAGTAATCATGTTAAAACACTGAATGAAGCTGCATCTGAGCTATAGGGATTTTTTTTTTTTTACTATTATTACTACTTTTATTTCTTTTCTCTATATTAACATTTTATATCTTTTTCTGTTGTGTTGCTAGTTCCTCTAAACCGATGCAAATGTACTAAGAAACGATGATCATGCATCTATGTGATGATGTTAAGAATTACTGAGTGCATATGTAGAATGGTATGATTTCTAAATGTTGTGTTAATTTCTTTTTTTTCTTTCCATTAATAAAAAAAAAAAAACAGATGGCACTGGTAACATTCTGCATAGTGGGAAAAACAGGGTCAGAGAGAGGATTTAAAAATGTACTTTCTTTTTTCATATATTGAATTTTTACTTCATGATTAGATAAGTGGTCAGATAATTAAATCAACCAATCAGGAAATCAATCCATGCTAATTAATCATGTTTTTATTATTATTATTTTAAAATATGTTTGCTAAATAAGGAGCAATTAGTCTTGTTAGGATTTCTGATCAATATTTTGTAGACTAGAAACAATGGGGTCAGATTGAGAGAAACTGCTGATGAAAAGACGGTTGGTAAGGTGCAAAACAGATAATGGACCACTTATGTAACATGATTACCTTCATCCGTATAAAAAGAAAGTGAAAGGGCATCCAAATGAAAGTCTGAGGAATGTCCTTTTATCTCTGAAGGGAAGCAGGAAAAAGTGGCTAAATTAGTTACTGGAGAGAATGAAAAAGGCATTGCCTTCAAAACGGAAATCAAAGTAAGATGTCAAGTTTTGCAAAAATCTGTTTAAGTGCCACAGCAAAAACAGGCCCTCTAAAAATCAGCTGAACTGAAAGAACGCCATCCCCTAAACTATGGAAAACTGTCCATTCTCCACCTAGCAATACCCCAGCACATTTATTGCTATCTGTTCCCTGGCTCCTGTTTTGCGTCATGAATCTGATGATGCTTTCTCTACTTTGTTTCTGGCATTTTCTATCCAGACCTGACAACTGATCCTTCATTTACCCCGTGGCTCTGCTCCTTGGGTCTGGCTCAAATCTTTTGCTTGGCTGCTGGTTCTCTGCTGCTGACCCTGAAGGTTTGCAGTTCTTGGTAAGCTACGCTCCAAGAAGGCAATGATATTCTGAGCTGGCAAGAGATGGACTCTGAAGACAGCCCTTGGTTCTTCTCATTGCAAAGGCTACCCTTGTCTAGTAGCAGTGAGCCTGATGACTGAAGCGTGGACTTGCCTGGTCTCCCAAAGCCCCCACCATGGCTAGGAAATTAAATGACAAGAATGAATTAACCCTAATCCTGACCCTGGCTCTAACCCAGGGAAATATCTGCATAAAGCCCTTTAATCTAGCTCAAATTCTGGAATAGAAGGCAGAAGGAGTTTATATATTTCTGTGTTTTAGAAGCATCACCTTCCCTCGGTTTACATGAGATTATCTATTCCTGGTTGCCCTTCCACCGCCTTAGATAATTTTGTGTTATCTCCTTTGTATCTCCTTTACCCACAGCTTGACCCTAAGTCCTCTTTAGTTACTATTAACTCTCTCTTGGAAATCTCATCCACTTTACAGCTTCAATATACTGAAAACTCACAAACTTATATAGTACATACAACCTAGCTCCTCTTGAGCTCCAGATCTACATACTCAACTGTCTACTTGATCTCTTCCTTGGATATCTCAAAAACTGCTCAAATTCAACATAGCCATAGCTGAATTCACCATTTCCCCTTAAGCATTGTTGTCCTTTAGTATTTCCTGCCTCAGTAAATGGCCTCATCATCCATCCAGTCACAACCATAATCCAGGGGCCATCTTGATGCCTCTTTCTCACCTCCCATTGTTCATCCATTATTGAGTTCTTCAAAACTTTTCAATCTATCTACATCTCTCTATCTTCACTACTACCATAGACATCCAGAGTTAGATAACTGCAACAATAATAAAAACTAATACCTATTGAATATTTGCTATCCCATAATGCAAGTATTCTTTTAAAACTTTACATAAATTATCTCTTCTTTCATGATAATATTGGTTTCCTATGGCTGCTGTAATAAATGATCACAAACTGTATGGTTGAGACAACAGAAATTTATTCTCTCACAGTTATGGAAGCCAGAAATCAAGGCATTGGCTGAACTGCATTTCTTCCAAAGACTGTAGGGGACACTCTTTCCTTGCCTCTTCTAGCTTCTGATGACTGTTGGCATTCCTTGGCTCATGGCTCCATCGTGCCAATCTCTGCCTCTGTCTTCACATAGCCTTCCCCCTGTGGTATCCGTCTTCCTCTTGTGTCTACCTCAGATCTCCCTCAGCCTTTTTCTTATAAAGAAACTTGTCACTGGATTTAGGGTCTACCCAAATAATCTCAAGACCCATAATTAAATTACATCTGTGAAGATGCTTTTTTCCATCTAGCGTAATAACTCACACCTTTCAGAGATTAGGACATGGTCATAACTTTTTTGGGGTCACCACTCAACCCTCTACACTCTACAGAGTAGATTTAGTTATTTGAACCACAGGCCAGATGAAGCAATTGATACTGACAGAGTTTAAGGTACCTGACCAAGATCACAGTTAATAGGTTCTAGATATAAACTTACATTTAGTCTATGTACCCTTACTTCCAGAAAACCTATTTCAATAATTTTCTGAGGGGAGTAAAACGGTTTCAAGAAATTTGTCATTTAGATTCCAAATATTGTTTCTTTAATCCATCCGTTACTAGATTCATCCTACACCACTAGAGTTATCTTCCAAAACTACAAGTCAGACTAGGGCCTGGCACTGTGCCTGTTCTAATGAGGGTACTCAATACCACCTGGGAATAAACCAATGAGATCATGTCGCCAGCCTCATCAAAAGCCATCAAAAATCTCCAATATCTACAAAATGAGCTTTCCACAACTCAAAAAAAAAAAAAAGGATTCAAGACCCTCTGAAGCTCTGAAGACAATTAAAAAATAATCTTGGGGTGAGGATGGCCTTTCTAAGAATTACCAGGAGTTATCTGAGAAGAAATTGATACATTTTCCACATATACATTTAAAGGTTCAGCATGAAAAAAACTTTAAGAAGGGCAGAAAACAATGGCCTGGGAAAAATATTCACAATACATATTACACATATTTCTAATTTCCTAAAGATATATATATATATGTAGCTTCTAGGGAAGCAAGTACCCTCATTTATTGTTGTTGGGGGGTAAACTGTGACGCATCTTTGAAGGGAAGTTTAGAAATGAAAACAAAATGTAAATTTGCCCCTTCCCTTACCCAGACTTCCACCTCTAGGTATTTATTTTGTAAATGCTTCGTCACACTAGCACAAAGATATTCACTGCCATATCCTTTGCAAAATAAATGATTAGAAAAATCTAAATGCACATCAAAAGGGAAGTGGTTACATTAATTATAGTGTAGTCATTCAATAGGATACCATGCAGTCCTTTTGAGAGGAGGCGAATCTATTTGCATTAGTATGGAAAGGTCTCCATGATACAGCTAGCGAAAATGCAAAGTGATGAACAGATATTAAATATTAAATGCTGTGATTTTTTTGTAAATAAGAAATGAACATACATGTATATAGGGAGGGAGGGAGAGAGAGAGGATATTTGCTGAAGAATATATTAGAAATTTATTACTGTATTTGCCTTTGGTGCAACCCCACGTGGGGATGGGGTGGATGGAAGATTCGTTATTTTTTCTTTATTAGAAAAGTCGTACATTTACAGAACAATCAAGCATAAAATAGTAGTTCCCATATATGAACCTACTGTTAACACCTTGCATTAGTGTAGAACATTTGTTAAAAATGATGATAAAACATTTTTATAATTGTACAATTATCTATAGTCCATGGTTTAACTTAGGGTTCACTGGGTAATGTAGTTTCATGTTTTTTTTTTTTATTTTTATGCTGTTACCATATATAAAATTTAACATTTCTCCTTTTAATCACATTCAGATATATATTTCCATGCTATTAATTACCTTTACAATGTCATGTTACCATCACCACCATCCATTACCAAATTGCACCTTTTTATGTTGTCACCAGCAATGAATGAGTGCTCCTATTTCTCTGCATCTTCACCAACACTTTTTTTCATTTTTAATAGCAGCCATTCTAATGGGTGTAGAAAGGTATCTTTTTGTAGTTTTGATTTACATTTCCCTGATGGCCAATGATGTTGAATACCTTTTTACATGCTTTGGGTCCATTTTTATATCTTCTTTGGGAGAGATTTTTATTCAAGTCTTTTGCCTATTTTTAATTGGGTTTTTGTCTTTTGTTGCTAAATTGAATGATTTTTAATATATTCTGGATATTAAACCCCTCTCAAATATGTGGATTCCAAATATTTTCTCCCATTGTGTAGGTTGCCTTTTGACTTTCATGATGAACTCTTTTGAGGTGAGAAGTTTTTTTTATTTTGATGTGGTCCCATTTATCTACTTTTTTCTTTTGTTGCTTGGGCTTTGGGTACAAAATCTAAGAGGTGTTGAGACAAGCTCCTGAGATGCTTCCTTATGTTTTCTTCTAGAAGTTTGGCAGTTCTGGTTCTTACATTTAGGTCTTTGATCCTTTTTGAATTGAGCAGGGGTCCTCCAATTTTTTATAAATGGAGATTCAATTTTACTACGATAATCTATGGAAGAGACTATTAATTCTCAATTGAGTGGTGTTTCCACCTTGTCAAAAATCATTTGGACATAAATTTGAGGATTGATTTCTGAGTTCTCAATTTGATTCCATTGGTCTATGTATCTGTCCTTGTGCCAGTACTATACTGTTTTGATTAATGTGGCCTTGTAATAACTTTTAAAATCAGGAAACGAGTCCTCCAACTTCATTCTTTCTGCTTCAAAATGGCTTTAGCTATTCAGGGCACCTAACACTACTACATAAATTTGATGACTGGCTTTTCCATTTCTGCAAAGAAGGTTGTTGAAATTTTTATTGGGATTGCATTGAATCTATTCATTGCTTTGGCTAGGACTGCCATTTTAAGGACATTTAATCTGCTAATCCAAGAAAATGGAATGTTCTTCCATTTATTTAGGTCTTCTTTGATTTCTTTTAGCAATGTTTCATAATTTTCTGTGTATAGCTCCTTTACATACTTGATTAGATTTATTTCTATATTTGATTCTTTTAGTTACTATTGGGAATTGACTTTTTCCTTGATTTCCTCTTCTGGTTGTTCATTACTTGTGTATAAAAACTACTGATTTTTGAGTGTTGATCGTGTACCCTGCCACTCTGCAAAATTTATTTATTAGATCTAGAGGCTTTGCTGTGCATTTTCTGTTTATAGAAATTTAACCTACGTAAATAGGAAAAGTTTTGTTTCTTCCTTTCTAATTTGGATGATTTTTATTTATTTTCTTGCCTAACTGCTCCGCCAAGACTTTTCAATAAAATGTTGAATAACTGTAATGGGCAGTGGGCATCCTTGTCTTGTTTCTGATCTTAGAGGGAAAGGTTGCAGTCTTTCAGCATTAAGTAGAATGTCAGTTGTGGGCTTCTCATATATGCCCTTTATCATGTTGAGGAAGTCTCCTTCTATTCCTAGTGTTCTAAATTTGTTTATCAAAAAGGATGCTGGATTTTGTCAAATGCCTTTTCTCCATCAGTTGAGATAATCATATGGTTTTTATCCTTCATTGTGTTAATGTAGTGTGTTACAGTAATTGATTTTCTTATGTTGAACCCAGTTTGCATACCAGGCATAAATCCCATTTGATCATGGTGTATAATTCTTTTAATATGTTATTAGATTCAGTTTTCTAATATTTTATGAATGATTTTTGCATCTACATTTATAAAAGATATTGATCTGTAGGTTTCTTTTCTTGTGGAATCTTTATTTGGCTTTGGTACAAGGGTGGTGTTGGCCTCATAAAATGCATTAGGGAATATTTCCTCCTCTTCAATTTTGTGGAAGAGCTTGAAGAGAATTGGAGTTGTCTTTTTGAAATGTTTAGCAAATTCCCCTGTGAAGCCATTTGTTCCTGGGCTATTCTTTGTTGGGAGGTTTTTGATTCAGTCTCTTTGCTAGTAATTGGTTTGCTGAGTTTTTCTATTTTTTTTTTTTTTTTGCGTAAACATAGGTGGTTTTTTGTTTCCAAGAAGTTTTCCACTTAATCTAGTTTTCTAATACATTGGCTTACAGTTTTTCATAGTATTCTCTTATTGTTCTTTTTATTTCAGCAGGGCTGGTAGTAATGTCCCCCTTTATATTTCTGATTTTTGTTGTGTCATCTCTCTTTTAATCTTTGTCTGTCTAGCTAATGGTTTGCGAATTTTATTAAACCAGAAAAATGTGCAATCTGGTTTTGGTGGGTGAAATGTTCCATATATGTCTGTTAGGTCTAGTTGGTTTAGAGTGTCACTCAACTCTTGCATTTCCTCATTTATCTTATGACTAGATGTTCTAGCCATTATTAAAAGTAGTCCATTAAAATCTCCTAAAATGATGGAGAACCATCAATTTCTCCCTTCAAATCCGTTGATATTTGTTTCATATATTTTGGGACTTTTGCTGTTAGGTGTTGTTCTAGTTTGCTAGCTGCCGGAATGCAACACACCAGAGACGGATTGGCTTTTAATAAAAGGGGATTTATTTTGTTGGTTCTTCAGAGGAAAGGCAGCTAACTTTCCACTGAGGTTCTTTCTTACGTGGAAGGCACTGGATGGTCTCTGCTGGTCTTCTCTCCAGGCCCCTGGGTTCCAACAACTTTCCCCGGGGTGACTTCTTTCTGCATCTCCAAAGGCCTGGGCTGAGCTGCGACTGCTGAGATGAGGAATGCCAAGCTGCTAGCTGTGCTACATTGCGTTCTCTCATTTAAGCACCAGCCAATTACATCAAACGTCACTCATTGCAGCAGATACACCTCTTAGCGGACTGCAGATGTAATTAGCAACAGATGAGGTTCACGTACCATTGGCTTGTGTCCGCAGCAACAGAACTAGGTATGCTCACCTGGCCAAGTTGACAACTGAATCTAACACAGGTGTATATATATATTTATAATTGTCACATCTTCCTGTTGAATTGTCCCCTTTATCAATCTATAATGACTGTCTTTGTCCCTCATAATGGTTTTGACTGAAAGTCTTTCTTATTGGATATTAGCACAACTACCCCTGCTCTTCTTTTCTTACTGCTTGCATGCTGTATATTTTATCCATCCTTTCACTTTCAACCTACTTGGATCTTTGAATTTAAGATAAGTATCTTGCAGATAGCATATATAGTTTGGTCAAGCTTTTTTGTCCATTCTATCAATTTCTGCCTTTTGACTGGAAAGTTTAATAATTTACATTTAATATCATTATAATAATGCAGAACAATCTTGTGCCATTTTTCTATTTAGCCTTTGTATACCTTAAAATTTTTCTGCCCTTCAATTCTTCTATTAATGCCTACTTTTATGTTCATTTGATATTTTTTGTTTTGTACCATATTGAGTGCCTTCTCCTTTATTATCTGGATATATTTTCCATATATTTTCCTCATAGTTACCATAGGGTTAACTTTAATATAGTAAATATATAATAATCAATTTGGTTTGCTAACAATTTAATTTCACTAGCGTACACATATACTTTTCCTCTAGCTCTCTATCTCACCTCCTTTTTTGTACTTGTACCACTTTTGTTTTTGTATGTATGCCCAAAACCATAGATTTATCATTACTTTTTTTCCCCTCCTTCTGTCGTTGGGCCTTCATTTTCTGTTTCTTTGTTTGTCTTGTATTCCTTCATCACATACTGTACATTTTGATATTTTAAAAATTTAATTCTAAGATTTATTCCCTGTGATGTCTGCTTCTTGACTTTTTAACAAGCTGGTGATAAGACAGAAATTTTCTTGCCCTTAAGCCTTCTTATCAGGAAGATCTGCCTAAGGTGAGTGCAGCGTGCAGGGTTTTCCCTGCTTTTCTGAACTTCTATTTTGTCCTGGTTACTTCTTTTGAGGAGTTTGTTTGTTCCCTGTATTTCCCTGGAGACAAACTTCCCTTTCCCAGGTACTTAAAGCTGGCAGACTTTTGCTCCAGACGCTCTGATTCTATAGTTTCTTACACTTCTTTCATTGTCTGAAGCTGCTTTTTCCTGGAGGGAAATGCAAATTCTGGGAGGAAGGCCATGGTGGAGAGGATTTCCCATATTCGTCTTTCCCAGCTGAAGCAGGTCCAGGGACCCCTAGGAGATACAGCCTGGCTTCACAGACCCCTGAGGAGGGAATCAGGAAGGGTGCCAAGAGCTTCTTGTATGGCTCCAAAATCTGAGCTTCCCTGACATGCCCAGCAAATGCTGCCTTCCACTAACTTTTCTCCGCAACCCTGAGGAAGTGCAGAGACCTCACGTCACCACTGCTGCCTTTGTCCGAGGTGATCTGAAACAACTGCAGAGCCACCGCCCTTGAACTGGCAGGTTAAACAACGGTTGTCTAGGCCCCCCATGATCCAAAGTGGGTAGTCAAGAGCTGTGATCATTGATAGGCCATGTCCATCAGGAAAAAGGATTTTTTTTTCCCCTTTCTGTCCCCAGAGAGCTAGTCAGGGCCTGGACCCCATGGTGTCCTGCCAAAGAGCGGGGGATGGCACCTGTAGTCACCCAACAGAGAGAACAATTTAGTATACCTTACTGTTATTTACCAATCTCTTCCTCCCACTCTTCCCTGGATGCTGTACAATTGTTCCTCCAGCCTCTGGAATTTCAAAATCATTGTTTCAGACACTTCCTGCCTGTTTAATAGTTGTTTTTGTTGGAGAATCAAGTCCTGGAGCTTCCTACTCTGCCATATTCTCACAATCCCCTGCTTAGGAAGATTTATTTTCCATGGTAAGCTGTTTTTGTTTTTCCTCATTTGGACTGTTATTTATTTATTAATCATAAACTTTTAATTTGAAATAATTTCAAAGTAAGAGGACAAGTGCAAAAATAACACAAACCCATACAAAGAACTCCAACATACCCCCACCCAGACATCAAGTTCTGCCAGTTTTTACCATTTTTCCCAGGTTGCTATATAATCTTCTCTCTCCTCCCCCCTCTCTCCCCCTCTATCCAATTGTTTTTCTGTCCATCTTTCCACCTATTAGTCTACTTATCTATCTTTCTATCTATATTACAGAAATGTGATTGTAGCGTGTATACATCATGCTCCTTGAACACTTAATAATTCCATGTACTTTTCCTGGAGCAAGGATATTCACTTCTGTAACCATCTCAAATACAGTTATCAAGTTCAGGAAATATAATATTCATATAAAGCTTACAGTCTACATTTCAATTTTTTCATATGTTCTAATAAAATCCTGTGGGTATTTTCTCCTCCATTATTAGATCCAGTCTAGGATCATGTATTACACTCAGTTATCATCTTTTTAGTCCTTCTCTCTCTCTCTCTCTTCTCTCTTTTTTAAATTGTGCAAACTTATAGAACATGAGCTTTCCTGTCTCAACCACACCCAAACACACCATTCAGTGGGTCACTATAAACTCTTTTGTACTGTTTGAATCTATTTTGCCATGTTCTCCAATACCTAACAAAAATAAATAAAAATAAGGGGGGGGGGGGCTAGAGATAGAAAGACAAAAATATGGAGAGAGAGTGGGAAAGGAAGAGAGTGAAACAGGAGTGAGAACTAGTTTTCGTCTAATTTTCCAATTTGACCTCATACTGTAACTCATTTAGACATGACAATTTATTGCTTCCCAAACACACTGAGTATATTCATGTTGAATGAGTGTGTGTGTGTGTGTGTGTGTGTGTGTGTGTGCTGAGGCAGTTGTGTGTGTCTTATGCTCTTATCTCCCAGGACTCTTCTGTTTTCTGTCTATAGAAATCCTGCCCTTCCCTGTAAAGCTCAGCTCAAAACTCTTCTCTGCAACCATTGTTCACTGTTCATTGTTGAAATCAACTACTCTAACCTCTGCACTTGGAGAACCCCTAGTTTATCCTGCTTTGAATTAGAGTGACTGTTTATAAATTGGTTGGCCCCATTAAATTAGCTTCTTGAGGTAAGTGTGCATATTGTTTCCCAGAGTACCTGGAACAGAGGTTTGCTGAATGAATATCATTAAATGAAAAGAATTAAGTGGAAGAGTCATTTGAACAACTGAAGTTTCATATAACGACCAATTTTAAGGATGAAAGAGAAGAATATCTAGAATACAGGAATCCTAAGAAGCATGAATATTTTTAAAAAAAGCAAATATAAGATCCTCAAAGTTAAAAAATAAGTCAATGCTAAAAAAAATAAAAATAAAAATAAACCAATGCAATATATCAATTAAGATTATTACCAGAAATGCATGTGAAATGAAACAGGAAGATAGACTTAATGTCAGTGCTAAGAGAAGAATGAAAGGAAAATGATTTCAATTTATAACACAGAAAAGAGAGCGCTTCACAATTTTTTTGGCCAAATAAAACCAAGTCACAAAATAGGCAATTACTGATTTGATCAGAGGCTACTTCTCAGAAGATTGGGACTAACAAGTCCTTCCACAACAGCACCCTCCCCATACCACCACACACTAAAGAATTAGTCAATATAACCCACTCTATCATCTAATGATCACATTAGGAAGTTGGGGAACTTTTTCTTTTCTAAGCCAATTTTCTTATATCATATTCTAAAATGATTGCAATTTTTTTCCTATCTTTTTATTATCATTTAAACCTATTTCCTCTTCTCCTTGGTGATATGAGAGTGTAGAAGGTGACATTATTCCATATATTTAATTTTCATATATCTTCAGTCACTTCATGGTAATCGGCTATATACTACCTTCTAGAAACAATAAAATCAAAGGTTTTTGTGCTTCTGGCATATCACCATTCTGCTTTAGTTTCTTTAAATAGACACACTGACATCTAACCCACCCCACTTCTGTTGGCCTTATGATAAAATAAAATAATAAAATAAAAACAAAAGACGGCAACAATTAAAAGTTGGCTTCAACTTACTGTTAATGCCATTTCATACTCTCCCGCGGCCAAGTGTGCTAAGCCCAAGTAATAGGATGCTTCTCCTTCCATCTTTTTGTCACTTCCTGAAGTGAAGATGTAGAAAAATTACAACAGCATTAAATAAATTGATACATTACAAAAAATGGCATCCTTTCTTCTTAACACAGGAGAACCTTATTATAAAATAGTGTTCAGATTTAGCAACAATCCCTGAAATCTAAGCAGAAAAAAGACTGATATAATTACAATTTATCTGAATCAGAGAGGTTATTAGAGTAAATGCATTGACAATATAACTATGAGGGGCTTCTCTCTACAAATGTAAGTATTACCAATATTGACATTCATATATGATTTCTCTATACGAGTTCTCTATTTCACCATACGATGAACCTACAGTGAAACAGCCTAGCTTCTATGATATACATGAAGCAACTGGTAAAGATTATCAACCTTATCATAGTGCACGTACAAATACATATACATACCCACAAAGAATAAAATTCAGCTAAATCTGCAAGGGAACAGATAATTAGCAAATTAAAGAATTATTGATTTGGTTACGTTCAACTGGAAAGCTAGTGGTTAAAATTTAGCTGAGTACACCCAACAGAGCTTAGATTCTTGGTAGTAAATTCTGTGCATATTTTGAAATCCACGCACATTTTTCTTTGTTCTTGACCAGTAATGCTTTTCATCATCTTTTTGAAAATAACACGCTTTACCTTTCCAAAAGCAAAATGTGTACAAGTATTACACATAGTTGAACAAGACGAATGTATATCATACCATCTAATAAATGTTACAATTATTTACTGAACCACTAAAAGTTTCTTATTTTTAAAAAATACCATATCTTTTCTACTTTTGGAAGTAGAAATGCCACCTAATTATTGGGTAATGCAAATGCTGATAGATCAACCCTCATTTTTGCTCTGTGGGGTGTAAGTATCCTTAAATTTCTGACCCCTGTGTTCCAGCACTGATTAATTTCAGCTGGACCTGGCAATCCTCCACCCTACATTCACTCTTACCACTTGCTGAATTACTGCTTATAAAACAGTGGCTCAATTGGAAGACACCAAGAAAACTGAATGGCAAATGCCAGTGACAGCAATATTTTTTCTTCTGTAGCTATTTTACCAATTGTAGAGAATTATTCTCTCAAGATCTCACTTCAGCAGAGTTGATGGTACAGGTGATTCATTCAGTGGGATTTTAACTCTAACAATTTATCTGGGCCCTAACTTTTTCTCTGCTGTAGGTTTATGTGTGTTGGGGATAGGGGTGGGATTAGGGGAGGGAGGAATGGGGTACAAGAAAGAGACTTTGAAGGGAATATTACCACTTGAATGATTAAAAGTTGATTACATATGGTTTTATTAAAGTTTGAACTTGTGTTAAATTGAGTAACTGTGTTAAAACACCTTAGTTTGAGAAGCGTAATTAGCAACAACTTGGGATAATATAATACCATCACTTGCATCCAATTGTATGCAACCTGAGGAAAAAAAAGAAGAAAAAGGAAAAAAAAGAAGAAAAAGGAAAATCTATCTATGCTGGTAGAAAGAAAGATTTGGAGGTAGCTATTTGAGAGTCTGGCTACACCAAATATTAGTTTTAAGGTCATGTTTAAAAATGAGAATTTGCTCTGTTTACTAATTGAGACATAATTAAGATAAAGAAAAAGCAGTGAAAATAGTCCAGGAAAATGTAAATAAGAATAGAATCAATAACAACAAAAATTGGTTATAACTGAAACCTTGGCACTATTAAAATTGAGTAACACAATGCACATAGGAATAAAAAAGGAAAAAATTTAAAAGGGTAAAAGTTAAGACATTATCTGCATTGTGTAGTTTATTTGGGTGGATTAAATTAATTTTGACTTTGTTATGCAAATTGATAATCATTTACTTTTAGGAAAAGTCTATGTTTTTGTTTTCAAAAGACAAGTTTTCCATTCCTGCAGTACTATGTCTGCTATCAAATCTAAACAGGAGGTCATCCCTGGTGGCAAGGGTTATGGATAGGGACTATATCCTGGGAGGATCTCAAATGTTTCATTAAAATGTATTCTGAAACTTTCATTTGTTATCTGGGTAACATATATTCACTCACTCAGTCAGTCAAATTTTGAGGATCCTCTGTGCATCTGGCATACTCTAAGCACTTGGGATGTATCAGTAAATTAAACAGACAAATTCCCTGTCCTTGGGAGCTTGCATTTTAGAGGGCAGAGACACAAAAAGAAAGACAATAAACAAATAACATAATTAATGATGTGGTAAGTTGTATAGTAATAAGTTCTCTGGGGGAAAAAAATAGAACTGGGTAAGGGGAATTGGGATTGATAAATAGGGGCTGTACAGAATGAAACGTATTTCAAGATTACATATGATGGTCAGAGTAAGCCCCACTGAGAAAATGATGTTTTTAGAATGGAATTAGAAATAAAAAACAGACACAAGACTTCCGGAGAAGATGGCGGCTTAGTAAGACGCACGGGTCTTAGTTCCTCCTCCAGAACAGCAACTAAAGAAACAGAAACGATACAAAACAGCTCCCGGAGCCACGACAGAGGCCAAAAAGACAGCATACCCCATTCTGGAACGGCTGAATGGGCAGGGAAAATCCGCTGCAGTGAGATCACCAAGGGGCGTGCGCTTCCCCAGGCCGGGGCAGCTGGCGACCGGGGTCCCTTCCACACACGTGGTTTCCCGGTCCGACTGGGAACATTGGATAGCGGGGCCCTCCCACCACGCTTGGAGTCTCGCGCCAGCTGGGCAATTTGGACTGGCACTCCCCCAAGCCGCGGTGGCCAGCGCCCCCCCTCCACGCACAGTTTCCCGGGCCAACTGCGAGATTCGGATTGGCATTCCCCAAGCTGCTTCGGCTGGTGACCCGCCCCACAGCAAGAGTTTTCCAAAGTTAAAGGAGCCACGGCAGCTTTTACTGGTGGGACCTGCAGACAGACGAGCGCCACCTACTGGGCAGGATAAGAAAAACAGAGCCCAGAGATTTCACAGAAAAACCTTTCAACCATCTGGGTCCCACACCCAGGGAAAACTGATTAAATGCCCAGACACCAGCAGAAAATAACAGATCACGCTCGGAAAATTGAAGATATGGCCCAGTCAAAGGAACAAACCAATAGTTCAAATGAGATACAGGAGCTGAAACAACTAATGCTGAATATACGAACAGAAATGGAAAACCTTTTCAAAAACCAAATCAATAAATTGAGGGAGGACATGAAGAAGACATGGGCTGAACAAAAAGAAGAAATAGAAAATCTAAAAAAACAAATCACAGAACTTATGGGAGTGAAGGACAAAGCAGAAAAGATGGAAAAAACAATGGATACCTACAATGGTAGATTTAAAGAGACAGAAGCTACAATTAGTGAACTGGAGGATGGAACATCTGAATTCCAAAAAGAAACAGAAACTATAGGGAAAAGAATGGAAAAACTTGAGCAGGGGATCAGGGAACTGAATGACAATATGAAGCGCACAAATATATGTGTTGTGGGTGTCCCAGTAGGAGAAGAGAAGGGAAAAGGAGGAGAAAAACTAATGGAATAAATTATCACTGAAAATTTCCCAACTCTTATGAAAGACCTAAAATTACAGATCCAAGAAGTGAAGCACACCCCAAAGAGAACAGACCCAAATAGGCGTTCTCCAAGACACTTACTAGTTAGAATGTCAGAGGTCAAAGAGAAAGAGTGGATCTTGAAAGCAGCAAGAGAAAAACAATCCATCACATACAAGGGAAACCCAATAAGACTATGTGTAGATGTCTCAGCAGAAACCATGGAAGCTAGAAGACAGTGGGATGATATATTTAAATTACTAAAAGAGAAAAACTGCCAACCAAGACTTCTATAGCCAGCAAAATTGTCCTTCAAAAATGAAGGAGAAATTAAAACATTTACAGACAAAAAGTCACTGAGAGAATTTGTGACCAAGAGACCAGCTCTGCAAGAAATACTAAAGGGAGCATTAGAGTCAGATATGAAAGACAGAAGAGAGAGGTATGGAGAAAAGTGTAGAAAGAAGGAAAATCAGATATGATATATATAATACAAAAGGCAAATTGGTAGAGGAAAATATTATCCAAACAGTAATAACACTAAAAGTTAATGGACTGAATTCCCCAATCAAAAGACATAGACTGGCAGAATGGATTACGACCCAGCAGTACCACTGCTAGGTATCTACTCAAAGGACTTAAGGGCAAAGACACAAACAGACATTTGCACACCAATGTTTATAGCAGCATTATTTACAATTGCAAAGAGATGGAAACAGCCAAAATGTCCATCTACAGACGAGTGGCTAAACAAACTGTGGTATATACATACAATGGAATATTATGCAGCTTTAAGACAGAATAAACTTATGAAGCATGTAATAACATGGATGGACCTAGAGAACATTATGCTGAGTGAATCTAGCCAAAAACTAAAGGAAAAATACTGTATGGTCCCACTGATGTGAACCGACATTCGAGAATCAACTTGGAATATATCATTGGTAACAGAGACCAGCAGGAGTTAGAAACAGGGTAAGATACTGGGTAATTGGAGCTGAAGGGATACAGACTGTGCAACAGGACTAGATACAAAAACTCAAAAATACAGCACAATAATACCTAATTGTAATGTAACTATGTTGAAACACTGAATGAAGCTGCATCTGAGCTATAGTTTTTTGTTGTTGTTGTTTGTTTGTATCTTTTGTTTTTGTTTTTTTCTTTTTCCTTTATATATATATATATATATATATTATTATTGTAATTTTCTTCTCTATATTAACATTCTATATCTTTTTCTGCTATTTTGCTAGTTCTTTTCCTAAATCGATGCAAATGTACTAAGAAAGGATGATCATACATCTATGTGATGATATTAAGAATTACTGAGTGCATATGTAGAATGGAATGATTTCTAAATGTTGTGTTAATTTCTTTTCTTTTTTTTAATTAATAAAAAAAATTAAAAAAAAAAACCAGAAACAAGTCTGGGAAACTCACAGATAGATGGAAATTTAACAAACTATAAATAACCAATGGGTCAAAGAAAGAATCACAAATTAAATTAGAACGTCGGTTGAGAATAATGAAAATGGAAACACATCAAAGCAAAACTATGGGACACAGCTAAAGCAGTGCTCAAAGGGACATTTTTAGCTATAAATGCCTACATTTTAAAATAAAGATATTTCTCCCTTAAGAAACTAGAAAAAAAGAAGAGAAACCAAACAGAAGGAAGGATATAATAAAGAGAAGTGTGGAAATAAATGTAGTAGAGAATGGAAAAACAATAGAGAGAAACAACAAAATCACAAGTTGGTTCTTTGAAAAGATTGACAAAGTAGATACACCATTGAAAAGACTGACCATAAAAACAAAAAGAAAAGGCTCAGATTACTAAAATCAGAAATGAAAGAAGGGAAATCACTACAGCTCTACAGGAAAAAAAAAAAGGATTATAAAGAAATGCAATGAGCAATTGTATGCCAATCATTTAAAGTAGATTCAACGGAAAAATTCCTGGAAACATACAAAACACTGAAACTGACTCAAGAAGAAATAGGAAATCTGAATACATCTATACAAGTAAAGACACTGAATTAGTAATCAAGACGCTTCCCACAAAGAAAAGCTTAAGACCAGAAGACTTTGCTGGCAAATTCTACCAAAGATTTAAAGAAGCATGAATAGCAATCCTTCATAAACCCTTCCAAAAATTAGAAGAGGAAAAAACAGTCTCCAACTTGTTCTATGATACATATTTTATCCTGATACTAAACTAGACAATGATATCACAAGAAAAGGAAACTATAAACAAATATCTCTTATGGGTACAGATGCAAAATTCCTGAAAAAGTGAATCCAAAAGCATATTAAAAGAATGAGGCATGATAACTAAGGAAGATTTATCCTAGGAATACAAGGGGTGTTCAAAATGGGAAAATCAATTGGTGCAATATATCCTATTAATAGAATGAATGGGGAAAACCCATATGGCCATATCAATTGATGCAGAAAGAGCATTTAACAAAATCTAATACCTTTCATTATAAACATGATAAGCATTCAACAAACTAGGAATATGAGGGTTCCTCTCAATCTGATGGAGAGCATCTATGAAAAATCCACAACTGTCATATTTTATGGTGAAAGGCTGAACGTTTGTTCCCTAAGGTCAGGAACAACGCAAGGATATCTGCTCTTGCCAATTCTATCCAACTTCATACTGGAGGTTCAGGCCAGAAAAGTTAGGAAAGAAATTGAGAAAAGTTAAAAAAAAAAAAAAAAAAAGGAAATAGTATAAATCTTCATGACTTTGGGTTTGGGGATGGATTCTAAGATCAACATCAAAAGTACAAACAAGGGCAGTACACCAGTGGCTCAGTGGCAGAATTCTCACCTGCTGTGCTGGAGACTTAGGTTCAATTCCTGGAGCCTGCCCAAGCCAAAGGAAAAAAAAAAAATACAAATGACAAGAAAAAAATAGAAAAAATTAAAAATGTGTGCTTCAGTGAAAACTATCAGAAAATGAAAAGTAATATGACAGAATGAGGGAAAATATTTTCATATCATGTATATATGAAGGACTTGAATCTAGAATATATAAATAGTTATAAATCAGCAATAAAATGACAAATAATCCACTTTAAAAATGGGCAAAGGATCTGAATAGCTATTTCACCAAAGAAGATATACAAGATGCTCAACATCATTAGCCATCAGGGAAATGCAAATTGAAGCCACAATGAGGTATCACTTTACACTTGCCAGGATGACTGATAAAAAAGGACAGATGAAAATGTATTGGTGAGGATGTGGTTAAATTGAAACCCTCATGCACTGCTGTTGAGAATATAAAAACAGTGCAGACACTTTTGAAAACAGCCTGGCAGTGCTTCAATAAATTTAACATAGAGTTACCATGTGACCCAGCAACTCCATCCCTAGGTTGGTCTATACCCAAGGGAAATAAAAACATATATCCACATGAAAACTTGAACACAAATGTTTATAGTAGCATTATTCATAATAGACAAAAGATGAAAACAACCAAATGCTCATTAATTGATGAGTGCATAAACAAAACGTGGTACAACCAGACAATGGAATATTTTTCATCTGTAAAAGGAATGGAGTACTGATGATACATGCTACAACATGGATGAACCTTGAAAACATTATGCTAAGTGGAAGAAGCCAGTCACAAAAGACCACAAGTTATATGATTCTATTTGTATGAAAAACTCAGAATAGGCAAATCCATTGAGACAGAAGTTAGGTTAGTGATCGCCAGAAGCTAGAGGGAGGAAGAAATACAGGGCGACTGTTAATAGGTATGAGGTTTCTTTTGGGGGTGATGGAAAGTTTCTGGGATTAATGTGGCTGCACAACTTTGTAAATATAGCAAAGCTACTGAATTGTACACTTAATAAATGTAAATAACAGACTACTACTGTATGAGACTACTGCATGGGTGCTGCTATATCTGTTGTGCATCACCAAGGGGTCTATGGAAGGAGCAGACCCATGCGAGATGTGAGTGCTCTTTAAATACCTTGTGTAAACCAGTGGAGGGGCAGGACACTGGCCCGCCTTATTCGACAGTCATCGCCCTGCTGCTTGAGCTCTCTGACCCACAGAATGGGACAATAGGAAGGGATGCTTTGTCTCCCAGAGCATCCAGCTGCTAGCAGAGCTCTTTAAAATACTGTGCAGTTCTGTAGCCTGTGTACTTTCTTCTATGGAAAATGTGGGACAACTATTGATGGGTTCTAAAAGACATTTAAAAATTATTATAGTGTAAGAAGTGAGCTTTTCCCTGTTTCCTTTGTCTGTCCTTTGGCAAACAGAGATGTTTTCTGAAAAAAGGAGTTGGCCTGGCAACAGACCAGGCTATTGAAAGAGAACCAAGGAATCTTACTTTGTGAGCTGCCTTACAATTTGGCAAATGCAAACCTAAACTAAAATACCTTTTCCTAACTGGTACATTACTTTACATTGAAATTCCATATAACTTGACATATTGCTAAAATTAGTTGTTCAAATTGATCTAAGAGCTAACTATTTAGGCCAGCTTTCACCTCTTTGGGGGAAGGTACTAGATCACCATTCATTCAAAAGTAGCTTATTGAATGGAGTGCATCTTTCAATGAGGGTGATTTCCTATGGATACTCCAATTAATATTACGAAAAGAGGGAAAAGAATCAGCTAAGTCATTTACTTCTACTCTTCAGTAAATTAAAATCGCACCCAGAAAGTCAGTCCTACTTACTGTAAATAAGCCATTTGTTTCTTCTTAAACCAAACTATTAAATATATCCATGAGCTAATAAACTTTGGTTCAAGATCATAGCTTCTATCTCCTTCTCCTTTATGAAAAGGCTACTCTCTTAATAAAACACTAAGTGGCAATAAAACATGTTTGCGTTTTGCAAATTAAAAGCATCTAAAAAGATAGTCCAAAATTTGTCTTTATGTTTTATATATCCACAAATGATATAAAATATTAAGGATATGATCAGCTCACACAAAAGTGTCTTTACTGCTGTGAATGTGCACATGAATCACTAAAGGATCTTGCTAAAATGCAGATTCTAATTCAGCAGGTCTGGGGTGGGGCCTGAGATACTGCTTTTCCTAAAAGCTTCCAGGCAATGCTGATGCTGATTCTGCTGGTCCAGAGGCCACACGTGAAGAGGAAAGGGCTTAAAATATATTAGAGTCCTATTTTCCTGTTACTTCTGATGAAATGTTTATGATATTTTCCCTATTACTCAATCACAGGGAATTTACAATGAGTGGTCTCTCAGACAGTAAGAAATACATGAACTCAAATAAAAAAATAAAAAAAAAACTACACACACAACTCCCCCAACTTTTGCTAATAACCTTAACTTCTCATTATAGTTTCATTGTTTTACAACACCACTCCCAGGGGATTACCATTTGGAGGGTAAAAAACTTTCAGGGAACTAATGGATTTCTTATTGTCAGCTCTAAGAAATTTGAAAGTATATTGATGAAAGTACATTGTCTTTGCATTTCATGGGAAATAATCACCCAAGCGCTTGACAATTTTTACTTCACTCTGGGGAGAAAACAGTGTCTGCCCATTAAAAAGAGCAATGTGAGTGGGTTCTTTTCCACCCACCTTCTTTGGTGATTTCAGAGGCTTTTATTAGAATTTTGATGGCTTCTTTGTATTCTTTATTTTCCAGCATTTTGTCTGAGAGTAATCTGTAAGTCCTCAGGAGACTTTTGCAGGCCAACAAGTTGAGAAAGCAGCCTGTCTCATCCTTCCATATCCGCCCTTGCGTCAATTGATGGAAAGCTTCATAATGCTCGGCAGCTTCTAGAAGCTGACCTGGAAAATAAAAGCCATTCATAAATATAAACCCCAGGCCAGAACATAGTTTCAAAAAATTTTGCGTACATCTTATGGCTTACTATTAAAGGGGGAAATATCATGTAATATGAACAAGGATTTCTACCACCAAAGAGGACTTAAACTGGGAAAGAGGCTATCTCAAATTGGACCTTGGGTTCAGCATTCATTTTGGTGAAGGATCTAGGCTAGTATAAATTGACTGGTATTATATGTATATATGTGTTTAAGAGACAGGATACAAGTACTGTAAGAATTGTTAATAACCATCATACTAGCTGACATTTATTTAACATTGTATATGCTAGGCCCATATATAAAGCTATGTGCTTTACATGAGTAGGGACTGTTATGATTCCATTTTGCAGGAGAGAAAGCTGAGGCTTAGTGAGGCCAAGAATTTTGCTCAAGATGGCATGTAACGTGAGTGGGAGAACCCAGGCAGTTGGATTCTAGAACCTATGCTCTCAACCACTGTAGTGCAGTGCTTTCCCAACAGACAAAGATTTCTTCATTTATAAGAAGAATACAAGTACATTAAGAAAGGATGTCACCTATTACAAATTCAAATTCAAATGTTACAGATCTTGAAACTACTTCCCAAAGTTTAACTGAACTTCCCAAGCAGGCATTTGTATACTCTGCTTAGCTTTGAGTAATATAGGACAACCTAAGTGCCTTTCTGGATGATATCCTATAATAGTTCAAAATGTATCTCCTCCAAGCCAAAATGCTAAATTAATCTTCAGCCATTTAATTCTTTAAAATAGGGGCAAACATATTTTCTGGAAGAGTAGTTTGCATCTTCATAAGGCAAATTTTATTTTATTCGTAGATTGTCTGGTGGAAATGCTCATAGTAATCCGCAATGTAAATTCTCTTTTATGATATTAGAGTTATCTAATTGGAATTCACTGGGAAAATTATCTAAAGCAATCCAACAGAAAGAGTGCAGGCTCTGGAGCAGACAGGCTGAGTTCCTATCACAGCTCCAACAGTTTTTTCTGTGTCGCCTCAGGACAGTGTCTCATCCTCTCTGTGCCTTAATTTATTCTTCTTTCAAATAAGAGTGTAGTAGTACCTACTTGTGGAGTTACTGTGGGAATTAAATGAATGAATACATGTTCTATGCATGCCATGTAGTAGGTATTCAGTAAACATAGTTACTGTTATTCTTGGTATAGAGGTAAAATTTTTAAAAATCCAATAAACCAATTGAAAGATAGCTACTAATTTGTTATTTTCTTTAAGTAAAACTTATTCTTCCTGAAAAAATAAAAACTAGCTGAATTCTTATTGAAATCTTCATGGCTTATGGGATTACTCTAAGCAGATCATACTAGGCTCCACATATTTCCTCAAGTAAATTTTATTCGATATTAGAGGTTGGAGCCACTGCCTTGACTGTTGCATGTTACAACTTCCCCTTATTTGTTGAGCCAAATTTGTTTTCAAAGTCAGTATTACAAGAAGAATGCACACATAAATAACAGTAATATTCCCAAAGCAACAAAACAAAACAGAGATGGATGATTAGTAAATGATCTGTACATAAATTCAGTGAAGACATGGCAGTCTGCATACGGACCCCTACCACGTAGAGTGGGGGAGTGTGGGGGCAGTGATTCACAACATCAGGGGAAGTATACTGCAAAGCTGCTTTATAAACCATTATTACGAAGCTTCCATATGATAGAGGACTAGAGAGCCATTAAATACGATACTGCAGAAGATTCTCTAATTATATGTACACATATTCGCAGAAAATGAGAATACTGGAAAACATCAGCACACAGTGACCAAATTTTATCTGAGTTATCTTTTGGAGTAGGACTATGAGTGATGGTTTCTTTTAGACTTTTCTATCTTTTCCTTTCTTTCTTTTTTCCACCCTCTCCTTCTCCTCCTCCTCCCTCCTCTTCTTTTCTTCTCCCTCCTTTTCCTACTTTACCTTCTTTTTTGTGCTTATTGGCATTTTTAAAGCTTCTACCTTCAAAATGTTATTTTTGTAATAAGAAATAAACAAGTCATTTTAGAAATATATGCCCCATTCTTTTTCACTCTGATGCAAATACTCAAGGTTGAAGTTCACTGTTCTAATCTATCTTTACATTTAACTGGCAATTTTTTCTTACCTCCCACAAAAGCAAGCATAGTTTTTCATCTGTCTCCTGCAGCACCTGTTTCCAAACACCCATGACACTCATTAAAAAAAAAAACTAGAAAGGAGCATTCACATACATGTGAGCTATGTTTCCTCTGTTAAATAAGTCTGCCTGTAAAGTATAGATCTGTAGCTCTTGAAAGATGAATACAGGAGTTCATTTTTTTAAACCCAGTGTGTCTGTCTATTCACAAAGTACAGATACATATTTCTCTTTGGCCATGTGAATAGGAAAGGATAGATACAGGGAATTGTGAGGAAAACAGATAGTTTCAGAAAAAAAGGAACTGTAACAAGGCTAAGAAAGATCTAATAGCATCTCTGATCACTTACAATAATCAGATTGAAAGAGGGTCCAAAGAAATGTTATAAAATAACAGATTTTCTAAGAATTCCAGGAGGAGAACTGGGATATAAAGCTTCTGGATAACCCAACTAACTAAAATGAGATGCAAATGAGGCAAAATGATGTAAACAGGAAAAATGAGAAGTGATATGCCTGATATGCTATGTAGAAGAGTGGATGGATTTGGGACCGGAAAGAGAAACTGTGGGGAGGGGAAGAAAAAAAAGGGGAAATGAGAGGTGGAGGAAATGGGGGTAAGGTGTCTCTGTATTCCATATAAGTGAGATCCCCTTAGTGGTACTGAGTTCTGGATGACCACTAGGCAACCTGGAGAGGTGTTTAGGCAGGAATGAAGCAAAGGTGGGTCTTGGGACATTGGTTTCAGTTGATTAATGGAAGGAAGTTTTGAGTGACTGAGAAAAAGTTTTTTTGGTTGAATCTGACTTTTGCTAAAGCTTCGGATTCTAGTCTCAGCAACTTCTTTGCTCATGATTATTGGCCATGGTTCAGATCTCAGAAGGGTCAACATGTGGTCTCTCATGAGGAAGGAGCCAGGTCCAAGAAGTTTGGGTAGAAGGAACAAAAGAGAACAGGGAACTACCTTTTCCCGAAGGCCTAATAAATGGACTTTTTTACTGAGTACATTATCTTTTAACATTGCAAAATCTGGTGAAATAGAAGTAGGTATGATTATTACTATTTACTTAAAAAGGAAACTGAGGCTTACAAAGGTCAACTGATGGCAAATAGCTAATAAGCAATGATTAAGATTTAAATCCAAAATCACTGAAAGCCCATATAGCAGATTCCATCATTTCAGGTACTAAGGTCAGAAACTTAGGTGGTGTAAGTTAAATTCTCTGAGCATAAATCTTTCTAGTTAAAAACAATGCTTGAAACTCTAACAGGTCTGCAGCTCTTTGACTACTCAGGCCATTACGGGTAACCTCTAACATAAAAGCACAGGAAACAACCCGATGTGCTTCTGGTTTGTCTTTCTGAAGGAGTATGATGTATAACTAGCTATGAGGGCCTGCACCTAAATTCTCTGCTTTCCCTGAATCATGCCATAACATTCTTGGGGGGACCTGAAATTTCTTGGGTGCTTCAGACTTAGTCACCTATGGTGACATCCAGCTCTTCAGGATTTCACCTCCTCTTCCATTAATAATTTTGCCACAGATGCTAATCCTGGGGATTCTGAACCGTAAATGAGTTTAAAGCAAAGTGACTACACAGAGGAAATGGAAATCTCCAGTCTTTCTCTGAAGTTAAGATTCGTTTCTAAATAGTGACAAGTAGCTCAGTAAACAAGTCATCAAGGATTTGATCCAAGTGACCATAAATACACAAATGATTTGGCTGCAGTTTCTAGAGGCTGGTCAGAATTTGAAAGTATACTTATAGTATAGTATAATATTTGATTTTTTAAATATTAAAAGAAATGCCTATGCTATGAAGGGAGTACAATATTTTAACATATGCAAGCCTTTCCCTTTAAGCATGACTAACAATGATATGACTCCATCTAATTTCTATTTCCGACTGTGAAGAAGCTATTTTTAATTATCTTACTTTCTGAGTAAAGGCTCTGATATTTATTAAAACTACATATTTATTAAGACATAATGCATACCGTTTTCATCTGAAAATTTTAAGTGCAATATACCTGACAAAAATGTTGTGAAAGGCCATTGATATATTTTTGACAAGGTTAAATGTAAACATAAATGAAGATAATAAACCAGATTTTCAAATTTGGCTCATGAAACCCCTTTCCAACCACTTTGAAGTGTTCAGGTATAGTCTACCCTTTGTTACCAAATGAACTTCAACGTATTTGAACCGGGCTAGATTTCCAGGTGCCACAGTCAATCTTTTAGAATGATAAGGACAAATGTCTACATAACCCTCTTCCTCTGGAATTATCAATGTTAATATTATTTTCCATTGAGGAAGAGAGGCAGAATGAAGAGGAGTGATTACTTCAGGTATCACAAAAGTTAACAGAAAATAGGAAGAGAAGGCCTCAGGAATATTCATGGTTGTTAAAGGTCTCCTGGGGGGAAATGAATTTTATCGCATTGCACCAGAAATTAGCAGCCAATCTTCATCATCACTCTAAGTTACCAGGATCACAGTGGAAACCACAATCAGGAGCGTACTAACTATTGTTGAACTAAGTACCTGGAGTACATGGTTCTCTGCTAAATGGAAACCTGTATAGTTCACTAATATTTTATGTGAATCAGAGAAGAAAATGGAGCCATAAAGTTTTGTTGAAGAGATGGGGGATGAACCTCTGCGGATGCTGTCAGTAATCAATTTATCTCAACAATGGGAAGTAGTATCATAAAACACATCTTAGGAGACACATGGTGAACAATTGTGTAAAATAAAAGTAGCCAGGTATGGCTAGAAGTATCTTAATCCTTGGGTTGTTTTTTAAACAATTATATGACATCTGCATAAACAACAAGGAGGGTGGCACGTACTTATAGTTTTTCACCTAAAGGAAAGTGTACTCTTAAAATGAAACTACCACAAGTGAGTTTCACTTTACCTGAAGCCCAGACAAACAAGAAATCCATCCACGTATTTTGAAATACAAACAAAATCCAAGCAATGTTGGAAACCACAAAATGTTTGGCTGGATGTTAAGACAAACACTATGCAGATAAAATAAGATCTTATATATTTGGGTATTACCCAAATTGTTGCTTACCCCTCTTTCCTGAACAACATCTCTGAAAGTTTATAGATATTTGTTGTATCACAGCAGATGTCTAGAACAAATATTAAGCAAAGGAGAATGTATATGATCTCTCCCATTTTAGTTTTTTTTTTAAAGTAGGAAGATTGACTAGATATTAACACAAATGGGTTTAAATGTGAAGCTGCCATAAAAGCAGGAACATAAATGTAATTCTCCCAGCCGCTATTTTGATGCACATTTTTGATTCCATGAATATTTTATGAAATGGCCCAAACTAAAGCCATATAACATTCCTGCATTACTGATGCTTGCGCCCGTAAGCTACGAACATTAGAGGCATGATTGAGTGCATTAAAATGAACTCATTCAGCACTGCATTGATTACTCGAAGGGGGAGGGAAAAGAAAAAAGAAAAAAAAAAAAAAGAAGTTGCCCCACTTAAGAAAACAGCACACAAATCTAAAGTTTGCAGTATAATAAGGGAGATAGCAAGTTTGAATAAAATAGCATTCCACAAATAAAATGTGACCCTATCTAGGCCTGACATTAATTAGGCAAGGTGTTAATTATGTCCAAAGATGGCTCCTGGTATTGTTCAGGTAATTTAAAATGTCACAATCTCTAAGAAGCTCAGATTGACCTGCTTTAGCTCCTTGCATCAGCAATACTGCAAAGAGCTAATTATTTTTTTTCTATCAACTTCTACATTTGCTTGTAAAAATAATGCAGCAGAAACAATTGCATGAAAATGTTTTGACAGCTCCACAAAGCCCATTTCTTCAGCACCATCGGTATGAGCCTTATCATATTTCGTTCTAAATTGTGTACATTTGTTGAGGACTTTAGGGAAATATTCCACTTTAGTCTAAAACAACAACCTAAAGGAACAATAAAGCTTTATATATATTACAGTACATTTTAATCTGGAGCTACCGGACATCTTTGGAGTAACTATTCCACCCAATGTAGACATAAAATCAGCTAGAAGCAATATCGAACTGCAGCTGAGAGAGAAAAATGTTATTGCCCCTTTGTAAAAACAAAAGACATTGCTTTCCATTTTAATTTAACTGCATGAACAATTTATATAATTTTAGGTTTTTACATTCAATTATGATAATTATAACAGTACCATTCAATGATGAAATAGTTAAGGGCTTGTCACACTTCTCAATGGAAACTATTATTTGCTGGGGTTTATATCTTGTCAGAGGAGATTTGTTGTGCACTATAATCTACTGCATAGCATTGCAAAATGGAATGCTGAAAAACAAAGATTCTATTCGGTGATTCAATCGCATCTCTAATAAACCGGGAAGAAAATGTGCCTATAACTTTTGAGTAGTTATTTTGGGATGTCTAGAAAAAATTTAACATGCTATTTTCAGTGGAATCCTCTGTTTATGGTTTTGAGCAAAGATTTCAGATGGACGTTATAAGAATGCTAAAATACACACCTGTTCAAATATGCTCATCATTAAGCCAGAGAATGAAAAGGTGTGGGAAAAATTCACGAAGGGCTTTATCACTGATGCTAGCAATACTAGTACACGTTAATTTTTTTTTTTATCACGAAATTTTGCCTAGATCTATAAAATATTCTGGGGGAATTTTATTAATTGCTGCTTTGCTTTTAAGATCATAGATAGCAGATGTTTGGTGATTCTGACAGTATTTTCCTTTCACAATAAATTGTTTTACTTTAACGGTTTTGCCCCTCATCTTAAAATAGTAAGTAAAAAGTGCTGCTGGGTATAAAATCTTAGGAGAAATAAAGTCAATATTAATATTAGATCGACTAATGAATTATATTTCTCTGGACTTAATCAATACTGTAATTCTTACTTGAATTATAAATTGCACGTTATTTAAAATAAACCTTGTTCAGCTTTATTATATATATATGTTTGTATGAGCAAAGAAAAAGACGTGAAAGCATATATACCAAAGGATTAGTGCTGATTATTGAAGACAGAGGTGAGGAGAAATATTAGAATTAAGTTTTTCCCTCATACACCTCTGTTTTAATTGACAATGAGCATGCATTATTTTGGATATTACCAAAAAACTAAAAGTAATCTATTCGGGTGAGTATGGAGGTAGGCAAACAATGTTAATCGAACACTTATTATGTGGCATTCACATGCTAGCTGATATATATTATCTTATTTGACCCTTAGGTGTTAATATCCACATTTCAGAGATGAGGAAACTAAGCCTCTCAGAGATCATCGTCTCACCTAAAGTTACACACCAAGTAAGTGGCAGAGCCGATACCCAAAGCCCTTGTTTCTTCCCTTTCTCAAGGTGTCTTCCCTTTATAGAAACCATGTCCACTGTTTCTGCTTGAAGGTACAGATCAAGTTTTGAACCTCAGCCCCAGGCTAGCTGAGGAAAAGTGGGTCACTCACACACCATCCCCAGGCTCCTTTTCACTCAGGGCTCTGAAACACACTGGTTGCTTGAGGTGATTAAAACATCATCAGTGCCACCCCCATAGAGTGGCCGGCGCTTCACAGGAATTCATAATGGTGGCACTGTTTTATCTAGGTTTTGGTGTTTTTTGTTTCCCCAAACATTGGGATGGAATGTGGACAGAACTGTTAAGTGGAATGCCTTAAACACTAAATATTATGGAACAGTTATCACTTATTCAAAATCAAAAGACATGCAAGGCATTAACTGGACATAGCACACTTCACCAAAGTGGAAAACCCCTTTCACTCCTGGTCCTTTGACCCTCTGAAGACTTACTTCTGGGGCAGAGGAAATGCTGCCTCCAGAATAGTTTATTCAGTGTGACAAGAACTGCAGGTTCAGTGCAGTTCTTTCAAGACCTTGCAATGCTTTGAAAAAGAAAAATCTGCTACAGAGCAGCCCCTTCTGAATGAGGTTTCCTCTCGGTCTTACTCGTTAAGCAGTAAATAATTAAACCCCCTGAAAAAGACAGGTAAGATACAAGCGGCAGTATCAGCAATACAGATATGAGAGAGAAGGGGGAGAAAATTAATTTAAAAAAAAGCAATGAAATAATTCATTTGAAGTTCTAATAAAGTTTCATTTGCAGTCTTGTTTAAAGATACATCAGACTTTAGGGATGTAACCTAATTACATTTTATTCTAAGTTCCATTCAAAGATCTCGGACTTTGATTCTTAACATAGATAAAACATGATATAATTTTCTTTTGGCTATCAATACTTAAAAAGGATCTCTTCATTAAGTACTAGGCGGTCTTAGGAACATGTATACGCAGAGGATAGAGAATAAACTGACGAACCCTGAAAGGTGACAATTAATTTATACAGAAATAGCAATGCTAAGCCACTTACTTTAATTTTAACTAATGATTTAATTTTTATTCAACAATAAGGTGATTCACTTTATGATATTGGTCTCATCAGATGCAACTTGGAAAATACATGAGTGCCCACTTTCTAAATAAAGCCAGTCTTAACATTCATTCCAAAATCTAAGCGCTAGAAGTAGTAAACCTCGCAATCAGGCGTGGATTAAAGACGAGATGATTTCAACAGGACTGCAGTGTACCTGGGAGCCTTAATGACAGGTATATGGAAATCATCAATATTCATGCTCAATCACTTGTTTGATTGGCTTTATTCCAGGTTGTTACTAGGAAACCTGAATGGGATAATGCATTTTCTCTCTCAGAGAATTTCCCTGGAAAATTTTTCTCCAAAGGGACTTTTAAGATGCAAATTTAGAAGCAATTTAAAAGTGGGGAGAAACAAATACAAAGGATTTATTTTTTAATAATTAAGAGGAAAAAAATGTTCCCAATGAACTTGCTCAGTTGTGCTAAAGATGTAGGCAGACGGGAAAAGTACAGTAGGGCCTAAATTTTCTAATATGTTGCTCATGGTTTCAGCAGTAGCCATGGGGAGGTTTTGCTGGAGCTGATGTTTATTTATATACTTGTTTCTAATTAGAAAATTTGTGGGCTTATAGAAAAATCACGCACATACACATTAATAACACCTTGCATTAATGTGGTAAGTTTGTTATGACTGATGAAAAAATATCAACATAATTGTATCATTAACTATAGTCCATGGATTACTTTAGGGTTCACTGTGCAAAAATAACTATTTTATGCTTGTCAAAATCTATTGATAGCAACTAAGAAGGATATCATTGTGTCACTGTTTTTTGCATGAATAAAATACTGGGTTTAGAAAGACAAAAGAAAAATTTACTAATATTCACTATATTTAGGAAGATCAACTTATTCTGGTTTGTGATGGTGTTTTAGCACTGAAAAGTCTTGAGTCCTGGGAACTTCCTCAGTCTTAAGCAAACAAGGATGTTTAGTCACCCTAACACTGACCTAAAGTGAAAAATATTTTGAAACCAAAATTAAATAAAATAAAAAATAACATTTATAAAACTATAATGCAAGATACAGTATTTTTATTTTAAAGGCCAAAATATGTCAGCATGAATAAAACTTTATGGGGACCATCAATCAATCAAAATGTTATTTTGATCAAGTTTCATTCTGCTTCTGTTCTAGATCCATGCAAGATTTTTACACAGTTGTAAAGAGCTGAACATATTATTTTGCCTATTTTAAATTATTATATTAGAATTCCTTTCCATGTTACATATTGTCACAGCAGCATTTTAAAAGGCTGCACAATATTGGGGGTGGGACATATACTTCAGTCACCTGCCCAGTGCAGATTATTTATTTTCCCATTGTAAGTATTATTTCCATTAACACCTTTCTGCATTTCTGTATCTTCAAATATTATCTTAGAGCCCTAAAAATGGAATTATTAAAAAGGAGCATGAAAAATTTTATGGTTGCTATGTGTGGCCATATTATTTTCCAAAACTATTTTAATGATTCACATTATCACTAATAACATGAGTATTACTTTAAGAAACGATTATTTTTTTTTCTTCTTCATCATTTCAAGAAGTATTAAATGGCACTTCACAATTATTCAAATTGATTTTTAGGAAAGCAGTTTTTCTTATATATTCATTATATATCATATTTCCTCTTTGGTGAGTACTTGGTATGTATCTTTTTTCCATTTGATTACATCTTAATGTGCTACTTACCAATCGATGTACACTTTTCATAGAATACAGCTGCTGATTCTTTGTTACAGGCACTGCATATAAAATTATGTTTTCTCCTCTCTCCCAACCCTGCCCAAATCTGAACGCTGTCTCTTCTGCTGTAACGTGGAATTCATCTTTCCTTCCCATTTATTCAGTCAATATACCAACCCAATCTCCTAGCCAGTTTTAATGCTTCCCACAACTCCCCCTGCTTCTAGGTCCTTCTATTCTAGCTTATCCTACACAGAGTCATCAAACAGCCTACTTCACACACAAGATTTCAAAACTACAAAATGTCCTGTTGTATTAAGCCGAACCAGCCTTTTCCCACTTACTCAGTTTGCTAATCTTTTTCCCTTCGAATTTGGTCTCCATGTTGGAAAGGCTCTCTAAATTTTACTGTATTACTGCTTAGGGATTTGATTTTCTTAAACAGCAATCACTTTATGAGTAATTTGGATGGGCTAAAACATTAGTGGGGATTAGTTAATGAGGGGCTTGCTTCACTAGGACCCTGACAGAATGAGACACTAACTGAGCTGTACCTAGGAATCTTGAGAGGGCGAGGTGGCTGAGACCTGGGAGAGGATCATGAGGACAGCTGGGAAACGGCAGGAGACAGAGAAAGGGAGACACAATTTCTTAATTCATGATTTTGTCAGGGCCAGCCCTAATTCAGAAGACATTTCTGGTTATAATTTTAATAAAAATAAATCAGGGAAGGGTAGTGCGACGGTGGCTCAGTGGCAGAGTTCTCGCCTGCCACACCGGAGTACCGGGTTCGATTCCCGGAGCCTGCTCATGCAAACAAAAAAACAAAAAATAAATCAGGGAAAAAAACAGAGGAAGATTAATTTTGTGAGGTCCCTGCTAAGTAATCCTTCATACGGGGAGGTAGTGAGGGGTAGTGGAAGGAAGGCTGAACCTAAACTCTGAAGACAGAAATTTACATCCTGGCTCTGACACGCTTTGTCATTCTTCCTCTCAGAATTCTAATTTCTGTATCTTTAAAATGGGGATAATATTCCCTAGCTCATGAATGAGAATAACATTTTGTATCTATCTGCCAATATATGCTTTGATGTGTTACTGCCATTATGGACACTGTAGATACAATGGATTTGTTCAGAATTTGTCTACTGCTACTGTTAAATCAGTTTAACATATGGAGATAGTTTGCATGTATTTGTGTTGGGTATGACATAGAGAGGGGGCATTTGTAGGGGGTAGTCACCTGGAATGGCTATTAGGAGCTCTGGGTACAAATTAGCACACGCTATGAATAAACTAAGGGACTCTGGCAAAAATGGCTTCATTAACTCTGTCTCAGCTTCCTCATCTATCAAAATCAGAGTCTTGACTAGATTTTTTCTAATACCCACTATGTTTCTAAAATTCATTTATCTAAAGTTATTGAGCGACATAAGTTCCAACCCAATTTTAAACAACCATTTCACAATTTATTAAATCTATATCCACCTATTATCCCAGGGAAAGAAGCAATTCCTGACCCTCAGTGCCACCCTCAGAGCATCTCTTCTTGGACATCATCTTTTAGGAATCACAGACATTGAAAAATTAATCACTGGAAAGCAATTCTTCCCTTCTAGTCCCCATCGAGTTACCACTCTTCAAAATCTTACCTCATTCGCACATAGTAGCTTAACATCCTAGTGGAGCAACAGGGACAAACAGGAAGTCTTCAGGCTCAATCCTAAAGAGCACCTAGGGCAATATACAAGATTCCACAAGGGTTCCATGCACTGGAGTAACTTTCTAGAAACCTACAACCTCCAGATGAGACCCTGACCCAGACAAGTCCTGAAACCTAGAAGGCCCAGCCTCTCCAGAACATTAGTTAGTTCCATCTCCCTACCCTATATTACTGACAGACCCTTCCAATATGAAAAAGTTAGAATGGGCATAGTCCAAATACCCCTAAAGAGAGGGATAGAAAGATCAAAGGTGATGGTGGAGTTATACAGAGAAGATAGGATTTAACAAATGAATATGATTGCTGAATCATTAAATTGATATCATTTTTAGTCTCTAGTATCTTAGAGTAGCTAGAAGTAAAAAGCTAAAATTGTGGCATTGTAACCCATGGCAAACTCTGAAATCTGTTCTACAACTAATTGTGCTGTACTTTGAAATTTATTGCTGTTTTGTATATGTCATTTTTCACAAAAAAGGAAAAAAAGTTGATTGTGATGATAAAAAAATATTAATTCCTTCTAGCCTCCTATATTCTGGATCAGCTAGAAGGAAAATTTTGAGAGGATCGTATGTCAGCCCATGACAAAGTCTGGGATCTGTCCTGTAACTACTTATTGAAGAGTGTTTTGAAAAGTATTGCTTTTAATTTCTTTGCTTTTTATATATGTTATATTACACAATAAAATAGTTAAAAAAGAAAACAAGGGTGGTGTGATGGTGGCTCAGTGGCAGAGTTCTCGCCTGCCATGCCAGAGACTCAGGCTCGATTCCCGGTGCCTGCCCATGCGAAAAAAAAGGAAAACAAAAAAGTCTTGAGACTCCTGAGTCAAAGAAATATGATCCGAGTACTTATTGCACACGTTCTTATCACTTGGAAAGAAAATAATGAAGTTACAATGGAATCAAAGCCTCTTATGTCCATTTTTGCTTAATGTTTTGAATGAAGGGATAAGAAAATCTTGAACAAAAGTGGAGTCAGAAGTTCTGGCATTTACATAAAAGATACAAGCCCAGAGAAAACTATTTTTTTAAGTTTTCTTAAATTGCCTTGTGCTAGGTTTGCACTTGCTGTGTAGATTTATAGGGACAACCTGGAGAGCGTAATCAGTGGAGCAGAAGATGAGGGGCTGAGGTAAAAAGACAGGTGTTAAAACGAAGAATGAGATGTGATGGAGAAAGATGCCAAGGGAAAGTGGGAGAGAGTGGGAGGAGTTGAGCAGTTTCATCAGCAAGTTTCTGTTTGTTCCCACTTCCTACGCTGGCCTCTCTGAGGACATTCCCGAGTTGTAAATGGGAATTCATTGGCTTGCTGCTTGTAGACTTGACACTGAGTTACACCCGCATGGGAAATTCTCCTCTGGAACTATGCCAGCACTACTTCAAGCTACACGCACACCCTGAGAGTGAGATAAGGAAGTGAAAAGGGAAAACATTTATGAACTGCCTATGTGCAAAGCAGAGCGCCAGGCACCTCACTTATCTCATTTAGCCTCAAAACAATCCTCTGAAGAACTATCATTGACTTTTTTTCAATAATGAAGAGAGGCACAAAGAGGTTAATATTAGGTTCAATCTCCGTCTTCCAGAAGCTGATATTTTCTCTCCCTAATAACAAGCTGACACACAGAGTTTTTAATGGCTGCTCTTTCAATACCATTTGAGTGGCCATAGAAATCAGAGCTGGAGGTAAACTAAGGAGACAGCATTTGCTCTGACTCCTTGGTTTTAGATACGAGGAAACCTAAATCTGGAATGATTAAATAAACAAATTCACATAGTTAATTGGCAAATGGTAGTGTCAAATGAGGACCTCAGTTCACTGCCCGATCCAGTATTCTTTCCACTGCTCTGTACTTCATCTCTAGCCTGATGCCCACATGCCTCGTTAAGATTATCACAACGAAGACAGTCATTCTACTTCTAGCAACTACTAATTTAAACACTGCGTATGAATTTACAGATATCCATTTTACATTTTTATTTAAAACATTTTTTCTCATATTTCTAATATTCCTGGGGATTTTAGCTTCCTTTGTTATCTAAGACCACTCAATCTATGCAGTGAATAATTTTGTTCCCCCACCCATACCCACACACTTTTCTACATCATCCATAATGTGATTGGGTCTACAATAGTTCTTTCATGTTTACGAATATCACTTACTTATTGTAAAACTCTTTTGTCCCTTTTAATACTTTGTAGTTCAGTGAAATTATTAAAATTAAGTGAGCTCTCCCCTCTCCACTTAATAGCACATGCACAAGGGAAACAATTTCTAAGAGGGACAAAGGGTATATGACGCAAAACAACTCTGCCACGATTCCACATCATCAGAGCCCTTCTCAGAGCTGCCCCTGTTGAGATTTTGTGTATTTGACGGGTTTTAAATCCTATCAACAGCGCTTACATCTCTATTAATTTTTAATAAAGTGCAGGAGAAAATAAAATGCCATACTAAAAACTGATACAGCCTTTGCATTTATTTTAGTTATTAAGACCGTTTTCCTGATAAACTGGCAAACTTTGCTCCATGACACATAAGAAATTACAATGAGATTTCTATCAATTTTGATGTGGTGTCTCGGATGGTGTTGAATTATTGTTAACTTAAACCTTTTTTTTTTATAGAATCTGAGAGCTCAATGCTTAGGTAATCTACTTCACTTTGAATGCTGAAGAATAACATTTTCCCAAATGAGGTCATATTTGTAAGTGGGAAATAGAAGAAGGCATAAAAAGCCAAACTCTAGGAAAAATATTATTTATATGGGACATTAAAGGGTTTTTAAAAAATTCCCTGGTATGTTTTTTAGACAATATTTACTTATCATCACCAACCATAGTTGTTTTATTTGTCAGAATTTAAATGAAGAGACATTACATTCTTTATATGTCTAGTCACACTACTCCACCATTGCTATATATTTTTCTGAAACAACAATCTTTTGTTAACTTAAGAAAAATCACTAACACTGTACCGAATATGATTGAAAAAGTTCTCTCAAATGAGAAACAAGCTGTGCCATCAATGCATTCAGGGTTGTCCTGTCTTGGCCATGCAGTCACCAAAAGCTGTCAGCACTGACACTGCAGAAGCAAAGGCAAAGCAGGGGCAGGCCCGCGACTCCTCCACAGGAGACTGCAACTGGATACAAGGGCAAAGAAATAACGGGAACCACAGAGCCAAGCCCGTCGCAAATCTCAGGTGAAAGCAGAGGGGGGACAGGGCAGACAAATCAGGGTGCGTCTGGAGGCAGGCCTGAGGCACATCACTGCCTTCAGTTGAGAGAATGACAACTATGATTATGACTTCACCTGGCTTAAAGTGCAGATGCTAAACAGAGAAAATGACATTCCCTTCACACAAAGCTTGGGCTTTGTGGGCTGGAATCAGCTGCTGGAAAGCTGTTAGAAGCAACGGGCTTTGCTATCAGGAACAGAAAGTTCTTCAGTTTATACATTTTGGCCTTGTTTCTCCAGATCAATGAGAATGGAACTCAGCTCACATGGTTAAGTCTGGAAGCCGCCTTAAAATACTAAGGGAGCAGTGAAGAGGGTTCCAATGGTGAATGACATCTGAAAGTCTGGCTGAGGAACGTGGGATATGCATAGAGAGATACAAAGGGCAAAGTGCAAAGGAAAAAAAATTGGGTGGACGATGGTAATAATGAATAAGGGTTTGGGGAGTATATTTGTTTAATTCCTGGATGGATAGAACAGAGTCGGAAACTGTACCCTGAACCAGTAGTTCTTAATGGTTGTGTTGAGGCCCAGATATGTGCTCTGATTAATCCTGAAATGGGTTGTAAATGAATATTTATAAATGATTAAAGTTTCTGAATGGTTTATTTTTTCACATACAGCATTGGTTTGTCATTATACCTTCCAATACTGTTACTCTGGCTCACTTGAATTCTAATGTGCTTTTTAGATGGGAGACAAAGACTGTAGCAGGCAGCACATAGCCCTCAGCCTATTCTGCTTTTACCATAGCCCACAGTTGGTGGCATTGTTTAATTACTCTGCTTTTAGGGGGAAAAGGGTTGTTTAAATCTCAGTATTATCATAAAGAGTGTGTCGTTTAAGTCAATGCAAACAACCATATTTGTGGCCAAGAGAAAAAGGTTGAGAATTTCTACCATCAATGTAGCATCAAGGCCCTAATGCTGGGGCAGCTGGGAGATAAAACAGAAGGCTGTAGAAGCTCATGGCCTTAGGTAGTAAGCAAGGGTATAGGGTGTTTTGGTCATTTCCCAGTCTGGGCAGATACTGGCATGGCTGGAGGCCACCAGATATTTCTCCAAGTAGATCAACAGGGTGGTACAATCTGAGGATGAGGGCCTGTGTGCACACGGTAGAAAAGCAGGGGTAACAAACTTATCTAAAGCTGTTCTCTAAAAATGGAATCCTATTTGGAGAATGTCCACAGGGGGTTAGATGTTTCTAGCTCTATAGATTATTGCCTGGTGTTCTCGTTTGCTAAAGCTGCCAGAATGCAATATACCAGAAATGGATTGGCTTTTATAAGGGGTTTATTAAGTTATAAGTTACAATCAAAGGCTGTGAACATGTACAAATTAAGGCATTAAGTAGAGGTTACTTCTAGAGGAAAGGCAGCTAGCATCTAGGACATCTCTGTCAGCTGGGAAGGCATGTGGCCAACAACTGCTGGTCCTTTGCTCCTGGGTTCCACTGCTCTCAGCTTCTGATTCAAGTGGCCCTCCATGCTGTCTGGGGACCTCACTTAGCTTCTCTGGGCAAATTGGGTTTCATCTCTTAGCTTAGGATCTCCAAACATCTGTGTCTCTTGGTTTCATCTCTTTGACCTCTGTTTCGGCTCTTTCCAGGTTTTGGTTATTTCTGTGAGTTCTTGCTTAGCATCCAGGGTATTTCTGTTGCATCTCCAAGTACCTGTGTCTAAGTGTCTGCTCTCTGTATCAGCTCTCAGCCCTCTGTCTCTCTATGAGCTCTTTTAAGGACTCCAATAAATGAATTAAGACCCACCTTGAATGGATGGGGTCACAGCTCCAATTAATCAAAGGGTCTCAAACACAATTGGGTGGGTTGCATCTCCATGAAAACAACCTAATCAAAACATCCCACCCACAACAGATCTGCCCCCAACAAGATTGGATTAAGATTAAAAGAACACAGCTTTTCTGGGTATATAACAAATTCAAACCAGCACAGCAATATACCAGAAATGGGTTGGCTTTTCTCAATGGGGATTCATTAGCTTACCAATTTATAGTTGTAAGGCCACAAAAATGTCCAAATTAATGTATCACCAGGATGGTACCTTCTCTGAAGAAAGGCTGCTGGCCTCTGGGCCACCTCTTGCTCATGGGAAGGCTCATGACTGGCATCTGCTGCTCCTTCTCTCCGACGTTTCATTGCTTTCAGCTTCTGCCTTCAGGGGCTTCCTCTTTCAGCTTCTATGGGTATATCTTTGTCTCTCAGCTTCTCAGAGGTTTCTCTGAGCTCTCTGGGTTTCATCTCTGATTCTAATAAGAGGGTCAAGACCCACCCTGAATTAAGTGGGTTACATCTCATTTGAATAACCCAACCAAAAGGTCCCACCCACAAAAGGTCTGTACCCATAGGAATGGATTAAAATAACATGTTTTTTTCTGGGGTATATAACACCTTCAAGCTATCATAGCTGGTAAGGTGTTTTAAGTGGAACTGGGGGTAGCAGATCAGATACCCCTGGTTTCTGTGAAAGAAATCTGTTAAATCAGTTCAACACCTTTGTTTGGGATTTAGTTCCTGATGTGTCTATATTCGGTGTTCATCGGTGAATATACAATTTCTGGGCCCTCCCTTTAATGTCTTTTCTCCAATGTGATTTTAGTTGGTTGGGTCTTCTTCCACATTAGGTTACTGAAGTAACCAGAGGACAGTTTCTACCAGAATTGAGTGAAGGGAAGTAAGAGTCCAGGATTGAATCAGAGAACTCAAGTTCTGAGTAGCAGAATGCCAATTCCAAGATCCATAATCAAGTACTGAGTCTCTGCTCCAGATGGAAATTCTTGGAAGCTGGGTCAGTCATGGACTCCACTATTTCCTCCCAAGTTCAGTCTTCAGTGATAATAATCATGGCATCCTGAAGCAATGTAGGACTCTGGATAGACGTGTGACAGAGTCAGCTAGCTTTACAAAATGACCTATTTTTATTTTTTAGATCATAAGTATACTGCATGTCTGCCAAATCTGAACACCACAGAAATACACAATGCCAAGAGTAAAATGCATCCATTTTTCCCATAGTAAATAGATACACATGGAATTTTTGGAAGACTAAGTTACATTAGTAAATTGAGGGATTTGTGTGTTTCTTTGAAAATGTGAAAATAGAAGTTTTCAGTGAAGTACAAAAATATTAGGTAAGCACAAGGGGAGGCTTTAAAGCATTTTGTGAAAATTTCAAAGAAAGCGCTCAAACCATTAAGAAAACTCCTGAAACCCTTTATTCACATTATCAGCTTCTAAGAGTGGGAGATTGTACTAGTCAAAGTTAAATGAAGCCACACTGTGGTAGTAAATCGACCCTGAAATCCAGGGGCTTAAACAAAGGACTTTCTTGCCCCTATGATGTCTGCTGAGGATTGGGAGCCCTCCTAGGGCAGCTGTCTTCAGACAGTTATTCAGGGATGCAGTTTGTTTCTATCTTGCAGCTTCTCCTATCTCAACTTAAGGCATCCATGATTGCCATGGCAAAAAAGAGGGTAAGCCTGGAGAACTCACATCGACTACTGCATGCTCAGCCTACAAGTGACTTCGTATTGGCCAGAATTATTATTTTCATCTGCTCTGACACATAGCATTCAATAAAAGGTAGCTCTTATTCTTGTAATTATTGAAAAGCAGTATTTTGAATGGCTGGATAAGACTCCATCATGCAATATTACCTAATTACACTATGCAATTAATTACATAATTAAGGAACTATTCCCCTATTGTAAGACATTTGTGTTGTTTCCAAGTTTTTACTATTACAAAGAATACTGATACAGATGTCCTTATGTAAATCCTTGCCTCTATGTCTGATTATTTCCTAAAGGTAGAATAGCAGGATTAGAGGGTGTGGGCATTTTTAAAGCTCTTATTACATATTCTCAAATTGTTTGCTAAGAAAGGTCAGGCTAATTTATTCAATCACAAGAAATATAAGAAACATGCTTAACATACCAAAATATCACAAGCACTGAATGCAATTTTAAACAAATGAGACAGTTTTGCCTCCTCCACATTTGAGGCTGATGCATATTGTACATATCCTATGAGCACAGATCACCCACAAAATAAGTACCAAGAATACTGGCTTGTCTCTTCCATTAAAATGTAAGTCACTGAATCAAGGGACCATAAATATCTCTTTCAACCACATATTCCCAGCATCTAACCCAGTGCCTGACACATGGTAGGAGCATAATAAACATTTATGAAATAAAATTGCAGATGAAAAGTGGCATCTCTTTTGTGCTCTCATTTTGTACTTTTCTATTATCAATATTGGCTCTTTCTTTTTCCCCTATGTGTATCAGTCAGTTGAATTTCATTTCCTTGAATTGTCTTCTCAATCCCTTTACTCATTTTTCTATTGGTGACTTAGTGGTTTTCTCACCAATCTATAAATGCTCTTTATGTAATACGAATCCATTATCAAATTTGTTTAAAATATTTCCCAGAGTTTATCTTTTAATTATCTGTAGGAAGTCTTTTATAACCAATTAAAAATGCTATGTTTCAAATCTCTCAATTTTTGTTTCTTGTAGAGAAAATTCTATTCTCTAATTTCATGTTTCCATGACATGGCTTCCACTCTCCTTCCTGCTTCACTTCTCCTTGAGGGACAATGAATGACAGACGTGTGGTGAAATCTGGGATTCTCATTCCCGCTGGGCTGGTCCTGAAGAAGCGTGCCCTTTCCCCACTGCTGAACTCAAGGGAGTAGGCTTTGAAGGATTTGGTCAGTAATAAGGTGGTTAAGATTAATTATGGGGGATAGTAGGTTTAAACAGAAATGAAGTCTGTTTCCCAAAAAGCCTTAACAATTATGATCTGAATTTCAGGTCTGTTCCAAATTGGTTATAAACTTGGAGTAAGAAGAGGATATATTTATCACTCCATAAATCCCATCATTTCCCTCCATGATTTATTCCTTTTTTATGCTTTGAAAGTCTTTCCCATCCAAGACTGAATAAACATTTACTAATATTTTCCATGTTTTAATCATTCATTTTGAAATGTTTCTCATAAAATTTGATTTCAACTGCAGAACTTAGTCAACAATACTGAAAAATGTTTGGTAAATATGGAAAATCGTAAAGAGAAAATTAAAATCACACTTAATTTTTATGCTCTGTATCTTTTATTTCCAAAATTTTTGAAACTTTTTTGAAGATTTAACTTTCTGTGTACTCAGTTTCAATATTTAACATTTGTTCATTTATATCAGGAGATCTCCCTTCCTGGGTTCTCAATTTTGATTTATCTCTTCTTGCACTGTAGAATACAGTATACACAGAAACTTCATTCGTGGTATACTTTCTGAATCCTGAATAATCTAAGAATATTTTCCTATTGCTCCAGGAACTAGAATTTACTCAATGGCCCACTTTCAATTCTGAGCTTTTATAGCTTCCCACTTTTTTCCCCCTTTCCACCTCCCAAACTCTGTAGACATTGCTTCTTTTTACCTTGTGGCATTTATTCTTGCAAAGAACACAATTGCTTTGTTTAATTTTTGTTCCAACGCAGGCAATCTTTATTTGTGTCATTCAAAAAAAATCCCAAGGACTTATCTAGCTAAGAATCTCTCTTTATTAATTTTGATTGGAACACCAAGGGCCATTTCAATTTGCATTTGCAGATTTTTGTTTTTATGATCAAGAAGCTTCCTTAAAATGTGTCTTTGATTGTTGCCTCATTTCCAATTATTATGTATTCTTTCAGAAATATTATATTTTATGTATTCATGCAAGAATAGTTATGATTCTCAGATTTTACATCTGTTTCCAACTTCTGTATTTATCATTTTTTCTCATAGTTTTCATTTCTTAGTCTTTGCCCCTTATATTTTGGGAAAACATTTCAAACTTGTCCTTAATATCACTGATCCAATCTTCCACAGTGCCAGTTCTCCTCTTTTCTTACTCTAATCTATATTTTAATTCTACCAATACATTTTATGGAAAACCTTCTTTAATTTATCTGGCATTCCTTCTCAATTCATCTAATATTATTCTTTGGGTTACATAACGTCTACCTGCATCTTTCTGAAGATAGCATTTTTCCAAAATAATCATTTTTTCAGGCTGTGAGCCTTCTGAATAATGCTTTGTTTCCCCTGCATATCCTATATCCTTCAATGAGGTGGGATCTATTTAGTCCTAGTATTTTCATGCAAGCATAGTGGGCAGCCTGCCCTGGGCTCTGCTCACTGATCACATGGTGCTGGCAGAATCCCCTGCTTCCATCTATACTTGTGTGGGAGGTAGTGGTATGAGTAGCCCCTCATTCAATTCCAGTGTCTAGGAGATGTTCTTCTAGGACAGAGATTCAATGCCCTCATTAATTTAGATCAGTTCTTGGAAGCAGCCTTTGGGGGTGGAGCATCTTTGGAAGCTTGTAATCTTGCTCACAGTCCTCTCTTTGTTCTAGTTCTTAAAGGACAGAATCACTGGGCCATAATCTTGTCCAGAGCCTCTTTATGCTAATAGCACTCCTTAGACAAAAACTTAAACTTTAAGAGATAAAGGTTAGATAGGGTTAGATAAGTGTTATATCGGAAGGACAGATCCTCTGCAGATTAACCTTCTGGAAAAGAGGACAAATTCTTGCAAACTGCATGGAAACATTTTGGCTAGGAGGTGTCAAGGTGCAACTTTCTTCAGTTGCCCCATGTTCAGGTTCATATGACCCCAGCTGCCTCTGCCATGACACCCAAGTTTGACTCCAGCAAGACTATAATCATGAACCTGAGGTGCATGGTGGAGAGGTTGGTGCCACATCTGCCCTGGTCCCCAAGATTGGCCCTTTGAGTTTGTTTCCAAAAAAGGTCAAGGATGATATCACCAAGGGAATTGGTGATAGAAAAGCTCTAAGGATGAGGATGAAACTGACCATTCAATATGACAGACCTAGATTGAGTGGTACATTTGATCTTCTAATCACCAAAGCCCTTGAGCCACTCAGAGACAGAAAGAAGCAGAAAAACATTAAACACTATGGAAAGATCACTTTTGAAGAGACCCTCAACATTGCCCCATAGATGTGGTCCTGATCTTTGGCCAGAGAATGCTCTGGAACGATTTAAGAGGTTTAGGTGACTGCCCTGTCTGAAGGCTGTAGTGTTGGCAGCCATTACCCTCATGACACCAAAGATGACATCAGTGGTGGTGCAGCAAGATGTCCAGCTAGTTAAGAACTACAAAGCAAAATATTTTGATAAATGATCATTTAATAAACAAACACAAAAACCAAGGAAAGCAGTTGAGCTTAGCGCCTAAAGGCAATCAATCGTGCCCTATTCAAGGCATTGACCCCAGCCCCTGAATCCTGACAAGGGAAATGTTGGCATTCCATCAATTATGAATGCCTAGGTGGAATATCTTGCTATTTGGATGTCTTATTCTTTGGCTACAACCACAAGGCATGGACCTCTGCTCCCTGGTCATGCTAGGGAGGGAGCTTGCTCCATCAACTCATGAATGCTGAGCTGCCAGGACAGAGCTTGTGTCCAGGCTCTGCTACCTCATATTGTTATTGGGTCTTGGCCCCTGATCATGCCAGGATAGTGGCTAGTACATCTCTAATCATACAGTACCCAATGAAAGGACAATTGTTCATCAGCACATCTGTGACTGAGCCAGCTTTTAGGAGTTCTTTCAAAGCAGCATTGTTCCAGCAGACCTACTATATACTGCTTACCAATTTACCCTTGTTGCATACAGTTGTTGCAGCAAACTGGGCACCTATCCAGGCACATATCAGGGCCTTCTGGGAATAAGTCAGGAGACTGGAAGTAGACTGAAGATCTACCTTGGACTAGGAAGAGTTTACTTGAACAGTGTGGTCAGCCACACTGTTCGTCACTGCTAAATACTGAGTGGGAGATAAGACTGTCAGCGATAGAATTCTTTTTTTTTTAATATGGGTATGATCTTGGTTGGCATTACCCAGGATGAGGTGGACACTTGACTGAGAAGCTGAAGTTATAATATCATACACACACACACACACTCAAAAGGGTGGTGCAAGGGGAAATAGGGAGCCACTTCACCACGATCACTAAGGAATGTAGGAAGGAACTATTAGGGAAGGGAGACAATCCTGCAAAACAGGAATGAGTGGCCCCAAATTGTAACTCTTCTCTATGAGATTAAGATGGTAATGGGGACTATCACTTCCAGTGTTGGCCCCTTCCACGAATCTGCTGCTGGATCTTGCTTCCATTACTGGATACTTCAGGAGAGAGCTGATAGCCAGTCCAGAACCTCAAAAGAACACCACGCTGCTCCCAGTGCCTTCTGGCTTCCTGTAAAAATCCACTGAGACATACCACCTAGTATCTGTGCACAAAACCAACCGTTAACAAATTCTAGGCTCTGACGTGAACAAGCCAACCAGAGCAGCTGTTTCTTCCTTCCTTCAGGGGTTCCCCAATCATTGGACAAACTTGAGATCAATGCTGTAGATCCTGGTTAGCCTGTACTCAACATCTGCACCGAAGTCACAGATACTGGTCTTCCGAACTGGAAAATGTGAACTTCGTAAACTGTGCTTATAGTGGTCTTACTTAGCTGTCCTTCAGGGAACATTATCAGTGCCCTAGGGTTGTCACCCAACTTCTATTCCTAATCATCCTACTGGTCACCTACAGCTAAGTCAGTAACTAAACCCAAAGCCCTTCTGCACTGAAACGGAATGAGCTACTGACAGAGCAGGAAATGATACTTAGAAGCCACCCATTGGAATTGGGGGAGTGGGATAAAAGATTGGTCTAAACTTCAGGGTTAACTTTCTAAAGGCTGCTCCCTCCAGGCTAGCCTCCCAGTAAAGAGATTGGCCTGCAAACCTCATGAAAACAAGCTAGTCTCAGTGCTTAAGTCCATTATCTGGTCAAACGCAATGACTGACCCAGTCACTAAATCACGGGGGGTGGAGAAGAGGCAAGAACAGAGGGTGCTGGTGTTTCCTCAAGTGCTGCTGTGGTAAACTGTGCAAGTATAAGGTTTGTATGTCAGCCCCATGATTACATCAGGGAAGGGGCTGGCACTGTACCCAACCACTAATATTGAGCTTGCAGCAAAGGACTGGTATTAAGGTTGTGTCACATGACCTTGCTATATGATAACCTGGCCCTGGATTGTACCAGGCAGGACCTACTGAATCCTTAATCATGTCTCTTAAAAATTCAGAGTCTCCCAGAGTCTGATGTTTGGCCTCACTAGACCTTTATGTGCTGGCCTAGAATGAATGGGGCCCTCTCCTACTGATCCTGTGTCTGAGAGCTTTCTCTAACACTCAAACTTGGTGTGAGGGCTCCTTGCCCATTTGTCCTACATGCACTGTAAGATCCTTACAGATGAGATGTGCAATTCTGAAAGAAGATACAGCCACTGATTTGCTGCAAGTATTTGTCAATACATGACTGCTCCATGCCTGTAACTACAGTATAGGTCTGACCCAACGAATGAGACTGCCAACCCTTGAGCCAATGGGATCCAGGCCACATTGTATACAGCAGCAGTAGGGACTTGAAAACTGACAGCTATGGTAGACTCTGGCCAGGGGGACTCTAGGTGAGGTTCTCATCATGTATATACCTGCTGGACTGAGCACTGCCCCTAACTGCAACCATGTGCCTTGTCCCTGTGATTACGACTTTGACCCACGTTCCTGATTTGTTTGACACTGCCCTGAGGGTACTGAGCCCTGGACTGCAGCCTGCTTGGTTGGACCCTGACAACTTGCCCCATGTTGCTGTCTGCTGGCTGATTTCCTGTTCCAACCTGAATGGGCATCCCTGAAACCGGGATGCTGCCACCTGCTCAGAAAGCAGCTGCAGCCTAGATGCTGCTGTGGTGCCATCTGTGGCTCACTTGGACCAATAAGATCAGCTGTGAAAGAGATACATCAAGGCCACCTCAGGGGGAGCCCTAGGGCCAGGTGAGTCCCTACTCCACCCTAGTCACATTTTCCTGATGTTCCTCATTTATTCTTTTTTAAAAAAAGATTTTGAGAAATCTTCACACACGTACAGCCCATACACAGTGAACAATCAATGGTTTACATTATAACATAGTTGTGTATTCATCACCACAATCATTTTTAGAACATTTGTATCACTCCAGAAAAAAAAAAAAGAAAAAACTCGTACATCCCATACTCCTTACCCCTCCCTCTTAATGACCAATAGTATTTCAATCTATCAATTTGTTTATCCCTTATCCCCCTTTATTATTTATCTATTTCGTTTTCCTTATTTTTCACTCATCTGCCAACACACTGGATAAAAGGAGCATCAGACACAAGGTTTTCACAATCACACAATCACAGATAAAGCTACATAGTTATAAAATCTTCTTCAACAATGGGCTAAAGTTTTAATAGCCATGATCATTAATAATTTAAATAATTTCTCAAATTATAGTAACTAATATGTTTTCAGTGCATAATTTTATGATCAATCACCTATAACCCCCATACTCAGAAATAATCGCTGTTAATACCTTGGTGTATGGTATGGACAAAATACAATCTTATTTTACAAATCACTTTTAGTTTGCTTTTCCACTAAATAATGTTTCCTGAGCAACTTCTCAAATCAATAAATATTAGGGGTTGCCTATGCCATTTATAAATTCTAAAGTCCTCACCTTAGAGTAAAGTGATACAGCCTAAGGCTTCTGGCTAATCTTCCTTCCACTTCTTACCCTGATCACTGAGCTCCAGCAACACTGGCCTTTCTGCAGCTCCTTGAACACCCTCACCATATACTTGCCTCAGGGCCTTTGCACTTACCAGGTTGGCCTCTCTCTGGGACCATCTTCCTAAAGATTTTCACAAGGCTCACTCCCTCACTTCATTCATGTCTCTGCTTAATATTACCTCCTAGCTGGCCTCCCCTGAATGCCTTATGTAAAGCAGCAATGACTGTCTATCCCCTTGCCCTACTTTATTTTTCATCATAGCACTGATTTATCACTGCTTAATATTATTATTATATAACTCTTTATTGCTAAAGCCAATTTTTTCCCAGTAGAATGTAAGTTCCATTAGGTCAGGGATTTTTGTCTGCTTATTTACGTTTCATCCCTTGACACTTAACAGGTTCTGAATAAATATTTGATGAGTGAATTAATGAATTTTGCTCTACTATGTAATTTCATGACTGTTCAGAACTCTGTTGCACGGTTATTGGTTAATATATTTAAACAATCCCTGTTTTGAAAAATTATAAACAGTAGTGCAATGGGCATGCTTAAATACATTCACTTAAATACCTTGTAATTGCTACTTCAGAGCTAAGTTAGCATAGCAGCTTCCTAACCACCTTCCCGTCTTCTTTTCTCTCCTCCCAAAGGGTGCATCACAGTCACACATATTACACGCCTTTCCTTACCCCGCATGCGTAGGGACATATGTCCTAAACCCTGAGTTTATTTCCCATCATTGCTCAGAAATACACACTCTTCTTTTAAAAGTTTCTTCCTCCTATCAGTTTTCCTAATTTTAACTTAGTTTATGTTGTTCCCTCACACAGAATATATCCCTGCCCAAATTCACCCATCTTCCAAACCCCCCGCCAATCCTTACTGATGCCATGGTACTTTCCTCGAGTCTAGTCCGAGTAGTGTCTCAGTTTGAATTTTTCTGGCATTCCCTGCATCTATGTTATAAGCTAGTCCCCTGACCACATTCTAGCCCCTGTCATATTGAGTTACAATCTCATCAATTGCAATTTCCTGAAGCACCTTTATTTTTTTATTTTTCAAAGCTCTATACAGCGTTATGCACAAATAATAGATATTTCAAAATTTATTTGTTGTCAAAGACAGTAAATTTGTGGAAAATTAGGCAGTTTTCTTTCAGGTAAGGAACAGCATTATCTATGCCAAAATATTTTCACTTTCCCATACATTTCCTTTGCATATTACCCATCCACTGTCCTTCCAAAGGTAATTTTATTCTTGAATTCCCGTATGTCATCCTTTTTAAACCACCACACAAAAAACCCACCACCGATTTTTAACAAATTTTTTTGTAGTTTCAGGTTTAGGCTTACCATAAGATAACGTTATTATATATAAAGTTACATTGGAAGGGACATTTCTTTCTGAAATTAATGTAAAGTCACGAGGGGTGGTGTCCAAATTAATGAAATCATTTTTAGTTTTTTGACAGCCGTCGTCAGCACCAGGAAAATCACGGGGTGCTTTCCTTTTCCAGACAATTTCAAAAATGAGAATTCAAATGAAAACGGGCAGAAAGTGGTGGGAAAAAAATTAAAAAGGGGCAGCCTGGGACCCCAAGGGTGCATGCGGGGGGGGGGGAGCTGCGCGCTCTGGGCTGGGCGCTCGGGAGGGGGAGATAAGACCCCAAGGGGCACAGAAGTGGACTCCGCAAGTCATATTTCTTTGCCTTTTGGCCTCAGTCTTGTGCATTCCTGTACTGAAGCCTAAAGCATTTCCCTCGACCTGCTTTCCCGGCTGCCTGGTCTCAGATGCTCGCCCGGTGCGCCCACTCACCGACCGGTGCGCCCACTCACCGTCCTCCTCGCACAGAAGGCCCAGGTGCGCCTGCGCTTCCGCCGCTTTTCTGCCGCCGTCCGCGTGAATCCGCTGTGCAACGGTAAAGCAGCGCTGGTAAAAGTGATTCCGCACCCATTTGTCTTCAGCATTATCGAAGTAGCAGGCCAGGGCGTACAAGTGATTATAGACATCTTCAAAGTATTCTTCAGAAAGAGAAAAGCATCATAAACTGCGTTAGAAAAATGCCTCATGGTCCATCTCTTCAAAGGGCAAACCAATAGATGGTGACACTTCTTTTTCATTAAGAATATGATTATATGTTTTAAAGATCTCATCTAAATGCAAAATTAAATTAATGTATTTTTAACTACGAAAATAATGGCAATGCAGGATATTCAGATGACTAAAGCCACATATATTTTTTCCAAACTTAAAATGTGTTAGAAATTGACATCCTCTCAGGTTAAAACTCTAGACTTTACATAAGGCAGAGGGCGGGATAGTAACTAAATTAGAAATGTGCTCAGGTTTTCAGGGGAAGAAACTAATATGTGGTATTATCAGATACTTGTCCCTGTAGCGGTCTGAAAAGTATTTACGGATTACAGAGAGATAACAATGTTTCTTAACCATGGCAAAAAGATGATGTATATGGAAAAACAGAAAGGAAATGGATGTACCGAAGAACTACCACGCAGAAAGAAAAACCAAATCATGGGGTTGATTATATAAGAAACGGCGATCAGATAAATTTCCAGCCATGTTAAGGAACAGTGGGATTTTCTGTGCTTTTATTTCATTCTGTTGCAAATGTATAATTCCTAGTCATCTGTCTCACCCAGACAGTTGTTAGTTTATTATTTAAATCCTTTGTACATTTTTTTCTAAAGGGGCATTTTCCCCTAAAGTACATGACCATAATAAAGTGCATTAATATAGTGCGAATAAATCTTGTAAACCACACTCTTGTAAATGTGAACAAAAATGTCTGTGATAGTAAATTGTGCCTCAGTCCTGCAAACCCCACTCTAATAGTGAATATGAATAGATTAATAAAATCTTTAGGTCTTTCTGCATTCATGCTGAAGACATAGATGTGAATATGCAGTGACCTCTGGGTTCCCCTCCCAAGGATTTTTAATAACAATCATTTTCTGTTAGAATTCCATGATATCAATTGTTCACTATGACCAGAAGAGTCAACCTGCATATTCCTGAAAGGTTACAGTTGGGAAAAATATTTACATACTGCCTACTAGTACTTTATAAGATTAAAACCAAACAGCTCAGAAAAATGAAATACAGGTTAATAATAACAAAAAAGAATGTAGCTTCCAAGGACTGTATATAAGTCACTCTAATGTTTCAAAAGTAAATTTCTAAAATCAATGCCATTCCTTTACATATATTTTTTCATAATTCAAAGGTAAATTAAAATTTATTCAAAATAAATGTTGTACTTAGAAAATAAAGCAGGAAACAACTGTTTTCTATTTCTGAAGGAAATAGGGATTTTAGAGAGCTGTTTTTTTTTTTTAAGTGTATTCAGTATAGGAAAAGCTTAGGTTTAAAACAAGAGTAACCTGAGTTATTTTTTAAAATTAATGCTCTCACCTCCAAATTAACTTCTCCCAGTGTTTAATCTTTCCATCCTGAATTTCCTATTATAAATTGAGCAGTAAAGTCTGTTTTGAAATATTTTACATTCTTTGTCACATTTACTGATTAGAGAGTTATTATTTTTAAAAGCCTGGAAATAAAAGATTTCATATCCTCCATTAATTTAAAAAGACCTTATATAAAGAGCTTTAAAAAAATGTGTGTGGTCCTGAAATAATTTTTATGTCTTCCAGTATTTAAACCTTAATAGAAAAATATACCCAAATGGTTTTTTTGTTTGTTTAGAATGAGTTATATAAGCTGTCAAGATTCTATATTTAAAAGCTACTTGTCAAACATGGAATTTTTCTATGGAAATATGGAGCATTTTTCAGTGTATTAAGTAAAAAGAAATGTATTCAAGTTTTGAAACTTTAGATAATCTAGCTCTCTATATATTGTCTGTACACTTTACATTTTAGGAAGTTTTCTCCATGCCTTCAGACCACTTTCTTGTATTGTCAGCAGGTATATTCAGAAGATGAAAATGGATTTTATTTGGGAGTTATTATTTAGACTAATTCCTTATTATGCTTCCTAAAAAGGAGACTCTGATCAAATACAATTTGGAAATGTTCTTACTAATTTTTCACTTTCAGTAACCACAATTTACATCAACATGTTAAAGTCTCTGCTAAGTCCTGCAGTAAACCAGTCTGTTTAACTTCAAGGTTAATTCACCTGTTGTTTCCCAATTTTTTTCACAGCCATTTCTGCTTTGTTTTGCATAAAACCTATAAATATCTTGTGGAATTATGCTTAAGTAGAACATACTTTGGGTATCTTAAACAAATGGTACTGGAAAAAAAAAACTGCTGCTCAACTTTTGACAATAATTTAAAGTCCAGAATAAATAACTGAAGTATCTATTGATTCACTTACCCATTGCCCTTATTGTCATCTCTTCCCCAGCCTCCTGGGGCTCCAGACCCTAATCATAATGCTACAGGTAGTACAGAGATGATTCACAGTGGGAAATAAATAAATAAGCATACTTGTGAGGGACAAAGAATGTCCCTTCCTTTTTCCCACTGTAAAAGATGGAAAATAATAAAAAACCAAATGACTGGCTTACTTTAAACAGTTCTTTGCTATAAAAGAGCAAGAGATGTTCTGTAAAGTGCTTTAAATAACTCTGGGTTACTGCTCTGTATGTCTCAAGAGACAGAAGTGAGCTTAGATGACTATTGTTAATGCCATACTTTGATTAAATGAACTGCATTATGACCTTGGAGTGATGGTCTTTTCAATGAGAAGCAATGAGAATTCTCAGATATATTTCAGGATAATTGTCTCAGGCCCCATGACCATATGGGATGGAGTCTTGAAAAACTAGGAACAGATCTCTATATTCTAGAGTAAACCATATATGTATAGGTTTTAAGATTTAACATTAATTCAAGATTAGTTATGAAGTCTATGTATTCATTCATTCATTTGCCTCCATTTTCTGGGATATTCCTAATTCAATTTGCATTTTTTTCCCAATAAAGTTCATATGTTAAATGTGAAAAAAATTAAATGGTGTATTAGTTAGGGTTCTCTAGAGAAACAGAATCAATAGGGAACACTTGCAAATGTAAAATTTATAAAAGTGTCTCACGTGACCGTAGGAACGCAGAGTCCAAAATCCATAGGCAGGCTGTGAAGCCGATGACTCTGATGGATGGCCTGGATGAACTCCACAGGAGAGGCTCACCAGCCAAAGCAGGAATGGAACCTGTCTCCTCTGAGTCCTCCTTAAAAGGCTTCCCTTGATTAGATTTAGCATCAGTAATTGCAGAAGACACTCCCCTTTGGCTGATTACTAATGGAATCAGCTGTGGATGTAGCTGACGAGATCATGACCTAATCCTATGAAATGTCCTCATTGCAACAGACAGGCCAGCACCTGCCCAATCAGATAAGCAGGTACCACAACTTGGCCAGGTTGACACCTGTCCTTAACCATGACCAATGGCTATAATAATAATTTTTAAAAGACCATACAAAAATGTTTAATGTCCTTCAGCTGAAGTATTTCCAATAGTATCTTTTCAATAATTTAAATTTTTATACTTCAAAGAGGAAAAGCCACAGCATTTTGCATGACACAAAAAATCCTACAGAAAAGTTATTCTGAGCAAAGCAATTTTGCCCCATTTAACAAAAGTAACTTTAGTTACTGTGAATATGATAAAACATTTAGTGAAGAGAATATTTCCTTTCATTACTTATATCATGTATGCAAGACTTCAGCTACTAAAAAGTTTGTACTTTGCTAGTGCTTTTGGAATTGGGGAAACATTTTATTTTATATAAAATATTATAAATTAAAATGTTTTTCTACCTTAAAATGCACTATTCAACACTTTAAGTATATAATAACAAAATGGTTTATGACAAGTTGGTTCATATTTATGGCACTTATGACAAATGATATATATGACTCATATTTAAGCTACTTAAATGAAAGCCTCTATTTAACACACTTAGTGGATATGACAAAATTCTACTTGAAAATGACCAAAGGGCAAATTTTATTTTGACTAATTCTACTTTCAGCATAAATATCATTTCAGAATTTGGGGCTGATACCAGAATGTAAATATTTTACAATGGATTTTAAAATAGTTCATTTCTTGAGAATTTATGCAGAAATCACATTTTAAAATTTACCAAAAGACTCCGTTTTTAAACTGAATCCTGCAGTTGATTACTTTACATAATACAAATAATCTCCTCTCCTTTCTTCTCCCAATGCACACACTAACACACCAGTTCACCTGTTTTGTTGTTTAGGTTTCCAATTATCTCATACTTCTAAATACGGTCATGACATATTGGGAATATGTATTAGCCCCACTACAAAGGCTAAAAAGCTTCTGCTGTCCCTCTAATGCTGTTTCCAAGTCCCCAGCAACTTTCCTTATCACAACGTGGAGTAACAAAAACATACCTAATACTCTATTTTCGAAAGAAAGACCTGGAATGAAATATAGACATTATCATGTTGGGGACTGAGGGCCTCTTTTAAAGGTCTTTGGTATTTCATATAAAAAGTTGAAGAAAAAATAATTAGGACACCAAATTTATATGCCAAATTCTAAGATTTTCTTTCTTTCCTTGCTTATATAAAATGACCAATTCCTAATATGTAGTGGAGATACCAATATAATTATACCAGCAGTTACAATATTTTCATCAGCACTTGAAGCTTACATTGACTTTCTGGATGTTTTAGAACACAACAAAAGAAATTTATTACAATGGTGACATGGAAAACACATAATTAACAATTTCACTTACAATGGTGAATTGCAGACTATTCATATCTTTTCACGGTTCAGTGATAGAAACTCTCCAATCAAATCTGTGGGATTTCCTGACAAAACCTTCAAAGCCCATTAGGTAAATGCTAGAAATTCAGTGTAATCATCAAGTTATAGCACTCTTTGAAAGTATCTCTTCATTTTAAGACAATATTCAGATAACATATGAAGAAAAACTTTCAGAAAACTATAACTAAGGATACGAAAGATTTTGACATATTGGAAAGTTCTGGAGCTGTTGTTCGGTGCTATGCCCTGCCTGTCCTGGCTTAGAATGACATCACCAGGAGCCCCCGTGCCTGGGCAGCCTTGTAATCTCCTATCCTAATTCCACAGAGAAGCCTAGTTGACTAGGTTGAACGAGTCATGCTAAATTGCCTTCATGTTTCAGATTCATCCCTGAAACCATTTGGAATGTTCCCTCGGGCGCTCGCTGCCCACCATCCCTCCACTCACCATTCCTTTCAGCAATCTCAGCCCTGGTCAGGTGATGGTAGAAGCAATCCAGCTTATCAGGCTGCTCTTCCAGGGGCCTCTGCTGCCAGAAGACTGATCTGACTCTCGCCGCCTCCCTCAGGGCCTCCCACTGCTTCATCAGCGCGAAGAGCTCAGTAAAGGACTTATGAAAACCCTCTCGCAGCATGTCCACACAGATGTTTTTCTTGTACGAGTTCCTGTAGCTGGGAATAAGAATCAGAACACTCAAAGCTTGATTTTAATCCTTCAAATCCGTGCAGTGTTTTTATCCTCTAATAATTAAAGGTTGAATGGCAAAAGACATTTTTCCCCCTCGATGGAAGCACTGAACGCTCTCAAAAGATCTTTGTCTCTAATACTTATAATTGAACAATGCCAGCTTAATGAAAGATGCCAGGAGCTATCTAAATACAGTAACTTTAATGAAATCGCATTATAAATATATCAGTTCCAGTGCTGAGCTCTGTTTGATAAGGTCAAATAACCTAGTTGACTGACAACATCCCCAAATGCTTGATACACCAGCCACTTTGGCCCTCAAAAAAGGCCAATAAGCAAGGAGAAATAAAACATGTCATTTAGTATCAATACAATATACTCTCAGTATTGAGTGGTGAGTGATTTCACTGTATGCTACAGAGATGTATTCATTCATTCATTCATTGAGAAAATATTTATCAAAATCTATTACTAAATATATTTTAATTTTCTGTTAGGATTGAGTTAATGATTTGTTAGATTTATCATTCACTTCTAATTCATTAATAAATCATATGCAAAGAGATAAAGCGTGAAAAATGAATATTCCATTCATTAAATCAACAAATAGTTATTGAGCTTCCTACTAATTTCCAGGCACTGTTCTGGACCAAATAAATTCAATGCCCATGTGAAGTTTGCATGCTAATGGGAGAACACACCAATAAATACATTAAGTTAAAAATAATTAAATAAATTGTAGACAAATAATTTCAGGTGATGAAAACTGCTGCATAGGAAATAAACAGGGTTATGGGATAAAGCTGGAGGGTGACTATCATTCCACTAAAAGAGTGATCAAATGCCAAATGATAGAGCATTATGCTAATTACACTCTTTGTTTACAAAACAGGAGGCAATTATCAAATGACATGATGTGATCCTACTAATGGTAAAAAGTTCGTGTGAAGCAAAAACAGCACTCAATTTAGAACACTCAAATTCAAGCCCAATTTTACCTAACTTCACTGAATGCCAGATGTTCTCAAGGGTAATGTGTATATTAACAATTGCTTTACTTACCTTACAGGATCCCTTTTAAGAACCAAATGAAATTAGGTATATGAAAATACTCTGGGAAATGGGAAGCCCTGTATTACTGGTTCTCAACCCCTCACTATGCATTAGAATCATCTAGAGATGAAATGAACAAATGAAGAAACAAAACAAAACCAAAGAAATGCTCCACTGCCATTTTCTAAGAATTTCTCATACAGTGGAGTAGTTTAGGTATAGAACATACCACACAGGGTGCGGCGAGGTGGGGAGTGCTGAGACAGGTATTTTGAAGAAAAAGGCAGAGCCCAGATCAGGAAAGAGACTTAAATAGCAACAGTATAAAATCTGGACTCAGAGCTAGAAGTAATGTAGAGTCATAGAAGAGTCTTAGTCAGGGGAATGACCTGATGAGACTGCATTTTAAGAAAGGTAGTCTAGAAGGAGCATCCTGGCTGAGCTGCCACCTTCCCCCATTTGGAAGCCATTCAAACAGCACCTATTGCTCTAGGCATTGTCCATAGAAGAAGAAACCACATTCCAGATCACAAGGTCAAAAATCAGCAATTAGCATGAAATCAAAATTACTTGAAATAAGGAAGAGAAAATGAGAGGTTTTTGTTTGTTCCTGCTGTCCAATCCAGAGAGGAAGAGAATATGAAGCTGGAGGCAGTAATATGCTGTGAAGGGCCATGGCTTCTCTCCCCTTCACCCCAGTCAAATCCCAAAAGATCATCAGGGAGTAGAGCAAGAGTCCATACCATTTGAAATTCAATGGGATTTAGGAGTAGGAAACATTTGTGTCCTGCTTCCCATCTGGGATTCTTCAAAGTGGGATGGTTATCAGTAATTAGCTCCTTTTTCTCCTACCTTGACTCAAGGCATGGGAAGGGAGCAGAAGTCACTGCATGGATTTCTCCTAGAGGAGCATCAGAACCAGTCCCTATACTTTCCCTTAGCCCTTGAATGGTATGGAGTAGTGTTATAATTTTCCAGTGTGCTCCAAGTGTGACACAAAAGGCACTGGAACAACAGAGCTGGTTTGTCTGCCACAGTGTCACCTGGCCACAGCAAGGGGATGTGTGCTAAAGACTGCTGTGCGGTCTGCTAGTTTCCGTTTACTAAAGCTGCCAGAATGCAATATACCAGAAATGGGTTAGCTTTTATAATTGAGGATTTATTAATTTACAGTTTACCGTTCTAAAGCCATGAATATGCCAAGATTAAGGCATCAAGACGAAGATACTGTGCTGGTTTGAAACCGTCATGTTACCCCCAGAGAAGCTGTGTTCTTGTAATCCAATCTTGTGGAGGAAGACCTATTGTTGGGTGGGACGTTTTGGTTAAGTTGTTTCCATGGAGATGTGACCTTGCCCACTCAAGGTGGGTCTTTATCCTTCAGAAAGCTAACAAAGATGGAGAGCTCAGAAGGAAAACACCCCAGGACAAGCCAGAAGACTCACTGGAGCCGAGAGAGCCATTTTGAAACCAACCCAGGAGAGAAGGGCCTGCAGAAGTCACCAAGTGCCTTCCATTTGACAGAGGAACCCCAGACCTTTCTTCAGTGAAGGTATCCTAGGGTTGGTGCCCTAATTTTCAACATTTTTATGGCCTATGGACTGTAAACTTGTGACCTAATAAATCCCCTTTGAAAAAGCTACTTGTGGTATACTAAAAAAACTATTTGTGGTATATGGCAGTCTGGCAACTCTAGCAAACCAAAAGAGATACCTTCTCTGAAGAAAAGCTGCTGGCATTCAGGGCTCCTGTGCCAGATAGCACATGATTGGAATCTGATGGTCCTTTGCTCCTCGGGTTTGCTGCTTTGGCTCTGGTTCCAGTGGCTTTCTATCTGAGCATCTTTGGAGCCTCTGAGTATTTTGGGGGCTTTTCTCCCTCAACTCCCTCCAAACTTCTCTGGTTGTTTTTCTCTCAGCTCTCTCTGGTTGTGTTTCTCTGAGCTCTCTGGGCTTTTTCTGTCTTTTATCTTCATAAATTACTCCAACAAAGGATTAAGACCCAACTTGAATGGGCTGGGCCACATCTCAATTGAAACAACCAGATCAAAAGATCTCACCCCTGATGTTGGGGTAAAGACACTGCAGATGAAGAGAAGTAGGTATATTCAAAATATATGTAGATAGAAATATTGAGTTCTTGGTGACTGAGTGGAAAGAGAAGAGCTAGGATGCTGCGTTAGTCAGGGTTCTCTAGAGAAACAGAACCAACAGGAAATTTCTGTAAATATGAGATTTATAAAGGTGTCTTAGGCAGCCGTGGGAGTGGAAGAGTCCAAAATCCACAGGGGAGACTGTGAAACCAGAGACTCTGACAAAGGGTCTGGATGAACTCCACAGGAGAGGCTCGCTGGTTGAAGAAGCAGTGAAAGAGTCTCTTTTCTTCCTTAAAAGCCTCCAACTGATTGGATTAACTCATTGTGGGAGACAGGCCTCAGTTGATGGCAGATGCAATCAACCACAGATGCAGTCAACTGACTGATAATTTAGTACCCCAGCCTTCTGGTACATCAACCAACCATGAAATATCCTTGCAGCAATGGTCAGGCCAGTGCTTGCCTGACCAGACAACTGAGCACCATCACTTGACTAAGCTGACAGCAGAACCTAACCCTCACAGATGCCAACCAGGGTTTTGGGACTGGGTAATTGGTAATTGGCAATTTGCTGGAGAGGGGTTTACAAAAGGATGAACAGGTTTGGAGAAAGATCATGAGTTCAGTTTCAGATAACGACCATGGGGTCACCCAAGTGTAGTCCCATAAGGCAGTCTGGGGGTTGGAGGGGGAGGCAGTACAGAAGGCCTGAGAATACAAGGTGCTGGAAAGCCATCTTTGTTGAAACAAGCACTGCCACCTTTATATGTTTATGCATTGGCCGCCAGCATGTTTTCCTATGAATGAAGAAAGCATTCTTTGAGACAAAAATAAAGCAAACGATAGACAAATAAAAATTGAAACTTTACCTTTAGACAATAAGAATAAACGCTAGATAGGAAGTCAGGAGACTGCCTCAGCTCTAATCTAACATGGACAGAAATGCAGAAAATCACTCACTAGGCCTTATTTTGTTCAATTGGAATATAAGGGTGATTTTGGTCTACCCAGCATTTAGTTCCACTCCTCCCGGTGGTAACACTGCAATATACTTTTGGAAATTATCTGTCTCACATTAAATGTAGTCTTGGTTGGGCTGAAATTAAGATTCCCTATTCAAGGAATGGGTTAGTGACCCAAATTAGGCTAACTGGCCTAACTCTCAGGATTCTGAATCTTAAGAAAAGATACACAAGAGCGTAGAAAGTTGCTGGAGCACAATCAATCTAGCAGCTGTGTCCTGACAAAACTCTCAAGTAGCTCTTGCTACTCACATCCCTTGAAAGGCCCCGTTGTCCTATCTTTTTCCTAAGAACTGGGTTCTCTGGTAAATTCAGCAGGTGACCTGATATCCTTCCAGTAATTTTTCTTCCCACTTAATTTAGTTAGAATTAGTTTCTGCTGCTTATAGGCTAAAGATCATCAATGCAGAAGGGATTGGACTAAATTATTTCCAAGGCACAATTCAGTCCCCAAACATAAATGTTACGTAATTTAACATCAGTTTTTAAAATTTCTAGTAAATTTTTTTTAAAGAATATTCTTTGGAGAAGAGATTCCAAATAGAAATGTATTTAAAAATACATACATAACTATGTTGGTATTATCCGTTTTATACACACATGTGTATATCATTGTTTAAGTAAGCCAAGTAATACTTGAGAGCAAGAAAGAATGACTATAGCAATTTAGCAATTTACTAAATAAGTTCCCATTTAGTATTAATTTGAATTATTTCTTTTAACCAGAATAGTCTGCATTATGAATTGAGTAAATGCAAACGAAAACAAGACAAAAGTAGAAATATAAACAGAATTCAGATTCATTATTTTATTTGTCATTCCATTTATACATGAAGTTTTTTTGTTTTGATTCATATATTAAGTCATATGAATATTAGTTTAAATTAAAATATATTGTTTTAGTACCAGAAGAAGAAAAATCTTGATCAGAAGTCTTTACAGAGAGTGAAAGTGACTGAGAATTCTGGTGAAATTTATGGGGAGATCTGATATTATAGAATTTGAGGAGACCTCTCCTGGCAGAAAGTATGCCATTCACAGAAGCACAAGTTATGACATCTGTGGACAAGCTCGACATCTATGAATCTGCATCCTAAGGGAACTAAATTTCACATTTGCAGATAACTGAGACTGCATTGGGATAAGGGAGGCAGTTGGAGAAGAATGAATTCAAGAATGGAATTAAGTGGCCATGCATTTAATATGGGTTTTATTACCATTTTACCATTTAAAGACATTATTCCATGGAGAATCTGTATAACTTTTTGAAGTTATATCAAAATTTCACTAAAATTTCTGAGATAAAAAAATCCATAAAGTGCAGAATGTAACACTGAATAATTTGACATGACTCAGTAGCTGCTGAATGTGCGGACCTGCTGGTAAATGGGAGCTTACAGTTAAAAAGCCACGGAGATATTAAATCGTTTAAAAATTCTGCCTTCAACTAGTTTGAGTAGCTGCTATTTATAGATTACCTACAATGTGTCAAGCAATGTGTAGACATCATTTCTAACCTACACAATAACTCTACAAAGTACTATCTTCCGTTTTTACAGATAAAGAAACTGTCTTCAGTGTGGTTGTGACTTGCCCAAAGCCATAAAAGCTAATAAGTGGCAGAGATGGAATTCACACCCAGGTTTCTCTGGCTGCAAATCCAACGCATTGCTCCCTACCATATTATTGTTGATTTTTCTTTTCCTCTTACGCATAATTTTCTATTTGTGCTGATTGTTAAGGAATTTTGGCAAATTTGACAATTAGGATGTAACTCCAAATTCAAAACTGAAGTCCTTAATCTATATTAATGTGTGTTACACTGGATTAAGAAAATGACTGTTATCATTCTGTAACTCCTGCAGAGAATTCCCACCCCTGACCCCCGCCTTTAAATGAGGGAGTACACATGCAAAGCAAAGTAGATGTTATTCTCACTCAAAGGTGTAAAGTTTAACAGGAAAAACATTAACAAAAACAAACACAGAAAACAATAAAAAGCACATACTTTTTACAAATATGAAAAAAATGAATAAATGGAATGGCTAGATATGACAACTAATTTTATTCTCTCTGCACATGAAGGTATTTATATTAGTTTTTAGATGGACTTTCAAAATCAAAACGCAATATCAACTATTTAAATATATTTAAATTTTTTCCCATAGGGCAAACTGAAACTCCTGTATAAGGCTCACATTCAATAAAATATTTCAAAAGCAGTTCAATAAAAAATACTTTAAAGCAAGATATAAAATTCGTATTGAATCTGACAAAGATAAACTCAAAAAATATGTAATATCGAATTAAAAATCGGGAAAATACTTTTTATTCCATTATGTTAAGATTTATAAGCCACTAGTGGCTTATGTATGTGGCTCTCAGTTAAAACAGCCTTACATCCATCCATATTGGAGGGATAAATGTTATTGGAATCACCTACAGGATAATTACATTGACTCTTAAATTAAAAGTTAAATAACTTTAGTTAATACAAATTTCCGTGGAGTAGAGTCACTAATCTCATGTATACATATCAGTGCAGGTAGATATTGCATATAATTAGAATGAAAACAGTAGCTATTTCTTGACATACCCACACTAACTGATAAAAATCCTATTAGACATTATATGGGCATGCTTTATAATTCTTCTATGACAAGGATAATTTTCCCCTCAAACCACTAACCTAAAGATGTAGCATTTCCCTAGAATATATAAAGAAAGAGAAGTTAGGAAGAAAAGAGCACTTGACTAGTATGTGGTATGAAGTGAATGTAAAAAAGCACATATTACAATGAAAATTGAAAGTATTTTTCTGAATTTTACACGTTCAGTTTTTGAACAATTTAAATTAGTCATAGTATTGATTAATACTAATTAAGAATTATATTACCATCACTCATATATATTTTTATGTAATAATCATTGGCAAATTAAGATTTTTAGGACCTTTAATTTGTTTTCCATGTACCTTAAAATAGAACAAAAAAAAAAAAAACTCATTCTTTTCAAATTTAAAAGATTTCCAATGTGTTGGCTGGTCTCTGGGGGCATCTACTGGAAATTTAGCAAACTGCAGTTATATCATGTAAATTTGATAACTTTCATCATACATCTAATACAGATATCATTTTAATTGATATGCAAATAAGGTAATACTCAAAAGAAGATAAATGTAAAGTTATGCACGGTATCCTATCTCATCCATCTGGTAACGGCAAAACACGTAGCTATCTACGAGATCAGTTAGCAAATACTCAACTGTTAGAAATGTAAATAGGGCAGGTGGTATTTCACCAATTAACAGTTTTCAAACCATTCCATTTCATGACTGGAAAAATTAGAATTATATTTTAGAGATATACATAAATATTTAACAAGGCAATTTTAATCATCTGAATAAAATGTATATACAAAGCGCCTTCAAAATTGATGATTTCTCTAAAACAAATTCATTTTGCACCTCATTACATCTACCAATCATAAATTACCTGCTTATTGTATAGGTGACTCAGTTCAGCCACTTAATATATTGTATCCGACAAAGCAGCATTTACTGTATTTTGAACAAAAGAATCTATCCATTATTGTGATTTATCATTATAATTGTAATTAGTCATTATAAAATGAACATTGTTATTAATGTATCCTAAACATTTTAGGGGGATTTCCTTATGGAATAACGAGTATATAATGAACATAATGCAGTCTTTGCAACTTACATATAGTCTTAACAAATATTGCAATAAACAAAATAACAAGTGAAATTACAGCAGCATTACTATGATTAATCATGTAATAAGACATTTAGTATCACACCACTCTAACAATCTTCATTTTCTTTGTGAAATATATACTTCACATTTGCTCTAAGAAAAAGCAAAAAAGGAAAATTGTCCACATTTTTTAAAAATATGTCATATATTGCTCTAATTTTATATAAAATCCTTTTAATAAAGACTTAAATACCTATTTTAGATTAACTCCAAAGAGTCAAACATCATTAATGTATGTATTAATTTATACTTTTTTCTGGCAATTTACATGTCATTACTGTCCAAATAATGCTATAAGCAATATGATATCAATTTAATTGTGTAAACTGAAAAAACTAATCAACATAAAAATATTATGAAAATCACAATGTTAAGTATCAATATAGCAGGATTTTTGGATCATCTTAGATTAATCATGACTTGACAATCAAACCAATATGATAACTTAAAAATAAATGAAATCCCTGCCTAAAAATTTATGGAATCAAATTAAAACAATGGAAAGCTTGCTAAATTGAATCTCTGAGGGAAATGTTACATATGCAAATATTACATTTGCTTGATATTTTAGGAAAATATAATTTTTCATCTATTGATAATGAAAGTTAGCAACACAGTCAGACATTCAACATTTTAAAAGTATATATACAAATTGGAAACTGCCATTTTGTAAGAAACAAACCCAAGTTCAACCATTTATTCTAAAAAAAATTAATAACTAAGAAATAAAATTTACCCCATGGCATTTTCTAAATATAACTATTACTAAAATAATTCTTTCAATGCAGTAAAATATTAAAAATTTGATCAACAAAAAAATCTCTCAATAAATACGATAAAAATTCATTTAAACAAGCATGACTTTATTTCAGGATATATGGCATTTTTGTGTTGATTGGAACAAAGATTATTTCTCAGAATTCAATTATGCTAGAATTGATGGTTAGCATAAAGGCCACTCACTTTTGGTGAGATTGATTAATGTTAATAAGTCAAGTAATATTTCCAGTGGTGATAGTTACTGGATATCAGAGAGCACCAGTGTTTATTTAGGGGACAGTAAAAGACTGCAACCTTTGCAACAGCTTTAAACATTTCCCTGTATAATGCAAAGGAAGTTTTTACATGCACACCCTATAAAAAAATTATTTACTCAAAGATGTCTCCTATATCTGAAATACAGTGATTGTCATCAATCCAAAACGAATAAATTATTCATCACTCAATATATACCCACGGAGCTGCCGTACAGGATTTTTGCATCACTCATTTTCTTAATTTTTTGAAAATCTCAAATTTGAACACATTCAAAAAGTTTTTCTATAGAAGTGTGGTGAAAAAGCAGCAGAAGACATTCTCCTTTATATGAGGATAATTACACATACAATTTTTATAAGTGGTATCATTATTTGTAAACTCCCTTGAGAAATTCAAACTTTTTTACAAAAAAATGTTTTGTCAGGGATTAGATGTGGAAAAATTTTAAAAAGACCATTGCTTCAGAAGACCTTTCAGTGAAAGGATTCTCCAGCCAGAAGTAGAATACTTGAATCCAAACACCTTTGGTTAATAAGGCAATCATATGGATTCTTTCCTTTCATATTATACTGCAACTTCCAACGTTAGGAAAAAACATTAACACAAACTTAAAATGAAAGCATGAAAATAAACCTGGTTTTTGGAGTGAGTTATAAATGATGAAAAAGAAATGAGAATAACATAATTCTGTTATTTCTGCTTCCTGATATAACTGACAACAAATATGAGACAAAGAGAAGGAAAACAAAAAATGAGCTACATTCTATATGAGTACAAAAACATGCAAACATGGTAATGCTAGGTCATTAACTGCATATTTTTCCTAAATTAGTATTTACAGATTTTTATTAACATAAAACTGCATGGAATATAACATACACTCTTTTTTTGGAAATGATTCTGTGCTGGCCTCCAATTTTTTTTGAAATTCTATTATTTAGAAAATTTTGTCTCAAATAATATCATCATTTAATTTTTGTCTTTCGGTTTTCTCTCCATAATCCTTATAAATAAAAGAACTATCATTTTTCCATAAAACTGAGTGAAATATCAAACTTTTAATAAAAATCAAAAGCTGCAGAATATAAAGACGAAACTTAGTAAAAACAACAAGTTACGTTAAAAAGAAAACTTCAGCTCACTGTGTTCTTTTTTTACTGAAGTATGGCATACATTTTATCTTTGCAAGAGTTTGACGAGTTTTGCAAGTAAAATTCTGTTTCCTCTACACTTGCTAATAGTCATGAGAATCTGTAGTTTGCACCTTCCCATTAAAAATGTATTGTATTTTTTTGAAATTATTCACCCCGCCTTTTATCCAGATCATGTCTTTGAAAGGAGGAAGTAGATAATAAATGGAATAATTCATGATTTCCCATTAAATATGAAACTTTCTTTTGCAGAGTTTAAAAAATGAAGTTCTACATAATGTACAAAAGTTGATTAGAACTTTTTTAACCTTTTCAAGAAAAATCCTTTCACATTACACAAGTGCATGAGGAAGTTTCTTTGGAAAAAGTAAAGGAGTCAAATTTTTATACCTATGGCTTTGTCATATATATTCTAATGCTACTTCCTCCTTATAGTCCAAACATATATTCCCTTATATCCCCTTCTAATACTTAAGATGCATTACGATGATTGCAGGAAAATATAGTATACGATGGCATATATATAAACATGATGAGTATCTAAGAGAAATATAGCTAATGTTTAAATTGCAAAGGGAAAATCACATGAATTAAAAATGAAAACAAAACATTATTCATGCTCTTTTCAGCAATGTAATGGAACATGGTGTAAGGGTAAATAATAAAAACTACACTCAGATTTCTTTACTGACATTTCTTCCAGTGCAGTAATGATATTTGCCACAAGAAAAAAATACATCAATTTATAAAGCTTCTCTTTACGAACTATCCATTACCACTCTGTTAACTTCAGTGTTCCACCTTTTCTTTGGATAACATAAAAAAAAATATTGAACCAAATGATTTTTAGATTCTTTTCATTACTCTTACTCTCTATTTCCTGGATAAGAAATATGTAGTAAATTTAACTGAAGAGAAATGCCAAGTTTTTGACTATTTTAGCACGGCAGGTTCACCTCACTTCTTTGGGATTTTAAGTTTTTGTCTTAGGAATAGTTCATCTTTTCACTAAACATTTGATTTTCCCCAAATTAAAAACCAAATTCAGAATATATTTTTCCCCCTTCAAACAGGAAAGCTCAGAAGATAACCACCAAATTGTAAGCCCATGTAAGAAATCTTTCATAGTCTATGCTCTTTAATTACATTTACAAAGGGAATACAGAATGCATGTATCAACAATGAAGCCAGGTTTTCTCATAGATCATATGTACACAATCATCAAACTTCTAGAACATAAGTAAAAAAGTAAACTAATCATCTTGATGCTTTGGTCAGGTAATAGCCACATATAAATATCAAATATCTTATTGTCCTGAATATAGTATTGGTTTTATTGCAGCTATCTTAACATTTAGAAAATTACTAGTTATAACTATGAATATAAGATTTATTAATCCAGACATAAACATCCATAAGAATATTGTAAGAACAACAAAAAAGTATTTGTGGGGAGATAAAATAAAAGAGCCATGAATTCAAAAGTTAAAAAAAAAAACTACAAAAGAAATATCCAGTAGGGATTATAACTCTCTTGAGGCAGAGAACAAGTCATTTGTATTTCTAGTATCCCCATACAATAGTGCAAATGCCAATAAAAAAAGGCTTGTGTAACATTGTTAATATTGGAAAAAATAGCATTCAGGCAGAAAAAAGATAAAGGGGCATAGGAATAGCACAGATTCATGAACAGATTGATTTACTGAGAAGTACAGCAGTTAGGAAATGTAGCTATACTAACACAGCTTTAAAATATATACATGTAACAGGATAATAATGAGAAATTGATTTTAATGTTTGTTTCCCTCAGTAACATAAAGTAGAGGGAAAAAATATTTTTTTTACATTTAAAACGAAAAATCTTTAATTATTAAAATGATTCGACGGTGATTTTGGCACACAGTATATCACTTCTTTTTTTTAAATGCAATTTTATTAAGATATACTATATATTCACATACCATATAATCATCTAAATTGTATAATCAGTGGTTCACAGTACCATCATATAGCTGTGCATTCATCATCACAATAGATTTTTGAACATTTTCATTATGAAGGAAAAAAGATTCAAATAACATTTGTTTTTCTTGATTGAAATACCAGGCTCAATCTAATTATTAGATTGTAGATAGACGTCAATAGATTTTTCTAATAGAATTATATACCGAATACATAGAGAATATATATTTATTTTAAAAATATATAAATTTATAATCATTGGCCATGTACAGCCCACACTGGAAATTCCATAAATCATATCATACATGGCATACTGACTAAGCACAATAAAGATGCACTTCCCAATCCCGTCTCCCACATCCACAACCCCTAAATAAATAAACAAAAAGCAATTTACCTGGAAACTTACAAGTGTATTTTTAATGTAGTCATTGTCTACAGGAGAAACCATGGTGGAAATTTTTATGTATTTAGAAATGAAAGACCAAAGAAAAAAGCATTAATTGCCAAATCCTAGGGGAAGGTCATCACGGTATTCAAGGAAATTTGTATATTTTAATGCATGTGTTAGAAAACAAGAACAACTGATAAAAGTGAAGTGGCTTTCAACTCAGAACACTAGAAAAAAAATTCTAACAAAATAAACGGCGAAAACACAGCAGGAAGGAAATATTCAAGGTAAATGCGTAAATTAATAAAACAGAAAACCAGAGTTGACCCATAAAACAAAAGACCTGGCTGTGAGAAAAGAAAACTAAGCAAACCTTTGCAAGTGCGATCAAGTAACACAAAAATAGATTTGTCACCAATTATAGGACAAGGAATGAAAAAGGATATATAGTCTTTTTCTAACTACCGCAACAGCTAACTTCTATTGCATGCTTATTACGTGCCAGGTGCTCTTCTCAATACTTTACACGTATTATCTTTAAATTCTACATTTTTATGAGACAGGTATTATTATCTTCAACACAGATGGGGAAATTGTGGCACAAGGACTTTTATTAACAAGCCCATGATCGCACACCTTGTGAGTGGTGAAAATGGACTGCCAAACTAGACAGTTGAATTCTAGAGCCACCATTATCTTCATACTACCTCCAAGAAGTAGGGACTTTTCATAGAAATAGAACTTTACAACATCTTTGAAAAATATCATGTTAAACTTTATTTCAATAAACATAAAGAATCTACATAAAATGGGCACTTATTTAAAAAATACCAATTATCAAAATTGGTTGGAGAAAGCTTGGAAAATCAATTACAACAGAAGATCTATTTCTCCTACCCCCCATCCCCAACCCAATCCCTCTCTCCTATGGCCAAGCAGTGAAACTATTTGGATTTTTTTTTTTTTAACATGGGCAGGATCCGAGAATAGAACCCGGGTCCTCTGGCATGGCAGTCAAGCATTCCGGCCTGCTGAGCCACCGTGGCCCGCCCAACTATTTGGATTTTACAAGTGAGCTCTACAAAACTTTCAATAAATAAGAGACTCCCATCTTATCTAAAATGTTCCAGAGCACAGAAAAAGATGAACAATTCTTTAGTTCATTTAACAAAACCCCCAAAGCATAGCACAAGAAAAGAAAAACTAGGCCAATTTCATTATCTCTTAGATGCAAAAATCCTCAAACAACAACAAAAGAACTCTTGGTAAATTAAAACCATAATGTATATATCAGGTTTACTTAAGAATTCTCAAGGATGATTCAAAATTAGAAAACCTAGTAACTTATAATGATAATATCAGTCAAAAATTATTTAATTATGTTCAAGTTCATTCATGATTAAAGAAAAGTAGGAACATAAAAAAAGTGAATTCTTTTATCTTGAAAATGTGCATCTATGAAAAACTCATGGCAAAAAGTTTCATGTTTTATGACATGTCAGAATCATTCCTGATAAAGATAAGATCATGAAGGGATGCTGTCACTGTTATATTTAACACTGTAGTAGAGTTCTTGTCAATGTGAGAAGAAATGACAGTAAGAGATATGGGGATAAGAAGGAAAGAGACAAAAAGCACCATTATTTTTAGACCATATCTTTATCTAATTAGAAAATTCAACAGAGTCAATGGAAAATTCATTATCTTAATTGATTGAATTATTAACCTACACAAACAATACCTTTCTTATTTACAGTCAATTAGTAACTATTAGAGTAAAGAAACCCTTCATAATAGTAACAAAACTTTGCAATATCTAGGGGTAGATCGAATAAGATTTATAGATGAAAACTATAAAACTTTATCCTGATTAAACAGAGAACTATATTCCTTTAATATATAAAAAGACTTAGTATTTTAAAGATACCAATTCTCAAACTAATATATAAATTCAATGCAATCCCAATAAAACTGCAATGATAGTTTTCCTGATTCTTGATAAATCTTGATAAAATTCACATGGTACAGTTAAAGTACAAGAAAAACCTGCTCATTTGGAACAAAGAAGGAGATTATCTGCTAGATATAAACATGTACCCCAATTATATTAATAAAAAGAGTTGCAAAGAAAAAAAAGCAAATCACTGGACCAGAATACATATAAAGTTCAAAGCTCATTCATGATTAAAGTAGAAACTAAAAAAAACAGGCAAATGAATGTCTGTCTGTGTATACACCTAAGTGAAATTTATAATTTAATAAAAATAATATTTAGATTCAGGGGTTAAAGGATGGATTATCCACAAAATGTACTGGTGATAAATGATGATCTATTTGCAAATTTTGTTGGTTTTATTTTTATATTACTATTCTCTATTACTATTTTATAGTATTATTATTTTATATAATAGATAACAAATACATATATAATGTTATATTACCTTTCTACCTTAAATAATACACTTTAAATTGCTACTTCCTGACCATCGCTGTGATCTGAATACAGGTGATACATATATTAAACCTTGTTACTAAGATCCTTCAGCTGCTTAATCAGATCCTTTGTTACAATAACTCTTTTTGCAGACATTTCTTTATTTTGGGCTTTTGGGTTGGGCGCTTTGTTTCTCAGTCTTTGCATTATCTGAAAAAGTTTTTATTTTGCCTTCTTTTTTGATTTATAGTTTATCTGAATATAGAATTCTAAGTTAAAGCTTCTAGAATCTTCTCTTCAGTCTCAGTGTTCCGAAATTTCATGTTTTTTCCTACTCATCATGATGAAGTTCTAGATTGCTTAACATAGTTAGGGTGCATGGGTCTCCCCCACTGGTAGGCTTTGTTCTGAGGCACATGGGCAGGGAGGGCACAGGCAGACTATCCCCCACACTGAAGCCAAATGAAGAGGCCTTCACATGGTGTGCTAGCTTCCCTGCTAGAAGTCTATGCAGATTGTTTTATTTAAACATTTTTGCATTTATATTCATGAGGGATATTATTCTGTGGTTTTCTATTTATGTGATAGCCTTTTATGGTTTTGGTATCAGTGTGATGCTAGTATTACAGAATGCATTGAGAAGTATTTCCTCCTCTTCTATTTTCTAAAGAATTTGCTCAAAGTTGGCATTATTACTTTCTCAAATGTTTGGTAGAATTCACCAGGGAAGCCATATGGGCCTGGAATTCTCTTTGTGGGAATTTTTAAAATTATGAATTCAATGTCTTTAACAGACTATCAAGGTTATCTATTTCTTTTTGGCAGATTCTTCTAAGAAATGTACCTATTTCATCTGTTACTGAATTTATCAACATCAAATTTATTCCTAAATTAGCATTTTATTTGTAGGCTCTGTAGTGATGTGTTCCTGAAATTGGTCAATTGTTGTTTTCTCTCTTTTTCCATCACCAGTTTGGCTAGAAGTTGATCAGTTTTATTGATCATTTCAAAGAACCAGCATTTAGTCTTATGATTTTAGACCATTCTACTTTTCTAATATAAGCATTTAATACTATACATTTCCCTTTAAGCACTGTTTTAGCAGCATTGCACTAATTATGATATATCATGCTTTGCTTTTTCACTTAGTTCAATTTTATTATTTGCCTTTTGATTTCTCCTTTGATCCATGGATTATTTATAAGTATGTTGTTTACTTTCAAATTTAGGGAGATTTTCCAGGGATCTTTCTGCTAATTTAATTCCATTGTGGTAAGGGAACATAGTTTCTATGATTTAAATACTAAAAATGCATTGATATGTATTTCATGGGTCAGAATATAGTCTACTTTGGTAACTGTTCTATGTGCACTTAAGAGTGTGTGTTCTTCTGCCTTTTGGTGGTTATGTTCTATAAATGTTAATTATTTAAGCTGATTAATGGTATTGTTCAAGTTTTCTATATCCTTATTTTTATCAATTATTAAAAGAGTGGTACTGGAATGTCTGACTATAATTGAGGATTATTAACAGACAACTAGTTCTTCTTTTATCTATTAATAGACAACTAGTTCTCCTTTTATCATTTTTGCTTTATTTATTTTGAAGTCCTATAACTGGAGCATAAATATAAACAAGAGGATTATGTCCTCTTCATGAAACAATTCCTTTTATCATTATCAAATCTTGTTTTTTAACCCTGATATTGGGGATGGAATTCTATCTTCCACAAAGTTAAGTTTTAAATTCTAACCCCTGGTCCTGCGGGTATGAACCCATTTATAGACTTTTGAAGACGTTATTAGTTAAGGTGTGCACATATTTATGAGCAGGATTTTCAGAGGTCCTATTTAGATGAGGCTAAATTGAAGCCAGGTGGGCCTTCCTTAATCCATGTGACTGGAGTCCTTACAAGCGGAGGAAATTTGGGTGTAGTCAGCCAGTAGAAATCAGAAGTCAGTAGAAGCCCAAAGTCAGCGGAAACAAGAGAGGCAGACACAAAGAAGGCTTGCCATGTGATAAAATGGAACGGACCCCTAGAGAAAGCAAGCCCTGCCAATAACTTGTTGGACCTTCTAGCTTCCAAAATGTGAGTCATTAAATTCATGTTTAAGCCAGCCACGGTGTGGTATTCATCATAGTAGCCCCGGGAAACTAAGACAGCTGGTAATAATCTATTGCTTTCTGAAAACAAATTTTGGAAAACCCAGCCCCTCTAATTTTTTTTCCTTCCTTTCCCATCATGTTAAGAATTCATTATCTTTTGTACTTCTGTATGGTCATTTCAGAAACAGGAAAGAAATGGATTCAGCCCTCCATCCAGATCTTTCTTTTTTTTAAATTTTTATTAATAAAACCAATCAACATACAACATGAACATTTTTTCATCACATAGTTGTATATTCCTCATCATCATAATTTCTTAGAACATTTGCATCAATTCAGAAAAAGAAATAAAAAGAAAACAGAAAAAAATTCATACATACCATACCCCTTACCCCTCCCTTTCACTGATCACTAGCATTTCAATCTACCAAATTTATTTTAACATTTGTTCCCCCCTGTTATTTACTTATCTTTGATCCACGTTTTACTCATCTGTCCAAAAGGTAGATAAAAGAAGCATCAGACACAAGGTTTTCACAATCACATAGTCACACTGCGAAAGCTGTATCATTATACATTATACAATCGTCTTCAAGAAACATGGCTACTGGAACACAGCTCTACATTTTCAGGCTGTTCCCTCCAGCCTCTGTTATACCTTAACTAAAAAGGTGATATCTATTTAATGTGTAAGAATTACCCCCAGGATAAACTCTCGATTCTGTTTATTGACACTTTATTTTGTCTCATTTCACTCTTCCTCCTTTTGGTTGAGAAGGTTTTCTCAATCCTTTGGTGCTGAGTCCCAGCTCATTCTAGGATTTCTGTTCCATGTTGCCAGGAAGGTCCATACCCCTAGGAGTCATGTCCCACATAAAGAGGGGGAGGGCAGCGAGTTTGCTTGTCATGTTGGTTGAGAGAGAGAGGCCACATCTGAGCAACAAAAGAGATTCTCTTGGGGGTGACTCTTAGGCCTAATTTTAAGTAGGCTTAGCCTACCCTTTCAAGGGTTAAGTTCATATGAACAAACCCCAATATTGTGGGCTCAGTCTATCGCCTTGGTTGTCCCCACTCTTGTGAGAATATCAAGAATTCTCTACTTGGGAAAGTTGAATTTTCCCTTTCTCACCATTCCCCCAAGAGGACTCTGCACATACTTTTTTATTCACTGTCCAAATCCTTCTGGGATTTATTGAGGCATCACTCTGGACAAACCTACAAAATCTCATGCCCTACTCAAGGTTCCATGTACTTTATCCAGATCTTGAAATGGAAAAAACGCTAAGCCAAAATCATGTTTATTACAATTTCCTTGTTCAGCAATGTACTTCTCTGACTACTTTGGTTGTAGGATAAAAGAATGTTTCAGACAAGCTTAAGTAAGGGGCTTGTATTAAAAAGCAGTTCAATCCAGAATTTATAAAGAGATTATTCAACTCAACAACAAAAAGACAGCCAACCCAATTACAAAATGGGAAAAAGACTTAAACAGACACCTACCAGAAGAAGAAATACGGATGGCCAAGAGGCACATGAAGAGATGCTCAATGTCCCTGGCCATTAGAGAAATGCAAATCAAAACCACAATGAGATATCATCTCACACCCACCAGAATGGCCATTATCAACAAAACAGAAAATGACAAGTGCTGGAGAGGATGCGGAGAAAGAGGCACACTTATCCACTGTTGGTGGGAATGTCAAATGGTGCAACCACTGTGGAAGGCAGTTTGGCGGTTCCTCAAAAAGCTGAATATAGAATTGCCATACGACCCAGCAATACCATTGCTAGGTATCTACTCAAAGGACTTAAGGGCAAAGACACAAACGGACATTTGCACACCAATGTTTATAGCAGCGTTATTTACAATTGCAAAGAGATGGAAACAGCCAAAATGTCCATCAACAGAAGAATGGCTAAACAAACTGTGGTATATACATACGATGGAATATTATGCAGCTTTAAGACAAGATAAACTTATGAAGCATGTAATAACATGGATGGACCTAGAGAATATTATGCTGAGTGAATCCAGCCAAAAACTAAAGGACAAATACTGTATGGTCCCACTGATGTGAACGGACATTCGAGAATAAACTTGAAATATGTCATTGGTAACAGAGTTCAGCAGGAGTTAGAAACAGGGTAAGACAATGGGTAATTGAAGCTGAAGGGATACAGACTGTGCAACAGGACTAGATACAAAAACTCAAAAATGGACAGCACAATAATACCTAATTGTAAAGTAATCATGTTAAAATACTGAATGAAGCTGCATCTGAGCTATAGGGTTTTTTTTGTTTTTGTTTGCTTGTTGGTTTGTTTGTTGTTGTTGTTTTTTACTATTACTACTACTTTTATTTCTTTTCTTTATATTAACATTTTATATCTTTTTCTGTTGTGTTGCTAGTTCCTCTAAACCGATGCAAATGTACTAAGAAACAATGATCATGCATCTATGTGATGATGTTAAGAATTACTGAGTGCATATGTAGAATGGTATGATTTCTAAATGTTGTGTTAATTTCTTTTTTTTTTTCCGTTAATAAAAAATAAAAATAAAAATAAAAAAAAAAAGCAGTTCAATGATGGAACTAGAATCTCATTGGGATCCAAATAAGGATTGTGGAATGCCGGGTCTCTATGGAGGTGAACCCAGAGAGGGTTCTGGATGCAGGGTAGTCCAGCGAATTCAGGAGGTGTCTGGAATCTTCTCTCTGGTTTGCCATCCATTGTGACTTAGCTACTGCGTTTTCTTTCTAATTTATTCATGACTTCCTCTCTCAGAATCGTTTTTCTACCTCATTGCTTCTGCATCTTCATAATTTGGTCAAAATACTTTACCTGTCTGTGACTTGGTCTCTTGGCATAGTAACAGCTCTTCACGGAGTTGTTACAAAGATCACTTAAAGCAGAGACCAGCACAAAAGCCTAGCCAAGAGATACATATTCTTGACAGGGTGTCTAAATAACTGTTTCATTGTTCTTTAAGTGTGCAAAATCCTAGCATGTTGCTCAATTTTTTGTATATAAGTTCCATGCGATAACTTTCTTTTGGGATTCAGTATCTTTAAGAGCTGAGAATTGTATAGCCCATCACAATTCTGTTTAGCCTGGTATGCTTAGCAGTTCAGAGTGAAGCAAGTGTTCCCTCATAGGAGCTATATTAACTCTAATGGGGCACATATTTACATGATTCTCCTTTATTTGCTTGTCATTTTTTTATTTATAATCTGACATCTGTAAAATACAAGTTGTTAACTTTAAGTTTCTTCAATCCTTCCAGGAAAGAAAACAAGAAAGTATTATTTTATGTAAATCAGAAGAGTCTTCAAGGCGAGTAAAACAGAATCCCTGCTTTCAAAGAACCCCCAGTCTAGAGTAGAGGGTCCTTTTCTGAAAGTGACAGAATAAGAAAGACATTTCACATTGCAACTCAGGACATGTACATATATATTAAATGTACATACATTTAAATGAAATAAAAGTCTCATAGCACTAATGCTTAATATGTGTCAAGAAATGTTCTAATCTATTCATAAGCATTAACTCAATTAATCTTTATAACTATTTGATGAGATAGGCCCTATTACTATAACTCTATTTTTTCAGATATGGAAACTGAGGCATAGAAAGGTTAAGTTATAGAAAAGTTAAGTAACTTGGCCAATGTTAACCAGTTACTTTGTTAATAAGTGTAAACCTGGGATTTGAGTCCATACAGTCTAGTATTAGAATCCATGTTCCATTCTATTATGCCTAGAAGCTCCCAATATTTAGCTGTACTCTTGGTAATGTACTCTTTTCTGATCTATTTTATTATACCCTCTTTCATTTTAAAAATTCTGATCATGATCCCCAGACTGATGGGTCACAACCACTACCAACTAGTGGGTCACAATCTATAGTTTGTTAAACATCAATCAAGATGGGATTAAAAAAAAGAAAAAACACAATGTGCACATATGTCTGAATATGGACTATGAAGAGAGTTCAAGTAGCAACTCTGAATTTTACCATATGGGTGGAGACAGATCAAAGGAGACCATTTAAGATGAAGCTGGAAGATAAGTAGAAGTTTACTAGATACAGAGGTGGGGGGGTAGAAAAGGGCATTTCAGGTGGAGCACATGTTCAAGGCTATGGGGGGATGGTAAAGTTCATGGCAATCATTCATTGACCTACCCAACCACTAGAAGCCAAGCACTATTGAGTACCAAAGACGCACATGTGAACAAAGCAGTCATGGCCCAGCCTCTTGAAGCTTATAACCTAGTGGAAGAAACAATTAGAATAGCAATGAGGTGCAGTATTATAAATGCCATGATGGGAGGAGTATTGGGTATTGTATGATTGATAATAAGGTTATCTAATACAGTCGAGCCTTTTAAGAATGAGTGAGAGTTAGCCACAGAGTGATAATGAGAAAAAGTCATTCTAGATCAAGAGATCTGCAATGCACTAAGGTTAAGAGATGAGAAAGTATATGGTCTGATGAAAAGTTGAATAACTTTAGAGGCAGAGTGGTAAAACAATTCAAGGATGGGCTCTGGAGTCAGACACTCTAGTTTCAAATTCTAGCACCTCTGTTTATTAGCTGTGTAACTTTGGGCAAGTTATTTAGTATCTCTGTGCTTCAATTTCCTTAGCTGGTAATGAAAAATTTTCTAGCATTAAATGAATTAATAGATCTGAGGCACTTAGAGTAATCCTGAAACATACTAAGTCCTCAACAAATATTTGCAATTATTATTATTTTGGTAAAAAAGTAAGTTCCAATTGAGAATAGAAGAGATTAACCTGGAAAGATGCCATAGGCTGGGGTGTGGTTAGCCTTAGTTAAAAAAAAAAGGTTGAGTCAGGCACTGGAGCCTCAGCAGTGGACAAGACCTTCACCCAGCTGCTCAGGACAGTTCAGGAGTCATCTCTGATTTCTCCCTTTACTCCCCACATTCATGCTATCAGTAAGCTATGGCCTAACTTACCACCTAAATCCATTTTAATTCAGACCACTTTTCATTTCCTCTACATTTACCCTGATCTAAGCCACCATCATCTCTTACTCAGGCTACTGTTCAGGCCCATATCCACAGAGCAGCCAGAATGATCCTTTTAAAAGAAAGGCACATCATGTTATTTCTCTGCTTACATACTCCAAAGGCTTCTCCATATATTTAGAATAAAAGTTAAGCTGTTTAGAAATTATTCTGAGCAAACAACTTCTGATTCCTTACGAACAATGTGAATGTAATTCAAAAAATTCAAAAAACTTGAAGGAAAATTGGAAAAGTTATTTCTCATTGATCACCTAAGAATATTTTAAAGATACTGCAATGGTTAATTAATAAGTAAATTAATAAGTATTTAATTCAAATTAATTTAAAGACTTGAGTGGCTCTACATTGGTCAATGTCCAGACGATGAAAATCTTGAAATACAAAATCCTAGAATGAAACAAAAAGTAAAAAAAAAATCAAAACATCTACTATTAAAACTTGGCTAAAATGTATTACTCATTTCGGCCTGCCATGTGAAACAGATTAAGGTGAACAAAACAATACTTTGTCCCTAATTCTCAAATATTTCTTTCTGGTGTAATGTAGCCATGGTGAAAACTCCTTTTTTCTAGTTCTTTCTAGGTATGTTCCCAGAGAGTTTGGCCTTTTAATAGAGGGTGATTCTTTGTCTTCCCCCCTAGCTTAAAATGGAATATTCTGCTGCAAAAAAGACAGCCAAGCTTGATAACTGAAAACATTCAATTTTATGTGCATTTCAAAGTCAACTGATTTGGCATAAAGGTGGTGAAATGCTTGGAGTAAAATGCTTAGGCTTCAGGACAGCTAGTTTCATAGCACAACTTCTTGCTTAAGTGAGGATTTGCAAACACATACTAAATTCCGTTAACTTAAATCTGAGGGATGAATTAGCAGGGAATCCCTGAATATTTTTATTGGAAATGGATTGTCAAATTGTGCTTAAGGTGTGTGGATTACTGGGAAGAAGAGTGTATAATCTTCTATATCTGGGTTTTGTTATACTTGATTGCATTGAACACGCTTATACTTTAGCTTGAAGAAAACTGTTTAAAATATATTGAAAAATCATTATATAGTGGCATACAGACGATAAGGATTAATAGTGAAAGCTCAGAGTTTAAGAATATATATATATATACACTAAATATAAAAATGAACGCATTCACACTATGCATCTATGTGGGTACATATCTATGTATCTCAAGTTGCCTTCTCAGACTGAAGAATGTATGGAGTGTTTAAAATGGTCTCAGAGAGTCAGCCCAAGTCAAACATTAAGCTTAAAACTTTCCTAAATAATCTAATTAAAAACTATCATTGAAAAATATCTCCTACAAATTTATGTTCTCTTTTTATTTCCTATAGTTAGACATTTAAAATTATTTCAAAAGAGAATGCCAATGCTGTACCCTCGTAATTTAGAGGCATCACCAGATTATGAATACCAGAAAAGACCCTCCTTCAGTATTATATGCATGAGAGAATACTGTTCTCTGGAGGCCTGAGAAAGCAAGAATTCTTGAGAGCCCATCACTTGGTTTTCCTTTAAGTACTGAGACTGTGACACTGGCTATTACAGCCTCTCCGGCTTCCAACACAGAAAACAGAACAGGATATCGGAATGGACCAGAGAATGAATTTTATATAATTCCAGTAAAATCAGTATTTTAAGGATTTTTCCAACCACATTGAAGAAAAGCTGCGCAATGGTATAAAATGCTTTGTAACGTCCCACACTTATTTTCTTAATACACACAGAACACAATATCAAAAACAAAACTCATGACAAAACCACCTAACACCATGAATCCAGGGTGACGTGGCAGGACCATTGTGCATTCCACTGATTGTCACTTCTAATTGATTAGGCTTCTGTGAACTCTGGGTGCTGGTCCCTTTTATAACTTTGTCCCTCAGCACTGGAAAGGGGCTTCCAAGTGGTTTCCAAATGGAGCAACACCGCTGACCTCTTAGGAGGTTAGGCATTATTGTAGGACAAGCCACATTCTACAGCTATATTCTGATATTTCTAAAACTGCAGGTTTACACTTGAAGTATTTTTAGACTTCCCAGGAATAAGTTTAAGCCATTTGTGGAAACTGAAAAAGAGGTTTTGGAAGAGCTCAGCAGGGTGCACATATTGTGTTCCCTGGTAAGGCATTAATGAATTTCTGAAGAGTTTTCTCTAAGTGAAATTTTAAAAATCTTTGTTTTCCCCTCCTTGGTTAACATTACTAGCTAGAAATAAACGCTTTATTAAAAACTGTCCTCAGAACATGATGAAAGTGATAAATAGTACATAGTAAAATATGGAACTGTATATATTTAAAGAAAAATGATAAACGAATATTGCTAGCTAAATCAACACGAAGGCCAGATATTTAGGCTATTTATACAATTAATAAATGCTTAGAAGCAAAATACGAATTATCCATGGGAGCTAAAGATAATGGTCTGAAGTGAGTGTTGTCTACATCTAAGTATTTTACAAAGAAAATCTCATTTAATCTCCATAAAAATCCCTGTAATTATGTTCTTTAAATAAGTGTGGAAATCAAAGATTAAAGAAGTCAGGTAACTTGCTCAAGATTACATAGCCATTAAGTAGCAAAGTCAAGTTCTCAACTGAAAAAGAAATCAGATCCCGTGATAGCTACAGCTGCAATGTCATGCTTCTTATGCTTTTCTTGTGCAAATATATTTTTAAGTCTATGAGAGCCGCTAAGCTAAAACATCTAACATGAAAATAGTGGTTTAAGGCAAACTTCTAAAAGAAACAAAGACATAAAATGCCTCAAAGATGAGTAGTTCTGTGTTCTGTTGACATCTGAGATCTTTCTCTTCGATCCCTTAGGTTTGAGTTTTTTAATGTAAGCTCCTTTTTTTTCTTACCTATTGAACTTAAGCTTCTTAAAAAAAAAAGTTCCTGCCAACTGCATTTTTAAAATTCCCTATTTTTAAACTTGACTGATATCAGTATTTTTCTTTTTTAATTATGGCCCAAACCATCTTTTTTTTCTTCCCTGGTTTCACACCTAGAGATCTACTATGGAAACAATGCAGAATGAAAAAAATGATGGGAGAAGTGACACCTCTTCCTCTGTCCACATCTGCGTTCTCTGCAATCGCTTATTTCTTTATACTTAATTTGCTACACAGAAGGAAAGAGGGGCAACTAGCCTACCTCCTCTTCTAACCTGTCTTGTCTCTGCATAACTGCTGAGGTTAGTTATGCAACCATTTATTTGGCAACTGGCTTAGTCAGAGAATTTAATTTGCAAATCTCCTTAGATAATTTAGCTTCATACTATACGAGAGCACACATTCTGAAGAGAAAACAAAATGATTTCATTAAACTACTGAAAAATAAACAAAATGAGTGAAGCAGAGGCAGAGCACACCTGAGAGGGACTAAATTTCCAGTTTAGTTACTGTGAAATAGTATATCCTGATATACATTTCTTCACCTTGTCCCATATATTTGGAGTGCCTGGCCATTGTGCAAATCCATTTGCTTATAACAAGTATATCTTTTGTTTATAAAAGCATCATTGAAGACAGTTTTGAAATAAATTCAAGACGAAGACCAAGACTGGCAAAATAATATAATTCTAGATGAGGCAAGAGAAAGGGCATTAATAAATCCATAGAGTTGGAAACTAAAGTATAAGTTACCAAGAGCAGGAGTGGGGGTTGGTAATGAGGAGTTAATACTTAAATTGTACAGAATTTTTATTTGGGTTGATGGAGAAGTTTTGGTAATGGTACAACATTGTGAACATAATTAACAGCACTGAATTATATATTTGTGATTAAAAGGGAGAAATTTTAGGTTAGATATATATATATATATATTACAAAAATAAAAAGTGAAAAACAAAAAACAAAAACCATAGGACTGTATAACATAGTGAATACTATTTTAAATGATGGGCTATCGTTATTACTACAATTATAAAAATGTACTTTCATGAATTGTAACAAATTGCCACACTAATGCAAGGTGTTAATAACAGCGTGGTATATGGGGACTCTAATTTTACACATGACTTTTCTGTAAACATGAAATTTCTCTAATTAAAAAAAAAAGAGAAAAGGCTTTAAAAGGTATGAAATCTAACAGTACTTTGTTTCTCTACCCTAACTTGCTAAATATGGTACTTGATAGTTCTAAATGCCACTATTCTGACTGACAAACTGACTCTCAAAGTAAGATATTCTGAAAGAAAGCTGTATCTTATAAATGTGCACAATATTGAACCAAATTTATTGTTCTACATACTAGAACTTGAGGTCTGGAGTAGAAAATAATATTGAGCAGATTAATGTTCTATGTCTCTAGATGATTTTGTTTATTTGTATCCTCATAATCATAGCTAAAGCTGTAAAGCTGCCCCCCAGAAATTTTTATTTGACTCTATAAATGACACTTTTATTACTAAGCTACTCAAAGTAATTATGATGTGATAATAAGTATTACTTAAAGTTCTTTTAAAAACAATGTATTCTGAACATTACACAGAATATTAAAAAATCAAAGTACAGAAACATTTCCAACATGACCTTCTTAAGTTGTTAAAGATCAGTTAAAAACTATCAAGGAGCCCTTTGAAGACCTAGCTAATAAAAGTCAAAATATCAGTGTCAAATGTAGAGAATGAATACAATGCATTTGAAAAAAGTGTATGTTTTGGGCCAGCCACAATCAAGCCACTTAAAAAGTAATAACTTATACTGAAATTCCTTATATAAATGTAGATGATATACAACTTGAAAGCCCTTTGCCTTTGCACTTTTCTACCCATTCCAAAGTGAAATAAATCCTCCTCAATTTTATTTGGCTATTCCAGGAACAACCACTTTAGCTTATCCTGAGGAATTATTCATTTAAACTTTATACTCCTACCTATGTACATAAAACATTTTTGAGGAGTTTAACTTGCTCAAGTCAAGAGTCAAACCAGCCATATACGTCATTGAACTGAAAAGCTGAGCACTAGACCCAATACTCATGGCAGGATACCTAGTTCATGATGGGTTAACCTGGCATCCATTCATTTGACAAGTTATCGAGCTCCTACCACGTGTGAGGCCCTTTAGGCCCTGGGATGCGGTGGTGCTCACACAGGTACGCCCCTGCTCCCGTGCAACATCCATTCTGCTAGGGACATATTGACATATAAACTCACAAGCCAGATGGAGACCAGGTTAAAGCAGAAATAGATCCAGGTGATTTGTGGGTAGGGTGGGGTGGGGTGGGGTTGGGACGCCTGGTTATGTGATCATTTCACTCAAGTCTCATTCACGGTGACACCTGCATGTAAAGGAGTATCAGCAATAAGGTCACTTTGAGAGGAGGGAACAGTAGGTAGATTGGGAGACAAGGTCAGAGAGGGCAGCAAGAGCCAGACTCTGCCCAGCGTTAGGCCACAGTGAAGGCTTTAGATTTTATCATAACAGCCATGGAAAACTCTTGAAGGGTTTTAAACAGGGGAGTGCAATGATCTAATTTTTCAAAAGATCACTCTTGCAGCAGGACTTTGGTGGAGTTAGAGTGGGAGTGGAAGAGCAGCGAGGAGATTCTTCCAGTGGCCTAGACAAGAGATGATGGGCAGCTACACAATGAAGAAAAGCAGATGAACACAGCATTTCGGAGTTAGATCTGACAGGATGAGCTGATGGATCAGATGTGTGGGTGAAGGCAGGGTGAAACTCAAGGCTGCAGTGGTGCTATTGACAGATTTGAGGGAAGATTGTGGGAGGAAAATGTTTTTCTTTCTTCAGTGTAGAGGTAAAGCAAGAGGTCTGTTTTGGACATATTCACCTTTCAATGTCTTTTATATATTATATATTATAGTGTATACATATGTGTGTGTATGTGTGTATACTATTTATATTTATATAAAAATTTGGTGTTCAGTGGAATGGTCAGGGCTGGATTTACAAATTTGGTGTTTTTTTCCATTTGGTAAAGCTGTTAGAATGCAATATAACAGAAATGGACAGCTTTTACAATGGGGATTTATTAGCTTACCATTTATGGTTCTCATGCCATGAAAACGTCCAATTCAAGGTATCAACAGGAAGATACCTGGACTCTGAAGACAGGATACTGATACCCAAGACACCTCTGTCACATGGGAAGGCACATGGCCAGCCTGACACTAAGTAGAGTGAGTTCAGTAAGTGCTTAAGTAGAGATGAAACCTCCCCAAGTCTACTGAGGCAAGAATGGGATGTGAGAACCCTGAGACAGTAGTTGTAGTTGCTGCGGAGGATAGAGAGAAATGGAGAAAAACTTAAATGGGGATATAAAGTCAAGGAATATACTAGAATAGATAAGAATGCTACTGAGACTGATCCAATGGAAAAGGAGAACTCTATGATGTAGAAGGAAACATGTTCAACTGTAGGAGAAAGACTTTGAGCAGGTGGAAGGGATAGTATAATGAACACAATGCAGGGACCATCTTTGGACAAAAAGAGAACCTCCCCCATTGCAATAGGAGAAAAGTCAGAGTATGTACAGATAAGCACACATTGCCATATTTTGTAGTATAGGGCTATACAAAGAGTATGTGCATATGAAGGGGTAACAAATGCTCATCAATTATATTAATGTCTGTATTACATATATGTAATACATATATGTAAATACATCTATCATCACCTCAGAAAAGTCATTAGAGAAAGGGATTTGAGAGTATGTCTTAGATAATACTTTTGCCTGACAGAAAATTTGACTCTTTAAATTCTCCTCACCACACCTTTATATACTGAGGATCTGTGATTTACCAGTCTGATCATTTTATAATGCTACCAGACAGAAAGCCAAAGTCAGAAATCTGTCTTTATCCTACCATCTTAGTCCTCTAGACCTCTGGGCTGTACCTCACAATACAACAAACATTTATTCCATGTTTATTTCTTGCTCATGGGTCTTACTGTTTCAAATGGATGTAAGGTTCCAGGATGGGCTCAAATATTTTATAATAAAATATCATTGTCTCACTGTGAAAAATCTAGTATTAGATATAAAGTAGATACTTAATGAATGTATGTTAACCAATTTATCTTTTAGAATTGAATGGCTAATAAAAAGTTTTACGCAGCAATTCCTTGGCTAACAGAATATGCATAATTCTTCATGTCACCTGCTGGGCATTGCTGGGAGATGCTGAAATCATTCATCAATTTTCTCCTTTATATGCTATTCAATTAGTTTGACTGGAGTAAGCTCTAGAAGGTATATCAATCAAAAGCATAACAGTAAGCTAAGTACAAGCTATCTTCACACTAATGGTTTGTATCTACTATCTTAGAGAAAGGGCTTAAAGAAAGTATTCAAGTGCAGGAATCTTTGAGAATGTACTAGTAAGGACTGAGAAGTACTCAGAGCTACTGTTTTCCGTAGCATAGTGATGAATTTGAAATCAGTTTGGTACTATCCATAGAGAAAAAAATATTGCTAAGGAAATACGCATCACCATAGCCTATCTCGCATTGTCTGAAATCAGATTTTTCTTCACTGAAGACTAAAAGTTAAGGCATCAGCACGGTTTTAATTAAATCATATGAGGCATAAGTTTAGTTTATAATAAGTCAATTAAATATATTTAAATACATTGCATTTAATTTGGAATGCAAATAATGCTCATACGTATTTTTATTTTAAGAAATAACTGTACCGTTGTATCACTGTAATATTGTATACAATATTAACCTGTTAATTTTATTCAACAATCTACTTTGGAAAGGTAATGAATTAACCATCAGAATAACAGTTAACAAAAGGTTACAGAGACTATGTATTGTAGTCTATAGAGTTTGTAGGAAGTAAGTGATTATAGTATTGGAAAAATTTGACCCTAAAAATAAAGTAGTCATAGAATGAACTACTGAGTTTTTCCATGTTACATGCAAGTTGACAAAAGCAATATCTATAAAATAAAAGACGTTGAGAGTTAGAATTTTGGAATGTATGAAACATTTACCGAAAAGATCACTAGGAATGCTCCCTTCAGTGGAATCCCATGACATTAGACAATGCTAATAGAATATTTTAAAAGCATTTGTTGCATACAATATGCATTAGAATGATCTAATGAATTCCACAAAATGCATACGCATTTATAAAATCTCCATGTTTCAATGTTTACATCTAAAACTCTAATAACAGTCACTATATCTATAGATAAGAAACATTAAGCTGTCTGACTATTATTCTATGTCTCCGTTCATTTCTCTCTAACTGACAGGGATTTTTACATTGCTATATTTTCATCTCCTAAAACAGATTCTAACTAGCTGCAAAATAAAAAACTTTACATTGTTCATTAAAAAAAATAACTCTAGATCACTTAGAATGATTTTTAAATTAGCCAATAAACTATGAACCACTAGTTTTGTGTGTATGCATGTGGATTCTTGCCAGGAAAAGGAGATATGTTAGTAAGGGTATTTTTAAAAAATCACCAGGAAAAAAAGGTCGCAATATTAATCTTTCTCTTACAATTTTTTGCCCCCATGGAGGCAACACACCTTAAAAATGGAGGTTAATAAGCAATTAACGGCACAGCCTTAACGAAAATACTGCAAATGTGAGACTATAATATCTTTGTAAATACGAGAATTTTCAGAGTGATAAAAATAAGGACTTTGATATGTCTAAGATCAATAGACATGACTTATTACTATTTAATATGAGTTTTAATTTTTAAATGCATGTCCAATGAAAAAGTGTACTGCACAGGAAAATTGAAATTTCAATAAAGAGATAAGACAAAAGAAACAAACTTTGTATTAAAGTACCTCTAAAACACTATACTTACGCAGCAACCTCTTCTTTTGGCAGTCCTTTGAAATTCACCTTCAGATAATGATCTATGTCATCTTTTTCTTTGATCAGTTGAGACCTAAATGAAATAGAAAGAAATAATAAAGCACTGCCTTTTCGGGTTGAAAAGCTACCAATATATAAAATGCCGCCTGGAGAACAGAAATATTCAAAGAGTAACACCATATAAAATAACTATTTTGCAGTAACAAAAGTATTAGGTTGTCAACTGATAACTTCACAATTCTAATTTCCCTGAATGGAAAAAGATAGGGAAGAATATTTAAACCCAAGCATAAAGGAATGAACGAACATCACATTCATATAATCTGCACCTTTATATAAATTGAGTTTTCTCCTTGAAGCTTATAAGTCTTTCATTTTGCTTACATTGCTTTAGATTTTAACTTTCCCACTATGGAAGTCATATTTTGCTCTATACAAACACATAACATTTATTTGTTTCAAGAAGTAATAAACTTTTCTCTGAAACACTGTTTGAGCATTTTTTATTACACACAAAACTCAAATTATAATTAAAGGCTAAAGGTTAAAGGTGCAAGTTTATTATACTTTGTTTTTTTTTGGTGCATGGTTCGGGAATCGAAGGAAATCTATTATACTTTTACAGTAGTCAGTCTTGACATACACCTTGTATCTTTAAAAATAAGCATATATTAATATCTCATAACCACAGGGTTATGAGTACCAAACAAATACCTGCATTATATTCAGAAGCTAAAAGAGAATGTTGTTATAAAAATATGCCTTAAATAGTTATGATAAAAATGTTTTAAAAAAATTATAGCATGAATGCAAGGAAAAGTTTTCCTTAAAATTCGTCTTATTTTAAAGATGAGAGATTGGACTATGATTTTGCTCATCTTGGAAAGAAGAATCTTTAAAAAGATAAGAAGAATAGCTTTTTCAGACTTTGTAAATATTTCACATTATTCAAAAATGCAACGGAAAATCAGAATAAGAATATGAACATATAATATAGACATACACACAAGAATTATGTATCTACTGGAAAATTTCTTAGACACAGGAGATGAAAATTTTGTTTTGCTATTCTAAAATAACTTTTATGTTAGTTTAGATGAACACATTTATTTTGGGGTTTCGGTATTTCTAGAAATACTAAAAATGAGGTACAGTCCTTCTTAGAACCAAGACATCCTGTAATACTTTGATCATTAGGCAGTGCAGGAATTTAAGAGTATGTATATAAAGAAAATAATCAGACTTCCATATGAAAATTATATTGATAAAAAAATGTGTATTTTTAAAAGTCAATAAAAAATTTAAATGGCAAACTTCAAATAACATGATCTCAGTTAATATTCATATTTATGACAAAATACATTGAGTCTCTCTCTGGGTCCTGCAGGTTCTCGGTTAAAACTCCAGGAACTCAGCAGTTGTTCCCAGGCAGCAGCACTCTGATGATTCATATTCAGGCACCAGGATCATTTCAGCAGCTAAACTGTGCCTGCCAATCTACCCCAGCAGCCCGACTGCGCTTTCCCTGCTCCAAAACAGAAATCGGCATTCAGGACCTGTGTATTAAAAGCCATGCACCTTTCCCTCCCCAAACTTCTGCTTTTTATTCTCCATGATCACATACAGTTAAAAAATGAAACATATCTCCAAAGCTCCATGGGAACCCTGATATAATTGGGATAGGAAATAAAAAATGATCAAAAGAGCACTAGCATGATAAATAAATATTTTCCTAATATTTGAATGTGATTAAGCAATCCCTTTGAAGGAGCAGACTTGGATACTCTGAGTATAGCAATATACTTTTGTCTTTTCTTTAAATGCAATTTTATTTTCTGTGATAGGCTATTGAGATTTCTGTCTTGTAGGAGAAGAAATGAAAACAAGGGGCACGTACCTTGGAACTGTCCCGGGAGAGCATGGCAGCTTCTGCCTGGCTAAAGATGTAAGCTTTGGCCGTGCCATGGGTAGTGGGGGCAGGGTGGTCATTTCAGACTACAAAAAAGCAAACAGAAAAGGTATTTAAAAGAAAAATCTTTCAAAGAATCTTTAAGACATCGTAAGAGATGCGCTGTCTGTCATCTGAACTGTATGTCTGTGTAGAGTTATAGCTGTTACTCAGGAATGATACTTGGTAAGTGGAATCTGCAGGTTGCTTCTCTCATTATTTTCTCCTACTGTCTGCCTTTTTGCCAATTTAGTACCTGTCTGCATCTCCACCACAAAGTTGGTTTAGGAGAAAATTTGATACACAAATTGAAGATTCAACCAGCAACTTTGGTAAGAGTATTGTTAACAGACATGATTGCAATTAAACAGTCAAGATCTTTTTTTTTAATTATGGAACAAAAGTGCTTGGCTTTCCTATCACAGTCAGCAATATAAAACTGCTCATACTTTGCTGTTTTCTCAGAACTTTATTACTCACAAACACAGACTTTGCCTAGAAACAATAGCTTCTAAGAACAATTTTCAATAAGGTGCCAGCTGTCCTGAGAGAGCACCCAGCCACAGCAGTGCAACAAGTCCCTTCAAAATATAGTGGGTTAAAAACAATTGCTTAATACAGTCATTTTATTCTCTCTCGTGTTTAATGCAGGTCAGGAATTAGGAGTGAGCACAACCGAGAAGGCTTTTCTCTGATCCACAACGTCTGCGGCTTCTGCTGGGAAGAGTCAGAGGTGGGGGATAACTCAGTGGTGGGGGTGTGTCCTGGTGGGTAGTAATGACTCTTGCCCGGGACCTCAGCCAGGCTGTCGGTCAGAGCACACATATGTGGTCTCTTCAGGTTTCCCCCCAGCATGACAGCCCAAGGCTCCTTCTGCTGCAAGAGGACTCCAAAGGCAGCTATCCCAAAGAAAAGCCAGATGGAAGCTTTATTCTGTTTTAGGACTGGCCTTGGTGGCTTACTTGCATCACTTCTGATGTGATAAAAGACCTGCGGACACTTAAGGTGAATGAGCCCGGACCCAACCTACTGATGAGCAGAGTGTCAAAGTCACATTATAAGCCTGGATACATCCTAAGCAGATAATCAAAAAGTATTGGCAAAGTCCCTTGAAGGATGAGAGAAAAAATATGGAACTATTAAACTTTATGAACAGGGAAACCACTGATACTGTATCAAAACATGAAGGACACCCAAATCAACAGGCCAAACACTTGATCTTGAAGCTTGCTGTTATGAAGTTTCTGTATGTGGCAGAGAAGCTTAGTTTACCTATAAGCATGCCTAAGAGTCATCTCCAGAGGACCTCTTTCGTTGCTCAGATGTGGCCTTACTCTCTCTAAGCCCAACTATGCAAGTGAAATCATTGTCCTCCCCACTACATGGGACATGACACCCAGGGGCAAAAGTCTCCCTGGCAGCACGGGTGATGACTCCGAGGGATGAGTCTGGCCCCGGCACCATGGGATCAACAAGCCATCCTGACCATAACAGGGGAAAGAAGTACAACAAATAAGGTATCAGTTGTTGAGAGAGTTCAAATAGAATTGAGAGGCTACTTTGGAGGTCACTCTTATGCAAGCTTCAGTTAGATGTTGCTACCTATCATAACTTGCCAAACCCCAACCAAGACCATTCCAGCCAATCCTAAACAATACTTAGGGCAATATATAAGATTCTACAAAGGTTCCATGCACTAGGGTAACCTCCAGATGGGTCCTTGGACAAAATAAGCCTCGAAACCTAGAGGGGTCAGCCTTTCCAGAACAGCAGCTAATTCCATCTCCCTACCCCATATTATTGACAGACTCTTCCAACATGAAAAAGTCAGAATAGGCATAGCCCAAATACCCATAAAGAGTGGGAGAAAGATCAAAGGTGATGGTGGAGTTATACAGAAAAGGCAGGGTTTAACAAAGGAGTATGATAGCTGAATCATTATATTGATATTTCTTCTAGTCTCCAGTCTTAGAGCAGCTAGGAGTAAAAACCTAAAATTGTGGAACTGTAACCCATACCAAACTCTAAAATCTGTTCTACAACTAATTGTTGCACTATGCTTTGAGATGTTTTACTTTTTTGTATATATGTTACTTTTCACAAAAAAAGAAAAAAAGGTCAATCGTGATGATAAAAAAAAAGATATTTATTTCTTCTAGCCTCCAATATTCTGGAGTAGCTAGAAGGAAAAATCTGAGATGATGGTATGGTAGCCCATGAAAAACTCTGGGATCTGTCCTGAAACTACGTGTTGAATAGTGTTTTGAAGACTATTGCTTTTATCTTTCTTTGCTTTGTATATATTATACAATAAAAAAAGTTATAAAAAGAAAAGAAACATTATAAGAAGAGAATGGGGGATAGGATATTTTGTAGTGGCCACCTTTGTCAAATACAACCTGCCACAGTGGAAGAAACTAACAGTGCAGTTATAAAGATGGGTCTGTAAAACCAAGCTATGTATGCCCTACTGCAAAGAGAAAGAAGTCAATGGACTTAGAAGTATTTTCACATATTGCTAGGACTCTCAGATGCAAAAGAACCTACATTTCTGTAGGTAAATAGAGAGGCATCAAAACTGGTAGGACTGCCTGGCCCCACCACCACTACTCCACCCTCTTTGACCTTTATCTTTAGGCCCACCAAACAACTAGAAAACTTGTTTCAAGTTTTCAATCCCCTCCCTCCAGCATTTAGCACTCGTCGTAGACCAGAAAATCATCAATCTTGGCCTGAAATGTATTCAACAGGCTACATTTAAGGCTACTACTACTAGGCTACTACTAGGTGGCAGGGACTATTCTAGGTGCTGGAGATTCCGCAGTGAACAAAGAGCCAAAAATCTCTGACCTAATGAGATTTACAGTCTAGTGCTAGATGCAGAGAAAATCAGAAAACACATAAAATAATTACAACCATGTACTTTCAGATGATAAGCTCTATGGTGAAAAATAAAGTAGGGAACTGGAAACTATCCCCATACTCACCAGTAGCAAAAAGAGAAGTACAAGCAAAAGGATATGAGGTCAGAGAGGTGAAGGGAAATTCTGTGGTGCCCTATGTACCCGTGTGTGGTACTGTAAAAACTTCTTATTCTGATTGAGGTAAGAATCAAAAGGATGATTTTGAGCATAGGAGTGACAAGATTTAATTTCTACCCTAAAAGGATCTACTCAGACTTCTCATGAGAAATAAGAATGTAGGGGGAAGAAGGAGTACAGCAGAGAGGTCAGCTCGTTGGCAACTCTGAAATCTGAATTAGGGGGTAGTGCTTTAGGCAGACAGATGTGTTCAGACTCAAGGTAGAGGCACCTGTAGAGTGTTGAGACATGTTTCCCTGGAGCTGCAGAGCTGAGTGAGGGAGAGAGAGAGAGAGCGAGAGAGAGAGAGAGAGAATAGACAAGGATTTGAGAAAAATCGTTTGAAATTCTGGGTAGAAAAAGGCAGTCTTGTGCTTCTGAAAAAGATTCTTATTCTGACCTAAAGTTAAGTTTTCACATTATCAAAAAAAATTCTAATGCAGATCAGCTTTTGTTTTAGGTAAAATAGAATCCTGATATTACCCAGATTATTAAGACATGGTATGATCAGTTAAACATAATATCCACTTACTTTATGTAATAATAGCTTAAAAGTAGATAGCCTAAACATCAAGTATTAGTCCTCTCCTCCAGAGCAAACATCAGGGTATTATTGCATTATACTTTATAACTTCATAACATAAATGACTTAACTCTTCAATTTTTAAAATAGAGATTTTTTTGCCTAGATGTTATATCACCTAGTTAGCTGGATAACCAGAGCTTCCTAATGGGCATAAAAATAATGCCAAACATGTGATAAGAAGTTACAACCAATGTGCGGTAGATCCTATGTGTAGGTTTTGAAGAGTCACTCAAAACTTACCCAACCCAACTCCTATGAACTGATACAAGAGAATGAACGTTCCAGAGTCTTACAATGGCAAATATATGCTGTCTCAGTCCTAAACGCTGCTCCCTCTACTTCTAGTGAATTTCTAAAGGAAGAAGGGAACACTGAGTGTGCTTGCTTCTGCTGGCACATTCCATCCTCCTAATTAATACTCCATTCTGAGAGCACCACAATGCCAAGCGAGGCCACATGCAATGATCATTGGGCCTGGTGATATCTGCAAAACTGTAGGGGCCTTTGAAGAGTTCACCAAGAAGCTTTAAAATAAGGAAAGAGTACTTGCAATTTCTCCAAATACTAAGAAGTCCCAGGTTCTTAGACAGAACAAAGGGGCCAGGCCCAAGAAGATTTGATTCAGCCTACATATCTCATCAAGGTGCATATGAGCTCCCTAAAAGCTGGCCTATCAGTAAACTATATGAAATTTATCCTTTTTGATGTTTACTTGGAGCAATTTTTGCTAGAAAATATAAGAATCTAATGTAATCAGATACAAATGCCATACATGGAGAGGAACATGTCTTCTTTGTCACACAGATCCACTGAGTTTTTTTTTTTCTTTTCAAATTCTCAGTCAATGTTTCCTACCATTAAAGTTTCAGCTGCCAGTTCCTTCATTTTGCTCTCCTCTGATCTGAGAACATTAGCAGCAGGAGCTACCTTTACTCTTAAATTTAGTTTAATGTAAGCATTGCAAGCCCTGCTGGCAAGCCTCAAGGCACAAACTCTGAGGGGTGAGGAGGGTAAAGGTGGTCAGAGCTGAATAATAAAATGGGAAAAAAGTTATTAACTGAATGTTGGGGAAAAATATCCCTCAACGAATCTGTGTTGGAAAGTTTAAGTTCACAGTTAGGGTGGAAATTGAGCGGGTTTTCTGCTGGCTCTAAACCCTATATGTTCCCTTTCCTGTGTCTAAAGGGAAGGGGTATTTTGTTTTGCACAATCAATACATGATCACATGAGAGTATTTTGCTTTAGCCAATAATGTGTGACCTGAATTTTATGACACAAATAACATTAGAAATGCTTCAAAGACTTAAAGTGATCATGCAACAAATTATTTTCTTATCTAAGCAACCCTCTATTTTATGTTTTAAATTTCACTCTTAGGGGGTACTTTCTTAAAGTAGCCATATGCTAGCATGCAGAGGCAGCCAAGGGGAAAATAAGTAGGAGGGTAAATGTAAGCATATTTAGAATCTTGTCATTTCAGGCTTAAAATTACACCTGTTCAGTGAAGAAAGCCTTTTGTTCTTTGTTAATATGAGCTTTATTATTATTCCTGGTATTGGCCAGACAGTGTTCCCAGCCCCTAGGTGAGTTTCAACCTAGACTTGACCATGAGCTATGGGAATAGTGCTTTAGGGTGACTGGCATGTGCCTGTAGCAGAAGTGGTACACATCACCCTTTACAGTTGCACTTCCTCAGGGTTCTTCTAGCTCAACTCCACAGTGGATGCACAAGAAGGGGTGACTGCAAGAAGGGGAATGGTTCAGGCTCAGGCTAGGGTGAGTAAAGGAGAAGGAGAATGAGCGGGATCTCTCTGGCTGGTACCAAAACAAGTTTTGCCCCAGGAGCTCAGGCTGAATCAGTCTGTCTGGAGGTTCCTGTGCCAGCAAGTAGGTGTTGCTACATGTGGCACCACGGGCGCTGAGAAAAAGATCAAAAGGCTGCCCGCAGCCATTGCACTGTTGGTAGTCAGAAGAGATTTGGTGGATTCTTTGATCTGCTGGTTGGCCTCTTGTATCACCGTTACAGTCTCTAAGTTTGGCCCCCACATGCAAAGACAAATGCGAATGTAGAAACACAGGATGAAAGGTAAGAGTACTGGGTCAGGCTGAATGCATCCCACAGTGTGAGTTTAAATATCTGGCCCCCAGGTAAAATTCTTCAAAGAGGACCCCTCCTGTCCACTATTCCCCAGAGGTCCACTCATCAGGAAACACAAAGGAAAGGGAGACCCAGCATTGTGAAGACAGGGGCTACTTGCATAGTAACTATGTCTGAAGCTGACCACTGTCTCTAGTGCTCAAGTCCTTTGGGGTAACTACCACTGATTTTTAAAGCTCAGATGTGAGAAAGCCAGCCAATAAATTACAGCAAACAAATTCATTATGTGTTATCAAGATAATAAATATGATTTTACCATCACCAGCACAAAATTATTTATATGAATTAGAACTTTTCATACTATCACCACATTATTTTACTACGAAAAATTAAAGAGATCTAAAGAATAAAATATCGAGCCGCCCGCCCTCCTCCTCCCCTCTCTTTCTCTGCCGGCCCGCCGCGCGGCGCCCACGCCCCGCAGCAGCCGAGCCGCCCGCCCTCCTTCTCCCCTCTCCTCCCCCTCCTGCTCCGGCTGCTCTCCAACCACCACGGTGCCCTCTTCCCCCGCCTTCACCGTGCTCCTCCGCCACCAGCCTCGACAGCTTTGCTGCCCTCACCTTTCCTCCTCCAGAACAGCTACTGGGGGAGTGGAGATAATACAGAGCAGCTCCTGGAACCACGAGGGAGATCAAAGGGACAGCGTACCCCATCCTGGAACGGCTGACTATCTGGGAGAACCAGCTCCGGTGAGATCACCAAGGGGCACGGGCTTTCCTGGGTGGGACGGCAAGCGACCGGAGTCCCTCCCTTCCACCTTCCTGGGCCAGCTGGTAGAATTGGACAGGCAGTCCCCTTAGGCCACGGCGGCTGGTGCCCCCACCACACGAGGCCCCCCGGAACAACTGAGATAGTTGGGTCGGAAATCCCCAGACTGCGGAGAACAGTGACCGGGGGATCCCTTCCAAACACGTGACTCCCCCGTGGGCTGGGAACAGTGTACTCTCCCGGGCTGCGACAGCTGGCGCCCTCCCGCCACGCTTGGTGCCCCGGGCCGACTGGCTAATTTGGCCGGACGCTCTCCTGTGCTGCGACAGCCGGCGACCCTCCCCGCATTTGGAACCCCGGGCCGGCTGGCATTCTTCCAAGACGCTTCGGTTGCCGAACCTCCCCTACGGCGAGAGTTTTCCAGAGTTGAGGGACCCACAGCAACTTTCGCTGGTGGAACCCACAGACAGGCGTGTGCCACGAGTGCCACCTACTGGGCAGGATAGGAAGAACAGAACCCAGAGATTGCGCAGAAAAATCTTTCAACCTGTGGGGTCGAACACCCGGGGAAATCTGACTAAATGCCCAGACGCCAGCAGAAGATAACAGATCACGCTCAGAAAATTGAACATATGGCCCAGTCAAACGAAGAAACCAATAGTTCAAATGAGATACAGGAGCTGAAACAACTAATGCTGAATATACGAACAGAAATGGAAAACCTCTTCAAAAATGAAATCGATAAATTGAGGGAGGACATGAAGAAGACATTGGCTGAACATAAAGAAGAAATAGAAAAACTGAAAAAACAAATCGCAGAACTTATGGAAGTGAAGGATAAAGTAGCAAACATAGAAAAAATAATGGATAGCTACAATGATAGATTTAAAGAGACAGAAGATAGAATTAGTGATTTGGAGGATGAAACATCTGAATTCCAAAAAGAAACAGAAACTATCCGGAAAAGAATGGAAAAATTTGAACAAGGTATCAGGGAACTCAAGGACAATGTGAACCGTACAAATATACGTGTAGTGGGTATCCCAGAAGGAGAAGAAAAGGGAAAAGGAGGAGAAAAACTAATGGAATAAATTATCACTGAAAATTTCCCAACTCTTATGAAAGACCTAAAATTACAGATCCAAGAAGTGCAGCGCACCCCAAAGAGATTAGACACAAATAGGCGTTCCCCAAGACACTTACTAGTTAGAATGTCAGAGGTCAAAGAGAAAGAGAGGATCTTGAAGGCAGCGAGAGAAAAACAATCCGTCACATACAAGGGCAACCCAATAAGACTATGTGTAGATTTCTCAGCAGAAACCATGGAAGCTAGAAGACAGTGGGATGATATATTTAAGTTACTAAAAGAGAAAAACTGCCAGCCAAGACTCCTATATCCAGCAAAATTGTCCTTCAAAAATGAGGGAGAAATTAAAACATTCTCAGACAAAAAGTCACTAAGAGAATTTGTGACCAAGCGACCAGCTCTGCAAGAAATACTAAAGGAAGCACTAGAGTAAGATACAAAAAGACAGAAGAGAGAGACATGGAGAAAAGTGTAGAAAGAAGGAAAGTCAGATATGATATATATAATACAAAAGGCAAAATGGTAGAGGAAAATATTATCCAAACAGTAATAACTCTAAATGTCAATGGACTGAACTCCCCAATTAAAAGACATAGACTGGCAGAATGGATTAAAAAACAGGATCCTTCTATATGCTGTCTACAGGAAACACATCTTAGACCCAAAGATAAATATAGGTTGAAAGTGAAAGGTTGGGAAAAGATATTTCATGCAAACAACAACCAGAAAAGAGCAGGAGTGGCTATACTAATATCCAACAAATTAGACTTCAAATGTAAAACAGTTAAAAGAGACAAAGAAGGACACTATATACTATTAAAAGGAACAATTAAGCAAGAAGACATAACAATCATAAATATTTACGCACCGAACCAGAATGCCCCAAAATACGTGAGGAATACACTGCAAACACTGAAGAGGGAAATAGACACATATACCATAATAGTTGGAGACTTCAATTCACCACTCTCATCAATGGACAGAACATCTACACAGAGGATCAATAAAGAAATAGAGAACCTGAATATTACTATAAATGAACTTGACTTAACAGACATTTATAGGACATTACATCCCACAACAGCAGGATACACCTTTTTTTCAAGTGCTCATGGATCATTCTCAAAGATAGACCATATGCTGGGTCACAAAGCAAGTCTTAACAAATTTAAAAATATTGAAATCATACACAACACTTTCTCGGATCATAAAGGAATGAAGTTGGAAATCAATAATAGGCAGAGGGCCAGAAAATTCATAAATACATGGAGGCTCAACAACACACTCTTAAACAACAAGTGGGTCAAAGAAGAAATTGCAAGAGAAATTAGTAAATACCTAGAGGCAAATGAAAATGAAGACACAACATATCAAAACTTATGGGACGCAGCAAAGGCAGTGCTAAGAGGGAAATTTATTGCCCTAAATGCCTTTATCAGAAAAGAAGAAAAGGCAAAAATGCAGGAATTAACTGTCCACTTGGAAGAACTGGAGAAAGAACAGCAAACTAATCCCAAAGCAAGCAAAAGGAAAGAAATAACAAAAATTAGAGCAGAAATAAATGAAATTGAAAACATGAAAACAATAGAGAAAATCAATAAGACCAGAAGTTGGTTCTATGAGAAAATCAACAAGATTGATGGGCCCTTAGCAAGATTGACAAAAAGAAGGAGAGAGAGGATGCAAATAAATAAGATTAGAAATGAAAGAGGAGACATAACTACTGACCTCACAGAAATAAAGGAGGTAATAACAGGATACTATGAACAACTTTACGCTAATAAATACAACAATTTAGAAGAAATGGACAGGTTCCTGGAAAGACATGAACAACCAACTTTGACTCAAGAAGAAATAGACGACCTCAACAAACCAATCACAAGTAAAGAGATTGAATTAGTTATTCAAACGCTCCCTAAAAAGAAAAGTCCAGGACCAGACGGCTTCACATGTGAATTCTATCAAACATTCCAGAAAGAATTAGTACCTACTCTCCTCAAACTCTTCAACATAATCGAAGTGGAGGGAAAACTACCTAATTCATTCTATGAAGCCAACATCACCCTCATACCAAAACCAGGCAAAGATATTACAAAAAAAGAAAACTAAAGACCAATCTCTCTAATGAATACAGATGCAAAAATCCTCAATAAAATTATAGCAAATCGTATCCAACAACACATTAAAAGAATTATACATCATGACCAAGTAGGATTCATCCCAGGTATGCAAGGATGGTTCAACATAAGAAAATCAATTAATGTAATACACCATATCAACAAATCAAAGCAGAAAAATCACATGATCATCTCAATTGATGCAGAGAAGGCATTTGACAAGATTCAACATCCTTTCCTGTTGAAAACACTTCAAAAGATAGGAATACAAGGGAACTTCCTTAAAATGATAGAGGGAATATATGAAAAACCCACAGCTAATATCATCCTCAATGGGGAAAAATTGAAAACTTTCCCCCTAAGATCAGGAACAAGACAAGGATGTCCACTATCACCACTATTATTCAACATTGTCTTGGAAGTTCTAGCCAGAGCAATTAGGCAAGAAAAAGAAATACAAGGCATCAAAATTGGAAAGGAAGAAGTAAAACTATCACTGTTTGCAGACGATATGATACTATATGTAGAAAACCCAGAAAAATCCACATCAAAATTACTAGAGCTAATAAATGAGTACAGCAAAGTAGCAGGTTACAAGATCAACATTCAAAAATCTGTAGCTTTTCTATACACTAGTAATGAACAAGCTGAGGCAGAAATCAAGAAACGAATCCCATTTACAATCGCAACTAAAAGAATAAAATACCTAGGAATAAATTTAACCAAAGAGACAAAAAACCTATATAAAGAAAACTACAAAAAACTGTTAAAAGAAATCACAGAAGACCTAAATAGATGGAAGGGCATACCGTGTTCATGGATTGGAAGACTAAATATAGTTAAGATGTCAATCCTACCTAAATTGATTTACAGATTCAATGCAATACCAATCAAAATCCCAACAACTTATTTTTCAGAAATAGAAAAACCAATAAGCAAATTTATCTGGAAGGGCAGGGTGCCCCGAATTGCTAAAAACATCTTGAGGAAAAAAAACGAAGCTGGAGGTCTCGCGCTGCCTGACTTTAAGGCATATTATGAAGCCACAGTGGTCAAAACAGCATGGTATTGGCATAAAGATAGATATATCGACCAATGGAATCGAATAGAGTGCTCAGATATAGACCCTCTCATCTATGGACATTTGATCTTTGATAAGGCAGTCAAGCCAACTCACCTGGGACAGAGCAGTCTCTTCAATAAATGGTGCCTAGAGAACTGGATATCCATATGCAAAAGAATGAAAGAAGAACCATCTCTCACACCCTATACAAAAGTTAACTCAAAATGGATCAAAGATCTAAACATTAGGTCTAAGACCATGAAACAGATAGAGGAAAATGTTGGGAGATATCTTATGGATCTTACAACTGGAGGTGGTTTTATGGACCTTAAACCTAAAGCAAGAACACTGAAGAAGGAAATAAATAAATGGGAGCTCCTCAAAATTAAACACTTTTGTGCATCAGAGAACTTCATCAAGAAAGTAGAAAGACAGCCTACACAATGGGAGACAATATTTGGAAACGACATATCAGATAAAGGTCTAGTATCCAGAATTTATAATGAGATTATTCAACTCAACAACAAAAAGACAGCCAACCCAATTACAAAATGGGAAAAAGACTTAAACAGACACCTATCAGAAGAAGAAATACGGATGGCCAAGAGGCACATGAAGAGATGCTCAATGTCCCTGGCCATTAGAGAAATGCAAATCAAAACCACAATGAGATATCATCTCACACCCACCAGAATGGCCATTATCAACAAAACAGAAAATGACAAGTGCTGGAGAGGATGCGGAGAAAGAGGCACACTTATCCACTGTTGGTGGGAATGTCAAAGGGTGCAACCACTGTGGAAGGCAGTTTGGCGGTTCCTCAAAAAGCTGAATATAGAATTGCCATACGACCCAGCAATACCATTGCTAGGTATCTACTCAAAGGACTTAAGGGCAAAGACACAAACGGACATTTGCACACCAATGTTTATAGCAGCGTTATTTACAATTGCAAAGAGATGGAAACAGCCAAAATCTCCATCAACAGAAGAGTGGCTAAACAAACTGTGGTATATACATACGATGGAATATTATGCAGCTTTAAGACAAGATAAACTTATGAACCATGTAATAACATGGATGGACCTAGAGAATATTATGCTGAGTGAATCCAGCCAAAAACTAAAGGACAAATACTGTATGGTCCCACTGATGTGAACGGACATTCGAGAATAAACTTGAAATATGTCATTGGTAACAGAGTTCAGCAGGAGTTAGAAACAGGGTAAGACAATGGGTAATTGAAGCTGAAGGGATACAGACTGTGCAACAGGACTAGATACAAAAACTCAAAAATGGACAGCACAATAATACCTAATTGTAAAGTAATCATGTTAAAATACTGAATGAAGCTCATCTGAGCTATAGGGTTTTTTTGTTTTTGTTTGCTTGTTGGTTTGTTTGTTGTTGTTGTTTTTTACTATTACTACTACTTTTATTTCTTTTCTTTATATTAACATTTTATATCTTTTTCTGTTGTGTTGCTAGTTCCTCTAAACCGATGCAAATGTACTAAGAAACAATGATCATGCATCTATGTGATGATGTTAAGAATTACTGAGTGCATATGTAGAATGGTATGATTTCTAAATGTTGTGTTAATTTCTTTTTTTTTTTCTTTCCGTTAATAAAAAAAAAAAATTGTTTAGTAACTTGAAACTTTATTTCAAAATTAAATATTTATTTCTCTAGTCAGAATGCCTGCATTTTAGCTTGACTAATAAGTATTTTGAAAGATGTATTCAAACTTTGGTTATGTGTGTCACCTTGCAAATATTTAGAATAAACTTGTAATTTGAAAAAAAAAAAAAAAAAAGAATAAAATATCTTTAATTATGCTCCTGGATAGAGAAAAAGAAATTACATAAGGAAGTTTAAAGAGATGCAAAGAATCTTTATCCTTTCTATCATTATAATTTTGGGTTCTTCTAGTAGTCTGCAGTGGAATGTTACATAGGTTATCAAATAAAATAAATAGAAATCACACACATCCTACCAAATGGCATTTATCTATGGTTAAAAAAAAAAACAGGAAAAAGGTTTGAAGACAGGCCGCATTTCCCTTGACTAATATTTGGAGATTACCACCGAGAGACTCTCCAGGCTTACAGACCTGGAAATGAGGAAAGCAAGGATTAACACCAGAAGAGAGAAGAAAACATTTAAAAAGTAGTCAATAAAATAACTCCACCACCTTGCCCCCCACACATAGAATAAGTTTCATTCATACAACAAATACTAAGTACCTACTATGCGTTTAGTGAAGAAAAAAAATCCTAAAGTGTAGAGTCTATGAGAATAACTAATCATTAATTCAATGAAATGCCAATGCACCTGAAACATGTATATATATATATATATATATTACAATGCAAATATATTTAAGTACAACTATTTATTTGACCTCGCAGACTTAAGAGATCCAGTCAGCTGTCTTTATTTTTACCCAAAGACCACTCAGCTCCATTTCTGCTCCTACCTAGTTCTAAAAGGGAAGAAATGTATTTATTGCTATGCCTGTTTATTTTTCTCCTGCCGCGGGAGGGTCAAGAGAATCTGGGGAGCGAGAAGGGCACTTTTCCCTACTCCTATTAGTTTCTTGGGATACATGATGAGGGGCTCGGCTCACCAAGCCTAAGAACAGAGGTCTGTGGCTGATGGAGAAAGGACAGTCCAAGGCCAGGGAAGGGTCAGTACCTGGCAGAACATCCCGCCCCTCTTAGGAGATATGAAAATACTGCCCCAGAAGGGCTCCCGCCATCACGAACCTCGATGGACTGGTTCTGCAGAACTCTGGTTTTCTGTTTGGCCGAGGCGTACCCCAATGGTGGCAGGTGGCGGGCGCCGAGCTGTCCCCTCCGCCCGCCGTGGTTACAGACCCGGCCTGCGGGCGCTGAAAGAAGGGACGCCAGCCGCGTCTCCAGGGAAACACAGGGGCGAGGCGGGGCTGGGCGGGGGCGGGGTTAGGTTAAACGCAGACTCTTCCGCCGTGGGGCGGGGCATGGCTTGGGGGCGTGGCCTACTGGGGAGGGGTGGGGCCTCCAGACGCGGAGGGCTTTTCAAGCTTAGCTGCTTTGAAGACAGACCGCTTTCAGAAAAGTTCACTGCACCGAAGGACCTCTACTTTGTCGCCCCGAATCAGCTCCTTCATGGCCCTGCTTACTCGATATTTTGCAACACTTCTCTGGTGTCTACAAGGAGTGATGGAAAATCGTTTAGCTTGTCATTCATGACCCCCATGACCTGCTGCAATTTTATCCAGCCACATAAGTGAGTCACTTCTCTTCCGCAGATTCTATTACAGTCAGAACTGTCTTTCCTCTGACTCACTCCAATAACTTTCCCAATCTTGTTTCCAGAAAGATAAGTTCGAATTGTGCTCAACTAAAAACTCAAGCGCTCTTTCAAAGAATATCTCCCTGCATCCTGTACTCATTTGTTGGGATTTTTACCTAAAACCCAAGATTTTGTGTTTATACTACTTACTGTCATCCTGTTCATCTCAGCCCATCACTTCAGCCTGTCTGTCACATGTATGTGAAGGAAGGCGAGGCTTCTTGCGCATTCTCTTATACATATGGATACAAGAGATGAAGCTTGTTCCTTATTACTTCTCAAACATGAACGCTAGAAAAGTGAGGCTTTTATTTATCACCTACTGTCACGCAGTGTAGGAGAGTGAGCTGGCAATACTCCACGCACAAGCCATTCTTTTAGCCATAAATCAATTCTATTCGGAGCACAAGCCTAACACAATAATCACACTTCTATTCCACCGTCTTATTTGCTGCAGCAAATTCTAAATTATTTCCACCTAGTAAGTTTTCATTATACACTCAACTGATTACTGTGACTAACTGTAACTGGGCTCCCCTATTTTCCTCACTACTAGGGCTAATCATCATGGGCTCATTTCCTAGTTTTCAGCCTTACGCAATACAATTCTGTGACCTTTGTGAATTCTGTTCCCATCCTTGCTTCTGCTCCTGCCTTAGGGGTCTCTGAATTCCATGCACGTTCTTTTTGCCCATGAGCTTTCTTAGTCACACTTTCTTAGCTTGGCTTTTTGGGTGTCTCCTTCCTGCCTCTTTGGACTTAGTCTTCTTGTTTGTCCGTTTTTCATGGGCAGTTATTTGAGTAATTCTCTTTCTCCTTCTGCCCAGGATAAGACTGCTTAGAGCTTGGGAATTCAATCAGAGAGCTTTGTCTGAATGTGACAGCAAACCTAACTCAAATTGGCTTAAGCAAAAAAGGAAACGGACTGGTTCCTACAACTGAAGAATGTCAGCTTCGGTTGCAATTTTATTTAGAGATTCAAGCCCTTCTGAAAACTTTGAGGAATCCAGGACACCACCACCCTCTACTACCCAGAATTAATCTCTCCCTCTCTCTCTGGAGCTACCTTTATTATCAGTATCACTTTGCAGGGTTGGATTCTCTGAGATGATCTATCTTTCCTTAAAGGCTGTGAGCCCATTAAAGGCAGAGGTGGTGTTTATTCATCTCCGAATTTCCTGAACTACTACAAGGATTGGTATATAACATGTGCTCATTTTCCCCCCACTTTATTGAATGAATGACGAGAGAGATAGAAGTTCCTTGGAACAACTTTTCCTTGTATAATTTTTTTCATTGCTTCCTCATCCTTCCCCATTTAGAAGGGAGGGAGGTGTGGTGCTATGCATACTTTGAATGCTATTACTGGCCTAAGAAGATCCAGAGATTTTCTAATCTTTCTCTTTCTGATCTTTGCTGCAGAGAAAAGGTTTTTAGGTTCTGACAGGTCCCAAAAAATCTTCTATCAGAAACTGATAAATCCTAACTATTCCCTGCGGTTGTTCTCAAAGGGGTTTTGATGTCCCAATCATCACTCCAAGATGAAAACTGTTCTGAAGCATTCTTGGTTTATTGGTCAGCTTTACTGAACACATATATCTGAAGAAAGATATATGAGGTAAATTTCCAAGATCTTTCATGCCTAGTAAACTGTCTTTATTTTGATGTTGCACATGGGAAGTTTGGCAGGGTCAGACATTCAAGCTTGAAAATCATTTTTCTCATAAGTTAGAAGATACTATTTCTGGTTTTTTTTCCTGCTGTCCAGTGTTCATACTGAGAAGTCTGGTATCAATATTATTTTTGCTCCTTGTAAGTGAGCTTGTGATAAGATCTGTGCTTGCAGTGACAACCCCGAATCTCTGTGGCAGAAAGCAATAAAGTTTATTTCTTGATTACAATGTGTAACCATCACAGATCAGCCTTAGGTTTCGGTCTGTCCCATCCTTGCAGCAGAATCGAGCTGTAGAGCCTCTACCATCAAGCTCATTGCTGGTCTTGGCAGAGAAAAGGTAAGGAGAGTAGATGGCACATTAGCTCTTAAAGACTTCAAAGACTTCATCCAGAATGTAAAATTACTGAATGTATCCCTTTTATTCCATATCTTTTCTTTCATTCTCAGTCTCTGTGCCTTTTGTTCTAAAATCTATAATATTTTGCCAATATTATTTTCCAGTATTTTTGGATGTTTGTGGGAGGTAGAAGGAATCTTTGTTTTTTTATCTTTGTGAGTTCTTACTTGTTTTTTGATTGCTCCTTTCTAGTTGCATCCTGTTTTTTAAAATGAATTTATTACTTTTTCAATGCTCTCTGACTCTATTAACTAGGTTTTTTTCTTCTAAATTTTCTTTTTCCTATAGGACAAATTTGTCTTTTTGTTAATATTAAAACCTCTCTTTTATATAATTGATGCTCTTTCATTGCTATATGAATTAGCATTAGGTTTAACTTCTAGGAATAGAAGAAAAATGCAGAATTGGAATGGTACTCCATGGTGGCAGCTTCTCAGCTTCTTCTGTTTTGGATTTCATCCCCAAGATCATCTCCTTGCCCACACTGGCTGCTTTCCTTCCACCTGTTCCATTCTATTTTGTGTCTTGAAGCAGTTAAAAAAATCTCCTCCATTGGTATCTCTTACCCGATTCTTACCACTGTCATTAGTCTGTTTATTTGGTTTTGGTACTTATCAACTTTTATTTCAGTGGGATCTTGGGAGGGAAGGGACATAACCGTGTGTGCTCCGCCTGTCAGCTTCTGAATCATTCTCAGGGAAAGAACATTATAAGAAGACAGAAGAAAAATTAAGGGGCAGAAAAGAGGGGAAGAGAAAATACAGAATGAAAAAATAAAAATTTTCTGAAAAGTGTCAGAAAGAGGCATTGACTACCTCTTAATACTCAAGTGATAAACTATTTATCATAAATTTATAACAGATAAGTTAGTTAATATTATTTTCTAAAACTTTGGATCAAATTAATTTATTTGTGTATGTACTGGTTGCCATGCATCCATTTCTCTTCCTAAAATTACAGCTTGAGGAAATATCCACTTCCCATCAGACTTAGTCAAGCCCAGTGGGACTGTATCAGGTATCCTACACTCCTCTAGCTGAGAGACAAGGATGCTATTTTAGCTAGGCCAGTTTCAGGCTTCCACCTGGAAATAAGAATTTTGGTCAGCATAGGAAAGCCTATCAGTGGCCTCCTGTCAAGATCATTTCTGCCAAGAAACCACTGTGGTGTCTGCTTCCTTAACCTCAGACTCTGCACTGATTCCCGCTGGTTCCCAAGCTTGGTTTTTCCCTGTCCATTTCCTTTTGCCTAAATTAGCTGCAATAAAATTCTGTTTCTTGGGATTAAATTCTAACTGGTATAGATGTTGGTACTAGAAGCTAGTTTGTAGGAAGTTGATCTTCAGGGAATGATAAAATTCTCAGGATTGATTATCATTCAGAAGTTCTCAGAAGGGGTGTATCAAACCCTAGACTCAGTGTTTTGGAAATTTCTGGGAGTAATTTAAAAAGGCAGCTGGCATATTATGGTCTGGGGCCAAGGATGCTAGATTTCTTAAAATCTGGGAGTTCAGTACCTCCCAGGGAAGAATTTTCCTATACCTGTCATGACTTTTGAATGTTCAACCAAGCATTCACGAAGTGAAAAACATGTGTGTAATTATCCAAGCATAGAAACGCCTAATTTTTTTTCAATCTACTCAATTTATTTTAACCTTTGTTCCCTCAATTATGTGTTTATGTTTTATCCATATTTATTTTTACTCATCTGTCCATACCATAGATAAAAGGCACACCAGACATAGGGTTTTCACACTCACACAGTCACATTGCAAAACCTACATCAATATACAATCATCTTCAAGAACAAGGCAACACAGCTCTACAGCCTCAGGTACTTCCCTCCAGCCTCTTTAATACACCATACACCAAAAAGGGGGATCTCTATATAATGCATCAGAATAACCTCCAGAATAACCTCTTGACTCTGAAATCTCTCAGCCACTGACTATTTTGTCTTATTTCTTTCTTCCCCCTTTTGGTCAAGAACATTTTCTCAATCCTTGATGCCAAATCCCAGCTCATCCCAGGATTTCTGTCCCACAGTGCCAGGGAGATTTTACATCCCTGGGAGTCATGTCCCATATAGTGGGGGAGAGCAGTGAGTTCGCTTGCTCTGTCGGCTGGGAGAGGAAACACCTAAACTTTGGATGTGAACGCATATGTGCGTGCGTGAGGGTAATGGAGCTCTAGTTCTTATTCATGTAAAGTACTCTTCTAGGTGTTCTAGAAACAGCGAGTAATTATCAACTGAGATTACCTATGATCAATCGTCCACTGAGGGTAAGACTCAACAGACCCTGGCAACCACCACCAAAGATCGTCATGAAATAATGAAGAATTCGTTATTGAAGAACTGTTTCTATGACACTGGATAATTTGAACTAGAGAATGACCAACTTAAATTCTGTTCTCAAAACACAGACTAGGGTGGGCCACGGTGGCTCAGTAGGCAAGAATGCTCACCTGCCATGCCAGAGGACCTGGGTTCAATTCCCGGTGCCTGCCCATGTAAAAAAAAAAAAAAAAAAAAAACATAGACTAAAACAAAGGGACTTTACCACACCACCATTAAAGAATCAAGTGGCTGAACCAGTGCAACAGCTGCCTGTAGTCTGGGCAGATTCCTTATGTGAATGTTAGGACAAAACTGAAAAGAGTGTAGTGTGGCGTCAACAATAGAAATGGGGTTACCTGGGCATATTCAATTGCCTAAAACCTACGTCTTTTGTAAGTATCTTTCACTAAGTTATCTTTGCTCAGAAAATCCCCCTACTTTGTCTGATGTAGCTGTTCTTTTCCGGCTTGAATACACTATTCCATCTTTGCCTCAGGTTGGACCTTGGAATAAAAATACAGCAATATCCTTCTTATCCAACTTCTTATAATATCCAAATCTGTAATTAGAAATAGATTCCATTGTGTCTCGGGAAACAATGAAACTCAAATCCTGGGACAGCTCAATACACACACACATGCACAAGGGAGTTCCTAGTTTACATCAGCAAAATATCTAGGGACATTTTTTCTCTGAATGGATTTTGAGGAAAAAGGTGGAACACATTTTTAGATAAGGGTTGATCTGCTAAGACGGTTGTATTTATCAGAGACTCTAGATTCAATGTGCCATTTTGGGTGATTAGGTGTATTTTGTTTGTTTCCTGGTAGTTAGTACAAAGCCAGCTCACCGTAAAGTAAGTTAACTTGTAAAAAAAAAAAAAAAAGTTTTAATTTAAAGGAAATCATCCAAAGACTTTCAAAGATAGAAATGCTAGGTTACATTTATCATGCATGTTTCACCTCCTAATTATGTCCCCTAAGAAAGTATTGAAAATTCTCCCTTAACTAAGGATTGGAGACCTAACTTGATGAGGAAAATTCCAGAATGTTTTATAAATTCTTTAGTGACTTGCTTCTCCAAGTCATGAAAGCTGGTAGGAAATGTTATAATTGAAATGGCCTCCATATCTTCAACAGGGATTCTCAGGGTAAGAGAAGCCAGATTATTAAATCTCAATGGGTGAGTAGGTGTTATTACTATGGCACATAGCCATGTCACTATGTTAATTAGAATGGGCTGACCTACAGAGATATCTGGCTGTAATTAATTGATCATGAAATTGCTAGGGATCAAACTATAGGGTAAACCACTTACATAACACTTGATTTTATGAGAAAAGAAGAAAACCCCTAAATCTAATCAACAGAGTTCTGGCTTGAGTTTGCATTATAGAAAGTAGAGAGTACTGATCTCTCACCATATTCCAAGATAAGAGTTAAATACCCAGACCCATAGACCTTAGAATGAAAACTATGTACCCTGGGACTTGTTCCTTGGGGAAACAGAAGCAACATGAGATATCTGTAAATATTATGAGATTTTCTTAAAAATTGTCTCACACAACTGTGGGGACACACAAATCCAGGTGGAATGGTGGAGGTTGAATCAGGAGAACGATTAGAAGTGTATTGCAATCCAATCACCTCAAGGCATTCCATTTTAGTTTCATTTGGTGAAACAGAATTAATCTCCTCAGACATAGGAGGGAAGGCTGTTTGCTCAGGGGAGGTGGTTACAGGTTTATCAGACACAGCAGTGTTAATCTCTTCAGATGGCAATTGGATGGCAGACTCCTCAGGGCAGATTGGAAGTTGGGTGGTTGGTTCCTTGAGACAGATAATTAAGCTCTAGAGTTTCAGTGTCCTCATCCCCACTATTATCATTCATATGCCCCCATTTCAGTTTTCAGGATGCCATTCTTTTCCAATCAATGCCCTCATTTCACTTTAATGGCAGACATCCTACAAGGTTGGAAATTTAGTTTACACTGTAATTCAGCCACTCACACAATAAGACTCTGGGTCTGGTTTTAAAAAAAATCTTAATCTGTGGCTACATGAAATAATATTTTCTTTCGGGGCACGCATAGAAACTTTCACATTGTTTATGCAGCACTTAAGTTGCAAATTCGAAGTCTTCAGTTCATCACTTTCTTTTATAACTGTATCCAGCGTATTTAAGAACATCCAGCCAACATCGTTATACTTTTAACTCCACAAAACTCTGTTAAGGTATCAAAAACATCCTCACCCAGAGCCTTGCCTCTTATAAGCATTTAAGTAGCCATATTCAGTGGTAATAATGTTGCTTATCTCTATTGTCAACTATAGCCATGGATTATCAGTGCCATCCTGATTGTTAGAAATGGAGTCATTAATGCCTTTGAATCTAACCAGGTTAAAGAACCAAATCCAAAACCCCAAAACCAATTCATAAATCTCATCCTTAAGATTCTTTCTTTGGAACCACTCCCATTACCAAAGCTGAATTAGTCAGGATTCTCTAGGGAAATAGAACAGAGAGGAGATATCTGTAAATATTATGATATTTTTCTAAAATCTGTCTCATGCAACTGTGGGGATGCACAAATCCAAGTTCCATAGGGCAGGTTGCAAGTGGGGAACTCCGGTGAAGCTTTTTGATGAATTCCCCTGGAGAAGCTGGCTGGCAGAAGTAGGGATGGAAATTCTCTCCTTTGACTGCTGAAATCATTGCTTCTCCTTTTAAAGACTTCTACTGATTGGATGAGATGTTCTCATTGCTGAAGGCAATCTCATTACTTGATTGTAGTGATCAGCCATAGATGCAATCAATTATGATGATTTAAGGCCACAAAATTCTTCACAGTATCAATCAGGTCAGTGCTTTCTTGACCAAACAACCTTAAACCACCATCTGGGCCAAGTTGAGACAAGAATTGAACTGTTACAGGTTGAGATATAATACTACATAGATATAACTGTAATTGTTTCTTCTGTTCTTTCTCAAAGGTAACTGTTCATTTATACAGGTAATTGCACTGGGGAAAGGAGTACACCCAAATCTTTTGGGTTGATAAACACTAGATATTAGCCCCAAGCTAATGTTAATTTCTAGGGACCCAGACACCATTACTAATAGATCTCAGGTTAGTTATATATATATATTCCAAAATAGACCCTGTGAAACCCTAAACCCATCCAAAGATTATTTCCTTGAATGTACAGATAGATGGGGAAAAAGGCAGAATTCTTTAAGGACCACCTGACCTATGAAATAAAGGCTATTATAGTAGGAAAGGGTCAAGTGGAAACACTTTTTTATTTTTTAGGTTTATTTTTAAAATATTGTTATTTAGAAATCTTCACACACATACATCTCCTACATGGTATACAATCAATGGCTCACAATATCATCACGTAGTGTGTGATCATCACCATGATCATTTTTTAGAACATTTGCATCACTCTAGAAAAAGAAAAAGAAAAAACTCATACATACCATACCTCTTACCCCTCCCTTTCATTGACACTCATTGGGTATTTCCATCTACCCAATTTATTTTAACCTTTGTTCCCCCTATTATTTATTTATTTTTTATCCGTACTTTTTGCTCTCATCTGTCCATACCCTGGATAAAAGGAGCATCAGGCACAAGGTTTTCACAATCACACAATCACATTGTAAATGTTGTATCTTTATATAGTCATCCTCAAGAATCAAGGCTACAGGAACACAGCTCAACAGTTTCCAGTACTTCCCTCTAGTCACTCCAAAACACCATAAATTAAAAATGGATGTCTATATAATGCATAAGAATAACCTCCAGAATAACCTCTTGACTCTGAAGTCTCTCAGCCACTGAAACTTTATTTTGTCTAATTTTCTCTTCCCCTTTTTCATCAAGATTTTCTCAATCCCTTGATGCCAGCTCCCAACTCATCCTAGGATTTCTGTCCCCCATTGCCAGGGAGATTTACATCCCTGGGAATCATGTACTACCTACGGAGGGCAGTGAGTTCACCTGCCAACTTGGCTTAGAGAGATAGGCCACACCTGAGCAACAAAAGAGGTTCTCTGAGAGTGACCCTTAGGCCTAATTTTAAGTGGGCTTAGCCTATCCTTTGTAGGAATAAGTTTCATAGGAGCAAACTCCAAAATCGAGGGCTTGGCTTATTGATTTGATTGCCCCCACTGCTTGTGAGAATACCAGACATTCTCCAAATGGGGAAGTTGAATATTTTCTCCTTTCTCCCCATTCCCCCAATGGGACTTTACAAATACTTCTTCATTCACTGCTCAGATTACTCTGGGATATATTGGGGCATTACGCTAACCTAGACAGACCAACAAGATCCTATTCAAGATTCCATGTGCTTATGGGGTTCAACTAAACTGACCATACAAATTAAATTAAGAAATGCACAATCCAAAATAAAAATTTTGCACCAAATAAACATCTCTCTTTAGTCTCTCATTTTGAAATATGGATGATATCATCCTTTACCCAGTCTTCTGATATACCTTAGTCCTATCCAGATCAACTTCATTTATGTCTCTACTTGAGGCCTAATCACTTTTTCAACTTTTTAAACAGTTCCTATATGGAATACTGCTGACTTTCATAGCTTCAAAGCTCTAACTCTGAGTCTCAGGTGTCACATAAATACCCAAAATTTCTGGAGATGACCAGGTTATATACAAACAGCTCAGTATCTCAGAATTTAGAATGAACAATTACATCTCCTGAATATATGTGACTGCTTTAAGAGCTTAGAATCTAGGACCCTTTACAGTAAGCCCTAACCTGATAACCCATGTTCTCAACTTTAGTTCACCAAGTTTTTATATTATAGTTAGTCCATATGATTGAGGCATGATAATATTTGTCTCTTTGTTCCTGACATTTGATTCAACATACAGTCCTTAAGTTTCATTTACCTCCTAGGATGCCTCAGAACTTCATTCTTCTTGCAGCCACTCAGTATTTCATTGTATGTATACACTATAGTTCTCCCTTCCATTCCTCAGTCGTTGTACCTTTAGGCCACCTTCATCCATGATGGATCGGGAACACTGCCGCCATAAACACCAGTGTATCATAAACCCTTAGGTCCTCCAGGTATATACTGAGCAATGGGGTTTCAGGATCATATGGCAAACCTACTTCTAGCTTCCTGTGGAACCACCACATTGCTCTCCAAGGTACTGCGCCTCTCACTTTCCCTAGGGACAGTGAATAGGTACATGTCTTCCTCCGCATTCTTTCTAGCACTTGTTTCTCACTGTTCATTTTTAAACAGTTTTATTCACACATCATGCAATCCAACCTAGGTGTATAGTCATGCCTTTGCCACCATAGTCTCTCTGAAGACATTTCCTTCTCTTCCACGAAGAATCCATACTTCCTTCCCCATGTCCCCCACCTGCTGACATTTAGTTTTGGCATAATGCCTTTGATACATTCAGAGGAAGCATATTACAATGTTACTGCTGACTATAGACCCTGGCTTGCGTTGACTATACTTTTTCCCATATACATCTATTTTCAACACTCTGCAACATTGGCGTTCATTTGCTCTTCCTCATGTAAAAAATGTTTTTTTTAAATTTAAAAATTTAATCACTATCATTGTCCACTCCAGGCATTCCTAAATTATGCCATCTCAGTCTTTATCCTCTATCTTTTCTTCTGGTTTCACATGTGCCACCAGCCCTTCTCCCTCTATCATACTCACATTTAGCTTCATTCAGTTTACTTATATTATTATGCTACAATCAGGTAATATTGTGCTAGCCATCTCTGAATTTTTACAATCACTCCTGCTGCACAATCTGTATTCCTTCAACACCAATTATGCAATCTCTACCCCAATTTCTATCTCCTGATGACCTGGGTTCTTCACTTCAATTCCCAAGTTTATTTGGGAATTAATGTTAGTTCACATTAGTGGGACCATATAGTATTTGTCCTTTCGTTTCTGGCTAATTTCACTCAGCATAATGTCCTGAAGGTCCATCCATATTGTTTCATGCTTCATGACTTAATTCTGTCTTATAGCTACATAATATTCCATCATATACATATACCACAGCTTGTTTAGCCACTCATCTGTTAATGGACATTTGGGCTATTTCCATCTCTTGGCAATTGTAAGTAATGCTGATATAAACATTGGTGTGCAAATGCCCAAGTGAAAGCTCTTGAGGCTCTCCCTTCATGCAGCAACTACACTGGGTCAGATATTTGTAAAGATCGATCCACAAGTCTCCAACAAGGTTTAATTAGAATAATTTCTTATATTTCTTACTAACAAAGGATACACAGAAGCAAGTTAGGTTGGCCTTGAACACCTGGTATAGTTTCTATGGTCATCTCTCAGTTACACAGAATGCACTTCATCTCTAAACACAAGATTACCAAAGGTTCTTTTAAGTTCCATTGGTCACATAATCCAAAGCAGGCTATGCAACTAGGTAAAACAGGTGCAGATGATCAATCTATATGTATTTTAACAAACAATGTACAAAGCTGTTACAGAGTGCATTCAGAAGAGTTTAAGACTTTCAGAAGCACATGATATATAAATAGCTACCACATTTCATTTCTGTCTTGGCCAAGGGTGAGTAACATCACTCCATGCATCCTTGGAAGGTAAACATCTGGAACAGCTGAAAATTGTCCCTATACTTCTTACAAAATAGTAAATCAGGAGTATTACTGGATTTCTGGGAGAATTTCAGACTTAAAAAATTCAGAAGCTATAATTCTTAAATATCCTCACTTAATTCTCTGGGGTTAGCTGGGCAAAGAAAACATATGTCTTGAAGAATAAGATGTTAATAATATGGTAACTTTAATTATGCTGCTATTCCTTATACAGCCTCATGCTGGGGCAACCTGGTATGCAGCACATGCTATTCCCCACCCCTCTACATTTTGATAAATAAGAAATATAGCAGCAATTTGCTTTTTCCTAGCAGGGATAGCAATGTACTTTTATGTTCCATCTCAGTAATATGTCAACTCTTTGGTTCTTTACTAAAATTTACTAAAATTACTAAAATTTAGTCCATAGGGACCTTAATTGTCTCACCATCTCACAGAACATCATGCTGGATCAGTGCACTGATAAATATTCTAATAGAACCTGGGGAACAAGAAAAAGCAGGAACCTATCCTTTGCTAAAATAAATACACACCAAAAGGAAATATATACATCTTATAAAAATTCAGGAGCCTTCCACCTCACTGAAGTTTTGGGGAGTTAGATGGATGGGATTCTCCAAGATGAAGGACATGTTCCCTTGTGTTCCGTCTGACAAGTCCTTGCATTGATGCCCATAGGTAGAGGAGGGGAAGAAACTCAAACGTGCTTAAACAAATTCATTTACAATGAATGATAAGTGGTTCAGTGGAGGAGGGGGTAATCAAAACAGATTTACAATAAGTGTTTAAATGTGCATCTTCCTCCTTTCTTGTCTCCACTTTTGACTCTTTCCATGTTCTTTTGGGGAGGTCAATGTCACCTGCTGTCCTGTCCAATTTAAGCTTTTAACCTCCACGTCCTTGGATTATGGTATGGGTAGTTGTTTGGTGCCTTAGACCAATGGTCTTCAAACTTTTTCAGCTGTGTGTCCCCTTAAAAGGATTTCTGAAAAAGGTACGTAGCTCCTTGGACATTTTTTGAGTTGATATTTTTATCAAAACTTAACCATCAAAAAAGGTGTTATTTTTGTGTACTGTGTATCGCATTTGCATGTTAAGGTACATTTTTATCAAAATCTTAGAGCTGTAGATTTTGCTCTTCAATTTATCAAAAATGTCCACCATATATCCTGAATGACGAGCCACTCCACATTGATAAACCAATCTGCCTAATCAGACTCACAGTCTGTTAGAAAAAAAAAGACTGATCTCTTTTGTCAGTTGAAATAAATGTGTTAATATATGCCCTTATGATAACTAAATTTTAATTCTAATGTGCTAGATGGAGGCATGTAGGTTTGCCTTGAGTGTGAGTCAAAAGGCAACAGAAGGCACCTCTTCAATATTTCTTACCAAAACTCTATTGGCTTTGCTGTCACAGCTTTTTCCCTAAGGAATAATGCATTCTCAACTTGCCCCTTTTGTGAGATTTTGTAGAATGAAAGGGGACTGGAAGAGTAGAAGCAGTAGATTGAAGGCACAGTACTCGGGCAGATCACTATTATAAAAGAGCATGTGTGAAAGCTGAGGTTCTGGGAAATGATTACCTTAAAGGTATCAATGCTCAAGAAGCCCTAGAAAAGTCTTCAGGATCTAGTTTGAAAACCTCAAGGGAGCTAAATGCCTTGTTAGGCATCTAGTCTGTATTTTCTTGGCTATAAATCCAATTTTAGTTGATGTATACATAACACATCATTTTTAAAACCAAAGTATATAAAAAACTAACTTCCCTTTATAATTTATTTTATATTTATCAGTTGGTATTAAACTTATCTATTCTTTTTTTTTCCAGTATCTTGGTTCTATTTTTGGTGCCACTTTGTTTTATCACACTTCTAAATATTCTAATTTAAAAAATTCCATTTGAACCTAAATAAATTAATATAACCATTGTTAATTGAACTAATCATTTTGTGCCCTCACACAATGAATAAATCTACAATAGTATTGCTTTCTACTTAGGAGACAAATCTCCACAAACCAACATGCTTCAAAAACTGTCCAAATTTCCTTAAACTTTAATTATATGTGCACATAATAATTAGTACATGCATAGGTATACTTCTACACAACTACTTAAATATGTACGCATATCATTCTAAGGTATTTTTTACTATTTATTCAATGTAATTCAGAAATAAAGTTTCAGATCTGTCAAAGACAAAAATCTAACTGTGTATATATGCAAGGAAAACTCAACTCATAAACAAAAGTAGAATGCAGTGATATTTCTCAAAGGCCATTATAAACAAGATGACAAACTTCACATCTGGTAAAATTCACTATAACTTCCAGTATGGTCTCACTGGGAAACAACTTATTAAACAAAGATTTAAATTAAAGTTGAGATTGACATAAAAGAGGCAAAAATATATGGCGTTACAGTCCCATGAACTGAGTGTGAAAGCTTAAAGCCATCCACCCATCCACCCATCCATCCATCTATCTATCTATCCATCATCCCAACAATGAATATAAAGATACGTCACATTCTCAGTGAACTCAGAGCCTCTCTGAGGTGAAGATAGACAGCAAAGAAGAAAATAGCCATTGCTTTACTTTTAAGCTCTGTGACCCATCTGTATCAGCATTGGAAAGAACTGGCCTGATGTCCTTGTTTTCTTAGTGTCTAGTTCTAAATCATCACCACAGCCTGCCACCCATTCTGTTCCTCCATCAATTCCTAATCCTCTCTGTTCTGACTCATTTTCCTTATTAAGGTCCCAAACTCATATTTAGACCTGACTCTTGCTCCTCTGGTGCTGACCCAGGCCCTCCAGACATTCACATTCCATTAATTACCTGCCTCCAGCCAATCTACATATCCAGTTAGTCCAGTGGAACCTGGCACAGCACAGACCATCATGGTCAATGCTGCTGCCTGGAACATCCCAGTCCCATGAATGGCCGCATTACCATGTACTAAACTACTGTGAAAAAGACATCTCAGTGGGTGCTCAGAGAAGGGACCACACTGCCACTCAGGATTTGCTGGAAGTTTGTAGGAAACAAAAGGCTTCACAGAGGAGATGATGCTTGAAATGCAATTTTGAGATATAAAATCTGAGTAGGGGTCTGCCATGGGGTACTAAGGGACAGAGAATAGCAGAGAACTATGGCTGGCTGGATAAACCTGAATTCTAGAATACTGTGGAAGATGAACCTAGTCCCCTCATAATCTAGCAACATAACACTTTGAGCTCCAACCAAGACAATGAAAACTCAACACATGAAGCATATTAATTAATTTAATATATTTGGCATTATACAGAGAGTAGATGTTGACTTTGTAGTATTCGTTGTAGTCAGGACATGGGAGAACTGTGGTATGCTCCCCTGACCCCCAGAAGGGTGAAATAAAGTCATTATCTGAAAGTAAAATTTAAAAAGCCCTCTTTACTTCCATGAAGTTGGTTACCTACAAAAACATTCTACATTCCAAAGCTTTTCTTCTGAATCATGCTTCCTTTAATTAACTTTCTTTCCTCTGATCCCAGGCATGGCAAGCAACTTCTTAAGTACAATCTACTTCTTAATGTAGAGATTCCTAATGGATGATAAGTGTATTCTGATTAACTGACTAAATATTTAGGTTCCCCTGCAAATATAATATTCTCGCACTGTCATTTGGTCACTTTGGGCTGCTGTCTCTAAGGTTGATAACTGACAGATTGCAAAGTTAAGTTTGAGGACCTACAAAACTGAGGAGCATGTTTTTGACTTGAGGGATCCATCCAAGAAGGAACATCTTATGAGCATCAGTTTAGAGACCGTTGGTTTCTCTTGATGACATCTCTATCTTGATCCTCTTTATTAGTATAATAATTATGGGCCCATGTGATTTATTACAACTTTTTTTTTTTTTTTTTTTTTTTTTTTTTTTTTTTTTTTTTAAGGAAAGACAGAGAGAAGGAAGGAAGGATAGAAGGAAGGAAGGAAGGAAGAAAGGGAAACATCTTTAAACACTTTCTTGTTTTATTGTATTTTGTTTCTCCGTTTTTTGTTACATGGGCTGGGGCCGGGAATCGAACCGAGGTCCTCCGGTATAGCAGGCAAGCACTTTGCCCGCTGAGCCACCGCGGCCCGCCAGATTTATTACAACTTTTAAAGTACCACAAGGAAATTCAGAGAATAGATGATCAACTAAATTGATTAAACAATAAATAACCTAACCAGGAAGCAGAATTTTGAATATTACAAACTAATGTGTTGAAAGAAAATAATTTCAGTGGGTAGGTGATTAATTTTATTAATAATCTCTTCCCATATTTTTCTGGGATAATTGAGGGTATATTGCCTTTTGTAGTGGCCATGAGAATGCACCTCAAAGACCTCTACCTACATGGAACGTAACTGGCCAAGGGCTCCCGCTACTACCCAAGAATCTCTAGATGGAATCACAGTGGAACTTGAAGGAGAAGGGACATTACTGAACTATCTTAGATTTGGAAGTGAATATAGTTACACGTGAGATTTTCGGTTGACCCCCTTTGGGAATGAAACAACAATGGGTGTGAAGGTGTACGAGAGAATTACACTATGTAAAGTAGTAACTTTTCCTTTTCATATGTGTGTAAACATGGAAATAATGGTGTTTATTGTTGTCGGGCAACCAGAGGGGTAGATCATAATAGAAATTGGTCAGTCTCTTTTGGTCACCCAGCATCTGGACCTCCTACCTATATTTGGGAAACCTTGTAACTTATGCATAGAGTCTACTTCCAACTACAGATGTTTGAATATCCCAGTATTCACTCTTCCAGACTCCTTTGCAAGGAGGCCATGGATACTTTGTCACTTTCAGCCAATTAGGCTGTTTGCTTCAGACTTTGAATCAGAAGAGACTCATGCAAAGACAGAGTGGTTATGCAGAATGGGCAAGGCTGAGGGCAGTGGTGGCCATAGCTGTCTGGGCCTGGGTCCAGCACTGGTACAGTCAGCAGCCTTAGAGAGGACATCTGTGTCCAGCAGCCCCCGTATCTTCATGGGAACAGTTCTGAGGGTTTAAGTTTGTCTCTGACTCTGTGAATATTCTATCATTTATCCAATACAATGTTAATAAATTTGTATTTGCTTATATTAGCCAGAGCTGGTTTCTGCTCATTGCCACAAAGACCCTGACTGATGTGCCACCTCTTCTGCATAGGTCATTTGAGAGACTTTGATCTTGCCCACTCAAGGCTGGCACCCATTACCAGGTATGGACTCTGATGTTTGAGTAACGTATTTCAGCTCGAAGCAGGATCAGCCTTGCCTGTGTTCTGTGAAACTATCCCAGCATGTCCCCAGTTCTACTGGATTGCTTAATTTTCCTTGTTATAAGTGGCAGAGCTGGAATTAATTCAGGCTTTCTGACTCCAAAGTTCTTGCTCCTAATCATTAGGCTCTACTAACTCTCATTAGTTGTCTCACTGATGGGAATGGTCCCTTTGAAGGTAACTGGTTTCCTTGCAACTCTTCCAAATCACATCATTAATAGGGTCTCCATCTCATCTGATTAGCTACCACCCACTGATAATGGCAATCATTTTCATTAGCAAGCTATATTTATTATTGAAGCTTCTAATAGCATCTGACCAAACCATTCTGCATCTTTCACCATATCAGTGTGCTGCTCATAGCTTTGCACTTGCCCTTTGTGATTTTATCTTTTACTAACTTCCTGTCTCTGGAAAAAACAGCATTGTTTCAGCCCCCTGCTTAGCCTAGGTCCCTAGGTTCAGTCTAGGCATCACTGCTGCTTCCCCTTCTACCCTCGGAAACTCCTGGTCTGCTTCTCCTGTTCCTCAGGGTAGTCCTTTACCAATTCCAACACTTAAAATAGCACATTATTTTTTACAGTTCATCTAGAAATGTGTAGCATTAACTTGGATGATGAATAAAAAAGGAAAGCATAGAAATAGCTTATCATGTTGCAAAAGGACAGTAATTTCAAAATTCCTGATTAGTTGTTTCAATGAGTGATTCTTACATCTCTTTGTAGTCCCAAACTTTCCTCTTCTTTGATTCCAAGACTGCGTTTGAAATGGTGGGGGGTTTTATGGAAAGAAGAGACCCTTAGAGGCGCAGAAAGATATCTGACTAGGCTGCTGTAAGTGCATAAGAGTTTGACATTAATAAAATGAACTTACTTTATACACTTAATTTTGCCCAAAATTCAGAGATAGAAGTCATATTTTTGTAAAAGCAGAATCTTGCTGAATTGATAATTCCTACTGGTTTCCTAAATAGAAATGAAAGGCATCTCACTTGAAATATAAAGTAAGCCTCAACAATTCTCCAAATTACCTCTCTTTTTTCTTTAAACATTTGGTTTAAGTGATGAGATGGAGAAAGCAGGTCTGTTCCAGATCAAATCAACTACCACTGTAAATGTTCTTCATAGATACAGCTCATCTTGTGGGTCATTAAATACATAAATTCCAGAGGAGCACATCAATGTCACGTTTCACTACTCCAACAACACACCAAAGGGAAAAGAAAATATTTTCTAGAAATTTGACACCCAAAATGTTTTTTATTAGCTTTTTCCATTTCCCCTTCCTCACTTCTTGTTCCAGAGAGAAAAAGTTGAAAATTGTTACAGAAAATTGCAGATATTTTCCAACTGCTTACTCTTCTAAAATATTGATGAAATTTATAGTGAAAACTTTCCATATTTTTTTCCTTGCTAGTGCCACCAAAACCATGTAAGCAGATGATTATTTAATAAGGTAAAGGCAATGCATATAATCAATTCACAGGAAGCTGCAGGTACCTAAGAAGGTGTATCGAGAGGGCTTGAGAACAAGGAGAGAAAGAGGTTATTATTAGGTAAAACTGAGAGCTGCAAAAATCAGTCTATCATTGGAAAGACTAAGTTTCTGTAAAAGCAGCCCAACATATGAAATGGCTTATGAAAGTGTTAGTTCTGTGACTGAGAAGTTATGGCTATGAAGACTTAGTTGTAATTTTGGAAAATTGTGCATGTAATTGATTCCACTGAAATAGCAGTTGCCTAAAAAAATAATGTCATGACTGACAAAAACATCAGAGGGTAGTGGATGAGGAAGAACCTATCAAGTGGGTTCTCTAGCAGTGTCCAGAGAACTGGGGACTGACTCTAATAGCCGCTTCCCATTATCTAGCCAGAGACCTTCCTAGAATAATGCAGTGCAATCCTACAGAAGGCCAAGTACTGCCTGATATGTCTTTTAGGGACATTAGACTCCTTTTCCAATCCTGTGCTCACCAGTGAACTTTCTGATTTGCTATGTGAAATGAGAAGTTACGCCCTGATTAAACAGTCAGATACAAATTTGAACATAAATTGGCAATCAGGTGTGTAAATGGGGTCTTTTTAAAAATTTTGGTTAGTGTAAATCAGCCTCTGATTGCTTCTCAGTGAATCGGTAAATATCAGTTTCTAAATCTAAGGGGCACAAGCCAGGCACTGAGATGGTGCCTCCACCAAAGACCCTCTCCCCATGAAACTCTGCAGAGCAGCCCAGCTCAACATCTCCCGGCTACCCCAGTAAGTATTGCAGCCACTGACTTCTCCATTTCTACGACTTGAAAAGACACAGGGATTATCTAAATTAAGTTGATGTTTTGTGACTCAGGGCTACAAAACCCACAAAACGACAAACTACCATGCAAATGTTTTCATATACACACGAAAACTCAAATCATGTGAATGGGTATTGCATTTTTAAGAGTAAAATTATCACTGCAGAAATAAAAATTTTATAAGTCCTAATCTTTTCCTTTCTAATCCTTTTAAAATAGCAAGCTATATATGATTATAAATTTTAATTCAGACTTCAGTCTTCTAGTACTGTATTTTATACTTTGCTGGGTCACATTATCAGACAGATTTTTAGAAAAAGGTTTTGACATTTTATTTTTTGAACTATACTCTTGAGATTCTTCAAGTCCTTTATCCTGAGTAAAATTATGAATGAATCATTTGTTCCAATATTTAAATTTACCAAACAGCATTGGTTATCCTACTTGTGCCAATTCTAACTACCAAAAATAGCATGGCAAAGAAGACACACAGGTCCAGTCTAAGGGGCCTTTGGACATTCTACACTAGTGGTGTTAGTGGGGTTGGGGAGACAGATAATCAGACAGGTAATGGGAGACAGATTACCAGCAAGTAAATAGGATAACTGCAAGGCAAGGAATAAAATAAAGCATGGTAGTATAATAAGAGTTCTGCATATGATTGTGTGTGTATGTGTATTTAGGGGATGTTTGGATTGGATCATTAGAGAAGGCTTCCATGTGAAGGTGATATTTGAGCTGAAAGCTGAATGAATGATGGGAGGGAGCTATGCATGGATCCCAGGAAGATGAAGGGAAGAGCATCCTAGGCAGATGGAACAGAACAGGCAAACTTCAGAGGAGGGAGCAGAAGAATTGGCATTTTGGCTTGTGGTTGGCAGACAATTAAGTTGCCCCCCACCCCCGCCATGCTTCCCACCTCCTGTTGTCATGCCTTTTTGTAATCCTATCCCTCTGAGTGTGGGTGATACCTGTGACTTACTTCTAACTAATAAAATATGGCAAAAATGATGAGACATCACTCTTCTGATTACTTTATGTGATATAAGTTTCCATCTTGTTGGCAGATACATTTTCATCTCTCTGTTGCTGGCTTTGAAGAGACGAGCTTCCATGGATCCTATAGTTACAAGAACTGAACGAAACCCACAACCAGGCCAGTGGGGAAGCGGGTACTTCCCTAGCCAAGCCTCTAGCTGAGAACCTAGCTCTGATCAGCACCTTAATTACAGTCTCATGAGATCCTGACCAGATCTGGACTCATCCACAGAAACTCTGAGACAATAAATGTGTGTTTTAACCAGTTATATTTATGGTGCTTTGTTATACAGCATAGAAAACTAACACATGGCCGGAGAGTCAGAATACACATTTGGCTGGAGGGTTGTGATCCAGGGAGGGAGAAGAGGCCTGAGAGGAAGTAGAGAGATGATTATGTAGAACTTTAAGCCATGGTAAGAACACTGGATTTATTATAATGTTCTAGGAAGTCACTGGAGAGTTTTAAGCAAGGGAACAACATGATCCCAACATGACATGTTTAAAATGTCCATAGCTACTTGTAAAGGATAGACTGTAGGGTGGCAAGGATGGACAGCAGAACTTCTTAGAAGGCTGATGCATTCATTACTCTAGGTGAGAGAAAGAGGTGGCTTGGATTAATAGTAGAATGGAGTGAGAAGGGAGAAAACACAAGTAGAATTTTGAAGGCAAAACCCATCAAATGCTAGGCATATGGATTCCGCAACTGGAAGAATGGTGATGTCTTTACTGAAATGGAGAATTCTGAAATAGGCAAAGGTATGTGTCTCAGGTGGAAAAGAGAGAGGGCTAATCCAAGGTGCTATTTTAATATGTTAAATTTCAGAAGTCAATTAGATATTTAGGACATGGTGTCAAGAAGGCAAATGGATATACAGGTCTGGAACATTATTGCTGGTAATTATGTATATCACAAAGTTGTGATTTAGTTAAAGGATAGAAAGACACAACCCTACACTGAGTTTTTACTGTTGAATTTCTCACTTCTCGAGAGTGACTCTTATTTTTCTTTCATGAGCATGAAAAACCTGGAGCTCATGAATGCCTCAGGCAAGTGAGTTTGAAGGTCTTCTTCGGGACTGAATGAAAGATAATAATCAAAATCTAGGTCAAGATACTATCAATTCTATAGAGAATTGTTTAAGCTAATGCTTTAAATTTAAACCAGAGCATATTTTAATATATGATTCATACCATGCCTATCAGATATTCTTAATGACTGCACACATTGTAATGTCATTCCTGCTACTTTACTTTGAGAAATTTCCTAACGTCAAGTAGTACAGCCATTAAATTATCATTACAAAGATATCAAACTTCCTTCATTGCATCTAACTATTTCTCAAGACACAGATCTTGGTTGTGTGTCTGAAAGCTTTAGAAACTTCAGTACATCTTTTCAGAGAGAGAATGGAAACATAGGGGTTTGTGTTGGAAAAAGTAAAACAGAGTGGGAAAAAATGTCAAAGAAAGAGGATGTAGTCTGAGGTATGATAAGGACAATCTGTCCTCGGGAAACCAAAGTGAAGCCACTGGTAGTTATCATTAACAATAGGCCTAGACATGTTACATTTTGTAATCATTATTTTTAAAATCTAAGAAGTGAAAATGTTTGAGAATTAAATAGTAACACTCCATAAGATGGTAAACATTTGGTGGGGAATGAAAATAATTATTCATCATGAATACTTTCTTAAGGGGAAAAATAAGTTCTATTGCATATGATCTACATTTCAATAAAAGTTTGCACAGAAATTTTCTTTCGGCTTAAATGTAGTTGGTATTCTATAACAATTGAGCGTTTGGTATTAAAGAGGAGATAAACTAACTTCATTAAGGATGTACTCCGAAAGCTGCTTTTCTTTTATCAATCCATACAGTTGGTTATGAACAGTGGTTCATATGAAAGAATATGTATTATACCATCAGCTGAAATTAGGATACATAGTGAATCCCCCAAGACTCTGAATAGCTGCCTTTCTAATATGTAAAAAATAATGAAACAGAACTAAATTGCATTCTCTAGCTAGAGCGTCCACACAGCAAGAGAACAACTTGGAAAGAAAGAAATAAAAAGGATTAGAAAAGAAAGAACTAACATCAAATGTTTGACTTGTGCTAGTAAAAGACTGAGCTACTTGCATACCGCGAGGTCTTGAGATCCTGAGGGTGGTGGATTTGATAGTCAGGTGCCGGTAGTGAAGGTGAAAGATTTTTGATAATTACTTCAAAACCAAGGAGAGTAAGGCATGGCTATAGCAACTGGTTTGAGGTCTGTAGTGAAAGGCGGACCACGTATGCAACAAGGGATTAATGAAAGCAAGGCCAGATTTCTGGTTCTGTTCAGTGGTAAAAACTCCTCATTTCCATTCAGCCTTATGATATGATGCTGAATGGTTACAAGGAAGCTGGGTAAGTAAAGACTCCTAGGTAAAAATGATTTTTCAGTAGTATTTTCTAGGCAAATGTCGATCGCCCAGTCTAATTTGCAGTGGGGAAACTGAGGTCCAAACAGGTGAAATAATCACTGAGCTCAAATCAGAGGAAGAAGTAGAACACAGACCTACAAACACGCGCAAGGTCAGCCTTCTTCTTCCCAGCACACAAGAAAGACAATAAGTCAGCTCCCTTTACAAAACAAATTGGAATCATCCAATTCACAAACAAACCCTGTGTTAGCTTATTAAATGCTGCAAGAATGCAATATCCCAGGAATGGAACAGCTTCTATAAAGGGAATTTATTACATTAGAAGTTTTTAGATTCTAAGGCCACAAAAATGTCCAACCTAAGAAGAAAAGGCTGATGACATTCAGGTTTCTCTGTCAACTAGGAGGACACAGTGGCTGGTGTCGGCTGGGCTCTATGTCTCTAAATGTCTGTGTCTAGTTATCTGTTTTCTCTGTTGGCACTTTAAGCATCTCCAAATGTCTGCGTCTCTGTCGACTCTCTAGCAACTGTTCTCCAAGCATCTGCATGTGAAGTTTCTCCAAAATATTTCCTCTTTTTAACCACTCCAGTCAACTAATCAAGACCGACCTCAAATGAGTGGAGTCACATCTCCATCTAATCAAAAGGCCAAAATCACAATTGGGTGTGCCTCATTTCCACTGAAATAATCTAACCAAAAGGTCACACCCACATAACATTGAGTGGAACAATGTTATCAAAGGTTTCCACCCTAGACAATAGATCTGGTCTCACAAGATCAGATCAGGATTAAAACATGGCTTTTCTGGGGTACATAATAGTTTCAACCCCGCACAAGCCCCAAACCTACTTTTCAGCTAATATGTCCATCTTTTCTCCTTTCTACACCAGAGTAAATCACAGAGAAATATATGATATAATTGACTAGAGTATGTCTTCTTTTATTTCCTCTTTCACTTCTCGTGGAGTTTGCTAATGAACAGTGAAATGGCCAAGAGTTCAAAAAGGAGAGAAAGAAAAGGATATAGAAAATCCACAAAGCAACTAATCAGTCCCGGTGTAACTGAGTCTTAAACATTAATGTATCTATCTGGTGCAGATCAAATCTCAAAGAGCTCAAGTGAATCTGGACCTGGTATGGCAGTTTCTCTGGAATGCAATGACTTGACAGTCTCCCTCCTTTCAGCTCTGAATCTAAAGTGCTATTCCCCTTATCATGAAAGGTATACTAGTCAGAACTGAAAATAAAAGTGGTCTTACTCATGAGTTGGTCCCTCACAAGATTCTATCTGCTTTCCTATCTCCTGCACTGGAGAATTAGAGCATCTGATGATATCTAAAGAGGGTACAGAGAGGGTGACCTGTTCTTTCATACTTCCAAGCCCACACATACACACACACACACACACTCCTCACTCTTTCTGAAAAGTTGTCATTCAATACACACCAATATATTCAGATGCCAAAGGGGCAAAAGGTCCTTGAAAGTGTTTTCTTTAGCTTGTCCACTGCCTTTCTCAGCCTTAAAACCTCATTCCTGGTGCATTGGAGAGCCTCCTGAGGCTGTTGTTGAGTCCATGTTCCCTGGACCCTTTTTTTCCTAGACCTACCTCCCATCAAGCATGGTCCCAGTCTTTTATTCTTTAAAACCATTTCTTCCAACCCTTTTGAGTATCTGCCTATCCTTACCTGAGCTATCAGTCATTCTTTACCCTACTAGTTTCCCCTGCTAGCAAGGACAAGGAGGAATTTTCTAATCCTGAGAGCAATAGACAGAAGGGCTGAGGAGGAGGTAAAGACCCCCACAAAGGTCTAACCTTAAGGCAGAATACCTAAAAATAATTAGCCACATCTTCCTGCAAAGATGAATCTTTTGATGGCTAATCTCCTATACCAAAAACAGCACCTGTCTCCTTCCTGGCTATTTTAACTGAAGATTCTATTTAAGTGCTAGTTTGAAAGGATTATGTTCTATAGAAAAGCCATGTTTTAATCCTGATCCATCTTGTGGAAGCAGCCATTTCTTTTAATCGCTATTCAATAATGTAGGTTGGACTCTTTGATTAGATTGTCTCCATGGAGATGTGATGTGCCCAGCTGTGGGTATTAACTTTTTGATTAGACAGAGATGTGACTCCACCCATTCCAGGTAGGTCTTGATTAGTTTACTGGAATCCTAAAAAGAGGAAGCGTTTTGGAGAGTGCAACAGAGCCATGAGAACCACGAGAGCCCATGCAGCCAGAGACCTTTGGAGATGAAGAAGGAATATGCATCCGGGGAAGCTTCATGAAACAAGAAGCCGGGAGGGAAAGTTAGCAGACATGGCCATGTTTGCCAAGTGCCTTTCCAGCAGAGAGAGACATGTCATTGGCTTTCTTGAACCAAGGTATTTTTCCCTGGATGCCTTAGATTGGACATTTCTATAGATTTGCTTTAATTGGGACTAGTTCATGGCCTTAGAACTGTAATTTTGCAACTTAATAAATTCCTCTTTTAAAAACCATTCCATTTCTGGTATATTGCATTCCAGCAGCTAGCAAACTAGAACAGGAGGGTAGGGCCAGAACATAAGAGAAACAACAGCAAAAAAGATCTATTCTTGTCCTCCATCAATCCATTTTGTTTGCTGCTGCATGAATTACAGTTCTCTTTGTTAAAAGTGTTACACAACAACTTGATTCCAACTCTACTAGCAGAAAGATACAAACCTATCAGACTTAATTTATTGAGGAGATACAGTAAATGTTAATTATCTTGCTCAGAAACATCAGAATAAGATCAAAGACCCCATTGTGAGTTTCACATCTTGTACAAAGGCTCCCAGTGGAGGGCAAGTGTTGGGGGTGAAATAGGAGCTGAAATCTGGCCCATTTCCACTTGCCTGACTTGTGCCCCAGCCAGGGCTACAATCCCAGAAGAAAGAATTGACTTATTTTGTCCCACAAAAGCACTTTTTGCTGGGTTAGCCTCGTGTCCACTTGGTGGGGCTACTTCCACCCAGAAGGTGGCTTTTTAAATCCATCTGCCCATATTAAAGCTCCAGTTGGATAGATGCGTCATCATTTCTCTGCCCATTTTGTGGATATACAAATGACTGCAATGTTTTCAAAAGAAAAAATGACATCAACAGTGATTTTCATGCTTTTGTTAGTGGTGGATCTGTTTCTTCCAAAGTATTATAATTAAGTTGGTGTCTAAATCTGAGCGGCTTTGAAAAACCATGGTTTTTTGGACTATGGTTTAAAAATTTCTTGGCTGTAAGTCATTTTAATTTAATTTTAATGAAACATCAGATAGTTCAAACTAAGATAAAATAACTTTCCACCAGAGGTGTGGAGATTGAATCATATACCCCAATTCAGACATGTAATGGTAGCAGACCCTGACTCTTTTTTCATAACACCCCTCCGCCTTGCCACCCCTCTCGCCTCCCCTGAAACAGCTCCTTCCCCAGCTAGGTTGCAAAAATTTCCATTTCTCTTTTCTCTGAAATTTCCACCTATACAACCTATGGATAAGTTCTTATTTTAACAGCTCTAGCCAGACCAACCTTAATTAGCTTTAACTGAACTTAACAAGACCCAGGGACATAAAATACCATATGGGCAAAGTCAAAATGAGCAGAGACAAAAGCAAGGAGAAATTACGGACCTGAAAGAAGCCAAGAGTTCAAGCATTGCAAATTCTGGCAACATCACAAGCCCATTCCTCAAGATAATAGAACCCATCAGCAGTTGATAATAACCAATTTGCAAACCCTAATTTAAATGTTGACACAGTTAATAATAATAGATACCTTGCAGTCTTAAATTTGAATGTTTACTAGCCAATCTCAATGTACAAATAACCCTAACATCCCTAGCCCTACTTCCCTTTATTTAATCCAATAAATATCCCTAATTTTACCATAGGGAGATACAGGGAGGCAGATCTGAGGAACTACTTATCCTTCTGTTTCCACAAGGCTATTTATTTGCTAAGTAAACTTTTTCACTTCTCAAAATCCCCATGTCTACTGACTGATTTTGTGTCCACTGGGCAAGGACTCACTTTTGAGCCGTCACATTATTAATCTGTGCTTTTAATGTGTGGGTGTGAACTCACTGTACATAGGACCTCTTGAAGGTGCTATTTTTAGTTACAGTGTGGCCCAACAGAATAAGGGTGGGCCTTAATCCATGTTACTGGAAGTCTTATAAAAAGAAGAAATGAGAAGCAGATGTTCTGGTTTGAAACTGTTATGATCCCCAGAAAAGCCATGTTCTTTCAATCCTCATCCAGTCTTATTGGGGCAGGCCAATTGTTTAGGGCGGAACTTTTGATTGGGTGGGAATATGACCCACCAAACTGTATGATGGGACTTCTTGATTCGATTGTTCCCATGGAGATATGACACCTCCAACTGCGGGTATGGCCTTTTGATTAGATGGAAATGTGACTCCGCCCATTCAATGTAGCTCTTAATTAGTTTGCCTAAATCTTCAAGAGAGCTTATGGAGAAAGAAAGAGTTCTGAGCTGACACAGACACAAACATTTGGAGATCGGGACAGAAGTGGTGCGAGAGCTAAGAAAGAACTCACAGAAATAGCCAAAACCTGAAGAGAAGAATTCTTCAATCCTAGGAGATGTTAAGCTAAGAGATAAAATCCAGAGTTCTGCCCTGGAGCAGCTAAGCGAGCCCCATAGACAGCTTAGATCAGAAGTTAGAGAAGGCCACAGGAAGGAGTCAGAAGCTGTATGTCAGTGGGAACCTGGAAGAGAAAGGAGACGGCATCACCATATGATGGGAGGCAGAGATACAAACCAAGAAACTCCAAGGATTGCTAGCAACCAGCACAAAAATGCTACAGACGCCCGGAGAAAGCAATGTCTTGATTTTGTTCTTCTTCTGGCCTCAAAACCATGAGTCAACAAATTACTATTGTTAAGCAAAAACCAGTTTGTGGTATTTGTGATAGTAGCTCAGAAGAACTAAGACAAGAGGGTTACTCAAAGTTTCTGCTTGTTTACTGCAATCATTTCCCTTTGTCTAAATGTATAAAATGCACTGGTGTTTCATTGTCATTTATGATTCTCCTCCTCTCTCGACTTTTTATTTTCCAGGAAGCCCAAGGCTGTAAATATAGCCATCATGCTTGCTTGAAATGGCAGCACCAGGCTGAGGATCAAAAAGTTATCATTTATTTTATGGCAGCTTATGAAACAAATGGCACTCTTGGTTCTTTATGTTTTTAATAAGTGTTCCTTCTTTTACCTTGCAGTTTTATGCTTAGTTGGGTGACAGCTGAAGCATACTTCATGTGTATAGTTTATATGCTAGGAGTTCATATCTATACATAAAACACAAGATGACATTCTTTAAGTTGCAGATGATTCTAGATCAGCTACCTATTTTTGCTTTTTCCTTTCAATTCAATCAAATGCCTTCCCCCAGCTCTATACAAAGAAATGTGGTATTTAAAAGGACTTTATTTATCACATGTTTATTTTATTTATCTATTAGAATTCTCATCTGTTTCAAGCCTTATATTTTAAAATAAGTTTCTGTTTTTCTCAGTTTCTGTTTTTCTTTCCAGGGTTCTCAATTCTGGCCTGGTATTTATACTCTCATGTTATTGTTTATCTTTGCTTTATAAAGCCCACTAAAATTCTAGTGGAGGCTATTTCAACACTTCTTATAAATTGTATGAATATAAACATCTCTTATTAATTGCTTAGCCAAAAGGCAGATATTTAATTAAACCTTGAGAGATAATAAAATTGCACATGAATTATCTATTGAAGTGCACACAGGTCTGTACATTTCATTAAGACGGTTTAACTAATAATCACGTCTCTTATGATCAGCCTTTGTTTGAGCAGGTTGATTGTTCAAATTTTTTCCCCCTAAAGGAATGGTGGTGTTTTTTTTAGAGTCATATATTTGATTTGTATTTACTGTGCTATTTGTTCATGTCTCATTAGAGGCACTGCTGACCACATCACAGATTAACACTTTTGTTTATTATCCTTGAAAAGGAGTAATTATTGACCAGTTTTAATGGCAATGAACCCTCTTGAGAGAAAATATTTAGTTGGTCTAAATATTTTGCATTTGGTTTCACACACAACCAAGACCTGTTTCTTAGGTCTTTTTTTCTTGGTGCTACAGTTTTATGGGTTTCCATGGGGCAAGAGGGTCACTCTGGTATTGGCTAAGTGGATTTTGAATGTTTACTTCGAGTACAGTCCCAACTTTTATTTGTTTTTTTAAAGAAACTGTAAAAATCTAAATATTTCCTGAGTGCCTCATCCAGCATTGAACAGAAGTAGCCATGTGACCTTCACACAGAGCCTGCTAGACCCTTCTTCACAGAAGACGATGAGGTGGAAATCTACTGGGGTAGTTCCCAAGGCTGAGCAATCGACCATAGGCATCAGATCTTACAAAATGAGAAAAATAAGGACATGTGGATTTAAAGGACTGCTGAAATCATAACTGTGCCAGTTTGCAAGGATTATGTTCCTTAGAAAAGCCATGTTTTACTCCTGACCCATCTTTTTTCTTTTAATCCCTATTCAGCACTGCAGGTTGGAAAATGGATTAGATTATCTCCATGGAGATATGACTCACCCAATTGTGGGTATTAGCTTTGATTAGAAGGAGTTGTGACTCCATCCATCCCAGGTAGGTCTTGATTAGTTTACTGGAATCCCTTAAAAGAGGAAACATTTTGGAAAAAGCTTCAGAACCATGAGAGCCCTTTGGAGCTGAAGAAGGAAAATGCCTCTAGGGGAGATTCATGAAGCAAGAAGCCTGGAGCAAAAACTAGCAGACATTGCCACACGTTTGCCATGTGCCTTTCCAATTTGGGAGAGAAACCCTGAACATCTTTGGCCTTCTTGAACCAAGGTATCTTTCCCTGGATGCCTTAGATTGGACATTTCTATAGCCTTAGAACTATAAACTTGCAACTTATTAAATCACCTTTTTTAAAAAGCTGTTCTATTTCTAGTATATTGCATTCCAGCAGCCTGCAAACAAGAACAATAACCCTTACTACTTTTATCCTTCCTTCCTTCTTTCATTCCTTTTCTTCTTCTTCTCCTTTTTCTATTAACAGATCCTCTTTTTTTATGATGGTGAGTGTGGTAATTTGAGGCTGTTATTTACCCTAGAAAAGGTTATGCTCTTTTAATCCATTTCTGTAGGTTTTTTTCAGTTGTTATGTGACCCACCTCATTCAAGGTGGGTCTTAATCCCGTTACTGGAATCCTTTATAAAAGAATGAAGGACACATAGAAAATGCCCAGAGAAGTTCAAAGAAAATCCCCGAGAGGCTAAGAGAGGACCTACAGAGGCTCAGAGAGGAAGCCCCTGGGACCAGAAGATGAAAGTAATGAATCCTGGGAGAGGAGGACCAGCAGACACTGGCCATGTGCCTTCCCATGTGCCAAAGGTGTCCCAGATGCCGCAGCCTGTCTTCAGGTGCAGGGATCATTCTGCTGATGCTTTGAGTTGGACATTTGCACAGCCTAAGACCTGTAAATTATAAGTTAACAAGTCCCCATTGTTAAAGCCAACCCATTTCTGCTATACTGCTTTCCGACAGCTTTAGCAGACCAAAACATCGAGAGTTAGGAGTGATTTTGCTTGTTTGTTTTTAGTGATTTTACTTTGTAATAACAAGTTTCCACCTCTATGATGGTTTTGCTGATTTTCTAAAAAAATTTTTGACATTTTCCATTTTATGAAAAATCCAAATGCCCTGGAAATGTTGGCCTACATTCCATTTTTGATGCTGCCACTTCTGAATTCTAGTCACTCCTCTTCTGGTACTACAAGAGTGTATTTCTAGGCAATGGAGGACACATTATTCTTTGTCATCCTTACAGTGTAGGGCATTGATCTTTACTACTGGGTGGCATCACCAGAATGCTAACGCAGAGTTGTTAAATATGTTGTTCTCATCTAATGGGATAGACTTAGCTCTGGAAACTGCACACTCATTTCCCTGGCATAACGCCTGCTTCTCATCTAAACAAGATTGGTCATAAAACTTAGCCTATGCACTATAGGATTGTTTATACAGCATGGACAAGTGTCTCCAGCTCTGTAGAGTGAAAGAATTCAATCATTAACTGGGCTGCAAAAATCTGAGGAGCTGGCTAGCCTCTCCCATTTGGTGCACTCAAGCAAGGAATAAGTTCAAATTGTGTCCCTCTAATTATACAGGCTAATGCTTTGGTATTCAATCATGAGGGAATCTGCTTATAACGATGGCATAGACATATGTAAAACCATTTTGTACATGTGAGGCAAATGATCACCTATAACAATAATTCTCAGGAAAAAGACCAAGTGAAATTGTTCCTGTTGTAAAGTTATGTATTTTATAGGTCAGTTGTTTTTACTGACCACCTCAGATTTACTTCACTATTTTACATTAGAGAGTTAAAATGCATAGCATCATATTTCTTTTTGTTGTCACAGTTGCAGTATCCTTGCTATTCATTCATTCATTATTAAGTTCTTTTTATGTGTCAGGCATTGTGCTGGGGACTGGAGACACACAATCAAGCAAAGGTAATACAATAAGTAACAAAGAGTGGTAAGTTCTATGAATAGGGCAAGCTTGAAGAGCTGAGAACTTACATTCATGTCAGGATTGATGTTTAACAAAGGGAAACCAGCCCTAACCATCATCATCTTTTTTCCGCTCTTCTCTGCATCCTTAAGCATGCCCACCTTTTAATGCTAACAGAGGTATTTCCCCTTCCCTTCTTTCCTACCTCCTCAAAAAAGGTTTAAAATCCTGAGAAATTCTGAATGATTTAAACCATAGGATTTAATAGAGGAGTAGTGATTTATTGGTACTGCTGAAACACTATGCACTGATTTAAGAATCTTAGGGATTTAAGAGTCTTTGAGAACCTGCTGCTGGCTCTTATTTTAAAGAAAATCCAAAGCAACCACAGTAGTCACAAAAGCACAAATAGTGGAAATAGTAACTTAGTTAGAGTGTTGGAGAGAATGCTGAAGCGAGCTGGATGCAAAAACATAGGCAATTCCATCAGCAGGGCGAATGCAGAGACGAGCTGATCTAAACGCAAGCCCCAAATTGCCATTAGGAGAGAAGACCAAGAAGTGAACCCAAATGAAACCAGCTACCCAGCTGAGAGCTTCTCAAGTTAAATGCAGAGACGTTCATTCTTGTGTGCAGTTATTTAGACTGAAAATGGAAACCTGCGACTGTGAGGCAGACCTCATTCATACATAATTGAAACACCCGAGGGTAAAATACTGAGGCACAATGGATGACATCTGATAAAAAGAGAGCAAGGAAAAAGAAGTTAAAAACAAGATACAAGACTCTGGGGACCATAGAGAAGCATACCTGACACAGGCCAAAGAATCTAAAATAAAAATATCCAAAATTACTAGACAATGCAAACATAAAGACAAACGCATGGAGGAGACATGAGGATTGGGTAAGAAAAAGTGCTTAGAATATGAAACATTCAAGGGATGAGTCACTGGTGAGTGAAATTATTATTCTAACAAAATGCAACCACAATAGTACTTATATATTATTCTCATACACATAGGAACTAGACAAATTTAAACTAGCGCATCATTCCTTGTCTTTATGTTGAGTTTTTTTATTTTTTATTTTTGGTAAGGCGTGCATGATCCAGGAATTGAATCCAGGTCTCCTGCATGGAAGGTGAACATTATACCACTAAACTACCCATTCACCCAATTCCTTGTCTTTAAAGAAGTTATATTCTAACAACAAAAATGGAATATTCAATTTTGTCATAAAGAGCCTTGGGCTTACTCTCTTTCTACACAGTATGGATAGCAAATTAACTTTGTCAATCAGAGATCTACCTTTGCTTGAGATATTTTAAAGGCAAATGGTGCATTTTAGGATTGGTTCATCGTTTATCAATACTTCTCAACCCTGGAAACATGTTAATTTGTATAAGCATCTGTGTACTGTTTCTCTATAAGTTATTTTTAAGTTTCATGTAGACACTCAAGCCTCAGAACTCCTAAATCAGAATCTCCAGGGTTGGATCCAGGTTAAGTGTTAATATTTTAGTTGTCTATTGAAAATATAGAGTGAGTTTCTTTAACTGATAGCTATAATATTCATTTAGAACCATCAAATTTAATATTATTAAAATCAAATAATTAATTGTGCATATGTTTATCCTTTTGTTACTGGGGTTGCATTATTTTTATGCCTTTCTTATTTTCTAAAATTTTCTGAGAAAGAGGAATTATCACTTAAATCAACCAGTCATTAGATTGAAAAGCTTGTCCTTTGACCACTGATGGTTATCAGTGGATATTGACTCTCTAGCCTTTTCTAGTGCTAATAAAAATTCTATACAATTAAAAAAATTTAAATGGAGGCCTATGCTCAAAGCAAATAGATAGCAATATCACAGAAGGAACACATGCTTGTCCACAACTTGAGGGAAGGTCCACTATGGAGAAAGCCCTTGGCCTGGCTGCCCACTGAAGTCTCCAAAAGCAAAAGTATCTGGTCCATCCAGGGCACTGCTGTCAAAATTGCCTCTTTTTGGACAGATGCTTCTGGCCAAGACCACCTAATAAATCATACCCAAATGTCAATATTGAGAGCTCATCTGCAGTGGGAAAAAGGAAGTGGAGTGGAAAAAAGTACTGTGACTAGTAAGGGAAGAGCACTTCTAAGAGTAGCAGAGAAAAGAAAGGGGAGAAACTATAACGTTTGAAAGACAACTCTAAGAGCCCAGCAAAGAACCTGGCCCCATAAAGGGAATACTATAAACTATAACTGGTCAATATGTTAAAATATTACATGGCAAAATGAAGCCATAATTAAGTGTTACGGGCTTTCAAATTCTATCAATAAAATGGTGACTACGTTGAAAATGGGAAAGGAGAAGGACAGTTAAAATTTCCATCTGGAAAGGTATACAGACTTCGTTAATCCAAATCCCTGTCACTTGTAATTTAAGCAAATTTGGGCAAAATGTCTAAATTTCTACATTCCAATTTATCTACCCTACACACAATGGAATTAACAATAATAGATTTATAACAAAGGTGGGGCAAGTAAATAAAATAATCTATGTAAGGTGTCAGAAACAGCAATTATTGAATCAAGGTTAGGGTTTTTTTTAAGGAATTGATGGTAGCAAGGATTTTAAAAAGAATGAAAGTAAATAAAAGCTTAAAGTCTAAGCTTTTAAAATAAATGATACTATGGTAAGATTAAACCTTATCTCATTTAAATAGACAATACACTAATACACTAAAGAAAACCTTTAAATGAAAGGAAAAAAGCTCAGGACTAGAAGGGAATTTACCAAAGTAAACTTTATAGAATTGAATATTAATAGTCCATGCATTCACTGGGATAAGCATGAAGTAAGAAATAAAATTCAATTATTCACAGTGTAAGAGGCCTATTTAAAACAGAGCAAAAGAGCAGTATTGTTTAGTCTCTCTCTGAGATCCGAAGACAGCGGAGTTTACATTCTATGGCATGGAATACCCAGGGTCTGGTATTCCAGAAACCATTATCCTTAGGTAACATTGGCACCTCTCCCTGGTGTTGGCAGCAAATGCAGCGTGGATGTCAGTGCATGAAATCATAATAGGCATCAGTGAAAGCGATCTCTTTTACCTTTAAAAGAAATTGCATTTCGTCACTGTGATGCAAGCAAGATGAAATTAGGAGAGCCTGGGCCTCAGTCTCCAGATTTGTTGTCAAGATTTGCCTATCAAAACCAGTGTGGAAACCAGATAGGTCTGGATGCAAATGCCAGCCTTAGGCTTATTAAACTTATTAAACTTCTTGAAGTCTCACTTTCTTCATTGGTAAATGAGTATAATAACTGAAACACTAGTTATGGTGGTTTGAAGCTGTCATGCACCCTAGAAAAGGCCATGTTATTTTAAATCCATTCCTGTGGGTACAGAGCTATTGTTGGTGGAAACTTTTGATTAGGTTACTTCAATTGGGATGTGATCCACCCAATGCAAGGTGGGCCTTAACCCCCTTATTGATGCTCTTTATAAGAGGATAAAGCACACACAGAGAAAAGTCTAGAGAGCTCAGAGAAGTCCCAGAGAAGCTGAGAGACATGGACACACCCACAGAAGCAGAAAGAGAGAAGCCAGAGCTGAAAGCATCGAAACCCAGGAGAGAAAGACCAGCAGATGCCTGCCATGTGCCTTCCCATGTGACAGAGGTGTTCTAGATGCCAGCATCCTTTCTTCAGAGAAGGTATCATCCTGTTGATGCCTTAATTTGGACATTTTCATGACCTTAGAACTGTAACTTCATAAGCTAATAAATCCTCATTGTAAAGGCCAATCTATTTCTGATACTGCATTTCAGCAGCTTTAGCAAACCAAAACGCTAGCACTCTTCCTTTTCCTCTCCTAGTCTCTACTTATGCATATATGTGTTAACCAGCTTCTTCCAATGGCCTAGAACAGCTTTGATTGGCTCCTTTTATACAAAAACAAAGGCAAAGAAGTTTCCTGGATACTCTTGTATGTCCCTGTTTACTGTCACCTGACCGTCTACTTTGAACTTCAGAGCATACTTATTTCAATCCTGTGAAGTTGTGAGCCTCACTATAGACAGACAGACTTTCTGATACATCTGCTTGCCTTGTAGTTAATTAGTAATAGATATTGCACAAGTTCTGGATTCAGATAGACGAGGAGCCAATCTCACTAGATGTGTGACTTAGAGCAAGTTTTGCAACCTTCTAGAGACTCAGACAACTAATATGAAATACTCAGTTCTCAATGAATTGCTTCATTTGTTACCATCGTTGACGCCAAGCATAGTTGACGCCCTTCAGTACTTTGATTATCTGCCTGCAATTTCTTTCCTTTTTGCCTTGTAGTGCCCACCTCCAAAACTTAGAACAGAGTATCTTGTCTTGGTTCATTGTATAGACAAGTGACCCGTAATCACCCTCACCTGGTATTAACCCTGGCAATAAAAGGGCAATTGTGAATGGAGAGGGACTCTTCCTACCAGAAGAGGTGGGGGCAAGGATCAATCAACAATTTTCTTTTTCCTCTTTGGAGTAACTTTCCTGTGCAGGTTGAGGGGCTGAGTGGATTTCTGGAGTCCTAGCAAGGCCCTATACTTGTCTTGTACTCTGCTGAAAATATGACTTTGAGCTGTAGCTCCAACTGTATTCTATATTACTGGGATTCATACCTATATATTTCCATTGATTCATTTGTTCATCAATTCCCCCAAAGACTCACTGAGCACTTACTAAATGCCAGGCACAGTTCTAGGCTTGAAAGTCAGTGGGGTAAATGTGTTTGGGCAATGTGTTTTTACAAACCGAATTGCATGGGAAGGGGAGCTTGAATGAAGGAGGGGGAAAAGGGTGAATAGATGGAAAGTTTAAGGGTCTGTTGCTTCACATGACCCAGCTTCAGGAATTTGTATTTGAGCTGTGTGCAAAGAATGCCGGAAGCAAGAAGCTAAAGGAAGTATTTTTTATGGCAGTCCACTAGCCATAGGCATGTGGAGTTGCTTTGGTGTCAATCTGTGACTCAGGGTTAGGGAGGGGAGCATAGTTCTCATTATTGGATAGTATGTACCATGATTTTAAACCCCTGGAGACCCAATGACTGTGTCTCAGGAGTGTTCCTAATATTCTCAGGGAGTTTCAGGACATAGTATTTCTGGTACGAGTACCAACATTTTCATATAGACCACCAGGAACAGTGGCAGTAGTTCGGTGGTTTGCAGGTTGTGTGTGTGTGTGTGTGTGTGTATATATATATATATATATATATATATATATATGTGGAAGGGGCCACATTCACACAGAAGGACTATGGCTGTGCTTTAGGCTGTAACTGGCTAGCTTATACCTAAGCACACGTAGGAATTCCCTGGCACTCTGAGGAATTGTGGAGAGAGATTTTGCAAAGGGGTGAGGCGATGCATAAAAAGGGAGAATCAAAGACAGGAAAATTGGAGTCACAACTGTTAGCATGATCCTTTTTCAAATGTAATGATGTAATGTCTAGGAAACTCTAGTTATGTATAATTACAGATTCACTTGGCTTAACAAGATGTTACCATCAGGAGGGTCAAAAAAGATATTATCAATTATTTCAACCACAATACAACACAGTTTAATCAGATTGTGCTCCAAAGTCAAGCTATGAACAGGATGAGCTTTGCTGTAGGAATGAGAGCTTTGAGTGACAGAAGAAAGGGAGAAAGAAGATTTTGCAGTTATGGGGTTTTTTTGTTTGTTTTTTATTTTTAGCATAGGGAACTTCAAGGAGGGGAATATCTAAATAGCAATGAATGACAAAAGTTTGCAGTAAATGATGTGGTTCAAAGAAAGTGTGACATTAATAGATAATGTTTAAAATGCCAAAAACGAGCTAGGAGCTAGGAGAGCTCCAGACGAACTTTAGAAATTAGGCTTGGTATGGACAATCTCACACTTAACCCTTCTTGCCTCATCTCAACTAACCACAGCTTTCCTTTCACTATTCTCAGATTTCCAATTACTGCCCCCATCTTCATTATCTTATTGAGCCTGTATTATTAAGAATGAGACAAGTGGTGGGATGGAGACTTGAGTCCTGGGACATGGCCCTTCAATCTTCATTTATAGGCCACTTACAACTGGAATAACTAGCCAGTCCTTGTCTGATTGCGTAGTCTGTAATATCAATTATAATTTCATTTATAATATATATATATATATATATAATCTCCAAAGGAAATACAATGTTAACTTGGAGAAACATGTATTTCTAAAGGTGCCCCTTTCCTTTATTAACTAATATTTGCCACGTACAGGCAAAAGCCATGCAAAACTCTGTGTCACTAGTTTAAAAAGGCAATTTGGCTTCTGCTATGTTAATCCAAGTGCTCCAATTAGTTCAGTGCTTTCATAATTACATATAATTCAGTTTGCATTTATGTATGAAATGTTTATTTTCATAATTGTAACAAGCACTTAAATTAATTACACTATAACCTCTTGATTCTATGAGCCAACTGTTGAGTCTTTTTGTTCATATTTTAAAGTCAGGCCTTTTTAGTTTCGAATTCCACCCCCTGTCTTTGATGTGTTGTTTCTTATCCTTGTTTGGAATTCTCTATGGAATAGTCTCAGAATAATCCTGCAGTTTTCTTTTATGATTGAAACTTTGCATTTTAACAGTTGTCTGGAGATGGTTCCTTCCTTGTGAAATATCAGTTTTAATAACAGGAAAATAAAAATGCCATAAATCTGGACTAACCACATAAAGCCAGAGTCTCTGAGAGACCGATTAACATGGAAAATCTACACAGGGTTTTCAATAATTAGAGGATGTGCTCGTATGGAGCCATGACTGCTCTGGCCTTGAAGCCATTTCCCACGGCAGCCAGCAATTATCACAGCCCACAGTACATTTCTTATAGTCTATGCCTTTAGCCACTGAACCTGTTTTCAAAAAAGGTTTCTTAATTTCAGAAAAAGTTAACATCACCTTGGATGAACAACAGGATTCTGATGATACCTTTGTTACTTAGTTAGGAGAGAGCTCTCAGAGGGAAGGCAATTAGATATTCCTAATTTGTTGTTCATCCACCCATAAAAAGTGAAGAATATTCTGGTCTCTGATGACATGAACTGAGCAGAGGGCAGTTCCAGCCTCCCGCACTGCCCCAGCTAACTGCCTACCCTATCAGCAAATGCTGCTGAACATTTTCTTCAGAGTGCATGGGTGAGTTGGTGGTTCTTTGGTGGGTTTGAGTATTAACTTCTTTTCTTTTGTCTCAATGAATTACAGATAGCAAATATGAAGAAGTGCCATTTTTCCTTTTGTACAGTGCTTAGACATACTATAATCATGCAAAAATGCTAAATTTCAGCTATGATGATTTTCGGGAGAAATCAATGTGATAGTTCATCACCAATAGCTACTGAGTACTATTTTATGATTCATAATTGCTTGTATGGTCTGGATATAGTAATATGGTATAATGAACAATGTGGACACCCATGTAGCTCATTACGATATATTATGTTGATGAGTACTGATGGAATTTTGATGACGAAGCTTACAGATACCTAAGGGTTCTGCCTAGTGCTCTTACTATATAAAGAAAAAACACACAATATACAAATGCCAATAGAAGATTAATCTCATCAGTCACAGGTAAATGACTTGGCATATGATTAACCTTCACCTGTGCATTCTGTCCTGCCCATTCAACCATTTTATTTGAAAGGCATTTGAAGTAAATATTTGAAAAATTAAAGACAAATGGGCAAATTGAATTCAGAACATAGTCTGTTTGGTTTGGTTTTGGCTTTGGGATGGGTCTTAATGTAGAAAGGGAAAGGCAAAGATAGAAAATGACAAAGAAGAAAGCTGAGAGTGTTAAGCAAATAACCTTAAATAAATAAACTTTGAACAGCTCTCTGAAATTCAGTGAGCATGGCTTTTCCTATTGTTTTCTCCATTTCTGTTCATGGTTCCATCACTCTGCCAGTACCCAGGCTCCCTAACTTCTAGGTCATTCTGAATCTGAATTTATTTCTCCACAATACTTTCTTTCCTTTACATTTCCACTGCTACCACTGTATTGATGCTTCTCTCCTCATTCTGCAAGTGATGGAAAAGCCCCTCTAATTCCACAAGACTTCCTAACTTCAATCCTAACCTGCCTCAAAAGCACCTTTTATGAAAACTGTGAAATTAAATCTCTCAACTCATAGCATTGTGCATTTTATTTTTAAATATTCAGTTACACCCAATGATGTCTTCGCTCCCTTGTTTGGCACAGTAAAGGTCCTTCATGATTTGACCCAGTTGAGATTTCTATGTTAAATTTTCCTCCATGCCAGCCTCTGCTCCAGCATAGTTTATTCTTTCCCTCTCCAGTCATTTCTTGTTTCTGCATTTTGCTCATTAGTATATGCCCTGCCAACAGTACCTGCTATACTTCTGCTGGCCCACCAACATTCAACCCATGCATCAAGATCCACCTCAAATCTGACTCCATCCTTGTTAGCATCTCTCCTCTTTTCTTGCTCTCATCCTTCACTGAACACCTAGAATAGTTACTGTCTACAGTTAATAAGGCAGTCGTGTGTTGGCTGCTCACACATGGTCTCTCCTCTAGCTGTTTCAAAAGTTTTAAAATCTTTTATTATCAACTTTTCTGTTTATGAATTTACCTTTATCATCAGCTTTTGTGGACTTGGCTGTATCTCATTTAAATATCGAAAAAGAGCTAATATCTTCTTTGGTCTTTCAGTTTTCTAGGGTTCAAGGAAAATAGCACTAGTGCTGATGCTTTTAGGGTTTTACAGTGGTACCAGGAGAAATAAAACTAATAATACCAGGTGTCATATACAAGGGAACTTTAATATAGTGATTGAGAAGAAATAATGCATGATTTGGGGAAGACCAAGTCTGCCAACTCCCTGGCAGCATAGGTGAACAATACTGATTTGATAAAACTCATGACTTGGTCTGAAGTTGAGTAAGTTGAATTGATTTGGTAATATATGATTGGTTCATTTTATTCCATCACTCAAATGTGGAAGGGATTCCAAGGAATCAAGTTTCATTTTTCTGGAGATATAAATTAGCAAACTATACATAACTTATTGGTCTTTCATGCCAATTGCCTGACTAGCAAATAAGTTTAAAAATAATTTATTTCTGATCCCAATTTTGTGACCAACCCTAAATTTATTTCATTTTTCCATATTTTTTTGAAAATAATTGTTGAAATATGTGCTTATGTTTTTATGTCATATAAAACATGCATCCCTGGTGAACTTGTTTACTAATTTAGATCCATATTCTTATAAACATGAAATCCACAAAACTCTATTTTATATGTGTTGCATTAATGATTAAAAGAATTCTACAAAGATATCTCCAGCCCTGCTCCATGTGACCTTTAAACCTCGCTGTGCTTCAGTTTCTATATTTGTAGAATAAGGGTAGTGTTCTTTGTTTTATTTTCTTCTCATCGTTGCCAAGAGGATGAAATGAAATGACACAGATGATGTGTGTACTTCAAAAACAATGAAGCAATATAGAAATGTAATAAGATATTATTATATACCAGAGGAAGCACTTTGCATCCATGAAAACAAAAGTCAGTGAGTCAATAAGTAATGATTGAAAAGGATATAAAGGGAAAGGGGAGAAATCTACTCACACCAAGCATTCAGTTGAAACCCAAGAAAGATGTCAGTTTTATCTGGGTAGTCCTAGAGTAAGGATTACCCTAACTATCCTAACAAAACCTAAAAATAAGTCTAATAGGCTCAAGCTGATCCGGCCATAAATTAACTGCCCACCAGAGAAAAACTCATCAGTCTTAAAAAGAAGACAATAAAATCCAGACTTTCAACAATGTAGCATTCACAATGTTTGGCAGACAGTAAAAGATTACTAGATATGCAGAGAATCAGAAAATCTGAACAAAAAGGCAGGGGGAATAAGCACATCCAGGGATGACAAATATGTTAAAATTAGCTGATAAGACCTTGAAAGCACCTATTATAAATACATTCAAGAATTTAAAGAAGAAATGGATATGAGTGGGCAGGGGTAGCATCCCTGAAGAAAAAGAGAACCTACCAAAAAAGAAACAGATGGAAATTTTAGAACCAAAAGCACAGTATTAGAAATGGCTAATTCAATACATAGGCCTAATAGCAAGACACTGCAGAAAAAAATGGTCAGTGAACTTTAAAACAGATTAAAAGGGTATTCAAACAAAAGCACACAGAGGATAAAAAAAAGACTGAAAAAAATGGAATTAGTGACATTTAGGAGCATCAAAAGGTCTAATATGTGTTTATTTGGAATTGCAGAAGAAGAGAGGAGAGGCTAGGGCAGAAAAAATATTTGAAGAAATAATGGCTAAAAATGTTCCAAATTTGATTAACAATAGCAATCTACAGATCCAAGAAACCCAGACAGACCTAACACAAAGAGTCATACCCAGACACATGAGCACTTGAAAAAAATGTGTATTCTGCTGCTGTGAGGTGTAATATTCTATAAATATCTTTTAAGTCTAGTTTATTTATTGTAGTATTCAAATTCTCTGTTTTTTTATTGATCCTCTGAGAAGATGTCTTATCCATGGATGACAGCGTGGAATTGAAGTTTCCAACTATTATGGTAGAGTTGTCTTCTCCTTTCAGTGTTGTTAGTGTTTGCCTCATGTATTTGGAGCACTCTGGCTTGATGCATAAATATTAATAATTGTTATGTCTTCTTGTTGAATTTCTCTTATTAATACATAGTATCATTCTTTTGTCCCTTTGAATTGTTTTACATTTGAAGTCTAATTTGTTGGATATGAGTATACCTGCTCCTGCTCTATTATAGTTGTTTCCATGAAATATCTTTTCCCAACCTTTCACTTTCAATCTGCTTTTGCCCTTGGGTCTAAAATGAGTTACCTGAAGACAGCATATAGATGGGTCCTGTTTTTTAATCCATTCTGCCAGTCTATGTCTTTTGATTGGGAAGTTTAACCCTTTGACATTTAATGTTAGCATTACAAAGGCAGTACTTTCTCTGCCATTTTGTCTTCTGGATTTTATACTTCATATCTGTTTTTTTTTCTCTTTTTACTTTACAAGTAGTCTTTATTTCTACACTCTTCTTCAGCCCTCTCTCTCTCCCCTGCCTTTTCCTGTCTGCCTCTAGTGCTCCCTTTAGTATTTCTTGGAGAGTTGGTCTCTTAGTCACAAATTCTCTCAGAGATTGTCTGAAAATATTTTAATCTCCCCCTCATTTTTGAAGGAAAATTTTCCTGGATATAGAATTTTTGGTTGGCAGAATCATACCGCTGCCTTTTCAACTCCCTGCTTTCTGCTGAGAAACTCACACATAGTCTTCTTGGGCTTCCCTTCTATGTGATGGATTGCTTTTCTCTTGCTGCTTTCAAATATCTCTCTTTCTCTTTGGCATCTGACATTCTGATTAGTAAGTATCTTGGAGTATGTCTTTTTGGATTTATTCTGTTTAGGGTATGCTGCACTTCTTGGATCAGTAATTTTATGTCTTTCAAAAGAGATGGGAAATTTTCAGTGATTATTTCCTCTGTTAGTCTTTCTTTTTCCTTTCTCTTCTCCTTCTGAGACACCCACAACACATATATTTATGGGCTTCATCTTGTCATTCAATTCCCTGAGACTCTGCTCATATTTTTCATTCTTTTCCTTATATTTTCTTTTGTGTGCCAGATTTCAGATGTCCAGTCTTCTAGTTCACTAATATTTTCTTCTGCCTGTTAAAATCTATTGTTGGAGCCCTCCTCTCCCTCTTTCTCCGCCGGCGGCGCCCCTGCCGCCATCCAGCCCTCCTCTTCCCCCTTCTGTTCCGGCGGTGCCCCCGCCGCCATCTTGCCCTCCTCTTTCCCCTTCTGCTCTGGTGGCACTCCATCCGCCATCTTGTCCTTCCCTTTCTCCTCCTGCTCCGGCGGCTCTCCAACCACCACCGTGCCCTCTTCCGCCTTCGCCGGCTCCTCTGCCACCGTCCTCAACGGCTTTGCCACCCTCACCTTTCCTCCTCCAGAACAGCTACTAGGGGAGTGGAAATGATACAGAGCAGCTCCCGGAGCCACGACAGAGATCAAGGGGACGGCGTACCCCATCCTGGAACGGCTGACTGTCTGGAAGAACCAGCTCCGGTGAGATCGCCGAGGGGCGCGGGCTTTCCCGGGCAGGACAGCAAGCGGCCGGAGTCCCTACCTTCCTCCTTCCTAGGCCACCTGGCAGAATTGGGCAGGCAGTCCCCTCAAGCCGCGGCAGCTGGCGCCCCCACCAGATGAGGCCCCCCGGACCAACTGAGAGAATTGGATTGGAAATCACCAGACCACACAGAATGGTGACCGGGGGGGTCCCTTCCAAACACGTGACTCCCTGGTCCAGCTGGGAACGGTGCACTCTCCCAGGCTGCAGCGGCTGGCACCCTCCCGCCATGCTTGGCGCACTGGGCCGACTAGGAAATTCGGTTGGGCACTCTCCCGGGCTGCGGCGGCCGGCGACCTTCTCCGTGTTTGGACCAGCTCTGCAAGAAATACTAAAGGGAGCACTAGAGTCAGAACCGAAAAGACAGAAGAGAGAGGTATGGAGAAGAGTGTAGAAAGAAGGAAAGTCAGATATGATATATATAATACAAAAGGCAAAATGGTAGAGGAAAATATTATCCAAACAGTAATAACACTAAATGTTAATGGACTGAATTCCCCAATCAAAAGACATAGACTGGCAGAATGGATTAAAAAAACAGGATCCTTCTATATGCTGTCTACAGGAAACACATCTTAGACCCAAAGATAAACATAGGTTGAAAGTGAAAGGTTGGGAAAAGATATTTCGTGCAAATAACAACCAGAAAAGAGCAGGAGTGGCTATACTAATATCCAACAAATTAGACTTCAAATGTAAAACAGTTAAAAGAGACAAAGAAGGACACTATATACTAATGAAAGGAACAATTAAACAAGAAGACATAAGAATCATAAACATTTATGCACTGAACCAGAATGCCCCAAAATACGTGAGGAATACACTGCAAACACTGAAAAGGGAAATAGACACATATACCATAATAGTTGGAGACTTCAATTCACCACTCTCATCAATGGACAGAACATCTAGACAGAGGATCAATAAAGAAATAGAGAATCTGAATATTACTATAAATGAGCTAGACTTAACAGACATTTATAGGACATTACATCCCACAACAGCAGGATACACTTTTTCTCAAGTGCTCATGGATCATTCTCAAAGATAGACCATATGCTGGGTCACAAAGCAAGTCTTAACAAATTTAAAAAGATTGAAATCATACACAACACTTTCTCGGATCATAAGGGAATAAAGTTGGAAATCAATAATAGGCAGAGTACCAGAAAATTCACAAATACGTGGAGGCTCAACAACATACTCTTAAACAACAAGTGGGTCAAAGAAGAAATTGCAAGAGAAATTAGTAAATACCTCGAGGCGAATGAAAATGAAAACACAACATATCAAAACCTATGGGACGCAGCAAAGGCAGTGCTAAGAGGGAAATTTATTGCCCTAAATGCCTATATCAGAAAAGAAGAAAAGGCAAAAATGCAGGAATTAACTGTCCACTTGGAAAAACTGGAGAAAGAACAGCAAACTAATCCCAAAGCAAGCAAAAGGAAAGAAATAACAAAGATTAGAGCAGAAATAAATGAAATTGAAAACATGAAAACAATAGAGAAAATCAATAAGACCAGAAGTTGGTTCTATGAGAAAATCAATAAGATTGATGGGCCCTTAGCAAGATTGACAAAAAGAAGAAGAGAGAGGATGCAAATAAATAAGATCAGAAATGGAAGAGGAGACATAACCACTGACCTTACAGAAATAAAGGAGGTATTAACAGGATACTATGAACAACTTTACGCTAATAAATACAACAATTTAGATGAAATGGACGGGTTCGTGGAAAGACATGAACAACCAACTTTGACTCAAGAAGAAATAGATGACCTCAACAAACCAATAACAAGTAAAGAAATTGAATCAGTCATTCAAAAGCTTCCTAAAAAGAAAAGTCCAGGACCAGACAGCTTCACATGTGAATTCTATCAAACATTCCAGAAAGAATTAGTACCAACTCTCCTCAAACTCTTCAAAATAATCAAAGTGGAGGGAAAACTACCTAATTCATTCTATGAAGCCAACATCACCCTCATACCAAAACCAGGCAAAGATATTACAAAAAAAGAAAACTAAAGACCAATCTCTCTAATGAATATAGATGCAAAAATCCTCAATAAAATTCTAGCAAATCGTATCCAACAACACATTAAAAGAATTATTCATCATGACCAAGTAGAATTCATCCCAGGTATGCAAGGATGGTTCAACATAAGAAAACCAATTAACGTAATACACCATATCAACAAATCAAAGCAGAAAAATCACATGATCATCTCAATTGATGCAGAGAAGGCATTTGACAAGATTCAACATCCTTTCCTGTTGAAAACACTTCAAAAGATAGGAATACAAGGGAACTTCCTTAAAATGATAGAGGGAATATATGAAAAACCCACAGTTAATATCATCCTCAATGGGGAAAAATTGAAAACTTTCCCCTAAGATCAGGAACAAGACAAGGATGTCCACTATCACCACTATTATTCAACATTGTGTTGGAAGTTCTAGACAGAGCAATTAGACAATAAAAAGAAATACAAGGCATCAAAATTGGAAAGGAAGAAGTAAAACTATCACTGTTTGCAGACGATATGATACTATACGTCGAAAACCTGGAAAAATCCACAACAAAACTACTAGAGCTAATAAATGAGTACAGCAAAGTAGTAGGTTACAAGATCAACATTCAAAAATCTGTAGCATTTCTATACACTAGTAATGAACAAGCTGAGGGGGAAATCAAGAAACGAATCCCATTTACAATTGCAACTAAAAGAATGAAATACCTAGGAATAAATTTAACTAAAGAGACAAAAAACCTATATAAAGAAAACTACAAAAAACTGCTAAAAGAAATCACAGAAGACCTAAACAGATGGACGGGCATACCGTGTTCATGGATTGGAAGACTAAATATAGTTAAGATGTCAATCCTACCTAAATTGATGTACAGATTCAATGCAATACCAATCAAACTCCCAACAACTTATTTTTCAGAAATAGAAAAACCAATAAGCAAATTTATCTGGAAGGGCAGGTTGCCCCAAATTGCTAAAAACATCTTGAGGAAAAAAACGAAGCTGGAGGTCTCACGCTGCCAGACTTTAAGGCATATTACAAAGCCACAGTGGTCAAAACAGCATGGTATTGGCATAAAGATAGATATATCGACCAATGGAATCGAATAGAGTGCTCAGATATAGACCCTCTCATCTATGGACATTTGATCTTTGATAAGGCAGTCAAGCCAACTCACCTGGGACAGAACAGTCTCTTCAATAAATGGTGCCTAGAGAACTGGATATCCATATGCAAAAGAATGAAAGAAGACCCATCTCTCACACCCTATACAAAAGTTAACTCAAAGTGGATCAAAGATCTAAACATTAGGTCTAAGACCATAAAACAGTTAGAGGAAAATGTAGGGAGATATCTTATGAAACTTACAATTGGAGGCGGTTTTATGGACCTTAAACCTAAAGCAAGAGCACTGAAGAAAGAAATAAATAAATGGGAGCTCCTCAAAATTAAACACTTTTGTGCATCAAAGAACTTCATCAAGAAAGTAGAAAGACAGCCTACACAATGGGAGATAATATTTGGAAATGACATATCAGATAAAGGTCTAGTATCCAGAATTTATAAAGAGATTGTTCAACTCAACAACAAAAAGACAGCCAACCCAATTACAAAATGGGAAAAAGACTTGAACAGACACCTATCAGAAGAGGAAATACGGATGGCCAAGAGGCACATGAAGAGATGCTCAATGTCCCTGGCCATTAGAGAAATGCAAATCAAAACCACAATGAGATATCATCTCACACCCACCAGAATGGCCATTATCAACAAAACAGAAAATGACAAGTGCTGGAGAGGATGCGGAGAAAGAGGCACACTTATCCACTGTTGGTGGGAATGTCAAATGGTGGAAGGCAGGAACTGTGGAAGGCAGTTTGGTGGTTCCTCAAAAAGCTGAATATAGAATTGCCATATGACCCAGCAATACCATTGCTGGGTATCTATTCAAAGGACTTAAGGGCAAAGACACAAACGGACATTTGCACACCAATGTTTATAGCAGTGTTATTTACAATTGCAAAGAGATGGAAACAGCCAAAATGTCCATCAGCAGAAGAATGGCTAAACAAACTGTGGCATATACATACAATGGAATATTATGCAGCTTTAAGACAGGATAAACTTATGAAGCATGTAATAACATGGATGGACCTAGAGAACATTATGCTGAGTGAGTCTAGCCAAAAACTAAAAGACAAATACTGTATGGTCCCACTGATGTGAACGGACATTCGAGAATAAACTTGGAATATGTCATTGGTAACAGAGTCCAGCAGGAGTTAGAAACAGGGTAAGATAATGGGTAATTGGAGCGGAAGGGATACAGACTGTGCAACAGGACTAGATACAAAAACTCAAAAATGGACAGCACAATAATATCTAATTGTAAAGTAATCATGTTAAAACACTGAATGAAGCTGCATCTGAGCTATAGGTTTTTTGTTTGTTTGTTTGTTTTACTATTATTATTACTTTCATTTTTTTCTCTATATTAACATTTTATATCTTTTTCGGTTGTGTTGCTAGTTCTTCTAAACCGATGCAACTGTACTAAGAAACGATGATCATGCATCTATGTGATGATGTTAAGAATTACTGATTGCATATGTAGAATGGTATGATTTCTAAATGTTGGGTTAATTTCTTTTTTTCCATTAATTAATAAAAAAAAAAGAAAGAAAAAAAATCTATTGTTGTTCCTTTGTTTTTTCATTTCTTCTATTGTGCTTTTTATTCCCGTAAGTTGTGTGATTTGTTTTTTCAAACTTTTGAGTTCTTTTTCTTCACACAATGTCATCTTAACATCCTCCCTTAACTCGTTGATTTGATTTTTGATGAGATTTTCCACATCTGTTCAAACATCCCGATTACCTGTTTCAACTCCTGTATCACATTTAAAGCATTGGTTTGTTCCTTTGACTGGGCCATATCTTTAATTTTCCTAGTATGACTCATTATTTTTTGCTCGTGTCTAGGCATTTGATTTTCTTAATTAATTTATTCTGGAGGTCGTTTTCATGCTTTTACCTAGGATTTTCTTGCTGGATGGCTTTGTTCTCTATCTGTTCTTTGACATTCAGTTCAACTTATTCTAGACCTCTATCATAGGTTCTGTTTAGCTGACCAGAATTTTTCAGTTCTTATTTTTCTGTTTCTTGCTCTACCTATTTGGAGCCTTTTTTTTCTTTTGAGGGGGGGTCCTCAGATATTATAGACCCAAGTCAGATTTTCCTAGACAGACACGCCCCCATCTCAGGAGGAGAGGGTAGCCAGCATCAGTTTTCCCTGAGGTTGGACCCAGCAGATTGTTAGACTTTCCTATGAAGCCTCTTGACTCTGTATTTTTTTCTATCCTGCCCAGATGTGGCTCTTGTCTGCCCACAGCTTCCCACCAGCTTAAAATGATGCAGTATCTTTCATTTCAGCAGATTCTTCCTGTCAGGGGCATGCTTGAGACAGAGGTGAGGTAGTAGGATGCCTTTAATTGCTTCTATTTTCCAATCCCTGGGACCTGATTTCTTCTTTGGAGGAGGGATTCCACTTGAGCTGGGCCCTGCCTCCTTTTTCTTGGGGAAAAGAAACTCTTTAGAGAAGTAACCCCTTTCACCTGACTAGTTACTTTGTCTTAATTCTACCCTTGCCTGGGGCAGTGCTGGAGCCTGAGAGTGCTTCCAGTTCTAACTAATGAGTTATTAAGGAGTTAAAAAAAAAAAAAAGCCTTTTCAGAGTCAGACCCCCGCTCTTTGGATTCATCAATCAAGAGCTTAAGTTAGTAACTGGTTTTATACATCTCCAGGCTCTATGTGCCCATTTTTCTAGGGGTCCAGCCCTTTTCAGTATTTTTTGCTGTCTGACTCAAAAAGACTCTGCATTTTGTATTTTTTTCTGTCAGCCCTGCTCCCTCCCTGCTGGGGCAAATACTCCTAGTTCCTTTAGTGCTTATTCCAGGTTTATCTGTGCTGGGGGTCTATTGTCAGTAGTCAAAACTCCTACAATTGGATCTTAGTCAATGAACTCTTGCTGCTAGTAAAGTCTGTTTCCTTTCCCCTTAGGGAACCAGCCAGCTGTGCCATGGGGGAGGGGTCAGAAATGGTAAATATGAAAGTAAAATAGAAAAGAAATTTTCCTGCATTAATCTTAAAAATGATAATTAAATAAAAAAAACTAGTACTATGGTGCGGTTTGCAATATATGTGGAAGCAAAATGTGTAAAATCAATAGCATAAATGATGGGAGTAAGGTAAAAGGAAGTTATTATTATAAGATTTTTACATTAAACATGCAGTGGCATAAGTAGTATAATATAACTTCAAGGTTGCATAGATTAAATTAAGGATGCATGTTGTAATCCTTAGAGCAAACACTAAAAAGACTAAAAAGCCAATAGAGAAGGTAAATTTGATTACTTAAAAAACTACAAAAAGAAAGAAAATAAACTTGATCAATCCAAAAGAAAGCGGGAGAAGAGAAAAAAAGATCAAAGAAGACATGGGAACAAATAGAAAGACATTAGATTTAAACACTAAATGAAAATAGTTTAAACATTTCAACTAAAAGACAGAGATTTTCAGATGGGATGAAAAATGCTGTCTTTAAATAGAAAGACATAGAGAAGTTTAAAGTAAGAGACTGGGAAGAGACATAACATATAAATACAAATGCTCAAGTGACTATGTTAATATTGGACAAACGTAACAAGACAAAGATGCATTACCAAAGGCATAGAAGGATATTTGAGAATGATTAAAGGATAAGTTCTTTAGAAATACAAAACAATTCTAAATGCACACACACCTAATAACAGTGCTTCAAAATGCATGAAGTAAAACTTGGTGGAAATGAAGAGAGAAACCACACTTGATATTGGAGATTCTATCACTCCTCTTTTGATAACTGGTACAACAAATAGACAAAAAAAAAAAAATCAGTAAATCTACAGAACATTTGAATGACACAATCAACCAACTGAAAATCAATGATCAGTTATAGATCAGTTATAGAACACCATAAAAGACTAAAGAATTTAAAGAATTTCAAGTGCATATGGAATATTCACCAAGATAGACCAAATATTACACCATAAAAATTTCATTTTAAAGGGTTGAAATTATATAGAAAATGCTTTATGACTAAAATGCAATTAACCATAAATAACAAAAAATCTGAAAATTCCTCCAAATATTCAGAAATTAAGAAATATACTACTAAATAACCTTAAACCAAAGAAAAAATAACAAGGAAAATTATAAGATATTTTGACAATGATAATGAAAATACAGTGTATTGAAATTTGAGGGATGTAGCTAAAGAGGCACTGAAGTGATATGTGTAGCTTTAGAGTCTTATTTTTAAAAGGAAAAAAGGTTAAATCAATTATCTAAAACACAACTTTAAGAATATTAAAAAGGTGATTAAAATACACCAAAAGGAAGAAAATAATAGATATGATCAGAAATGAGTGAAATAGGTAAGTAAAATTGTCTTTATTTATAAATTATATAATCACATTCTTAGAAAATTCTAAATCTACAAAAAAAGAAAAACTCTGCTGTAACTAATAACTGAATTTACCAAAGTCACAAAATAAAGGGTCAAATATAAATATCAATTGTATTTCTTTATATTAGCAATGAACAACTGAGAAATGAAATGCAAAGCGTCATTTATGTTAGCATCAAAAACCAAAGTGTTTAAGGACAAATGTAACAAAAGATGAGATGTGAAAGATTCCTATCTGGAAAATAAACATTGCTTACAGAAATGAAAAAAAAAATTGAGAGATATACCATATTAATGAGTTTGTGGATTCAATATTATAATGATGGTAATTGATCACATATTACCATTAATAATAGAGCCAATACATCTCCATTCAATATCCAAGGAGGTTTTGTGTGTGTATGTGTGTGTGTACAAGTTTACAAACTGAACGTAAACTTTTAAATGCAGAGACAAAATCAGCCAAAATGATTTTTAGAAAGAAGAAAGTTGGAGGGCTTTTACTACCTGAATTCAATATTTTTGTTAAATGGAGAGAAGAAAAGAGAAGTAATAGGTTGTAGTGGTCGTTTTTAAATAAAGCAAATGTGTGACAGAGATAATCCTATCTTACCACCGAACTATTTCATTTTCCTTCTGAACACATTGGGAGATTACATTTCTCAAACTTTGCATCTAGGTGGAGTTTTATGGCAAGTTCTGGCCAATAGTATATGGTCAGAAGTGACATATGCTACTTTCAAGCCATAAAATGATCTCCCATATATTATCCTTATTCTTTCTTTTCCTTCCAAAGGGGGCCATTTATTGAAGATGACGGCCTCCTGAGATGTAAGAAGCCTGTATCTCTGGGCTAGTATTTGGAAGAGTGCCTACCAGGAGTTCCACTGAACCAAGACAAAATCACTGGACATTGTGTGAGTGGAAAGTCAACTATCATTGTGTTCACCACTGAGATTTGGGGACTGTCTGTTTTAGCATTTCACATTAATTATCCAGGCTATTACAAAAGAGAAGAAGAGATACTCGCATTAGAAATGAGAAAGGATGGAAGCATTTATTGATTTTCATCTTCTCCTTAAAGTAGAAAGATAGCTGATGTTTGGGCCAGTAATTATCAATGAATATACAGTTAGAAATAACTTCAATGAAGGATATATTTGGACAATATCAACCACTCACAAGGATGTGAATTAAATTGGGACACTTATATCCTCCCTGTGTGTGCTGGTTTGAATCTGTTATGCACCCCAGAAAAGACTATGTTCTTTTAAACCATTCTTCTGGGGACAAACCTGTTGTGGGTGAGACCTTTGGATTAGCTTGTTTCCCTAGAGATGTGACACACCAAATTCAAAATGGGTCTTAATCCTTTACTGAGATCCCTTAAGAAGCTCACAGAGAGAGAGTGTGCTTAGAAAGAAAATGCCCTGGGAGAAGCTAAAAGAGAAAGAAACACCCAGAGACATTTTGGAGACAGCCATTGAAACCAGAAAAGAGAGAAGGGCCAGCAGATCTTATCATGTGACTTCTTGTGTGACAGAGGAACCCCAGATGCCAGCAGCCTTTCCTCAGAGACGGTATCTTACTCTTGATGCCTTAATTTGGACATTTTCATGGCCTTAGGACTGTAAATTTGTAACCTAATACATTTCCATTGAAAGAGCCAACCCATTTCTAGTGTATTGCATTCCAGCAGCTTCAGCAAACTGAAATACTGTGGTACCATAATTTTGGAAAAGAAGTTGTAATTTTCTGATAGAGCTGAGGATATAACATTCTATGACCTATAAATTACACTTTAAGATTTATATCCCAGGGCAGTGATACCCAAATAGTCTATCAGGAAATAATTTATGGCCAAAACACATTTTCTTCTTGCTGATTGCAGCCTCCTCTATTTGCCACAGTGTGCCAAACAAATATTTCTCATGAGGTTTCATATGAACAATTTTGGGAAAAACTGACCTAGAAAAAATTGTGACAAGTACACCAGCAGATAAATATAAAATTGGTCATGATAGCACTGTCTATAACAACAAAATGAAAGGTGAAATGACAGAATAATCAACCAAAATGCCTATCACTTGTAGAATATAAAATATATTTTGTTATAGTCATAAAATGAAATGCTACAGAGCAGCAAAAATGAATCATGGGGGCAGGGCAAGATGGTGGCACAGGCAGGTGGGGGATTTAGTTCGTCCTCTAGGGTAGCTAGTAAATAGCCAGAAACTGTCTAGAACAACAGTTTGAGGGACTTCCATGATCAGACACTCATGATAAACCAGTCTGGAATGGGCGACTGATAACTCACAGCACAGAACTGTAACTAAACTTCCATGATGTGGAGGCTGGTACCCCTCCCACATGGGCACTGTAGCCTATCTTGAATCTTGCCCCAGTGGAAAACAGAAGCTCGCTCTACTAGGAGCAAATGAAAGAGGGGTAGACTAAGCTCCAATTGTGGATTGATTTTAAAAATTGGACTGCTGAATACAAGCTGAAAGCACAGATAAACCTACAGAGCAAAGCTCTAAGCACAGATATATCTACAGGGCAAACAGAAACCAAGAGTTCTCTTCTCAGCAGTGAGGAGGCAGGGCTGATGAAAAAGAAAAAAAAACAGAGGCTCTTGGATCTGGCTTATCTCAGAACACTGGAAAAGGGAAGTGTCCCCAAAAAAGGGGGCAGAGAGAGTTGAGTACCAAGTCTGGCTCGTGATTGGTGAAACTGGGGGCCTGGGGACCAGATCTGAAAATCTGAAAAGCTTTCTCTCTCTTTCTCTCTTTCTCCCTCTCTCTCTCTCGCTCTCTCTCTATCTCTCTTGCTTTTTAGCAGCCCATTAAAGAAAAAAGCAGGGATTCCCAGTATTTAGCCTTGCATGTGGTAAGGGTGGACCTAAGGAATGCTGGAAAGACAAAGTAATTAATCAAGTGAAGGAGATAATTCCCTAAAGGGCATATCTTCCCCAAGAAAAGAGGGTAGCAGGGCCCAATGCAAGTGGCAGCTCTTGCTTGGAGAATTAAGACTCCATATCTGGGATATCAGCAGCAGTTTCAAGATGCCAAAAGGTAATCTAGCTTATCTCAAACCTGCAACAGTTTCAACCTACAAAAAGTGGAGCCCAGCCTGTTTCCACATGTTTCTGGTAGTGAGGAAAGGGGGTCTCCTTAAGAGATCTGTAATTTTTCCAGCAAGAAGGCAACATGGGAATGAGGAGTGTTTCCTCCTCCCCTCTCAAAGCAGAGAGGGTGGGGTGTGAACTCCAGTACAGGCAGCATCTGTTATTTAGAGAATTCAGATCCCAGGAGAAACAGTTTCAGTTGACCTTCAGACTCAGCCTTTGTCTCAGCCAAGCCCATGATAGGGACAGAGTCTGCTGAGAATTAAAGGCACCGTACCACTTTATGACAGTGGGCAGCAGTGGGCTGACCAGCACCATCTGCTAAACAGGACAGGAAAAGAACAAAATTAAGAGGTTTCACAAAAAAAAGGCTGATGCCCTGCTGAGTCTCATCACCAAGGAACTTTGATATTGATTCACCCTCTTAGTGAGTTCTGAGCCTGTCTTGTCTGAGAAAATTTGAATGGAGTCAATTCTATCTGGGAGGACCCTTCTCCAAGAGTTAGACCTCCTGGCAAAAATGGCTAGGGGTAATGAAAAGAGAGTTAAAAACATATAGAGGCAAAAACAAAACAAAACAAACAGAAAAATCATCAGTCCCAAAGGAGGAAGGGGGGAGAGAAAGTTTCTCCAGGGGTGAAACAACTGCAAATACACGCAAAAATGGTATTCTCAAAAAACTTCCTTATAGGCAGGTGTGCTGGTTTGAAAGGAAGTATGCCCCCTAAGAAAAGCCATGTTTTAATATAAATCCCATTTCATAAAGGTAGAATAATCCCTATTCAATACTGTATGTTTGAAACTGTAATGAGATCTTCTCCCTGGTTGATGTGATTTAGTCAAGAATGGTTGTTAAACTGGATTAGGGGATGACATGTCTCCACCCATTTGAGTGGGTCTTGATTGGTTTACTGGAGTCCTATAAAAGAGGAAACATTTTGGAGAAAGAGATTCTGAGAGAGCAGAGAATGCTGCAGCACGATGAAGCAGAGAGTCCACCAGCTAGCGATCTTTGGAGACGAAGAAGGAAAATGCCTCCCGGGGAGCTTCATGAAACCGGAAGCCAGGAGAAAAAGCTAGCAGATGATGCTGTATTCACCATGTGCCCTTCCAGCTGAGAGAGAAGCCCTGACTGTGTTCGCCATGTGCCTTCTCACTTGAGAGAGAAACCCTGAACTTCATCAGCCTTCTTGAACCAAGGTATCTTTCCCTGGATACCTTTGATTGGACATGTCTATAGACTTGTTTTAATTGGGATGTTTTCTCAGCCTTAGAACTGTAAACTAGCAACTCATTAAATTCTCCCTTTTAAAAGCCATTCCGTTTCTGGTATATTGCATTCTGGCAGCTAGCAAACTAAAACAGCAGGGAAGAACTAGGAAAACAAGACCTGAAACATTCTGATCAGTTAAACAGAAGCTATGTCAGAAGTCTAGAATAAGTTGAACCTAATGTCAAAGAACAGTTAGAAAATAAAGTCAACTAACAAGAAAACCCTAGGCAAAAGAGAAAAAATCACCTCCAAAATAAACTAATCAAGAAAATCAGATGCCTAGGCACCAGCAAAACATCAAAAGTCATACTAGGAAGCATGAAGATATGACCCAGTCAAAGGAACAAACTAACACTTCAAATGAGATACAGGAGTTGAAACAATTAATTAAGGGTGTTCAAACAAATCTTCTAGATCAATTCAAAGAGTTGAAGGAAAATATAACAAAAGAGCTGAAGGATATAAGAAAGATAATGGTTGACCACACAGAAGAACTCGAAAGCTTGCAAAAAAAAAAAAAAAAAAAAAACCTGGCAGAATGCACAGGAATGAAAGTCACAAGAGAAGAGAGGAAAACATAATAGAGACATACAATAGCAGATTTGAAGAGGTAAAAGAAAGGATTAGTGAACTAGAGGATAGGTCAGCTGAAACCCTACACACAAAAGAAGAGATAGGGAAAAAATGGAAAAATATGAGCAGAGTCTCACAAAACTGAATGGCAACATGAAGCTCATTAAGAATATATATGTTATGGGTGTCCCAGAAGAAGAATAGAAGGGAAAGGGAGCAGAAAGAATAATGGGGAAAATAAACACTGAGAATCTCCCAACTCGTTTGAAAGACATAAAATTGCAGGTCCAAGAAGTGCAGCATACTTCAAACAGAATAGATCCAAATAGACTTACTCCAAGACACTTACTAATCAGATTGTCAAATATTAAAGACATAGGGATAATTCTGAAAGCAGCAAGAGAAATGTTCTAGTTTGCTAGCTGCCGGAATGCAGTATACCAGAAATGGAATGGCTTTGAAAAAGAGGAATTTAATAAGTTGGTAGTTTACAGTTCTAAGGCTGAGAAAATGTTGCAATTAAAAAAAGTCTATAGAAATGTCCAACCTAAGGTATCCAGGGAAAGATACCTTGGTTCAAGAAGGCCGATGAAGTTCAGGGTTTCTTTCTCAAGTGAGAAGGCACATGGCAAATACAGCCACAGTTTCTCTCTCATCTGGAAAAGCTCATGGTGAGCACAGTGTCATTTGCTCTTTCTCTCATGGCCTCCTGTTTCATGAAGCTCCTCAGGAGGCATTTTCCTTCTTCATCTCCAAAGTCCTGGCTGATGGACTCTCTGCTTCATGGTGCTGTAGCATTCTCTGCTCTTTCTGAATCTCCTTCATTCTCCAAAATGTTTCCTCTTTTTTAGGACTCCAGAAACTTATCAAGACCCACCCGAAAGGTCACTTAAGACACAAGGACAAAAGCTGGTTAAAAGTGAAAGGTTGGAAAAAGGTATTTCATGCAAACAACAAACACAAAAGAATGAGTGTAGATAAACTAAACATCATGCAAATAAGGCTTCAAATGTAAAACAATGAAAGGATATGTTGTCACCTAGTCTATCTTAACAACCACTCTTGATTAAATCACATCTCCAAGGAGATTATCTAATTACAGATTCAAACATATAGTATTGAATAGGAATTATTCTACCACTACAAAATGGGATTTTGATTAAAACATGGATTTTCTAGGGGACATGCATCCTTTCAAACCAGCACAAGAAAAGTGATCAAAAACAGACAAAGGAGGCTCTATAAGACTAAGTGCAGATCTCTTAGCAGAAATCATGGAGGCAAGAAGGCAGTGGTATGATATTTATGATACTGAAAGAGAACAACTGTCAACCAAGCATTCTATAGCCATAAAGCTTATCCTTCAAAATAAGGGTGAGTTTAAAATATTTGCAGATGAACAGACACCGAAAAAATTCATGAATAAGAGACCTGTTTTATAATAAATACTAAAACAGAGTACCATAAGAAGATAGGAAAAGACAGGAGAGAGATTAGGAGCAAAGTAAGTAGATAATCAAAACAAGATTGGCAAAGTCCCTTGAGGGATGGGAGAAAATATATGGAACTATTAAACTTTACCACTGGGGAAACCCTGGATTCTGTGTCAAATTTTAGGGACACTTAAATCAATAGGCCAAGCCCTTGATCTTGATGCTTGCTCTTGTGAAGCTTATGTATGTGGCAGAGAAAATTAGCCTACCTATAGGTATGCCTAAGAGTTAATTCCAGAGGACCTCTTTTGTTGCTCAGATGTGCCCTCTCTCTCTCTTTCTCTAAGCTCAACTCTGCAAGTGAAACCATTGCCCTCCTCCTTACGTGGAACATGACATCTAGGGGTGAAAATCTCCCTGACAGTGTGGGAGATGACTCCCAGGGATGAGCCTGGCCTTGGCACTGTGGAATCAACAATGCCATCCTGACCAAAAAGGGGAAAAGAAGTGTAACAAATAAGGTATCAGTGGCTGAGAGAGTTCAAAAAAGAGGCTACTCTGGAGGTCACTCTTAAGCAAGCTTCAAATAGATAGTGCCACCTATCATAGCTTGCCAAACCCCAGCCAGAACCATTCTTGCCAATCCTAAAGAACACCTAGAGCATTATATAAGATTCTACAAAGGTTCCCTGCACTAGGGTAACTTTCCAGAAACCTATAACCTCCAAATGGGTCCCTGAATCAGCTAAGTCCTGAAATGCAGAGCAACCAGCCTCTCCAGAACATCAACTAGTTCCATCCCCCATCCCATATTATTGACAGCCCCTTCTAACATGAAAAAGTTAGAATGGGTATAGCCCAAATACCCCTAAAGAGTGGGAAAAAAATTGAAGGTGATGGTGGGATTTTATAGAGAAGTTAGGGTTTAACAGATGAATATGATTGCTGAATCAGTATATTGATATTTCTTTTAGTATCTGGTACCTTAGAGCAGCTAGAAGTAAAACCTAAAACTGGAATTGTAACCCAATACCACAGTTATAGAAATTGTAACCCAATACCACAAAATAGAAATCTATTCTACAACTAATTGTTGCAATGTACTTTGAAGTTTATAGTTTGTTTCTTTTTTGTATATATGTTATCTCACAACTAACAAAAAGATCCCTAAGGGCATGGGAACTCACTATTTCCCAGGGATATTCTTTGGTTTTGGCATGTGCCCCAATCAAATGTTCTGATACTAATCAAAGTCACTTCCTGTAACTTTCTGTTCCTGGCCTGTATGCTATAACCTAATTCTTCTTGAACCACGACAGATCTTCAGATATTTCAAATTTTAACATGCAGCCTTATGAATATCCACAGTCTTATATTCTCCCCAAGTCAAACATTATTAATGTCTTCTGCCTTTCTTTATATGGCTCCTTCATCTTCCTGACTTTCTACCTCTTAAATTATTTCAGTTTCTGAATGGGTCATGTCATTTGTTCCCAACATCAAACACAATAAGCTAGTAGGGTGTTACTAATATGTGACCATTTATCATGTGCTTTTTCCTACGTGTTGCTTTCTTGCTTATGCACTCTAAAATCACACGAGCTTTCATTTTGTTGTGAGAGTCACTGTCAATGCTCACGTATGCTGAGCTTATACCATGTAAAATTCCTGAAGGTTGTTCATATGTACTGCTCTAGAAGTTTATCTCCCTCATTTGCATGTGTATATTGTGGTTTTGTTTTATTTCTTATTATCCAAATTAAATAACATTTTATACATTTCCAGCCCTGATCCAGCCTGTAAGACCATTTTGCAGTTGTTCATATGTTCTTTTTACACCTCAGACCAAGTCACAATGTCTTTGTGTGCAGGAAGGTGGAACAGCATCAGGGGTTCCCTCAGAGGAACTTTATTAAAAGTCAATCCATCTCTGGTGTGTTGCATTGGCAGCTTTGGCAGACTAAAACAAGTGTCATCATTTCCATGGTCGAGTCCTTTAACCTCAAGAAACACCTTTTCCTTCTGCAAGGGGTTGTTAATAATTGTGCTTTTTATCACAAGTATTTCCGTAGAACTCAAACAAGATTATTTATGAGAAAGCATTTGAAAACTCAAAAATGTAAGATCATATTATTAAAGAAACCAAGTTAACTTGACTTTGTATTTTTTTTTTAAATTTCACATGATGGTAAGGTTGAATGATTAGGAAAATGGGGGAAGAAAACAAAACAAGTATAGAAAACTGCTCTCAACAATCATTTTGGTCAGATCAAAGAGGAAGGAAGGAAAGGAGCTCCTAATGTTATTGCCTGACAGCTTGAATGCACACCTTTTGTCCCCATGGCAGGTAGATTGCATATCTTCCATCCTGCATAGTCCCATTTATGCACAGTTTTGCAGATAATAATCTGCAAAAAAAAAAAAAAAAATCTCTGCTCACCTTTGAGAAAATATTTCCAAAGCCACTAATAAAAGGATAACTCGGTATGTGCTAGGAAAGATGACAAGCATACCTTGGGATGAAGGATGGGTAAAGAATTGTCATTTCTGTTCTCAAAATCAGGCTATCACCTGCTCGTGTGCCTTGGCACCTGTGACTTGTTGGCAATTACCCTGTAGAAGCCCACCTATCAAAGTGGCCCCTGTAGAGAAGTTTTAGGCTGTTGCCTTCAGCCTGTGAACCACGTGAACGTGGTTTCAGGACACTCCACTGCATATTTGAGAGAAAGCTCTAAAGTCAGTTTCCTTTCTCGTCTTAACATTTCTCCCATTTCGTTTTTAAGTGTGATTTCATAAGGCTTTAATCCAGGATTTAAGGAGGAATGAATATAGCAATACCTCTGGGTGTGGTTATTTTGGTTTTATTTAGATTTAGTTTGGGAATAAATTATTTGATATTTGTTCACACTGGAAATGGTAGCTGTACTTCAAAAATCATTCAAAGTTAGCTGCATCACAATAATGCTATGCTTTTTTTGACAGGTAATATTAACAATAATAAAATAAAATAAATTTTTTTTTAATCTTTTTTTTTTGGTTAAATGTGCCAGGCAGTGTCCCAACATGTTATATGAATGTCCTTATTTAATCCTCATTAAATCCTATGAGGGGAGTATCTCTGTCATCCCCACTTTACAGATAAGAAAACTGAGGCATAGGGAAGTTGAGTAATTTACCTATTTTGCATATATAATATAAATAGTTATCTTTTACAAAAATGCAAACAATTCTATAAACCATTCCACAAAATTATTCACCCTAAACCACAATTCTGATTCTGTAACCCCCTGGTATTATTGAATAACCTTTGTCCATCAAATTAAATGCAGAAATCTTTAATGAATACTCAATTCGTCTACCAAATTAAGCATGAATACCCTATCCTGACATACCAAAACTCTTCAAATTTGATATAAACTTCCTTCTCCAACACTGTTTTTCAGGAATTCCCTAATTCAAGGGCCCTCAGCCAGGATAATTTTACCCTTTAGGGGACAGTTGACAGTGTCTGGGGACAGTTTTGGTTGCCACAACTTAGGGAATGTTGCTGGCTTCTAGCAAGTGGAAGCCAAGCATTCTGCTCAAAGTTTCCTGGCAACACGGTCCAAACTACCAGTAGGGCCAAGTTTGAGAAACCCTGCCCCAACTTATTCCCCAGCCAAACTAGATAACTCTCTGTGTTTCAATTTTGTAACTTTCTTTCATTTCTTCCTTCACTGTATTTCCAAAGAACACCTACTATGTGCCAGGCCCTACTATGGGTAAATCATGCTGACCTAGCTACCTGGCATCCCCTCCCTGGTCTCCTCCAATATAAAAAATATGCCTGCTCTTCAAGACCCCTCTCAGATAGCATTTTCTTCATGAGCTATATCTTTATCTCTTTCATAGTATCTTTTGTTTTTTTACAAAATATTATGAACCGAAGGCACTGATATTGTATAGACATTCACTAATACTTGTTCCTCTATGCTATAGATTATATTATAACCCCCACAAAGATATATTCAAGTCCTAACCACTGGTTCTGTGGATGTGGAAAGGGACCTGAGAGTCTGCAGCTCCAAAAAACTATTTTTCCAGGGACCATATTTCGCATAGTAAGGACATGAGAAAATTGGTTCTTAAACTTTACTGCACATTGGAATCACCTAAGGGGCTTTAAAAATTCTGACACCAGCGTTCCATTTCTAGAGATTCTTATTCCATTGTTTTGAATATTTTTTAGTTCCATAGGTAAGTTAAATGTGCACCAGAGTTTGAGAATCACTGCACTGGCTATGCTGATTTCCTCGCTCAGGAGTCTATAGCCCAGCCAAACCCAAGTTTTCCCCAATGTCCTTTGGCTGCCTTTGACCAAGAACAGTAAATGATTTAGAGTTTGGATTATTTAAATTTGATGGTCAAGTGGTTCAGTGGTAGAATGCTCACCTTACACATGGGAGACGAGGGTTCAATTCCCGGACTGTGCACTCAAAAAAAAAAAATTTTTTTTTAAACTTGATTATGTTAGGTAGCCAGGAACTTTTGTTGTACAAAAGGGATGCTGAGTGGGCTTACTGCTTATGGAAACTCACCAGAGTCTGATGGATTAGTAAATCCTCCCAGACTGAGAAGTCCCAGGTTCTAAATCTCCTTTTCACCATTGAGCCCAAGGAATCCTAACAAAGCCACACAGCTCCTCTGGCTTGTGTCCCAGAGGGTCTTGAGGCAGATGTACTTAAGGCACATGAATGAAAGCTGAGATAGCTGAGAGGAATTTAGGAGAGAAATTCCAAAACAGGGAGATAATTTTACATTTACTACTGACGATGGAGCATCTGAGTAGGGACAGGCTGTTCTCGAACCATCCTTCAATACGTCATCCTGCACACTTCTGATGTGGATTCACGGGTATAGCACTGCATCTCACAGGTTGTGTGTGGTAGCCGACTGGGGGGTGGGTAAAGCATGTGCTAATTGAGGCAGAATGCTTTACAACATTCCCCCATTTTGCCGCTGGCTGGTTCATCAGAAGTAAGCATTACAAGATGGTTTTGAAAACATTCACCATTTGTGTGAAACCAGCAGGGACTGCCAGTGGCTTCATGGTACTCTTAACCAGGAGAGTGCCGTAACCTCAGATAGTGCCATTTGTATAGTAGCATCTTTTCTTGATTTCATAGATTCCTTGGGAAAAACAAAAATCATGAAAGTGGTTCCTAAAATTCAAATTCCTTAGGCATTTATAAAAATAACTTCATGTATGGGATGAGGACATTTTCTGCTGAATTTTTGAACACTGTTCATGGGGTCCCCTAGAGTCAGAATGAACTTCATGCTGGGATTTTATTTTTTTTCTTCTTGAGTGACTTTCGAGCTGGCATGACAGATAATGAGAACATTTTAGCATGCACAACAAGGCGAGAGTTAATGGCTCTGGCTGACATTATTTCCTACCAAGCTGAGTACGGCAGAAATGAAAAATAATGTTTGCCACCTCTGCAAGTGTTTTATCGAGAAACAAAATATTACAAAGCACAAAATCAAATTTCCCCAGTGATTTTTAAAATTTATTTCCTAATGAGCATGATTCTAATTTTGAATACATAATAAACCTTAAAATGCTCTCTATGATTTGGTGCGAGACACCCAATAAAGCCATTTTCTGTTCATAGCATCCTACTTGCTTTTTAAGCTTCTGCAAAAGGTCACCTGACACTTTGTAATTCATTCTGTTTGAGCACGAAGCCTTGAAAGGAGAACTTGTCACAAAACACAGCTTCCCTTTTGTACTGACTGGTCTCTGTGAGGTGCCATCAATAAAACATTGGAGAACCAAACCATAAGTAGACAGTTCTTTGGAAAGGATCTGGAAGAAATCTAGATAAACAAAGAGTTGCTTCTGGAGAACCTGGGGGTAATATCACCCTACCTTGTCTTAAGTATAACCGAAAAGGAGGTTATTTGTTGTGTACCAGTTTTGAATCTGTTGTGTACCCCGGAAAGCCATGTCCTTTAATCCTCATTCAATATTGCTGGGTAGGAGCTATTTGATTATTCATGGAGATGTGACCCACCCAATTGTGGGTGGTAAATTTTGATTAGATCATTCCCATGGAGATGTGTTACTATCCATCCAAGGTGGGGTTATTTACTGCAGCCTTTTAGGAGGGAACCATTTTGGGAAAAGCTTTAGAGTCCCTGCAGCCAGAGACCTTTGGAGATGAAGAAGGAAAATGCCCCCAGGGAAACTTCATGAAACAAGAAGCCTGGAGAGAAAGTTAGCAGACATCACCATGTTTGTGATGTGCCTTCCAATTGAGAGAGAAACTCTGAACGTCATCGATGTTCTTGAACCGATGTATCTTTCCCTGGATGCCTTAGATTGGACATTCCTATAAGCCTTGCTTTAATTTGGATATTTTCACAGTGTTAGAAGATGTAAACTTGCAACTTATTAAATTCCCCCTTTTAAAAGCCTTTCCATTTCTGATATATTGCATTCTGGCAGCTTTCAAACTAGAACGGTTTGGTATATACTAGATGCAGAGAAGAAAATCTCTTCATAGAAGATCTTTTATTATGGAGACTTCCCACAAACAGCCCTTGAGATAAAATGTCTTTACCAAACAAAGCAAGCAAGTATGCTAACAACTCATGGGACTAGTTTTGCTTTAGGTGGCAGGGCAAATGGTATGACTGCAAGGGTCCCAATCCTTGGACACTCTAGGTTCTGAATAATGAGTGCTCATACCCCCTAAAAGTCTGTAGGTCTCATTTAAGCCTGGAATGCTGCTCTTTGTCACTTAATAGTTCCCAATGTACTTTCCTAAGTAGTGTCTGATCTGAATCTTTCAGAATCAAGTTAAATCTTTCAAGTCAAAACATGTTTTTCTGGTTTTGTTCAAGTTCTTTTTTGAAAATGATGAGTTAGAAAGCATTTTATTATTCATTAGACTGCTTACATTTTAAAGCTTTGTGACCTTGGGCAAGTCACAGAATCTCTTTGTCTGTTAAAATGAATGTAATAATGTGCCTACTTTTTAGAGTTGTTGTGAGAATTAAATGAGTTCATACACGAAGCATTTGGATAGTATCTCTGCACAATAGTAAGTGCTCAGCATATGTTAGTGCAAATCATGCCAAGATAAAGAATATTCAACAATTATATCATACTTTACCAATAAGGCTAGATATCCAATGAAACATAATGAAGTTTGTTTTGTTGTCTTTCAAATGAAAAGGAAAGGCATGGTAAAATACATTCCTCTGAGGTCTCTTGCTTGATTTCCCTTAGATGTATTGTTATTCATAGGCATGACAGTTTATCGATCAGTTTCTTTTCATGATAGAGTACATTATGCAACACACAAATGAGGGGTGGAAATTGTTTCTTTGTGTTTGCAATTGTTGATTTTCTTATTCATTGTTTGCCAGTGAGCATGGCAACATGAAGGTCATGATAGCTAGAGTCTAACAACCTGAGAAAGTAGCTTCACCCCATGCTCCTTTCTTGTAAAAGGCAAACGAAGAACATACTTATGGCAAGCACATGGGAGGGGATAGCCTTTCCTGGGTATTAATGATATTAGAACTGATCATATCAGCTTGAATCATCTTTGTTTCCCCCATATTTGCCTCCTTCTAAGTTTGGGAGAGATTCTTCTCTAACATTACTTTCTATTTATTGTTCTGGAAATAGTTCCGTGAACATTTTGACTAAAATTGGAAATTGGGGTCTATATAGGGATTGTGAGTTCCTTGGAATTTAGGCTTATTGTTGAGGTTTGGTTTGGATCCTCTGAAAATGTCCTTTCTGTAAATCAAGGTGCCTTTCCAATTGGCTGGACCCGCCCTTATGAGAGAGGAGTCAGCAAAATCTATTAAGGATCTCATTTTCACAGAGGAATTTTTTGTTTGTTTGTTTAGTGGAGCTCTATAACTCATTTCCAAAAGCACCCAAATAGTTTAAATTTTTATAAGTTTGGATGCACTGATCACTTCCCTTGAATAGCTAAGTAAGGAAGGCAGGGAAGGCTGAAGGGAGGTTTTCCTGTGAATATAGTGTTTGTGACTGGATTAACATTTTCCTGCTAGAATTGCACGTATTCTTAGCTCTCAGAAGGTTCCAATTAGGACTGACACATTGCTTTCACAGCACACACATTCCCAGTAACAACCGTATTAGGCTCAGTTGGTGCTGGCTGAGTTTAAAGCAGGTTTCCCAGCTATTGCAGGTGGACAGATTTCCACTTCAACTCCCCCCACTCTTTCCCCCAGCCCATTGCAAATTCCTATTTTAGCACCCTATTTAGGAATATGCTATCTCCCAACACGGTGTGTGCTTATTTGTCAATAATTGTATAAAGACCTGATACCCAGAAAACTGTCTTGACTATACCTGCTGGGAAGAATTACATGAAAATACCCCTGACTTAGTGAAACAAGTCAGAACTTATGAGAAAACAGCCACTCGAAAATTTGAAGTCTTGAATGTGTCCAAAGGAAATTGAATTAGCACAGACCTGAAAAGAGCTCCAAATAGGAAGCTAAAAATATGGGACAAAAATGGTGGGTTCTCTGCCCAATGCACATAACAGCCAATCCAAGACACCGGGGTTTCCAAGAGAAAAAGAGTTGGATGCTGACCACAAAAGCCATAGATCTAATGGCTTCCCAGCCCTAAAATCTGTCTAAGGAGCTCAGGGATTTTATGGATTCAAGCAAGGGTGAGGGGTAGAGTTGCTATCACTACAATAGTGAGTGTAAACAGGGCTGAGGCGAGGTAGAGTAACCATTACAATAGTAACTGTAAAAAGGGTGAGATGAGTTGAGTTTCTGTAATTTCAGGTATTAACTTCTGCCTATTCTACAATATAGAAAGAAAAACATCTATGTAATGATTCTGTAATCATAATCATCGGCAAATTCTTAAGTTCTCAATTACCAAAATACAATAATACCATTCATGAAATCATTGGGCCGCCTACCCGTGGTGCCGTAAATATTCTTGCTTGAATGGTTTTTCCCTTATAGCACTTTGTTGTTTTGGCATTTGAGACACCTGCAGAAGTACATATACACACACTGACCCAAGCAAGGTGCTCCCTCTCTAGCCTTCGTAGCCCTAATAAATGTCTACTCATTTGTTCGTTAATTTTTTTCAACAGTTTTGTTTTTTTAATGAGCTTCTATTAAATGCCAGACTGTTCTTGCCCTTGGGGAAAGGTCTATTGAATGAGGCTTTCATGATACTTACCTTTAAACACAGGGGAGATAAGCCATAAAAATGTAAACAAGAAAATAGCAGGTGGCAATGAAAATAACCAGAGTGATTGTCACAAGGAAACAGCAGGTAGTGGTAAGTGCCTGATGAAAACAACCAGAGTGATATCTTCGAGAGCACATGGGGCTGTTTTTGGATGGGTAATTAGAGGAGATTTCAGCTGAGGCCTCCATGTGAGCAGCCGGGCTTACCTGCAGGTAGAACAGCTGGTACAAAGGTCCTGCGGTGTGGACAAGTGTGGCATGTACAAAGAATAGGAAGGTGAATGTAGCAGTGAGTACGGAGGAGGATGAGAGATGAAATGTAAGAAAGCTAGGCAGGTGCCAGGTGATATAAGGCTTTTGTAGGCCAGGGTGGGGGGATAAATTGTACTTCTTTGGGAGTTACAAGCAGGGGAATGACATGATCTGGTTTGTACGTTTGCCTCTCTGTGGAGAACAGGTGTAGGGGGCAACTATAGAAACAGAAAAGCCAAGAGGGAGGCTACACGAGAGATGCTTATGTTATTTTATGTGAGATCTTAAAATTTGGACTAGTTGATAGCAATGGAGATAAGAAGAAGCCGAAAATGTCAGATATACTTTTGAAGTAGGACTAACACCCCACCTTGCAAACAATCCACTGTTTCTCCACTCTGCAGAATGGAGACACATATAACATTTTCAGCACAGTCCTGGCAAATAATTTTGCCTTGTGACCACTACCAAAGCATTCAGAAAGCAATTCACAGAGGAATTTCTACAGAAATACTGTTTTCTACTTAAAGTCTCATGTAGAGAAGGCATAAGAATATGATAGAAGGCATAAGAAAATGATAGGAAATAAACATTTATAGCGAGAGAATTTGATTCGTTAATTTAATTTTTCTGCTTAGGACATGCCCCCATTCCACAGACTTCTGCTTGCTGATTTTATATCATTTATATCATCCATCTTCATGACCACTTAGAAGATAAATTCAAAGCACTTTCCCAGGTACTTACTAAGAGAATTGTTCTATTTTCAGTTCACCTGAGCGGCTATACTGGCAAATTTGGTTAAAACACTCAAATGCCTTGTTTTTTTAGGCTTCAATCTTAAAATACGGTACTGCCACCTCCATGATCCTTTTCCTCAAGTGGCTCTTTTTGTCACCTAACCTCTGTTCTGATAACTACAGGTTGAGGTGCTAGTCCTACAGACGTTCACTGAATTTGGAAATTCTAAAGGAGAACCATAATGCTCTTTAAACAAAGCACACATTGCTAAGCTTAGTGGCTTTAAAAAAAATCCAAGTCTGATACATTTTAGAGACTTTTCAAGACTTGTGCAAAATTGTCTCAAATTTTCTTATCACTTATTTGAAAACTTAGCAGTGACCCTTCCTTTGAATTTTCAGAGCTAAACATTTCATATTAGACTTTCTTTCCTTTTTATCTATTTTATGAGAGTCCTTTCTATTATTTTGTGCAGTCATGGTTTATAATATGAACCATTCTTGACTCACAATGATCCAACTTACTGCAGTTCATATGGACAAAATTCTGGAAATTATATCCATGTGATTTACCCATAGCACTCAAAGAAGAGAGCAGCCAAATGCCCAGTTTGCAACTCCCCTATCCTCTGATCTGACCCTTTAGCTCAGGCCTGGCCAAGATAGGCTACAACCCAAGATGTCTCAGTTGTTCCCTTGAAGCTTCTCTGGGAATTCATTGAGTAAGTGTGTATCATTAGTTTTTTTCTTGCTTCCCTGTTTAATTGATAAATATTTGGAGCTGTTATTTGCAATTTACCATTTAAAGAAATGCAAGTAGACGATTTTATGCCGTGTAACATAAAAATGTATGATATGTAGTTATTTGTAGTTAATACTGTATTTGTGGCCAGTTTCTACTAAAAAGTTAGGCACCAAGTTCTTGGGCAGAAAAATAGCCCCATATTATCATGGTCTCAAATGTATTCATCTGGTGGGGCAACCAAAAATCATAATGTGAAACATGATGAGATATTAAGACAATATGAGATATTTCACCAAAATAAAAATAGTTTAGTTCTGAATGAGATGCTGTTTTAAACTGAGGCCTCATATAGAGAAGGTTTAAGAAAAAATGGAGGATTAAAAATTGTAGCTGAGATAATTCTATAAATTCATTTTTTCCTGCAAGTTTGGAAAAGACACTGTCATTAAATTTTAATAGTGATACCTATGAACCAGCTTGTGGAATGGAAACAAAGTCTGAGACTCCCTGCCCTTCTGCAACATTGTTTATAGAGGAAAATCAGATTTAATCCACCTTGCTTACACTCTGGGACTTTTACCCTGCCATAATGCTGAGCATTGCCTTAGCACTGGGGTTCCACATTTCAGTAGAAACTTTTGAAGAAATCAGCTGTACCCTGTGCATTGTGCTTCAGCCTGGTGAATGTCAAATATAGAAGGGGTTGGACTAGATATTCTCAGTGGTCCCTTTTAGCCTTTGAAATTTTGTGATTTTATATTAAATGGCTTTAGTCACTGTATAACTTTGCATTTTGAAAAAAAATCAAGTTCATATGTTTATAAGCCCCTGGTAGAAAAAAAGAGGGGGGGGGGACTATGCATTTGCAATGCAATCCCATTTCCATAAACAGTCTGTGGGTGGGTGATGGACTCTTTGGAAAATGTGTCTCTATGAAATCTCTTAAAGTCTGGAAATAAAAGCACATTTGGGAGTAGTGAGTGGCAGAAATTTACATGCTAGAATCCTCAGAAAAGATTTCAAAGAAGGTCTTTATAATCCTTTGAGAATTGTAAAGCCACCGGTTGTGGAAGAAACACCTTTCGCAAAGATTCCTTTTTCTAGTTAGGAGATTCCTGAAACTTCTGTTAGGAATCAAGAATATTTGCAGAAAATTTTCTTTGGAGATTTGTCACCTTTAAAACTGACACCTGTCTTAACTTGCCAGGCTGCTAGGACAAACACGACACACAGGTTGGCTAAAGCAACAGGATTTTATTGTCGCGTGGTTTCAGAGGCTAGAAGTCCAAAATCAGAGTGTGCTAACAAGGACGGTCTTTCTCCCCAAAGTCTGCAGCATTCTGGTGGTGGCTTGCCAAATTCTCGGGGTTCCCTGCCTTGTATCCCGGCTTCCTATCACCTGGCGATCCTTCTCTTTGTCTGCGCTTCTGCTTTCTGATGCCTTCAGCTTCTGTGGTCTTCCCCCATGGCTACCCCTGACGTCTGGCTTCTAGTTGCTTCTCTCCATAAGGCCTCCAGTAATATGTTTGACCACATCTCAACTAAAAATAACATCTTTAAAAGGCCCTTGTCATACAGGAGTTCACATCCATAGGACCGAGCATTGCCCAGTAAGGGCTGGCTGCCCAATCGGCGCAGGAGTCCATTTTATGACGCCGGAATTTTGAGAAAACGGGACTTTATTTTGAGGTGGACCAGCAAGGAGAGTGTAGGTAAGCGTTAAATCTGCTTTTTTTTGTTTTTTTTTTTTTAATTTGAGGGCTAAGGGAGTTTTTTCATCAGGATAGAAGGTGGGTGTTGTTATGGGGAAGGTTAGTTTGGCGTGGTTATGCATCTATGGTTTATATATGGTAAGGCAGGATCTACATCAGATTTTTCTTGTTGAAGGTTATCTTGCATTGGATTTGTTTTTAAAGTTTTTTGATGTACATAATTTCGGTCCCAAGGGAGGGGGGTGGATTTTTGTTCCTGTGTCTCAGAGGTCATCTAAGGACGTGAGTCCGTATTTCTGCGCATGCTCAGGTTGTATAACTTTGGCAGGATGCCTGTAAAACCGCTTTAGAAGAAAATCTACGGATAGGAAAAGTTAAAAAAAGTGACAGAAAAGTGAAGTTGCTCTTCACTGGTTCTGGGCAGCTTTGACATGTCTCTGTGGGGGACATGATTCCATCTATCACAAGGACTAAAAAAATAATATGCAAGCAAATACCTATCACTGCAAGAAGTATATTTTCCTTGTCTCCCCCTTGACCCTCCACCACTTCCTCCCAGAAATGACGTTTGTATGTAAACGCAAGGCGCTTGGGTCCTCCAAAAGAATTTGTACTCTTATATTCCTTTCACATTTTCGTATTTGCTCCTCTAATATGTAACAAGTTATTACCATGTCAACCTTTTTTAGAAAATTAAGTTAGTCAAATTCTGAGTTAGTTATTTTTTTGTAAGGCATGATGCTTCTCTCTCATAATCTCAAAAGATTATGTCCTGTGAATATCATTTATGTGAATCATTGTGGAATGCTTGCTTATCTTCCTTCCAAGAAATTCTACACTCTATCTATTTTAAATCTGTGTAACATTCCTAGGATATGCATTTATAGGCTAAGGTCTGATCATATGGATTGCAAAGTTCGTTTCTTGTGTCCGTAGCCTTTCCTTACTGTTAGGAGCCCTTCCTGTTGCAATCAGAGCTCTTATACCATCACCTTCTCCTGAGGAGCATTGCAGATTAAAAAGCTTTGCTTCCATCACAGTGATTTCAGACATCTGTAAACTGGCCATTGTAGGGTGTGGGAAAAGAGAGCAGATTTCAGGAAAGGCTCAACTTCCTTTGCCAAAGTTCAAGCCTGTTTCTCAGGCAAGGATTTTTATTAAAATAATAATAATAATGGCTACTTTTAGGGTTCTGTGCATCCTGCCTTTTCACAATAATGGCTCCTCAGAGTGGGGCAGCTTCTTCATTCCAATGAGCTTTTTGTAGGTCCGTTAATTCTTAACACCTCCATGCTGGGGATGAATCCTGCCCTCCATCATTCTCCCACTATCCTTTAAAAAAGATTGGGTGCTAGACTCAATATAAACTTTGGTTTATTTGGAAAAATTTAAAAATCCTGACTTCAAATGTGTACTTAATTTTCCTCAAAATGTAATTGCAATTAGGTAAACTTACTATGCAAATTTTCACTCATATTGCTTTTATTCTCCTCAAGTAAAGTTTTATATATATATACATATAATTTAAATTTCAATTATATATATGTGTATGTATATGCGTATATGAAGCACAGAAGAGTATTTCACCTTTGCCCATTCAATACCCACATAAAAGTGAATATTTGTAACCTAAGATAGCACTGAAGTTAATGAGTAAGAACAGATCCCTGCCTGATGCATGCCATTTTCTTTGTAATGTCAATCACTTTTGCCTTTATTTATCAAGTTGGGTTAATGTTTGCAGCTAATGAGCAATTGGTTTCACTTCAAACTAATATACTGTGAGAAGTAGATGAAAAGTAGATAATACTATGTAAGCAATATAGTTATCTGTGTGATTTACAGTTGATAAACAGTGTCAGGACATTTTAGTGGAAGTTTAGAAGTGGATTCCTATGACTAATGCATCTGAAAGAAGAAAAGTGTTTTGGTGGCCATGCCGTATTTTAATGTATGATTTACATATATATAAAATACAATCAGGAAAAGAAATTGTCTTAGGTGTGATCAGGAAAAATAATGCATCGCAAAAGATGCCATATGAAATATTAATAGAGAGTTCCTCAGAGGTAAATGTTAAATGGTTTATATTAGGATTATGAGGTAGTTACGACCAGTTTAGCTAATGGTATACCAGATGGTCACCTGAGATATATGTAAAACAGCCATTTCCATATTTATTAGTAAAACATCTTTGTCATCATGCACAATAGGCTTCCAAATAAAAAAAGCATTAGGCAGCTTATCCTAATATTAATTATTATGGAGTTCTTATTTTTTTCGCAGATGGAATTTTTTAAATCCTTGTAATCACTTCAAACTCCCAAATCTGTGGACCTGAGTTAATTTGCATGCTAGGTACAATTTATTTCGAACAGAAACGCTGCTCTAACAACCAGATGTTTCATGACGTATGATAAAACACGTACATTTTCAGAAGAAGTGGGGCTGGAGTTTTATAAGCCCTAAAATAAAAGTTGAATCCCTTTAAATCTTGAATTTTCAATCTAAATTTGAATGGGTTCAGACTATTGCTGGAAGCAATTACCTGAAACTCATTTCCTCCATCACCCCCTCCTGCCAACCCCCATCTCCCAATCTCCCCTGCAATGTAGAGTTAAATTTAACCCTCTGGGCATTTGTGAGAATTAACCAGTTAGCTCTGTCAAAGCACACTGGTTACTACTGGTGAAGAAAGAGCGGCCGGCTGGCAGCCCTTGCCCCACAGTACCCAGCGTTCTGTAGTTTTCAATCTCTTTCACAGAGTCACCTTTGATCTTCGCAATTATCCTGCAAAAACGATTATTATCTCCATGTACAAATAAATAAACGAAGGGTCAATTTTACAGCTCGCAAATGGCAGAGCACATTAAATCATGAACAAAACTTCTATGGGATGATCAAGGCATATCTTCTTTATATATTTCAAATTGTCTTTTAAGTTATTAATTAAGAAACTGTTTAAGTTATCCCACTCCCATATCTTAGTTGTATTGCTTATTTGCGCTTCCTAAAACCAGGGAGACAGAGAATTAATCAAAAGACCTTAAGAGGAGTGCCTTGTCAGAGCACAAACATTTTGAAATCCCAATGAAAATGCAGTTTAATGCATCCAGTTAAATTGCCTGAGAGAAAACAGTGAATACAGCTTTCTTAAAACCTTCCCCCTCAGGCCATTAACTAAGAAACTGGTCACTAACTGCTGGTAACAACCCATTTTGGAGGGATTATTGCTATTACTGGCATTCTGTGGTTTATGGCAACATTTTGTTAAAGACATTAGAAACGATAGTGCGGCCGGACTTGCTATTTCAGAAAAATCAGTCCTTCCCCTTGTGGATAATGGCCATTTTTTTTTTTATTCCAATCTAAATGTACCGAGGCTGAGCTGCGCTGCTGAGTTTATTATCTGCTACATTTCTTGTTGCTTTAAGAAATATGCTTTACACTGGAGTCAGCATTCAAATCAATGGAGCCAAAATATAACATTTATTGTTAGTGAAATTGAATCATGCTGAAAAGGCTGAATGAATGCTTGACTTAAACTGGGTGTTAGAAATCATTTCACTTGCCACAAGCGTTTTCAGGCTGACACACAGCCACATGCCATTCCCTTCCAGTGATTAATTGTTAGCTGGAGAAGGCATATATACGTTGTCAAATGGAGAATAATAACCAAAGTTATATTATTGATTTCCTATAACTCCATGTGAATTTATGTACCTAGAGAGGGGGCGTGCTGTGTGTGGCTTAGAGCTGTGCGCTGATGAGTCTACACTATAATGAGTCCTGTTAGATTAGTTCCCTTAATTAGAGAGGAGACAGCCTCGGCGGAGGGCAGGCAAACACACAGTGAAAGAAAAGTTCTTGATTGGTAGAAAGGGCTCCAACAGCATGAGGACCATAAATAGTTGTTCTGGCTCAGGTGCAGCTGCGGGAACGGGACCTGGCCTGGTAAAGCCCTTGTAGACTCAGTCTCTCACCTGCAGGGTCTCTGGATTCTTTTTAACCAGCAGTGATCCGAGCTGGATCTGCCAGTTTCCAGGAAAGGGGCTGGAGGGTGTGGGCAGGGTAACAGGATAACCAGGGGTGGAAGCACAAGTGATTACACAACACTTCAGTCCTGAATCAGCATCACCAGGGATGCCTCCAAGAACGAATTGCCTTTAAAGCTGAGCAGCCTGGGAACCGAGGACAGGGCCGTGGCCTGCTGTGGGAGAGACGCAGTGAAAGCAAGTCAGGGTCCCTGCAGGCAGAGCTGATGTGACGTCCTCTCACAGAGGCCTGTGCCTTTTGGATGTATGCTTCGGACCTCATGTTCTAGCACAGCATGGGAAGCTGAGGGTATCTCCAGCTGCCTCCATCCCACCCATCACCTCTGACCAGGGGATAGTTTTCACTTTGGTTCCTCTTGTGTTTGGGGAATGAGAGTTCCCGCTTATGGGCGTGAGGGCCCTGGTGCACTTGCACTAGCCTCACCTGTGAGATCTGAACTGGCTTCTTGTCCGTGGCTCTTGCTGAATCCCAGCTTCCTGGGAAGAGGCTGGGATGTATGGGCAGGACAGATAACGGCAGGCAGATCATCCACAGAACAGCCACCAGGTCTCACGATAACCTCACCAGTGAACCTCCAGGGCCAGGAGCATTCACAGGAAATCCAGACAGAGGCAGATGTGACTGGAGTTGGTGCAGACTGACGGTGCCCAGTCAACTGGCATCTCCTTCTCACACTGGGTTAGTTCACGTCCTCCTGCCGCCCCACCTCTTTTCCCGAGTTCCAAGTGACAGAGGTATCCTGTGCCAGATGCAGCCGCAGAAATCAGGTCCACGCACCCTCACAGCTCCCTTCCCTCAATTGGTCTGGCTCTGTGTTCTCCATCAGAATCAGTCATTGCTGCTGGGGGTGGACACTGCAGCCCCAAAAGGAGCTGCGGAACGTGGGGTGCAACCATGCTGATAGTGGCATAGCACATGACCTGTCCTTCCATGGCTGACTCTCTGACTCCGGAGACATCCAAGAACCATTTCTCTCTGCAGCTGAGCTCTGTGAATGACGAGGGCATGGCCATGTATAACTGTGGAAAACACAAGTGAGGGGAAGGCAGTGTGAACCCAGATGCTAACTTCCCCTGTAGGACAGGCAGGAGAGGGCCCCCAGGGTTCTGGGTTCAAGTGCTGGAAACATTTGGGAATGATTTTCCTGACCAGGTCTGATATTTCCCTTCCCAGTGAATAGACAACATCCCTCCAAGACCTTCTAAAACCTTCCAATTCTTTACGGACATAGGCCTCTGAATTTCAGGCACAATGCAGAGTTTCTCAAATCAGATATTCCTTTTTTAAGTTCATTTTTCCTTTTCTTCATTTTCCTCTTCTCACGGGTGGGGGAAAGGAAGTGGCACATTTTGGTATTAAATATGATTTTTGCTGCAGGATTTTTATAGATGCATTTTGACAATTTTAGAAAGCGCCTATCACTTCCTAGTGTGACACGATTTTGTCTCATTGATAGATTTTGATTTTGACAAAAACTTTTTCTGTACCTACTGAGAAGAATATGAACTATTTCTTTTTATTATATGAGCATGGAAAATTAAATGAACGTATTTTCAAATGTTTTCTGAGCCATACCTCTTCATCACTGGAATGTACTTTATTTGATCCTGATTTAATATATTTTTATATGTTGCTAGATTTGATTTGCTAATATTGTGCCAACTATCTTTTTCTTAAAAATTTATGAGTAATATTGGGCTATAATTTCCCTTTTCATAGTGACTCTTTCACTTATTATTAGTACTATTCTATCCTCATAAATTATTTGGGTTATACTCCTATTTTATGCATTTTCAAATAGTTTTATGTACGATTGATGCTTTTTTTTTTCTTAAGCATTTGAAATAATTTACCAAGTAAACCAATGAGGCCCAGAATTTTTGTTTTATGGGGAATTTATTTCTGAAGAATAGAATTATTTTTAGATACAGAAATATTGACATTATCTGTAAATTCTGTGTGAGTTTTGGTACTGAGTGACTTCTAAGGAATTTATGCATTCCATTTATCTGTCTAGTTTTTGGCATAAATTTTATACATTATTATCTCTTTTATTGTCTGTAGGATCTACAATGACAATCTGCTTGCAATCACGCATTTGATAATTTGTGTTTTTTCTATTCTGTTGATCATTATAGAAAGTGGTTTGGCAATTTGTATTATGTCATTAAGCTATCTCTTATCTTTGTTAATTTATTTTAAAAAAGGGAAAGTTCTTGAGAGTTTTAAAACTGTTTCTTTGGTTCACTTCAAATGCAGAAATAAGCTAGAATCCTGACAGCTTAAAACTTCAAGGTGTATTATTGAGATGGAACACAGATTGCAAATGTATTATTTGCATGGGAGACATGATTTTTTTTTCCCCTCTTTTTGGGGTCTCTTTTTCCTCCTATCTTTTAATTAAAAAAAAAAAGATCAGAACATATCATTAGTTCAGCTTCTTAGTGAACCTGACTTTTCTCAAGAAATTTACATCTTTCTCTCATTCTCTGTTAAGGTTTCTTACCCTGTTTTCTTACCTAAAGAATTATAATGAGGCAGAGTGAATGAGATCTGTGGGGAAAGCACTGGACCTAGAGACTAAAGGTAAAAGGATGATTGATGGTATGAAATTACCATAAAAGTACAATCAGGATCAGATTTTAAAATGAATTTTTAAGCAGCCTAAGAGATACTCTTTGATTTGCAGTCTGGTGGAATGGATAATGTCTCATTCAGTGGATAAAGTTTCTCACTGTGTGACTTGAGCTTTTTCTGATCTTTCTGACTGGGAGTAAAATGGAACCAAAGCCTAAAGTGGTTTTTAATGCAGAAAATATCAAACACAATATTCTTAATGTCAAAACCTGGGCATGGCAGGTGGAAAAAGAAAAATAAATAGAAGAATATTATTGTTAGTATTATATTGTGTCAGGCTCTTCTCTCACTGATAAGTAGGGTGAAGACACATTTTTTAAAAACAGCAAATTTGTTTACATTTTGGAAAGTAATTAAAGCTTTGGCTGGTGGCATATTTTAATTTTTATAGAACAGGGAGTTCTTGCTTACCCCTCATCCAGTTTTCCCTATTGCTAATATCTTACATTGCTCTCAGGGTGGTCAGATTGAGTTGATAAAACATAGGACACCCAGTTAAATTTGAATTTCAGATAAACAACAGATTGTTTCATAGAATACATACATTCCATGGCAACCCTAGTAAGTATGGTAACTTTGTCATAACTAAGGCACCAGTACTGGTTAAGCAAATCCCACACTTTATTCAGATTTCACTAGTTTTCTCTTAATGTCCTTTTTCTTTTCCAGGATTCCAGACAGGGTGCCATATTACATTTAGGTATCATGTTTCCTTAAGCATCTCTGGTCTGTGACAGTTTCTCAGACTTTTCATTTGCTGTTAAAAACAGTGCAAAATGAGCTAAAAAAAATAATGGATAACCTAATAGCATTAATAAGCAGTTTAAGTAACTAGTCAGAATCTACTTAAAAAAAAACTAACTAATTTCAAACATGCTTTAACTTATAACTCATTTTACTGGTCTGTATATCCAGTAGAGTATAAACAAGATTATAAAACAGTGATAAATCCTAATTATAAATCAAGAATTTTTCCTTTTAACATTAGAACAAATATACTCAATAGCAATGTATTAACATGCCTAGACTCATCTTCAGACTGGAAATGTCATGTTTGGTTGAACAGCTATTATTGTCCTTAAATATAAAAATGATCACTAAAGCCTTACAAATGAAGTGTTTTTATTTTACTCAGTTTAAGCTTTCATTTTCCACAGACTCTACATACCTCTAAGAACAGATCCTTGGAAGACGTTAATTCGTTTTTGTTGTGCGCTTTGTTTATAGAAATAAATTCAAAGGTGTTTTTTTTTCCCCCAGAATTTTTCCAGGAATGAAATGAAATAAAAGGAAAAAAAAATAGAGGATTGAAGGGATTCTCAATCGATGAGAACTGAGGCAGAAGATATTTGAAGCTCGCAGCTTTACAGTTTGGGTTGATCTTCATTAAGTTAAAATCCCCTGCTTTAAAACCGCTAAATATTATGGAAAGCTTTAATATTTCAGAGAGTTGCTTCTTGTGACAATACCCATTTCTTCCGCCCTGCTGACAGTTCCCATAATGACTTTAATCATAGAGCCTGGAAACGGAATCGGCTATTGACTAGCAGCAAACTCAGTGGTCAATGTCTGTGTCACTTTTCTGGGAGCAGGACTTCCTGAGCATCAAGGAGCTAATATTCAGCTAATACTCCTGCAGAAGTGCTAAGTGCATTAATTCTCTGTCAATCACATCTGTAGCACTCAAACCAAATTATCTCTACTTGGCTCGAGACACTGCATTGAAACTTATTTGTGTTGTATTCTTATCTGTGTACTGTATATAACTAATGATGATTGTTTATGGAAAGGTGCCTGTCCAATTATTTTTGAAGAAACACAAGAATGCAGAATGACTGGGAGCATCAGTTTTTGCCAGAGAACGCCTCGGGTAAGAGAAGAATGGCTAGAGGCTATAAGGAATCACAAGAGACAAGTCAGAGTCGTAAATTGGGAAACTGACATATCTCATCTAATATACTTGCTAACTAGGCCTTTAAAAACCTTGACATTTAACTAAGTTTGCGGAAAAAGTTATGGGTTTTTGTCCTTTCCTATTGGCTCTAGCTCATTAATCCGGTGAATTAAGGTGTTTATCATTGTTAGCCGCATTAGGAGATACGCTACGATGCGCTACTTAGAGAGGCAGGTAAGCAAGTCTCGTGGCTGAGCAGCTGTTTTCGCTGCCTGTGCCTGTTTCAAAGTCAAGTCAGTCAAAAATGATTCTTCAAGTTATTTACCCTTTTGGTACTTCAGGGCTGGAAATGTCATGAAAGGAGCCTTTCATTCGGCAGGGGCGTTTAAATAAAGCTTGCGAAAAGCTGCCGTGTTTGGAAGAGGGTGGGCTTTTTACAGCAATAAACAAGTTTCTGGGGATTTTGAGAAAATAGGAAGGAAATGAAAACTTTCTGGTGAATGGTGTCTATTCGATATCCGATTTTGATCAAGTTTATACTATGTGAGGGCATGGTAATGGCCCATGGCAAGATAATTTTTGGCTTTATATGTTAATCCTTCCTAAGTAGATTTAGCTTTCCCCTAAGATATTTTCTAAATTCCAGAAACATTAAGAAACAAGACAAAAGGCTTATCATTTGTAATCAGAAAGCAGCACAGTTTCCCATAAAGGCAGCCAGGGGAAGGTGCTGCTTACAAAGCATATAGTAAAATAGTTCAGCTTTTATTCAGTTTTTTTTTTATCAAATGTATGTTAAAAGAAACTTCATTAAACTGAAATGCTTCTAAAAGAGGTATGAACATTCCCTTTTATTAAATGATTGTCTACAAAATCAAACCCAAAATGCTACCCTTTTTTTAAAATAATAGCAAGACTTGTTTTAAATTTATCTATGTAAAGTGGGTGATAAAGACATCCAGAAACACTTTTAAAAACTACTTAACAATTAATGTGTGGAAATTATTATTAGGAAACCATAAGAAGCTATTTAAAACACTTCTTCCAAGCTATTAAAAAACCATATGTGTGTTTATTTCCTTTTTTCTCCATTTGCCTATAAATCATGGAATGCATCACTTTAGAAAATTTTAATAAAGAAAAAAGCCATATCATTGGACATTTTGACTCATGTAAACTTTGCCACTTGCCTCTAGAATTATCACCATTTATAGCACTTATAAGCTTATTGGTGATGTGAAAATAATTCACAGCATGTATTTACATTTTAAAGGATATCATCAAATTATATCGGTTCCTTCTTTCTAAGCTTAATTCCTGTCAACAATGTATCAAGCCAATATTCCTAAACATAACATTGCATTCTTTGGAAAAAATATGAAAGAAGTATGACATGGTCCTGGCCTTTAAATACTTTCATGTGGAGAAAAGTCCAATATATACAGAAATGGGAAAAATATTGGAAGAACACTGCAAGACTATGTATAGTGATTAATGAAGACTTTTTGTAATGAATACTAAAATGTCATGTCGTATGGTACAAGAAAAAATCAAAAGGGGTGCTTATAGCAGGCAGGTCCCTAAGGATGGAGGCATCAGGGAAGGTTGATTGTGGAGGCTCTGGAGGTTGAGGGATGAGAATTGTGTTGTACATGGATAGTAGCTCAGGGTGGCATGTTTTGAAAACCTGGTAGACAGCCTCATGCGGTAAGTTTGTGGGTAGAGACCTGCAGAGAGAAGTTTACCCAAATGAACAACCCACTCCAATGCTAGAAAGCAAACTAAAGGCAGTAGTAGGTAATGAAATGGGTAAGAAGTTCATAGGGACAGTAAAATATCCTTGACGAAGAGGGTAGCCTTGGATGAGGGGGTGTGGATACACAGAATTCCCTTGAGTACAAGTGTCTACCTCCTTAGACAAGTTATTTAATTTTTCTAAAACCAGGCTTCCTTATTTGTTACATGGACCTAAAAATAGTTCCAACCTCATAAATTTCGGGACACATAAGTGAAAAAAATTCACACTTCCTAGTCCGTAGGCTCTGTTGAGAATTCAGTGGGAAAATACATAAACACTTGTAGATTGGGAGAAGATACTGGAAGATGTCAAGAAGGACATGGAAGCTGATCTCAGCTTTCTATCTGGAAAGGACAAGTTTGGGAAAGCTGAAGCTCATTGGATGGGTGTGTGTAGTCCCCACATGTGGAGTCTGTCAAGAAGGAACGTGGCAACTGGGAAATGTATTGAGGTTGGTTTGCTAAATGTTTGTGCATTGCTTTGGTGGGGGCCTTTGGAAAGGCCCTGTGGATAGGGATAAAGTTTTTCCTCATTCTGGGCTGGAAATGAGAGCTCAAGGATTAAGTTTTAGATAAAATAGGAAAACTATCTCTTTGTTTAGGATTGGAGGAAAAGGAAGTCTTAACTCAAAGCACAAGAGACTTTTTGCAAGGCAGTGTCTTTAAATTGACTCCTGCCACATGGTGGAAGAAAGGAGTTAAAAGACCAGCACCCTGTCAAGGTTTGTGCCTCAGAAGTGCCCAAGGACTTTGAAAGAAACCATATCTAACAACAAATTTTAAGTCTTCTTTATATTATTCCATTCTGCTCCCTCAATCCATCACAAGCCTCACTAAAACATTAAGGCTCATTGTGCTGGTTTGAAAAGATGTATGTCCCCTAGAAAAGCCATGTTTTAATCTAAATCCCATTTCATAAAGGCAGAATAATCCCTATTCAATACTGTGTGTTTGAAACTGTAATCAGATCATCTCCTTGGAGATGTGATTTAATCAAGATGGTTGTTAAGCTGGATTAGGTGATGACATGCCTCCACCCATTTGGGTGGGTCTTGATAAGTTTCTGGAGTCCTATAAAAGAGGAAACATTTTGGAGAATGAAAGAGATTTGGAGAGAGCACAGGATGCTGCAGCACCATGAAGCAGAGAGTCCACGAACCAGCAACCTTTGGAGATAAAGAAAGAAAATGCCTCCCAGGGAGCTTCATGAAACCAGAAGCCAGGAGAGAAAGCTAGCAGATGACTCCGTGTTCGCCATGTGCAGTTCCAGCTGACAGAGAAGCTCTGACTGTGTTCACCATGTGCCTTTTCACCTGAGAGAGAAGCCCTGAACTTCATCGGCCTTTTTGAACCAAGGCATCTTTCCCCGGATGCCTTAGATTGGACATATCTATAGACTTGTTTTAGTTGGGACATTTCCTCAGCCTTAGAATTATAAACGAGCAACTTACTAAATTCCCCTTTTTAAAAGCCATTCCATTTCTGGTATATTGCATTCCGGCAGCTAGCAAACTAGAATACTCATTCTTCCAATTCACAGTAGGGAAATATGGGAAGCATCTGAGCTTACACCCTAGATAAAGCTATTCAAGGGAGAGCAGTAATTTCAGCTTGAATGAAACAAGATTGCTGGCAAGAGGAAGAGATCCGCAGAAGGGCCCCCCGGTGGCCCAAAACTAGATTAATATGACATAGATGGCCAGGTTTTTGGATATGAAGAATTTCCTAGAAACTCATGGAAGGGAAACTGGTAAAGACACTGGCCATTCAACAGGTAATTGGACTGGATAACCCAGTTTAATGTGATTTTAATATTAATGAAGAATATGATCTCACAACTTAGTCAAGTATGGATATCTTGGCAATATAGAATGGTTGTGAGGTCAAAATGAGATAAGTGAAAAGTTTTAACATAGCACCTGACTTTTAATAGGTTTTCAATGAATGTCTGTTGTTGACATTATTGTCATTGACTCATGGGAAGCCATATTGGGGAGTATATAAGGGCACTGGACCAAAAGGATGTATAAGATGTATTCATTAGTCAAGACCTGTAGATAACCAGGCCCTGCATATACTAAATGGCACCACTGTGTACACAGCTAGACTAAGCTACTACAAGGGCCATTTTCTACTCTTCATTTTCCCAGATATGGACAAAGCAATAGGCACTCAAAAGTTTAAAACTCGCAAATTAAAATTGCATTCAACAGAGCTATTTCAGACAGTTGGGGACTGTAGGCATGGGTACAAGCCTCAAATAGTGACTGCAGAGGCAGTTGCAGTTCTGTAGCAGTTTTTCCACTCTTCTTTCATAAGACTACCAAAGGTTGCATTGCACAGGTGGGTGGTCTGATGAACCTCACCACAATTGGTGTCTTTATCTTCCTACAGGGATTCTTAGGTTCCAAATGGAGGAACTCATTTGACAAGAATGCAGGCATCAGTCAAACATGTGTTTGTATCATTCTTTTGTGTCTAAAGACACCTCCCTATAAGATGCACATTTGTTCTGGATCCCTGGTACTGTGGTGGAGGGTGGGCTGGGACTTGGCAGGTGATGATGGCCTTGTCGGCAGAATTGACACCTAGCCAGGAGAAGCCAGGATGTAGGGGAAAGAATGGGCAGCAGCTAGGGCAATACACACATTTGTTAACATGCTTTCTATGCCCACTGGTTTAAATAGTAGGAAGTGGCAGGTGGCAGTGTCCTCAAGCACCAGGGTGACCTCAGGTCAGGTGGGGACCTAGACCAACTGGGCCAGCATATATGAAGCAGTCTGATAATACTCATAACTAGCATTGCTTGAGAAACATTTGCAAACCAGGTTCTACTTAATGTGCCTTAAATGAATTAACTCATTTAATCTCACAACAATTATATGTAATAGATATTGTCATTATCCCAGGTATATTTCTGCCTTGGGACTGTTGAACTTGCCGTTTCCTCTGATAGGAAGATGTTTTAGTTTACTCATTGCTAAAGACAATGCCATGCAATGGGTTAGGTTAAACAATGGGAATTTGCTGGTTCATGGTGTTGAAGTCCAGATCAAGGCACCATCAAGTGATGCTTTCTTTCCAAAGACTGGCGTTCTTGGGATGGTTGATTGTGATCCTTGACCCTTGGTTACTCTGTCACATAGCAATGCATATGGCAGCCTTTCCCTTCTCTTTCTTGTTCTGTTGACTTTCAGCTTCTTACTTCCCATGGCTTTCTTTCTCTGTGACCTTCCCTGTGAGGCCCTCACTGACAGGATTAAGACCCATCCTGATTCGGCTGGGCCACACCTTTACTGAAGTAACCTCACAAAAGATCCTTTTTATGACTTCACACCCACAGAAAGGATTAAGTTTAAGAACATGTTTTTTCTGGGGTATGCAGCTCCAAGACACCATAGAACATCATCCCCTTACATACATGGTTGGCTTACTCCTCACTGTATTCAGGCCTCTGGTCAAATTCCACCTCCTCAGAGAGGACTGTCCTGATTACCTCATCTAAATAGCAGTCCATGTCACTCTCTATGCCTTCCCATGCTTTATTTTTCTGTAGACAGTTTCTCTCCCTGACAGTATATATATATTGATTTGTGTATTGTCTATCCCCCTTCGAAAGCATAAGACCCATCATGACAGAGAATGTTATCTGCTTTGTTTATGGCCACATTCCCAGTCCAAAATAACAGTATCTTTCCCAGTGAAGTAGAAAATAAATAGCTACTGAATGATGAACGAAGTCTTGATGTACATGTTACAATTTACTTAAGCAAATTGCTCAAGGTCTCAGAGTCCCACATGGCAGAATCAACCTTGAAACCCATGCAGTGTGGTTTGGGGTCCCATCTCTTGACCTCTACTCTGGACTGCTTCACAAATAGTTTGTTACAACACCCCAATCCTCAGAGAGAAACAGATCCACTGTGAGCAGCACAGCAGGAGGTGGAACAGGGCCGTCTTTGAAGAAGGACTGGTAATATGGATGTTCACATCTTGTCTCCTTGGCTCTGGCTTTCAGGCTAGGCCTCTACACATGCTGCTGGGAGGTCCAGGTCCCCTGGTGGAGGGCAGGGTCCAGCTCTCTCTTTCTCTTGTTAAGCAGCACAGCAGGGAGTGGGGCTAAGCACCCCTGAAAACCTGGTTCCCTGTGATACTCCTACTGATAGAAAAAAGATGGCAGGGTCTGTTTCTCTGTGAATTTCTGGGGTCTTGGAATGCTCTAGTTAAGATGCATATAGTCCAGTCCTATTCATTGTACTTGGTTCACCCACTGTAGAGGGTGTTTCTGAGCTCAGGATGCAGCTGGTCTTTGTAACTCTGCTGAAGGCAGGACTCTCAGCCTTATGTCTAGTTGACTAACTAGAGCAGCAGGAGTCTAGGGCTTGAGACTGAGAGCTCTAGATGTATCCTTGTCAGATCTGTGGTGAAGGTTCCAGAAGAAACAGATCAGTAAGTTACATTAGCAATTAAGGCATCCTGGGCATCCTCAGCTGCTATCACAGCCATGATCCAAAGAGCAGAAAAGAGACTCAGGGAATGATGTCCAAACAACTCTTGCAGTTGTGTATACAGGAGACTGAGTCCCAGGGCATGGAAAAGGCACAGAGGTGAGGTAGGACAACCCCACAGATTGTGATTTGTGATAATCAAAGAAAAAGATAAAAACTGAGACCTACTGTTAAAATTGCATATGTAGAAAGATCTGGGCCAAGAGGTATAATGCAAGTCAAGCAAGAGAAGAGAAACCACACACTGTCAGCCAGAGCAAGAGCATTCAGAACACCGGGTAAAAAAGTAGAGCCTCGAGAGAGTCCCTGAGCAAGAGGGTGTTGTGGCCATCCCTTTTATGGCATGCTGTTGACCTTGACGGTAACTGAGGAAAGAGACATTAAAGAGTCAGAGCCAACTTATGTAACACAAGCTATGGAGAGGTAGGCTCTAATAAACTTCTGGAAAAAACAAGAAATAAAAATAAAGTAGTCATTTCTGTTTTTATATCCCAGAAGTTCAAAACATATTTGCAGATTCCATTCTTCATGTCTCACTACATTCTTTCATCCACACAACAGCTTTTTATTGAGAGCCTTTTTTTCATGCTCTTTGGATCATGATGCTGAAATAATTTATGGTTGAGGTGAACCCACCAAGCCACAGTGATTTCTTAAAGGTTTCCATAGGTAATACTTCCAAAGAAAAAAGGTTTCTTGTCAAATACCCACATCCATGTTATCTTGTCCTTTGAAGACATATTTTTCTGAATATTTAAAATTTTTGAAATAGAGAATAATGCATTTGATCTGCGAGAAACACAGCAAAAACTTTTGAAATTTTTGATTAATATATTCAAGAGGCAATAATTTTTGCTGACGATGTTGCCTAAGAGTCCATTAATCTGCCTAGCGCTATTAGCACATTTGTATTTCTAGAAAGACCGCTATCCCAATTACACTCAAAGTACTCTTCAGATTTACAGGCTGGCTTCCCTGAAGCCATCTACCTTGTTCTCGTGTATCATTTGCCATTAGAATCTCTTACTGTAACCACTCTGAAGGGCCCATGGTTGGGCCCACTGTAGTCAATGATGATTCTCTATCAATAATATGTCATCATGGCTTCATGCTCAAAGAAAATGATCTTTCAAAGAGAAGAAGAAAATGCTAATTACTGGCATTGAGAATGTCTATTAATAGATGTACACATATCTACTAAGGATCAACCTAGGCCTATAGTTAAGAACATATAATGCAACTTTACTTATTTTAAGTTTCAGTGGACGCAGGCATTTCAGGTTATTTGTTTCAGAAAAATTTTAAAAGGCTCAGGCATTGGAATCATGGCTAGAGAAAATATGGAGGTCAACAGAACCATTGAAAACTTCAGATCTGTTTCATTTAGAGATATTGAAAAGTGGTCCCTAGGTGTCTGGTAGACCAAGAAAGCTACAGCAAGGTTACTTTATCACCACCAACACAGGCCACCAGCAAGCATTTTTTAAAGTGCTCAACAAAGGGTAACACGTATTTAGGCATTCAATTGAAGCACCTTAATACTGATTATGATAAAGATGTGAGGAAAATATTTCCACTAGGAATTTCCACCTAGTCATTTCTTAAGCACACCAAGTAATATCAAAAGTGGTCGGAAAGTGTTTGCTTAATGTTTTAATAAACTCTTTATTAGGATGTGACAGGTACTATATTATAAAATATAGCATAAATTGTATATCTTACACCTCCTTCCTCCTATCCCCATGGAATTATTCTTTCCTGATTGAGCATCCAAATACATATTAGAGACAAGTCCTATTGAAGCCACTGCACAGACCATTGCACTAATATTATGGACCATTATTATCTTAATTCACCACTGACAAAAAGATACAATAAACATGCTAAATGGATTTCTAAAGATGTCGAAGGAATATTGACAAAAATCAGCTTAAAATTCATTCACCTTCACTTCCAAACCATGAGTGTTGACTGCAGGGCCAACATACCTGCTAGCATCAGCACTAAACACTTTTTTTAGTATTATCCTGGACAGAGGTCTGGGTTCCTAAAGTCATTTTTACTGACCTAGAAAAAGATCACTTTGGGATCATGAGGCTAAAGTTTCTATTATACCAAACAGTCAACCCCAAATAGTACATATCTCCTAGACAAACTTTGAATGGGCTTGCTAAATCTCGGCTTGTTAATAATAAAGCCACACTGTTGATAATCAAAGAGTTTGATCATAGAAAAGAGACAAAACTTAGGGATGCATTGGTGGTGGCTAAATGTTTTCTTTCGTTTTATAATAATGGAAATACCATCTTCATTCTTGCTGAATAGAGTGAGACTGGGAAAAGCAAAATGGAGAATTACGAGGTTTCATAAGATTAATGAAAATGATGTCATGGTTTTGGGCTAACTTCTCTTCTCTTATATCAGTGTAAAGAGCCACCTATACATTGCCAGGTGAAAGGTCTCTCAAGAACATGCCCCAGGCTGGCCCAGCCCTTTCACTTTCAGTTCTGTGTTTTGTGATCAGGAAGGCCCATATAATCCAGCCCAACTTCTGGACTCCCCACTGTGGGTTTTTAAAGTCTATCAAACCCCTAGAAACTTGGCTTCAAAAGAACCCATTTCCCGGGGCCTAATGAATCTCTTAAATTCCTTCTTAGTCCTCTGAGTGATTAAATCCTTGAGAAAATACAGTTCTTTTCTATCCCAGAAACATTCAGCTACCAGCAATTTGTTTACTCCTCATTTTGTTTTTGCTTTGCTGAGCTTCAAGCCCTGCTGTTAAGTTTTTATGTTTCTGTTGTATGGCAGGCCTATGCTAAGTCTTTTGCAATCATTATAAATGTAGCATTATTTTATTCTGGAACCTCTCAAACTAGGTTTTATTATCTCCATTTTATAGATGAGAAATTTGAGACCCAAAATAAATTATGTAACTTGCCTAAAGTCACAGAGCTTAGATTTAGCCAAGACCTCAGATTCCAAAGACTCTGTTCTTACTCTCAAAATTATTCCATTTCTTTTGGAACAAATCTGTAGATGGCAGGCCTTGACTTTTATTTTTCTTCATAACATTTATTGCTGACATTATATAATTCTGTAATTTAGGGCCATGTGCCCTTTGTGCCTCATCTGTAGAAAGGGGATTATGATAGTACTTATCTTAAAAGAGGGTGGTGAGAATTAAGGGAGTTAATAATACAAAATGATAAGAAAAATGCTTGGCCACTTATAAGCACTAAATAAGTGTTAATCATTATTATTAGTACTAGAAGTAGTGACAGTATATTAATTTCGGGGATATTAATTGTCTGTCTCCTACCTCCTCTGGGGAAGGGCTGCTGTTATCCCGGGTCCCTCTGTTACATTAGAAGGCACATGATGATGTCTTTCGATCCTTCTCTCCAAAACGTCTCTGGGCTTCTGTGGGTTCTTGCTTGTTTCTCCCAGGGCATTTCCACTTAAGCTCTCTTGGCTTTTACTCTTTAATTTTTTTCGTAGAGGACTTCAGTAAAAGGATTAAGACCCACATTGAATTGGGTGAGTCACATCTCCTGATTGAGAGGTCCCACCCACAATAGATCTGCACCCACAAGAATGGATTAGAAGACCATGGTCTTTTTTGGGGTGCATGCATAACAGTTTCAAACCAGCACAGATGGTCATTATAGGATGATAAAGGGGACAATTTAACAAGAGGATGTAACAATTATAAACAAATATACACCTAACAGCAGAAGCACAAAATATAAATAGCAAATACTGACAGATTGAAAGGAAGAAATTGATGGTTCTACATTAATAGTAGGAGACTTTAATACACCACTCTCAATAATGGATAGAACATCTTGATCCATAAGGACATCAAGACTTGAGCAATACTCTAAACCAACTAGAATTAACAGACATATATAGAACTCTTCGCCCCAAAAGCCAGAATACCCATTCTTCTCAAGTGCACATGGATCATTCTATAGTACAGTTCATATATTAGGTTACCAAACAAACCTCAATAAATAAAAAGAATATGAAAATCATACAATGTATCTTATCCAACCACAATGAAAAGAAGTTAAAAATCAATAACTGAGGGAAAAATGGAAACTTCACAAATACGTGGAAATTAGATAACTACCCTTAAATAAACAATGGGATAAAGAGGAAATTACAAGAGAAATTAGGAAACATCTTGAAGCAAATGAAAATGAAAACACAACATACCAAAACTTATGGGATATGGTGAAGGCAGGGCTAAGAGGGAAATTTATAGCTCTAAATGCTTACATTAGAAAAGAAGAAAGATTTCAAATCAGAGACCTAACTAAAAACTGGAAGAACTAGAAACATAAGAGCAAACAAAACCCAGAGTGAGCAGAAGAAAGAAAATAACAAATATTAGAGCAGATATAAGTGGACTAGAAAACAAAACAAAACAAAAAAACAGAATCAGCAAAACCAAAAGTTGGTTCTTCGAAAAGATCGATAGAATTGACAAACTCCTATCTAGACTGGAAAATCAGAGATGAAAAGGGTAACATTACCACTGACCTTGCTGAAATAAAAAGGTCTATGAAAGGATGCTATGAACAACTGTACACCAAGAAATTAGATAACCTAGATGAAATGGAAACATTCTTAGAAACACACAAACTACCTGTAATGCCTCAAGAATAACTAGAAAATCTCAACAAACCAATTACTATTAAGAGATCGGATCAATAATCAAAAACCTCCCCAAAAAAGAATAGCTCAGAACCAAGCGGCTTCATATGAGAATTCTAACAAACATTCCAAGAAAAATTAACCGCAATTAAATTCTTCCACAAAATTGAAGAGGAGTGAATACTCCATAATTCATTCTGAGAAGCCAATATCACCTTTGTACCAAAGCCAGATAAAGACACCACAAGAAAAGAGAAATATAGACCAATATCTCTTAAGAATATAGATGCAAAAATCATCAACAAAATGCTAGCAAACCTAGTACAACCACATACTAAAGGAACTATACACCATGATTTATCCATGGCATACAAGCTTGGTTCAACATAAGGAAATCAATTAATATAATACACCACATTAACATAATGAAGGGGAAGAAAACACGTGACCATCTTAATTGATGGAGAAAAAGCATTTGACAGAAACCAGCACATGTTGTTGATAAGAACACTTAGAACACTAGGAATAGAAGAAAATTCTTCAAAATGATAAAGGGCATATGTGAAAAAGGCCCACTAAATGATGAGAGACTAAAAACTAACATCCTACTTAATGGTGAAAGACTGCAAGCTTTCCTTCTAAGATAAGGAACAAGACACGGAGACCCACTGTCACCACTGTTATTCAGTATTGTACTGGAAGTTCTTGCCAGAGCAATTAAGCAAGAAAAATATATAAAAGGCAGCAAAATTGGAAAGAAAGAGATGAAACTTTCCTTATCTGCAGATGGCATGATTCTGTATGACAGAAAATCCTAAAAAATCCTCAACAAAGCTCACAGAACTAATAAAAGAATTCAGCAAAGTGGCAGGGTACAGGATCAACACTGAAATATTAGTATGTTTTACACAAGCAATGACAAGTTAGAAGAAGCCAAGAAAATAATCTAGTCACAATATTAACTAAAAGAATCAAATATCTAGGAATAAATTTAACCAAGGATGTGAAGGACCTATACGTAGAAAACTACAAAACATTGCTAAAAGAAGTTAAAGAAGACCTAAATAAGTGGAAGGACATTCTTTGTTCATAGATTGGAAGACTAAATATCGTTAAGATGTCAATCCTACCCAAAACAATTTATAAATTCAGTGTAATCCCACTCAAAATTCCAACAACATTCTTTGCAGAAATGCAAAAGCCAATCAATTTATATGGATGGGCAAGGGCCCCCAAATAGCTGTAGTCAACTTCAAAAGAAGAATGATGTTGGAGGACTCACATTTCCTGAGCTGAAAAGTTATTACAAAACCACAGAACTCAAAACAGCAGAGTTCTTGTACAGGGATAGACCTTCAGACTAAAGGAATTGAATCGAGAGCTCAGAAATCAATCTTCACATTTATGGCTAAGTGTTTTTGACATGGAGGCAAACACCACTCAATTGGAAAAGAAGGTCTCTTCAACAAATGGTGGTGGGAAAACTAAAAAAACTAAACTAAAAAAAAAGAGGACCACTATCTCACACCATCTGCAAAAAATTAATGCAAAATGGGTTTTAAGGACCTAAATAAAAGAGTTCGAACTGTCAAGCTCCTAAGAAAATTTGGGGAAACATCATTAGGGCCTGGTTTCTTAGACTTTGCCCCCAAAGCACAAGCAACCAAGGAAAATATGGATAAATGGGGCCTTATCAAAATTAAAAAAATTTGTTCCTCAAAGGGCTTTATCATGAAAGTAAAACAACAACCTATTCAATGGGAGAAAATATTTGGAAAGCACATGTGCTGGTTTGAAAGGATGTATGTCCCCTAGAAAAGCCATGTTTTAATCAAAATCCCATTCCCTATTCAATACTGTATGTTTGAAACTGTAATCAGATCATCTTCCTGGGTGATGTGATTTAGTCAAGTGTGGTTGTTAAACTGGATTAAGTGACAACATATCTCCACCTATTTGGGTGGGTCTTGATAAGTTTCTGGAGTCCTATAAAAGGGGAAACATTTTTGCGAATGAGAGATTCAGAGAGAGCAGAGAATGCTGCAGCACCACGAAGCAGAGAGTGCACTAGCCAGCACTCTGGAGATGAAGAAGGAAAACGCCTCCCAGGGAGCTTCATGAAACAAGAAGCCAGGAGAGAAAGCTAGCAGATGATGCTGTGTTTGCCACGTGCCCTTCCAGATGAGAGAGAACCTCTGACTGTGTTCGCCATGCGCCCTTCCACTTGAGAGAGAAACTCTGAACTTCATCGGCCTTCTTGAACCAAGGTGTCTTTCCTTGGATGCCTTAGATTGGACATTTCTATAGACTTGTTTCAATTGGGACATTTTCTCGGCTTTAGAACTGTAAACTAGCAACTTATTAAATTCCCCTTTTTAAAAGCCATTCCATTTCTGGTATATCGCATTCTGGCAGCTAGCAAATTAGAACAGCACATAACAAAAAAAAGTCTTCATTTGCAGAAAGCATTTTTTAAATCCTTTAACTTAGCAATAAGATAAACAACCCAGTTTTTAAAATGGTAAAAGCCTTGAAGACAGCTCTCCAAAGAAGATATACAAATGGCCAAAAGCATGTGAAAAGATGCTCAACATTATTAGGCATCTGGGAAATGCACATCAAAACCACGAAGAGATACAGTTTCATTCTATTAGTTATAATAATGTGAAATAGCTGCAATACACTACTATATAATAATGTGAATAGCCTATTAGAAAAAGAATAATAAGTGTTGGAGAGGATGCAGAGAACTAGAAACACTTATTAATTGCTAGTGGCAATGTACAATGGTGTAGCCACTATGGAAGACAGTTTGATGGTTCCTCTGAAAATTGAGTAGAGAAATATATATGATCTGGGAATCCCATTACTCAGTATATACCCAAAATAATTGAAAACTTGGACTCAAACAGTTGAATACCAATGTTCATAGCGGCACTATTCACAGTTGCCAGAAGGTAGAAGTAATGCAAGTGTTTGTCAACAGATGAATGAATGAATAAAATGTGGTATATATATATATACATACAATGGAATATTAGTCATCTGTAAAATGAAATGAAGTCCTGATACCTACGACAACATGTCTGAGCCTTGAAGACATCAAGTTGTTAAATAAGCCAGGCACAAAAAGGATGAATAGCGTATGATCTCACTGATTTGAATCAATTAGAATAAGCAAATTCAACTCAGAATCTAGAAAGAGGTTAGCAGGGCACAGGATGGAGATAGGGAACAGGAAGTTAAGGCTTAAAATATACTGGGCTCCCATTCAGAATGATGGAAATGTTTTGGTAATGGATGGTGGTGATGATAGCACAACATTGTGAATTTAATCACCAACACTGAAATAAATATCTGAATGTGATTAAAAGGGGGAAATGTTAGATTGTATATATGGTAACAGACCCCAAAAAAAAAAAATCCATGGAACTACACTACATGATGTTCAGTGAACCATAGTTTGGAAAATGGTCTTCAGTTAATAGTATAATTATAAAAAATATACTATCATCAGTTGTAAGAAGTGTTTCACAGCAGTGCAAAAGGTGGTGGGGGATTGGTATAGGAGAATCCTGTATTTCATGTGTGGTTATTCTGTAAACTTACAACTTCTCTAATAAAGAAAAGAAAAAGCAGAAAATTCTGCCACACATATGAGAAAGTCTAGTGGGGAAGAGTGGGCTAAGATAGAGACAGGATACAAATGGATTAAGATATGAAGCAACCATTGTCATTTACCTATGTGAGGAAAGATTGGAGATTTAAATAAAACGCACACTGTCCCTTTAGAATTCTGATGGTTTAAATTATTTAGGATACTTCTAGGTGCTTCAATTAATCCTACTGAATGGAAGTTATAATCATATTAATCATATGCAGGCAGTTACTCTCATTGCATCAATTACACCTGTGCACTAGGCACAGCAAGCCCCTTATTAAGGGGAGAGTTTTCTAGCTTCGGTTTTAATCCATTTTTGTCTAAAATATGGGAATCAACCTACATTGCTGGCTGTGCCTGGCTGTGCTAGCAAAGTTTCTTGAAAATGTAAGTATTTCTGTACCCATTTACAGGAAGGAAGTGTCCCAAAAGGTATGACTTAGTGGTTTGGCCTAGTTAGCTGTGAAAAGGAACATGACCTCCAGATGTGGGGAAAAGCCAATATATATGTTCATGCTTCTCCCTTCGTTCCCACTGCCTCCAACCAAATCCAAGCCATATTCTCCCACTTGAACTATTACCAAAGTCTCTTATCCTCTCTCCCCACTTACACCTTTTTTTCTTTCCAATCTATTATCCACAACACATCCAAAGTAAACCTTTAAAAATATCCACCACCACCCCATCCTATATTTAATCATTCCACCGGCTTCCCATTGCACAAAGGATGAACCTAAAATTCCATCAGGCCTTATACAGTCTTGCCCCTGCATAACTTATCTTTATGTTCTACTATAATACCTTCATTTTCCTCCTCAGATATTCCAAACATTTTCCTGCCCAGGACCTTCACATATATCTGCCATTATTCTGGAACACTTCCCCTACTCTTCCTCTGGCTAGCCAAAACTCATACTTCCTATATCAGCATGAATACTCTTTTCCTCAAGGAAAGTTTCTCTGATTCCTCAGCTTAGGCAAAGTCATTCCACTATACATGCTCATTGCAAATTTTCTTCTTCTATACATTAGTTCACATCATTATACTTTAAACTTCCTTGTGTAGTTAGTTGTGTAAATGTTTGCTGCCTTTGATCTCCAGTTTTTTGTAAATCCTATGAGAACATAAGCCATACATGTCTTGCCCATCACTCTTTCCCCAGGCCTGCAAGGTTTCCTGTCTTGTGACAAGAGTTAGGATAGTGGGTGAATGAATAGATGAGATTCCCTCTTTCAACTTCATAGACCTTTCTACAACACCAAGGAATCAGTTTAAGCAGGACACATATAACTCTTTCTAAAAAGTTATTTGCAGAGAAGAGAGAAAGCATCCATTCTCCATCCCTTTGGTAGCATGGTTCTGAACGGGTTCAGTACTGCAGCACTGATGACAGGAGATGGAGAGAGCCTGTGAGGCTCCCATATGTAAAATGGTGCCAGCAATATGATATTCAGTGTTCAAAATCGTTTCTGATGGCTGCTATAAGATGAGCATTTGTGATTCTTTTCAGTTAAGATGGGATCTAGCTGAAGGGAAGAATGTAGTTGGGGTCAAAGAAAAGTATTGCTAGCCTTTCACAGAAAATAAAGGAGACAAGACCGTTGGCTTCTTCATTTGGTCCTCTACTTATTCGACACTGCTTTCTTCACAGCAAATCTCACATTATCTTCTTCTGATGTGGTTTAGGCTCCAATGTCAGTCTCTTCAGACTAGTTACCAGCCCCTCATGCTTTATTATGAAACAATGAAGTCCAAAATCTGTACTACTCTGTATAATGACTGTTTTCCAACATTCCAGGATGACTGTCTCAAGGACACTTGGCCACATCTTGCCAGTTATGTTGGGGTGGTCTGTGGTGGGGCCAGTTGTCTTTATGTATTCCCAAACACTGATATCAAGATTTTGAATAAACTTGACTTATTTCACATGCTTGTTCCTTTCTGTTGGAGTTGGTGACTAGGAAAGACCTTGCACTGTCAACTTGAGCATAAGTGATAAAATACAATTCTTAGGACTTAGTGATTCTCTTTTGGCAACTAAACCTGCTTGGTAGAATTCAAAATTCTTCCACTAGTGGCATTAAGCAAACACATGGTGGCCTAGAATCACAAAAGAACACCATGTAAACAATTATCTTTCTAATGTTTAAATCAGCCCATGTCAATGCTGTTTAATATTTAAACGTTATCTACTGTTATTTGTATCTGTTTACTTAGTGGCCATCTGCAGAAGCAACATGAAAAAAATGGAACTTGTGGGGCAAGAAAAATATATTGAGAATCAGTGAGTTGGACAGATCAAGTGGAAAGGTTGCATCTATTCAAACACCTGTCTTCCACCCTCCCACCATCTGTGCAATCATTTCAGCCTTCAGCCTCACTACTCACCCATACAATTACCCTGTCAAGGGGAGAGTATGGCTCAGGTGGATGTAATGTGGATTTAATATGGCCCATTGGATTTAATATTGATTTGCTTTAAATAACCATTTTTGTTCTTGCTATAAATCTATGTGTCTACGCCTAATTTGGAAGATGGGTCCATCTAAGAGCCAGTTTATATGTTTTGTAAAGAAATGAAATCAAATAAGCAAATGATAGGCCTTCCAACACAGTAATTGAAACACAGCAGGCTGATGCATAATTCACAGGTTACAGTGAAGTTAAAAGAAAAGGTTAATATGTTAATGTGTTCTTATGAATTCTTTCACTCAAATTCTCAATCTGAATATAATAATCCTCTCTAGCCATAAAGGAAAGGGAAGGAGCTAAAATATAATCCATGCCTACTATATGTTGGATGTGATGCAAGGGACATTACATTCCTTCTCTCATCTAATAAAGCAACTCTTCAAAATGAGCACTTTATAGATAAGGAATCTAAGGGTCAGAGAGCTTAGTATCAGAATACGGCTATTTCTGACTCAAAAGCCTGTATTCTGTCTTCTAAGTGGTGGTATCATTTACCTGATGATGATAACTAAGTCTGGATTTTGTAACCCTCTAAATGATCTCACCTTGTGTGACATATTATTCTACATCTCCTTTAGAAGACAGATAATAATTAGTAGAAGTGGAGGTTGTAAGAAATCGTCCACCCCATTACCTAGATATGACATCATTAGAACTCAAAGCCATCGGATAATCATAATTGTTCTATTTCTATCTATTCATTCACTCATCTAAAAGGTATTTTTTGATTGTCAACTATGTGCCAGGCACTGGGATAGTCATTTTGGACAGATTGATAAGCAAGATTGAAATATTCTCTGTTGTCACAGAGCTGAGTGTCTACATTTTATATTTACTTGGGCTTCAAATATTCATTTTATCAAATATATTTCAACCATGATATTTCATAAATATGAGAAACGTTGCAGGAGAAGTTTGTGGTTGAATTTCTGAATTTGTCGCGTTTGTATTAATACCTTTATATTAACTTGCAGGTGTATGGAGGAGAGGCACAATTGACCTCCAGTTATCATGCACAGCATTTTAGTACCGAACCAAGGAATTACTGTTTTTTTTAAATTCATGATCATTCTGTAAGATCCACAGGTCGTATGTCTTTCTCCAAGGAAAATTTATGTTCTACCTTGATTTCTGAGCCAAGAGCAGTGACAGCATTCACTCGCTGGTCTTCATTAGACTTAGTAAGGTCAATCAAACAATTCATAAGAGATACATTGAGTATTTCATATCAGTTTCTCTGCTGTTTACATGAAATGCACTGTACTTTGTGTTACCCTCAAATTAGATGCGCGTCATGCATAATTAGCCCTTACAGAGAACAGCAGCTAGCTTTTACAGTGCTTTCAGTCCTGTGCTGTGTACCCATCATTGGTATTTGCTATGAGAATTATTTAATCAAATCTGTGATATATACATTATTTGATGTAATGATCAAATATAGAAAAGCATTGCCTAGAGAGAAGCATGGTATGCTCCTCTTCATCTGGAAAACTTAATTAATTATTGAAGTAATTATATTAAAAGACACTAGGCTGGGCATCTACGGTGGCTCAGCAGGCAAGAATGCTTGCCTGCCATGTCAGAGGACCTGAGTTCGATTCCCAGTGCCTGCCCATGGGGGGAAAAAAGACACTAGGCTATTATACTGAGAAAATTATCTTAAGTTAAAAAAATAAAAATAGTTTTGACATCATATTAAATATTACATGGGTGTTTATGAAAAGTAAGAAACGGATGAATGTAAACTACTCATCAGTGTGTTCAGAGGACTGATGAGGTGATTGAAATACTCAGATGGACCCCAAGGATTAGCCAAGAATTGGGACATCTTGGACTTGACTCTGACTTTAAAACTTTGCTAACACGTTTACTCCCTACTTTTGCTATCTGTAAAATTGGAAAATAGCCATCAACAGCATGTATGTGAAGCCGTTACAGATGGAAATTGTTGCTACAATTGTATTACAAAATCAGCTTAGTTTTAAATTTAAATGCCATCATTTATATTTGCCACAAAATCAGAGATCTTGCAGTGGATTCTGTTACCAATGGTTTATGTATTTTGAGAAGTGAGTAAAGCTTGGAGGAAATCTAATGTAATCATGACAAGCAGTAATCTGCAACCTTTTATTTTTTAAGTGCATGTATTTTTCATTCACTCACTTGGAGTGTTTTAGTTTCTTTGGCTACTCAAACAAATACCATGCAATCGGCCAGTTGAAACAATCGGAATGTAATGGCTCAAGGTTTTGAAGTTAGGAAAAAGTTCAAATCAAGGCATCATCAACATGATGCTTCCCCACCAAAGACTGCAGCATTTTGGGTCTGGTTGCTGTCAATCCTTTGTCCTTAACTTGTTACATGGCAAGGCACATGGTGGCTTCTCCTGGCCTCACCCTTCTCTTCTGTGTTCTGTAGATATACAGCTTCTTGCTGTAATTTTCTCTTTCTGTCTGAATTTAACTCCGCTTATAAAGGACCCCAAAATAGGATTAAGATTCATCCTGAGTCGGGCCTTAACTGAAGTAGCCTCATCAAATTGTCCTGTTCACAATGGGTTCACACCCGCAGGAATGGGTTAGGTTTAAGAGCAAGCATTTCTGGGGCACATAGCTCCAATCCACCACAAGGCAATAGTTTACAATTGGAATCATTGTTTTACAAAAAAGATAACTACCAAGTCACAGTGAGCTAGATAAAAAGACAATGCTGCAGCTCCTTAGTTTATAAGGTTTTACTCCTAAGCCCACCCTGCCGAATACAAAGGTTGACATTCATTATATCGTCTTTTAGACTATAAAAGGCAACCAAAGCTAAGAGTCACTATCACAATTACTATTTTTCAGACTATAGAGATGAATTTGGTTAAGGGGATATACTCAAACAAATTTTCACTTAGTGTACAGCATTTCAATCAAACTGGCTTTCATGGACTATTCTAAATACCGTTTATGGCATTGCAGCAATGAAATCTGGAGCTATGTGCTTGGAATAACTCTTTGGAAAAGTCAGATCATTCAGCACATATACTTATGTGTATGAAAACAGAACACGCACACTAAACAGAGTTCAATAAATGTTTATGGTTCATACATATACTATATATTGTTGACGCATTATGTTTTCCTTAATGGGTCCCTTTTGGCTGTTTGTGTTGGTATACAACCAGAATGGCCAAAGCAATTATCTATGACTCGGATCCCTTCTGATTGATCCAGTGGGCTCTGATTGATTAATACTTGCATCATACTAGGTATTAAATATTTTGATTATCACCTTATATACATGTATTTTAAGAGAATTTATAGGATGTGGTTAAAAACCATTAGATAATGGCAAGGAAAGTGGAACTAGTATTTATTTGTGGAAGTTTCTTCACCGCACATGGTTGAGAGATGAACTTGGTAGACAAAAGGATAGAAAGAGAAATATCATTATATGCAGGTTAAATAAAGAGCCATGTGGTAAAGCAGGGCAACACGAGGTGAGCCTTTATGATTGTAGCAATGATCAGGGGACACACAGGTCTCTGTTTGAGATGCACATGCCCACCCTTTAGCAAGAGAATTCTTCACTTAAACTCCTTTGGGAAATCTTCATTCAATGGGGATAATTTTTTAACATGTGGACTAAGTATATGAGGACATCTCTCTCTCTTTCTGCATAGGTCAGAAAGAAAAAAGTTTCAATGCTAACTTTCAAAGACTGAACTGGCTATTTAATGCAATTCATCAAAACACTCCAAATTAATAACTTCCACAAATGCTTTAGAAACATGACTTTTAAAAAGGTAAATATTTTAACTTTACATCTGTTGTCAATAAGCTATTCTATATCATTTTTATGTACGTAGCCTTTTATGTCATTACAATAACCTATTTTCTCTTTTTTGTGAAAAATAACATATATAGAAAAAAGCAATAAGTTTCAAAGCACACTGCAGCAATTAGTTGCAGAGCAGATTTCAGAGTTTTGGCATGGGTTACATTTCCACAATTTTCAGTTTTTCCTTCTAGCTGCTCTAAGATATTAGAGATTAAAAGAAATACCAATATAATGATTCAGTAATCATAATTGTTTGTTAAGCCCTACCTTCTCTGTAAACTCCACCATCACGTTTGATCTTTCTTCCAGTCTTTAGGGCTATGCCCATTCTAACTTTTTTATGTTGGAAGGGGTTGTCGATAATACTGGGTAGGGAAATGGAAATAGCTTATGTTCTGGGGAGGCTGGGCCCTCTATAGCTCAGAACTTATGTGGTCCAAGGACCCACCTGGAGGTTGTAGGCTTCTAGAATGTTACCCTAGTGTATGGAACCTTTGTAGAATCTTATATAATGTCCTAGGTGTTCTTTTTTTTAAACTTTTCATTTTTATTATAATTTTTTTTGAGTAATAAAAACCTTCAAAAATCTATTGTGATGACAAATACATGGCTACATGATGATACTGTGAATTATTGATTCTAAAAATTGGATGACTATATGATATGTGAATAAAAAATAAATTTCTTTTAAGTGTTATATATATTTTGGCTATTTTCAAAGATTTAATCTTTGATTCCTTTATTCACTTTAAAAAAAATTAGCAGTCATGGTCTTACTTTCTAAGAAGTTTTTCTTTTCTCACAGTCTTTTTTTTCATATTTGTCATTTACGGATGTAACATTTCATATGTCTTTAGGAATACAAATCAGAGTTGTTTTCACTTTAATTTTCTTCTACTCTTTATTTTTCTTTCCAGGTCATTTTATCTTTTACTCATCTTTGTCTTCTATTTCATGTTTTAGGCTTTTCTTAACAGCCCAATGTCCCTGGATATTTCAGAATGGGACAGCAGAAAGGCAGGGAGCCTATGTTGGTGGACGAATCTTGTTGACTGGTGGATTCGGCACTGCATTGACTGGGAAGGCAATCACTCTTTTCCTTTAAAGGTCTTCTAATGTCAGAATAAGAAGGGTTTCACTTATGGCTCACAGTAACCCCACATTAGATGACCTAACTCTTCCCTAAAAATTCATTTACATTTCTTTTAGAGACTAAATTCCACCTTTCATTTTAGGCTTTTTTATCTTGCAGATTTGGATGTAAGTACTCAGCTGCCAGATGTTTGTTAGCAGGGACATCAGAGGAAAATGACAGGGGGATTATTCTACGTACAGAGCTTGAATTAATGACCCTGTTTCCTGTGTTCATTTCTGTCCTCCGTTGTCCTTAGCGTCTCTGCAGCCCTTTCTGCTCAGCTCCTGATGAATACTCCTCCATTTGCTTTGTATAATACAGAAAGATTTGAAATCTTAAGTCTCCTGATAAGTCTCTCCAGTATTCTTCGTAGAGAGAGAGAATAAGCAAACCTTGGCGTTGAGTCTGTTCCTTTGAACCAGAAGACTTGGATCCTTTGGATTTTAAATGGATTTCTTAAAAAGTGTGATTTTGGGCGGGCCGCGGTGGCTCAGCGGGCAAAGTGCTTGCCTGCTATGCCGGAGGACCTCGGTTCGATTCCCGGCCCCAGCCCATGTAACAAAAAACGGAGAAACAGAATACAATAAAACAAGAAAATGTTTAAAAATGTTTCCCTTCCTTCTATCCTTCCTTCCTTCTCTCTGTCTTTCCTAAAAAAAAAAAAAAAAAAAAAAAAAGTGTGATTTTATTGAGATATAGTCACACAGCACACAATCCACCCAAAGTATGCAATCAGTGGTACACAGTACCATCACATAGTTGTGCATTCATCATCATGATCATTTTTTTAGAACATTTGTGATATTCCAGATAAAGAAATGAAAAGAAAAAACAAAACCCCAAACATCCCATACTTCTTACCCTTCCTTCTTATTGACCTCTACTTTTGCACTCTAACCAATTTTTAGACTTACAGTAGAGATAGGTGTTCTTTAGGATTGGTTGGAATGGTTTTCGTTGGGGGTTGGCAAGCTATGATAGGTAGCAATGTACATTTTATTTTATGTCAGTGGTATGCACACAGGCTGAGCTAGGAAAAAAGAATAATTTGATCACTATTTTTGGGGGGGAGAAAATCATTGGCAAATATTTCCTCTATACATGTATTTAATTAAATTCAACTATTGTTTTCAGTATAACTGTTTGATTTAATTCAACTGTTTTTTCAAGTTAATTTGATTGCATAGATTAACTCCATACTTAAAATCTTTAATTTCTTTATTCCTTTCATTAAGTAAAATCCTGTCAAATTGAATAAGAGAATAATCATAAAAGATCATTCCTGTGTATTCTCTACTTCTAGAAGGAAACATACCATTCATCATGAAAGAAAACTAGATTATTTTTAAAAAGATGCTTAGGAAAAGTTGTTCTATAACCATAAGTCTTAGTCTTATAAATACCACCTCTACAGATAACTTCATTTGACTTATTCCATTTGAGTAAACATTGGAGTCGAAATCTAAAAATATAAGGAAAACTGCTCATCAATAGCAGTTTTCTTTATTTTAAGTGAAATAAGAAAAATTAGCATACCATGATTCTTCTGCACTTAAGTGATTTGTAAAACAATCTCCACTGACATATATAGGCTTTTCATTAAAAATGTCATTTTAAATAAAGCTTTTAAAAGAAATAAAAAGAAAAATCATGGTAAGATAATGTATTTAAAAGCCTTCATGAGATCATTTCCCCATCATTCCAAATTATTTACTGAGATGTGGAAGAAAGGGAAAGAGGAAGAAAGAAAGAAAGGAAGAGAGATTATCCATGCTTCAATCATGAAAACAGTGGAACGAGGTTGTATCAACTGCCTTCGGTGAAGGCTGATCCAGAGTGACCCTCCATGGCGACATAAGGATATTGAACGTTCTTCTTGTCATTTCTTAAAGATGTTTTGGCATTTAACATATTTATATATTTTGATTTTCCTAAAGGGTATTATCATAGGGAAGATAATAGCTTCCACTGTTGAGGCCAGTTTGTCTTTTTTTTTTTCAAACTAAAAGCCATATTGCCTTTTAGAAGATGCTTTCCTTCTATTGTTTAAAGGGAAAAGAAAAAAAGTCAGTGTGGAGGTGAGTTAATTGTAGTGCTTTCAGAGACTGGGAAATGCTATTTCTTTGGTTTTATGCTGATAACAATGTGTGCAGGTGCTACCATAGAGGGCTGTGAAAAAAGACTTAGATGATTTCTGAAGAAGGAGAATCATATATCCAACGTCACAGAGTTCCCACTGAAAAATTAGAAGAAAAAAAAAAGGCAATCAATCAAACTTAAGGGAGTTTGGGCCAATCAAGTAGGTGTAATCACCAGAAAAGGTTGAGAGAGGAAACAGGTAGTCTATTAGAGTCATCTCCATGAGTTTTAATTAAGATTTATATGAAGAGTTATTTTTTAAAAATCAGGCAGTGACTTGCCTGATTTTCAATGAAGAACTGAAAACAACTGATTCATTAGTCCTTGAAAAACAAATGGTTGAATGCTTGTCCGCCAGATACCAGTGCAGGTGACTGACAGAGATGAAAACTCAATAACCAACTTAGTCGAAAGACTTTTGTTTTGTTTTGCTTTCTTAAACTATGTCTTGGGAAGGTAGGTGAAAGAAAGAACTAGAAGATGATAAAAGAGGATAATTTCAGAGATAAAGGGAGAGAAGGGATTTGAGCATAAGAAACCTTCCCTAGTGATGATTATCAAGGGCCTTGATAGAGGGATGGGCTATTTCTACCTAGAGTCAAAGCAGTAGGTGATGTACATGGAAAGCAGACAGATGCGCCAGGCAAGACATCTGTGGGTGTACGTACGTCTTAATTGTGAGAGGTTTGGTGGGGAGATTTAAGATTAGGCTGTAATTCTTGCTCGGCCCCTGTGACCTGGGTTAAAATTTTCAACCTTTCCAGGGCTTGGATACCTCATTAGTGCCACACACACCTAAGAAACCCTTCTGGCTTCTCCCTGTTATTATTCTAAATTCTAGCCAGGTACCTCAAGTATGTGTTGCTGATTGGGGATGGATGTGTTTGACTTAACCATGCAGACAGCTCATCTAGAATCTATTTTGATTCCTAGAGAAAATAATTTATAGTATGTTCTATATGGGTAGATTCCCAGCAACATCTTTAAATATGAAATAGCCAATCCTTAGTTTATCTTATAAATTGAATCAAGCAGACCCTAAGACCAAATATTTGCTAGGCTTTATTTCTAATAGCTTCTAAATTACTGGCTTTAAAAAAAAAAAAGCTTTTTTTTAATCAGCTCTACATATAAACAGATACCATCCACAGATACTATCTTCTGATATACATCTTCTTTTTTTTTTTTTTTTTTAAATGGGTGTTGGGAGGGCCACACAGGCAGAATTCTCACCTGCCACATTGGAAACCCGGTGCTGTCCGTGCAAAAGAAAAAAAAAAAACTGGGTGTTGAATCTCAAGCCCAGATTAAAGGAGAAAAAGCAGTCTTTTACCCCAAGTTTGATTTGGGGCAGTTTTCCCACAATCCAAGTCTCCAAACACTTGCTGGACTCAGACCCTTATTTCTTTCTTTCTTTTTTTGTTTTTTTTGGCACGATCAGGCACTGGGAATCGAACCCAGGTCTCCAGCATGGCAGGTGAGAACTCTGTCGCTGAGCCACCATCGCCCTGCTCAGACTTTTCTTAATATCTGCCCTTCCTGCCTGGATTCAGAGAGATTGTGTAAGATTGGATCCATTCTGAGCCAAACAAGCTTTCTAAATTGCCACAAGTGTTCTTTGTGGAAACAGGATTGTGGTGCAGAGAGGATTCCATGACCCTCTTAAGATGAATGATAAATACACAGATTATTTTTATTCCCCCTCCATCATGTGGTATATAATTCCTCTTGCACTGGAGTCTGAGCAAGAAAACTGAGATACATTTCCCTTGAATTTAAGCATATTTATATAACCTTATTTTTAAAAAAAATCCCTTTGGGTTTACACTTTTAAAGTGTTCACTTGGTCTTGCTGTTAGTTTCCCTCTGAGATACTATCCCTGGAGTATGCAGTTACTGATCATATCTGCAAGTATTAAAACGTCAGTAAGGATCTCGGTTTAATATCTCAGGAAAGAATAAATATAGAACAAGGAGAACTTGTCTGGAACTAAGACCTTATTTAGGGATAATGAAAACCACCTAATGCATTGCTGTTAGCATTTTGGCTTAAAAGCAGAATGCTTTCTAAATGCTTGCTCTCAAGTTGCATTCTCATTGTACTTGTAGCACTTTATTAGGGCTTGGCCTCTTTCCTAAATGTAATTGTTTGTATGTCCAGCGTTACATGATGGAATCTTATATACACACACAGAGAAATTTTAAGATGACTCAGTTAATAGAAGCATCTTTTCTTACCTCTCATGAACTTTGAACCTTTGGGTTGTAGACTAGGGCTCATTAGTGCCTAAACCTGCCATAAAGCTAACAGAACTTCCTCTCCCTTGTGGGTAAACTAAAAGGTTTTGTTTTTTTAAAACAATTTTGTGTTGTTTTCTCCCTCTTCTAAGAGTTTTTAAATGTAGCTCTCCACTCCTCGCTCATGCCTGAAAATTATTTTTCTACTCTGGCCCTTTTCGTTGCTCTTTTCCTCGACTCCCACCTTCCTTTAGCCTTCACATACCTCCACTTTCTGTCAAGCGCCATTCCTTTTATTTACAACCTCGTTGGCTGGTGATTGGGCTCTTTCGGTCCTTGTCTGCATGGACTTTTTCTACCTTCTAAGGGCTTTGCTCAAATTTTGTTCACTGACTCAACCCCCTGAACCACCAGCAGGCTAGCGTCTCTCTCCTCCTTGGACTACCCCACGTGCTTCCCACCACTCCAGAAAGAGGTTTCCAACCCTCCAGTTGACCCCCGGCCTAGAACTTTTCCCAGTTCCTTGGGCCTCATCTCTCTCTCACCTCCGTGCCTGGTGATCTGAGCCAGCACACCTCTTGTGGAGTTGGGGTGGGTGGCAAAAGCCTTTGATTTTGCCTGGTGGAAGATTCCGGCTTCCTTGTGGTGGAGATATTGTGCTCTTCAGAGAGAGTCTGGAGTGGGGCTGTCACTCTCCGCCAGGTTCAGAGGTTTTTTTGTGTGCTTTTTATTGTCCCTGTCAGTTAGCAGCCCAAGGTTACTACCAGCTCTCTGTCAGGGCTTTGATTTTTGTCAGCTCTGGCCAGGTCCTTTTAGTTATCTGCTATCTTTTCAGCTTTGTTCAGCCTGAGCTCTACTTGTCTACTAATTAGCTCTTTGGAGATTTCCCTTTTAAAACTCACTATCACAGAGGACAGGAACCGTTCAAAAGTTTTGTGCTTCATAGAAATTCCATATTCATCCATATCCCATACAGCCCTATTTTTTAAAATTAAAAGTGGCAGGTCAGGCCAATTTAAGGTATATAAGTAACAGCAACTATAAAGAGAGACCTTTGGGTTCTTGATCAGGTATGTAGATGAGTGACAGGGAAAGGAAAGGGTTTACATCAAAAAACACTGAGGGGTACAAATTAACAAGAAAACTATCACTCTGTATAACATATTCGCATTTTCTTTATCTTCTGGTGTGCAAATATTGTGCTAGCTGAATATAAAAGTAGCACAACTTTAGGGTACAATAAAAACCACACTGTAATAACATCAAGAGTGGTCTTACATCAAGGAGGGCCCTGAGGATGTCTTTGTTGTCAACTTCAGAAGAAAAGAGAGGAACAGAAGAGGAAACTGGCAGAAGGAATAGATGCCAAAGAGAACTCAAAGGATTAGGTCTCGGTGAGGTGATCGGTATTCGAAAACAGTCTGCCTTCTGGCTCTGATCTAAGGGAATAGGCTGGCAGCCAAGCCAGAGGGCATAGCAACACAAACACACCTTCAGCACACTGCTAGAGGGTTGCCTCAGTGCCTTAGAAATTGTGCTAGCAATTAGAAATAAAGCTCTGTAAGAGCTCTGTAAGAGCAATAGGCAAAAATACTCTATTTCTGGGTAAAACCCAGTTTTATATAATTCCCAGCCCGGTTGTCCCTCCACACAAACATACCTTCTTTTCTTTTCTTTTTCCTTTGACAGCCCCCCTTCTTTTCTTATGCTCCTAAGCACATTTTTTTCCTGCTGCTAATTTAGTGCTGTTGTAAGTTGCGCTTGCATTGCATTTACACACTGTTAATGCCTGCAAGATGAAAGTAAAAACCTTTGAATATATTAATGTTATAACACAGATGTCTTACTTTTTACTTTTTTTTTTCTTCTTAGCAAGTTGATGTGGCTAATAATGATGCAGATTGTGCTGGATGGATGTGCGGATGAAACAGGGGAATACAGATTAAATAAAAATTCTTCAAAGCTTACATTTGCTTCATAATTTAACTTCTGGGCTTGTCTCAGTGGTAATAGGTGCGACCAGGCATCATAACATTGTTCTAAAACATCTCAGCATCACAGGGAAACAATCACCCAAACAGCACTGCTGAACTGAAAAGCCAGAGGAAAATAATAAAGGGGAAAATAAAGACTGCCAGTGGTTCTCTCCAGAGCAGGCTGACCCAACTGCAAATAATGGCAAAGCCATGAGAACCCAGGGGCAAAGGTTCTGTCATCTGCTTTTCTGCTGTGCTTTGTCCTTTTGTAGCTAAATTCAAGACATCGGCAGCCCCTTCTTTCATGATACTGAAGGCAGTGCCAGGGGTGGTTGCGTATTCACTCTGGAAACATTTATGGAACGACTCTATCATTGAGCTCTTTCAAATAATATATAAAAGGAGGCATTACTGACAGAAGACTTTGGGACTGGCACGATAGAGTTCTCGTTCACATGTTCATTTATCCAAGCAGATATTAGCACACCGCTCTGTGCCAGGAATGTTGCTGCATCCTGGCAATAAGAAGATTGGTAAAACACAAGCTGTATCCTCAAGGAACTCATAGCCTAGTGGAGAACCCTGTCAGACCATCTTTTAGAGATACGAAAAAGTGCTGTTTGATCTCCCAGGAGGCAATAGGGCTGTCACCAGGCCAAACAGGTCATGATTAAATCTGGGATCTGCATCTTTAGAGTGTGAGAAGAAGCTTCCCAGGGCCTGGAGTCACAGAGGAGCAGGCAGTGCAGGGAAATGGTGAGAACATCAGCAAGGCTGGAGCTTAGGGGGTAGGAGGTTGAGAACAGGACAGAGTGAGAGGCGAGAGACTGGGGAAGGTGTTTGAAGCAGATTCCGCAGGCACTCACGTGCTAAGCTAAGATATTTAGCATTGACCATGCAGGCAACAAGAAGCCAACTGGAAGCTTCTGGCAAAGGGGAAGGGTGACGTGATCAGATGTCTTTTTTACAATTACTGTGGCAGCAGAGGAGGGACATGGGTTCCTCCCACTGGTGCCATGAGACCATTTAGGAAGTGCAGTTGTCCAGTCTATTGTCTCCTGGGGCAATAGTCAACTGATGAAAAGAGACTGAGTTCAAGAGACACTGCTGAGGGCCTTAGATCAGCAGAATCAGCTTTACCATCAAAATTTCTTCCAGTGGCTACTTCATTCTCCCACCCGTCTGCTGCTATCTAACTTCAGAGGGGCAATTCCGAGAAAACTTGCTGAAATTCCAAGCTTCCTTCTGGGTAAAAGGAACTCAGCTCACAAGGGTCTGATAACAGATGTGAAAGGAGGCATCCTCCTGCCCTCTCACCTGGTAGCCCTATGAATACAGCAACCATGCCCCATACCCACCACCCTATTCCTCACAGCACCTAAATGGAGCGTTGACAATGTGAGACATTTCATCATGTTTTACTGAATGAATAAATCAAACTTAGTAACAAAACTGGACTGCATGAAAACAAAAAGGCATAGATTGTAAAAAAAACATTGCATTCATTTGAAATTATTACTAGAGTGTAAAGATCACTTTGTTTTATTTTTATTTTGCGAGAAGTGACCAGTTTATCGTAGACAATGAAAAAGGCATCGTCTTGCGCCACCCCTCTCTGGAAATGGCACTAAGTATATGACATCTAGGTAACAGTCTAGAATGCTGGTATCTCAGCCTCCCAAGGAATATACACAGCATGTCTACCTGTTTACATGACCCATTTTCTTCAAGGGATGGCTACCCAGCCTTGTGCTATTTGGACGTGGTGAGCTCCAGATGCTGCAGGAAAAGAGAGTCGATGTTACTAAATACACTAAATGTTGCTGATGTTACTTTAGAAGCAGTAGGCATAAACAGGGGCAAACAGGGACAGTTGTGCAAGCGGTGTCCTGCACAAAGACTCCCTGCTGAGGGCTACGTGGGGACTGAAATCTAACAGCTGTGTCTATCTCCAGGGACAACTTAGCTTAATCACCCTTAAGGCTGGGTGGTAAAACCGGCCCCTGCATTTACGGTAAAAGGACTAGAAGGAATGGAAACCTGTATTGCTGAGACCAGTTTCCTGGAAAATATCCCAGTCCACCTATCCCTCTGGGTATATGGTGTCTTTTTATATTATCTTCTCCATATTTCCCCTGTTTGGTTTTTCGGCTTATTATCCGGCTTGTTTTTTGCACCTTCTCTCTCACACTCAACGTGGCTGGCGCAGCTTGAAGGGGTCTAAAAAGGAACAGACATGCACAGGGTCTTTAAACACAGCTGACATAGCCATCTGGCAGGCGCCTCGGGCACCTGGGAGAGAGTGCCCTCCAAGCTCATCTGGCCAAATGGTTGACTGCAGGACCCCAATAATTACATTATCAGAGCGGGAGCATCATCCACTGGGCGAAACTTCAGACGTTACTTATGGATGAAATGAGGTCAGGACAGGTCAGGAAAGATAGGAGATGAGCTGGCCATGACAGCTGTTCAAGCTGCCCCTGAGATGCAACATCTCGGCAGTGGAGCTGGGCTGCATCTTCCCACCGAGAAGGGCTTCTGCCCACCAGGACCCTGTCACTGCACAGTGTTTCAACCTCAGGGCACGTCTGCTATGCAAAGCAGCTCTCCTGGTGGAAGAGGAGGGAAAAGCAAGCAAATTACTGCTTTTGAGACAATGAAAGCATTAATCTCATGTTTGTGCTCTTTTTGTGAACATTTTACCGCCAGGCTGGGAGCTCCATGAGAGCAACTATTAGCATCATGGTCAGTCCTTAAGCATTTATATGAATGAAAGCATGCAAGCAGGCGTAATGAATGGATGGCTTGATGGCTGCAAAATAGAAACAGCCTGGAATAGAGAGTTGGGTAGGGAACTTTATAAGAGCAGGGCACATGGGCAAAAAAATTAAGTATATTTCTTCGGTTACTCAGTCTAATAAAAAGGTCTACTCCTGTGAGTGATAGCTCACTACCATTTGTCTAATGTTCTGGGATGGAAATATGAATTTAAAGGTTCACCTGGGAGATTAATCTCAAGATTTTTTCTATCTTTAACAAGCAGAAACCACAAATGAAACCTCGAAACAAAAATCATTTAGCCTTTTATAAATTTATCCCTTATCTAGGGCCAAAAACATTAATGAAGGTAATAGATTTAGATATTTAAATTTATTATTCATAAAACTTATATTTTCCTGGACAAGCAAAATAGCATCTTATACCAAAGAATGGCTAATCCATTAGATGTTAAGCCCCCTATTAATTTCACCTTGAAAGTTGTCTCAATTATAGATATCACTTGGGATGAAATGCAAATGTAATACAAACATTCTTTTGTGAAAAATAAACAATATTAGTCTCAAGGAACTAAAAGTTTAAAGGGAAAAAACCAAAATTCTCATTTCCAAGTATAAAAAATCAGTCCAATTTATAGTCAAGCTTGTCCAGAGCTTTTTACTGTAAACACAATGAGGTAAGAATTTTTCCTTCTGGGTAAGCAGACACATTTTTAAACTTCAAGCACTTTCTGCTTATTGCTCAATCTCAAACGCAGTTTCCTTCGTCTGCACTTTATTTTAATGTTATTCTTTGCACGGATGGAAGTTTTGCCTTTTTTTAAAAAGGGAACAAGAATATGTAGAGAGAATGGGAATGGTGGCTAAAAGGGATAGAATAGTTTATGTGGTCTGGGAATTCTCTTCTATGTCAACAAACTTTCCCTCTGTGAGTGTAGCAAAATAATTGGCCAATATAATTCATTATGAATCTACATAACTTCAGACTCTGAACATATGATCAGTCTTTTGATAGGCTAAAAGGGGTGTTTCATTAGACCTGTATTCCAAAAGCAAGATGAAAAGAGCTGTACATTCTTTGATATGTGAAAACACACCACTTTTGTATATAAGGAGCAAATTCTTCCAGAAGAAGTTTTCTGAAGCCTTAGGATGTAATTATCCCAGACGTGGGAGAGGGGATTCTAATGAATTACAGTCTTTCAATCCCAGTTTTCTCTGCTAGTGTTTATATGCTCTTAAAAGGAAGATGTTTTAAGGTTATTTGTTTGGGAGATAGCAGCATCATGAGAACAAAAACAAAACAAGCAAACAAAAACCATGTCTTGCTGATCTGCAGTTGGAAATGAATCGATCACATTTACTGAAAACCCATAATGAGAAGAGCTCTTTAACAGGTACCATGGAAAAGTATAAAGAGCATGACAAATAAATCCCCTTCCTTCAGCAGCCTGCAGGTAAATGGAAGAAACACTTAAATAAACAAAAGTACGTGAATTTGCAAATAACACATAAATTACTGAAAGAGCATACAAAACCAATTCTGACCAAATGCACTTGAATTCATGTAGAGGCACCTCACAGATAGGGTGATTTCACGTGAAATGGTCTAAAAATTTCAACTGCTGGCACGCAGACACAGCTGGATATTATCCGTAATATAAGCATGTGCATTTTCTATCATAGCACGTCTTAATTGTGAGCTAGGACAGTAGTTATATAGTTTGATCATATGATAAAGGTTTTAACACAATTAATGAATTAATTAATTAACTCATCCATCTGTTGATTGTTTTAAACAGACTGCATTTTGTTTTAGCCAAAAAGAAAAGGGGGTAATTTGTAGATTTTTAACTTTCAATGTTTAAATAATGTAGCTGAAAGATAAGTGTTGAATGACAAAGCATTTTAACAGATTTTCCCCCGTAAACTTTGAGAATCACTGATAGAGACTAGTTTAATTTTAGAAGCCATATATGATAGCAAAAGGAGAAAATGTATGGTTCTAAGCAACAGTTCCTCCTGGAAAAGTTTAATGTTAGCAAACAAATCTCATGAACATTTGGAAAGAAGAGGCAGAAAGTCTACCTGAAATCAAAAGTACTGGCTGCTATTTTTTTGATAAAGTTTTAATTACTGTAAAACAATAAGAAATTTCTGTTAGATTTAGCTTGAATCATCCTGTCTAAGCAACTCTTCTTACAAGTGAATGGCTAAACAAGTTTAATCACAATTTTAATATCTCTGAGTTACCACTTTTTTGAAAATGGTTTGATTCAAGATGTAAGAACATTATTTCACATCCATCTCAGCCACAGTGACCTGGCTCTTTAAAGTATCCTTTAACATTTTGATATGCAATCTATGGGGATATTATAAAAAATCATAAACAATTAGGAAAGTCCAAAGCACAGTAAAAGGACCTATAGAACTTGGGTAAAATTGTCATATTAATTCCCTATTTAAATAATTCTATGAATCTAATTAGTTATTATATATCTGTAATAACTTAATATAATAGTAATTGGTATTTAAAATTATAAACCTGAATCAATTTTGAAGAGGCTGCATGTATTTTATTTGATTACTTATTTTAATTCCCACCAAACTCTTATCCAAAAAAAGGGGGGGGGAAAGAGTTGAGATGGCATACCATAAGACAAATTAAAAAACACAAGCATAGAAAAGATCTTTAAATTAAGATTAGCTTCCTAGTGCAGTAGAAACAAGAATTTAATTAAAAAATATTTCTTTTCTGGGGGCGGTACAATGGTGGTTCAATGACAGAATTCTCACCTGCTGTTGCAGAGATCTGGATTCAATTCCTGGAGCCTGCCCATGCCAAATAAATAAATATAAATAAATAAATATATATTTCTTTTCTGGAACTGTGGGAATTATAGGGAAAACCTGATAAATGTTGTGGGAATGTGATGGAAGAGCCAGCCAAGGCTCCAGAGACCTGAGTTATAGGCCAAGCAATAGAGTTACTGTGTGAGTCTCAGTTTCCCCATCTGTGCAAGCAGGAAGCTCTCTATAGCTCCACCTACTGACTGTGTAATATTCTAATTACACAGGTCAGAAAAAATCCCTCCTCTGGCACATCCCCAAACATCTGGAGGTAGAGCAAAGGCTGAAGATCTTAAATCAACCTGACTATACATGACAAATTCACAGGGGCATGAGTCGGTGAGGCACCTTAAGCAGAAAAGAATCTGACGTTGAAGCACTAAGATTCAAATTCTGAAATCATGTTATCTTCATCAGTTCAACTGTACCGAAAACCACGTTCGCTTAAAAAAGTGTGTTAAAAATACATGTTACTTCCATGCAGGAGACCTGGGTTCAATTCCCGGACCATATACCTGGAAAAAAAAATGCATGTGAAACTAATTTTAAACGTGTTAATCTGCTTTCTACAAGTGGAAATTTATTTGTGCACATATTTGCAAATCTTGAGGCATGACCAGTTTTTGACAGTCAACTAGGTATCTCAGTCTTATATTAACATTTTAAAACAGGCCACTTTTTAACCTTTTCAAAGCTATTTTAATTATCTCCCAAAGAGGCTGCACAGCAGTGGGGAGGGGAAAGAAGGGAACCTTAGTTATTTTTATAAAGAGGATGAAGCGGCGCAGTTTGCCGATTTCCTCCTGCTTGACAGGTGTTTGTGTGGGCACAGCGACACTCACTTCAAGTCAAAATGGGGATCCGCCGCACAGCGACTGAAAGTGTTGGGGAAAGTTGGGTTCCAGCTGAGAACGTTGCACTTTAATTTCTTACGGTTGAATAAGAGTGGCATGAAAACTATAATTAGAAATTGTGCTGGATAAAAAAAAAGGCAACTTCTGTGTCATAAAAGCAATGCGGGTTCTACCTGGTCCCTTTTGGGCTAAGTAAGCTGTTTGATCAGCTTCTCTCAGTCTCTGTGGATGCTCTCACATGAGTCTAATTGAAGGACTCCTGTGCTCTTTTTATTTTTGCTCTATGAAAAATGTATCGCAGATGTCTTATAATGAACTTTGATATGGTGAAATGATAATAATGTCCTAATTATATATAAAAATGTAATTACACTTGCTTCTATTATAGAAAAACTCCCTTTATAATGAAGTGTTATGTTGGAGGAGGATTTTCATTATAGGCGGACTCCTTTACTTGTTAATTTGAGCTCTGATTCATCACTTTAATATTAAAAAAAGTTCTTCGTAAGTTACTTTTGATGTGTCTCATTTATGGTTCATTTCACTTCCTGGGCACCACGAGAAGCCCAAATCCAAACTTCTTTGAAAGACACTTAAAAATACATCTTTCAAAAGGAGTTCTTCTATGTGGTGAAGCAGCAATAGTCAAGAAAGTAATATTGACCTTCTTGTTTACTTGAGGGAACTTTTGTTTTGAAATCTGGGGGTGGGGCGGGGAAGGCTTCTCTGATGTTTAAAACTCTGCCAGTGCATGTGGAGGTAATAATTAATTGAAAAAAATAATTTATTCTTAGAATGGTGGGTCCTTAAAAGTGAGGCTAGATCTAGTTTTCATAACATCGGAACCACAGCTATATTTATTTATTGTGCCAGTTTGAAAGGATGTATGTGCCCTAGAAAAGCCATGTTTTAATCCTAATCCCATTTTGTAAAGGCAGCCATTTCTTCTAATCCCTATTCAGTACTGTATGTTTGAATCTGTAATTAGATCATCTCCCTAGAGATGTCACTCAATCAAGAGGGGTTGTTAAACTGGATTAGGTGGAGACATGTCTCCACCCATTCGGGAGGGTCTTGATTAGTTTTCTGGAATCCTATAAAAGAGGAAACATTTTGGAGGAAGCTAGAGATTCTGAGAGAGCAGGATGATGTAGCCACAAAAAGCAGAGAGTCCACCAGCCAGAGACCTTTGGAGTTGAAGAAGGAAAACACTTCCCAGGGAGTTTCATGCAGGAAGCCAGGAGAGAAAGCCAGCAGATGACACCATGTTTGTTTTGCCAGGTGCCCTTCCAGTCAAAAAGAGAAATCCTGACTGTGTTCACCATGTATGTGCCTTCTCACTTGAGAGAGAAACCCGGAACTTCATCGGCCTTCTTGATCCAAGGAATCTTTCCCTGCATACCTTTGATTGGACATTTCTATTGACTTGTTCTAATTGGGACATTTTCTCGGCCTTAGAACTGTAAACTAGTAATTTACTAAATTCCCTTTTTAAAAAAACATTCCATTTCTGGTATGTGACATTCTTGCAGCTAGCAAAGTAGAACATTTGTAAATAAAATAGGAATCTTGAAAATTCCCACATTCTACAAACTTTCAAATTCTTTCTTATCTTTTAGATTGCGGTTCAAATGCTACCTCCCCCAAGAAGCTTTCCCTGATTCCCATATGCAAAATTAATTTTTCCGTAAGTTTCAGTAGCATTTTATTTATAACATTAATCTTGTCTTGGTTTGCCCCACTGTAAATTGGGTATAGATCTGTCACCCTCACAAGCACACTTTCGGTTATTTTCAATACTTTTCTGAATATGAATTTTTCCATTCTTAGCAACATTTAATTTATGCCTCTCCCTTAACTTCCTTCCATTATTTAATGGGCAAAGAATACTTCCAAATATTAAACAAAACTGGCAAATATGTAAATCAATGTTTTCCCATATCAGACTTTCCATAGAAGGCTCTAAGATCATTCACCACTCTTACCTGCCAAGGAGGCTGAGAAACATTGTAGTCTCTCTTGGCACATTGCTGTTTGGAATGAAATCATGACTTTGTTAGTAAGGAATAAGGGGAGAATGAATATTGGGAAATGTACATTTCAGACTGAAATGTCTTATGCACTTGAGGATCCACATTTTCAACCTTATCTCATGTCCCCTCCTGCTCTCTCACTGTGCTCCCACAATACCGGCTTCCTGTGAGGCCCACGTCCCAAGCAACATTTTTTCCTATTTTATAACCCCTACAATTGCTTTTCTTGCTGCATGGAAAACTTGTCATCTGGCTTATTCCACAGTTGGCTTTGGTTCATTTGTCAGATCTTAGCTAAAATGCCACCTCCTCAGCAAGACCTTAAATTATAAATCTAATCTCTAGTACCCTCCACTTCCCACCCTGTTATTCTCTGCCATGGCACCCTGCTTAGATCCTTCAAACCACCTAACACAATCAACAATTGCTGTCCTTACATATTTTTGATGAGTTATTATTTTCCTATCACTGAAGCGAGTGCAAACCCTATGAAAAGAGAGCTCACACCTGCCCTGATCATCATTATATTCCCAGAACCCAGTTTACTGCCTGTCATGGGGGAGTCTTTGTTAAACAACGGGAAGGAAAACCAAGGAATTTTTACTTAACTGGTAAACAAAAATATCACTTTGCTAACATGATCTGTTCGTATGACCCATTAACCCCCAGATTCTGAGAATCCAGCTTCATAAGGGGCAAGCTTAGAGGCAGCCCAGTTGGTGGAAGAACTCTGCTGAACCTGAGGGTCTTATCTCCATTTTTGTGAAATGATGTAAAAGCTGGATTCATCTGTGAGTGTGGAATCCTCCAAGGGAAAAGCCTCACTGGTATCATGGCTATCTCAAATGTTCCTCCTTGGAGTCTGTGCTGGTTTGAAAGGGTTGTGTACCCTAGAAAAGCCATGTTTTAATCCTGATCCAATCTTGTGGAAGCAGCTGCTTCTTTTCATTCCTATTCAGCAATGTAGGTTGGGAACTTGATTAGGTTATCTCCACAGAGCTATGATGCACCCAATTGTGGGTATAAACTTTTGAATAGAGGGAGATGTGACTCCACCCATTCCAGATGGGTCTTGATTGGTTTGCTGGAATCCTTTAAAAGAAGAAACATTTTGGAGAGAGTGAGAGAGCCATGAGATCCGTGAGAGCCCACACAGCCAGAGACCCTTGGGGATAAAGATGGAAAATACCCCTAGGGGAGCTTCATGAAACAAGAAACCTGGAGAGACATCTAGCAGGTGTCGCCATGTTCGCCATGTGCCCTTCCATTTGAGAGAGAAACCCTGAATATCATTGGCCTTCTTGAACCAAGGTATCTTTCCCTGGATGCCTTAGACTGGACATTTCTACAGACTTGCTTTAATTGGGACATTTTCACAGCCACAGAACTGTAAATTTGCAGCTCAATAAATTCCCCCTTTTAAAAGCCATTCTGTTTCTGCTATATCACATTCTAACAGCTAGTAAACTAGAACAGAGTCTAATCATACTACCTGTGCACTTTTCTTTTCTTTTTAATAGGTCAGAAGTTTATGGAGAAAGGGATTCTAAAGTTACTTCTAACTTGGTATTTTACCTAAAATCCTTAGGAGGTAAATGGAAAGGAAAAAAAATATCAATGGAAGGCATGCAGGAAGTGAAGAAGAGAGGGAGGAAAGAGAAGAGAGAGTGGAAGGGAGAGAGAAACTAGGGAATTGGTTTCTTCGGTGCAGAGAACTTTTCATTGTGTCAGTTTGAGTCCCAGTCTTGGGAAAATGGCTGGAAGACATTTTAACATCTAATTCTTCAAATAGCTCATTAGGGTGATAAAAAGCCCCTGAGGAAGGGGCAGTGCCATGTTTGAAGAGCCAGGGTTCCTGTTATCCTGAATTATTAAACCATCGCTATTCAGTGGCCCCGCTGCCTGCCCTCCTGTCCGCAGCTGGTGGTGCCTCTCTGCTCCTCTGTGGAAGGCAGCTGCTAGTTCCCAGGCTCCCCAGAGCTTGCAACAGCCATTTGTTTTGATTTAAGACAGACACTGTCATTACTTTGTGCAGAACTTCACAGAAATATTTCCTACTAAATGCTTGAACCATCTGAGTAGCACCAGACAGGCTGCTGGCTTCATCAATAATGCATCCACGCTTATCAATAGCTTTAGACAACTGGTATTTAGAAGCTTCTTCAGAAGGCACGAGGTGGGGTTTTGTCACACAGTTAGCTTCATTCTGTCAATTCCTTCATGTTGACATTATATCCAACTGTGTTCTGAAAAGCAGAGGTGCTAAAACCGTGTTTGAGCTGTTCTCTGGCTTTGGAGCGCTTCTGGATAGAGCTAAGCCATGCTGGTTGATCTTCCTCCCTTCTCTGTCTTTCCTTCCAAGTGTGCTCTAAATGGAAAACACCTCCAATCACTCCACCTTAAAGCTCATTGCTAGGGTGGCTCCTGAAGGCCAATTCATCTCGGCTGGCTTTCATTGGCACTCACTTCTGAGCTCCATATGCTATAGTAGAGCACAGAAAGCTGAACCCTAGACAGGTGTTCTGTGCACAGAAAGCTATGCAACCTATTTTAGATCCCTTAGAGTCCCCAAAAAAGACTTCCGGCTTGAGCTTTAGTGTTGGTGTGTCAGCAACTTATTTGTACCTTGCCAAAAAGCCATGAAGTTCCTCTGAAATCCTATAGGTCATCCATGCAGAAAGAAAAGCTGTGGCTATACAACCAAAACATTGTATTTCAATATTGGAGTGAGGAATGTATCAATGTAGCAATTGATGATTTCTCAAGATATCCTTTTTAAGGTTCATGTATCCTTACTGTCTATCAAAATATGTAACCATTCAATTGAGATTGATAGAGTTAATGCTAGAAGTCTCATTTGTAATGGGGAAAATGTACAGAAAGTAGCTTGATGATTTTTGCAGAGCTGTGCAGATAGAAATATACCATGTAAAAATGAGATATGTATAATACACATATATATATGCACATGTGTAATGTTTAATGTAGAAGTTAAATTACAGGTACCCAATCCACTAAAAACTTTTTGCTATCTTGTGTTTTTTGATTACAAGAAATAAACTATGTGGTAGGTAGAATAATGGCCTCCCCCCAAAATCTTTGTCCTAGTTCCTAGAGCCTGTGACGATGTTATGTGACACGGCAAGGGGGAATTAAAGTTGCAGATGAAAATTAAGTTTTCTAATCTGCTGTCCTTGAGTTGGGGAAACCAACCTAATGTAATCACACGGGTCCTTAAGTGGGGAAGAATGAGGCAGAAGAGTCAGAACCAGAGAGTTCAGTGAGGAAAACTCCACTGGTTTTGCTGGTATTGAAAATGGAAGAGGACCATGGTAAAGGAATGTGGGCAGCCTCTGGAAGCTGGAAAGTGTAAAAATACAGATGCTTCCTTACAGCCCTACCAATAACTTGATTTTAGCCCAATGAGACCCATTTTAGACATCAGACCTCCAGAACTATGAGATAAAAATTTGTGTTTTAGTAAGCCTTTAAGTTTCTGGTAATTTGTTATAGTAGTAATAGAAAATAAAGCAATTTCTAGAAAAAGCATGAAAATTATGAATACTGAAATAAAGAAAGCTAAAGGTGAGCAATGATAGTCAAAATGGTCATTTAAGTAATGACCACTCTCCTATACTACTTGCAGCACAGCATTTCTTTAGCGCTATCTAGTACTACTTATCGAAAATAATAGTATTGTCCATATATCTTGATAAAGAAATTGTGCTGCTTGGGATTTTCTTTCAATGAAAGATGTGTGATTTCATAAGCACACACTAATGCACACATTTTTGGAAGCATGATTTGAAATAGTAAACAATTAGAAACAAGTGCAGAAAGCAACAGTAAGGGATTGGTTGAAACAAATTATGGCACACACTGCCTATTATGCAGCCAATGAAAATAATGTTCCAGGAGACTATCCAATGACACATAAAGATCTCGTGACATATATGAAAAAAAGATAACTTTGCAAAAACATCTTCCCATTTATACAGAATATACATATTTATATATAATTATAAGAATAGAGTAAGAGATTAAAAGAGATTAACAATGTTCATTTTGAAGATTTAAGGATTATTTTATTCTTTTTCACATTTCGAAATGAAACTATTATTTACATGTTCAGAAAAAAGTCTACAACCAACTTTATGATAAAAAAACTGCCTTGAAGAAATACCTTTCCCTTGTTCAAGACTGGGGAGATTGAGACTATTTCTGGTCCTTTGCCCCAAAATGAATGACTATTGTGCCATTCAAATGTGCCTCATTTGTGTCTCAATGAGGCACACTACTACTCAAATGACTATTTGTGCCTCAGAATGTGGGACTTTCTGAGCTGAAAGCATTGTATATGTGCGGAGAACTGAATTGAGATGTGTTGAATTGTCAGTAACTGACAGCCCACATGTCACCCTAACTAGGAAAGATGCTTGAGGATCATTGTTCATAAGGTAAAGTAGGGTGTATAGAAGCCAACGGGTAGGCCAGAGAAAAATTGCCGGTTTGGCACTGCCAGGTGTTCTCTTCTCCAGCTTTGTGGAGTGTCAGTGTGAAGCAGCCACAGAAGGCACATCAGCCAGAGGAAAGAGCTTTTCTGGCTCGAGTGAAAGCTTTTCCTTGCTCTAGAAGCCACTGCCTTCATTAATTGATTTGTGATTTTGTAGCAGTCAGTGTATCTCTGACTCACAGATGGGCAAGGGAATATGGTTTTTATTTATTTTAAACCATGTAATATACACTAGATATTAGATATTATGGTTGATCTATAGTTAAAGATTTGGCATTTAAACTTCTATAGGCATTGAAATAATTTACATTTTATTGAGCACAACTACTCTTTTAAAAGTGGTGTTTCAATGTTCCCATGACAGAATTGACTGGTAAATTAAATTAGTCTCTTACAGTCTGGAACAATTTTTTTAAAAAACAAGAAAGGAAATTTCAGTATTATATTTCTTTTTTTGCATCAGAGAGCCAAATTTAAGAGTGTAACATAATTTAAAAATGGAATTTCCCTTCTGTCCATATGTTTTTTTCATGAACAGGAGTCAGTGTATCCTGCTAGCTTTATCTCCTCATTCCTGGGAATTCCAAGAATTTGCCTGGAATATACATTTTTTATTAATATTTGTGTAGCAGAATGAAAAAAATGATTAAACAGATAACCCAAGGGTTCCCTGAATGTTTAGGAAAATTTCTGGGTGGAGGGCTTTGGGTGAGGAAGTTAATAACCCAAGGGGTTGACCTGGAGAAGAGAGTTAACCAACAAATAATCGAATGCTCCATTTGTAAAAGTAAAGGGGTTTGGGGATGAGAGTAAAGTGGAGAGAAAGGAGATTAAAAGGGATAAAAATTAGAAAAATAGAGAGAAAGGATCTAAGCAGTGTGTTGGGAAAAAGCTGGATCTGACAAGAAATGGCTGGAGAGAGATGGGCAGGGTTTAGATGCTCAAAAGGGCATGAAGAAAAGGGTATATAATTGGTTGAAAAGCATTTGCCTGCTTTAACATAAACCCTCTCCTTGACTCTAAACTCTCAATAAAAGTCGGCTCCAACGAATGCCTGGTATTGGAATTTCGGTGAGTGAAGGAGTCAGGGTATTGCCCACCATGGGACAGACAGAGGACACCTGGATAATCCCAAACTTCCTCACCCAACCCAAATTTATCACCAAGAGAAGCCAGGACTCCCACAGCCTGTGGGAAGAGTTTTGAACCAATTTTGCTCGTATCACAAAGGACTTGATGACTTGTGCTAACATCAGGCTTGCATATGACGTGGTTTATAGGTCTTAGAGTTCTCTGATAAATGTCTGAAAATCTTATTCATATTTGGAGCTTTCTTAAATCTACTGATCAAGAAGCATTTATTACGTACCTATTATATGCCTAAATCACTGGAGTCATTTACTTATCTGCAACTTGCAAAGTTATGCAAGGTGATAAGACATACACATGAGAAATCCAAGCAAACCCAGCTCATTATGATGTGTAAATACATACATCTGAATTTTTAAACTAGTATAGTGAATACAAAAATTGTACTGTGCAATTAAAAATGGGCGAGTAAAGAAGTAGACAATATATATAATATAATAAACTCCATTCCTATTGCTACTGCTCATTATCTCTCATTAGGCTATGGTAAAAGCCTCTTGGCTCCCTGTCTTCAGTGTTCCCATCACTAAAATCTATTTTTTACTTTGCTACTAAATTAATCATAATGAGGCAGAGTTCTTCCTGGCACAATGCCTGGCACAGGATAGGGCCTCAAGAAACACTTGTTAAATGAACAAATCAATCAGTGATTCTTATCCACCCTGTTCAAAAATTTCAGAGTCTCATTATTTTCTATTTGTCTTTCTAACATTACATCTCATTATTGCTTATTATGTTCCCCTGCTCTAGCCTTGCTCCTGTTCTTACCTCTTGCTCTATGTTCTTTCTCGATTTGACATGCACTTTTCCCCATTCCAGAAATTCATCTTATCCATTCCTCAAGGCCTTTTTTAGATGCCAACTGCCCTTTCTCTCTTAACCCTTGAACAAGAAACAATAACTCTTCCTCCCATCTTCCATAAAAATGTATTTGCACCTTTGCTATGGCACAACATATTGCTTACTTGATAGCCCAGCAATTTGTGCTTACAATGTCTGTTGGTTGTGTAATATAAGGGTCAGGGTATTATCTGTTGCAGACAACAGAGTCTACTCCATTTTCTTAAGCAGAATGGGGTTTATTATAGGTTATTACATAGTTCATAGACTTTCTAGTTAGGTCATACACATCTAGGAACAAGGCAATCCAAAGAACTCTTTGGCCATACCCTGGGAATTGTTTGCATAGAAATTCCATTGTTACTTCCTCCTCTAAGGTCAGGCTACCTACAACACCAGAGACAAAACGTATCATCTAACATCTCAGGTACCTTCAGAGAACCGAATCCTTCCACAACAACATCCAGTCTCCCCATATGTAACCCCATGTTCATATCACTCACTTCCACTTTCAAAGTCTTACATGGGTACTTTTGCCTGTTGAAACCTAGAGCCCGTGGGAATCTTAGTTTTAAGATGTGGTGGGCTAGAGCTGTTTGCACCCCAGTAGAACAGGTTCTTAAATTTAACCCATTCCTGTGGGTTGAGTAAGTAAAACCTTTTGATGAGATGACTTCAATTAAGGTGTGTCCCATCTCAATCAGGATGGCCTTAATCTTATTACTGGGGTCCTTTATAAGAAGAATGAAATTCAGAGAGAGAGCAAAAGCCACAGGGAACAGCCAAAAGCTGAAATTCAACAGAACCTGAAAGGGAATGGAGTGGTCAGGAGAGACCACTATGTCACTGACATGTGAGAGAAGCCCAGAACCAAGGAACTCTGTTAGCCAGCCCCAGAAAGCCAGTCTTTGGGAAGAAAGCATTGCCTTGATGACATCTTGCTTTGGACTTTCTTTTAGCCTCAAAACCATGAGCTAGTAAATTCCCATTGCTGGAACCAACCCCTTGCATGGTATTTGCTTGAGCAACCCAGGAGACTAAAACACATGAGAATCTGAGCAATGTTGTTTTTAGGTGTCTAGCTTCTATAATGCAGAAAGGCATGATAGCAGTGGGTTGGAGAAGATGTGGACTGAGCCATTCTGCAGTATCCATCACATTAGTAGACATCCTGGGATCACACTTCATGTCTGTTCAGCTTTATATCTCCCATTTGCCCATGGAAGCCCAAAGTGTTGAATGAATGAACACATGATTGAATGAAGATCAAGTGTGCAGTGTGCAAAATAAGGGTAAATGGAGATAAGAAAGGGGAACAGGAGTCAGTGAAAACCTTAATGTTTCTTTAAAGGAAATTCTTTATTTAAAATCACCAAACTACCAATCTAAAATAAATTACTTAGCTTACTAAAAACTACAGAGGAGAAGCTACTGGCAGAGAGAATCTTTACCACTTGCCACGTTTTTCTTTCTCCATTTATGAGAAATTGCTTAGACAGTCCCACAAGGAAAATAGCAATTTGTTTATTTTGCCTCAAAAAAAGAAAGAAAAAAGCTGTATGTTTGTTCAGACAGCTTATGGGCCAAGAATTTAACCTTAAACAACCGATGATATGTATATCTCACTGATTCATAAATCACTCTGAAATACCTTATTTCTTCCATTCAGAATCTTCTGTATCGCATGCCAATTTAACTTCATTCATTGGTCAGGAACACAGATTTTGAAACCATTCTTAATGGATTACCTCCTGAGGAAAATCCTACTATTTTTTAATTGAAAGTATGAGTAAAAATGATAGAAAATGATGGGTGTTTTGTATTAATTATCATTTAGATATAAACTGATCATTAAAAACCAAAAATGTGAAGCAGCAGTTAGATAACTCACTTCCATGATGAAAACATGAGACATGTATCCAACATATTGTAATATTGGCCATGAAATACTGTCCCTGACTCCATGGTTTGCCAGCAAGCAGACGCCACTTTACTAATGAGTTAGGGACAGATCGTCACTCAAACTCTAAAACTATTAAGGGATTCAAAAGCGACTTGTGGTATCACATCTAATGAAAATGATAGTGGATAAAATGTTCCCAATTTAATATCCCAGGGAACCACATAAATATATGTTTTGCTTAGTGAAATTTTTCTTGGTGGTAAAGTTGCTGTTTTCTCATGCTCCGTGGGGATTTGCTTTAGTGAAAGAGATTCAGGAGGAAAGGAAGCTAGCTTTTTATCTATTTACACAAACACGCCATTTTCCCCAGTGTAATTTAAAATCAAGAACATACAGCTATTATAAAGGATCAGCTTTGTTTTTATGTGCCACAGGTTCTTGTAGGGGCCACTTTTGTTGTTTTTTGGTGTGTGTGTGTGAAAAGTGGTGCTGGGGATTTGTACACATTGTGAATGTGTAAAGATAGGTGTGAACAGTGCATTTGAGATTCTGAAAATATACTATGACCAGCTTCTGTTGATTCTTTTAAAAGTCCAGAGTCACCAGGCAAGGTACTTCCTGGTTTCCCAGTATTTACAAAATAGTCAAAGGGAGCTGCTTTGGATGAAGAGAGTGAAGACAGATGATGGAGACCATCTCTGGAATGGACCGCAGTAGGCAGTAGTAAAATTAAAGAAATTAGTGCTTACTGTGCCTCATTTGTACCCAGTTTAGGGAAGGAAATCTCCACTGCCATTAGACCCCTCAATTAAATGCCTGCAACCCCTGCTCCATGGAATGCAATTTTCCACTAAAAATCACATTCAACGACTTCACACTCTCCCTTTCAGTGGATCCTTTTCAGTGGTGATGGTGTACAGTTAAGAGAAAAAGAATCCAATAACATAAAACTATTTTAATAATTTTTAGAGGAAGTTTAAATGATACACATTCGATCAGGGTCGATGAAAATGGTACTAGTGTCGAAGGGCAACAGGTTGCTAATAAATACAATAGTTTAAGAAAGTGTGGTTTCTGTCCTGGAAAAACTATATTCTGGGAAAAATAATACTACTGTAATTCATTTTTGAAAGCTATTGAGACTTCTTAGATGAAGAATGTAGTTATTAAAGGCAAAAGTACACAATATGTTGTAATGAAATGTTTGCGCTTCATGCTTCATTAAATGTTTTGTGGGTCTCTGGGGAAATTCTTTCTCTCACACAGAAACAATGTTTATACATGATGATTTCACTAGAGGGAGTGCAGAGAGCTATGTTAGAAGGAAGAACTGGCTAAAACTTCATACGTTCAAGTTCAAAAACCAAAAGGAGGTGTGAAAAAGTTTGGCAAATACCATTTTTTCTTCACGGCATTTTTGGATAAAAAAAAGTGTGGATTTTGCTTAAATTATAAGATGATGGGAAAGACTGGTAGGTTTTGAATTAGTGGAATTAACTGAAAATGCATCAGCTTCCAGATTCTACTGCCAAATATAGCCAATAACACATTTAGGACTGTGAGAATTCAAAATGTTCACAGTTTGGAGTATTCGTCCTGTGTTAACTTGCAGTGTTTTGAAAATAAAAAGCTAAACCGGTGGTAAAACTGCAAAGAAATTCACACAAAAAAATATAAAATGCTTGGGAGGTGTGAAATTTCACTTACAAGGAAATATTTAAAGCGAGCACTTTTTATAACAGAGTAACTTTGTAAAGTCTCATTAGCAAAGCGATTTTAAGCGAGAAAAGTACGGTCATGTAAAGAAAAGAAAAACTGAAAATTCTTGCCCATTAACATTTGCTTTGCTCCCTCACCAAGGCTGCTGCTTCTCAGCGGAACTTCCTTTGGAGGGATTTGGCCATTTTTCTGACATAAACATATATATCAATGCAACAATTCTAAGAAAAATGGAAAACGGAAGCGGAAGGGAAACACATTCAAAAATGCAGTCAAAAGAGAAATAATAAAGACAAGGAAATGGGCTTATGTTCTAGAAACCACCAGCTAAAAAGTACTGACGCTAAGATCCTTTTAAAAAGACTATATGAGATTTTCAAGGAAGCTCTCCTTTACCTCAAGAACATGTTTCCCCTCAAGAAGTATGTTAACCTTAACAGCTTTCCCTCGAGCTAGAATTTCAATTAGCTGCTTTACTACCACAAATCTAGTCACATAGAAAAGGGATAACTCTCCCAGATTCTCATTCCGAAACATATTTTTCTTGTGCATGGCTAAGCTACACATTTTTTTGAAAGTTTCTACGCACCTGTATGTAGTCAGATGTTAGTTATAAGAAATGGGCAACTTGAACTCGGAAGAACATAACGCTTGGATTTCTTTCACTTAACAAAAGTGCATACTACATAAATGGATTTGTTTATTCAATAGTCACAAAGGTTATTAAAAAATGAACGCTATGTAGCAGGACTGAGAGAAGATGATGCCAAACTGTTACAAGACTCCCAGTCCCTATAATAATTTTTAATCTGCTATATTTAAAATTTAATGTATTTTCTATATAAGGCATTATGACAACTTTTTGAAAAGGAGAAAATATTCCTTTGAGGAGTTCACATACTGAAGATTACCAACTGTACGATATTAAATAATGAGTTCCTAATCCTGAGTCTCAGATAATTAGCTATAATGATAATATTTCAATGGGTGCTTTTACCGTTCTCTTGAGAACACACATGAGCATCACCCCTGGGGGAATCTAGAAAAAAACATGAATGGCAGAGAGCAAGCCTGAGGGCAAATCAGAGTCGAGTCTGAAGACCACAACATTTTATTTGGGACACTGAAGTTTTGCTGCAGCAAAGGAAGCCAGAATGGGTGGTAGCTTTGGGGTTCCAGGGATGGCAAAGGATTTTTATAGACATAAAAAGGAAATTAGTTTTGACTCTTACTGATTGAACCTGGGCTTGTCCCTCTTATAGGGGTGGGTTTAGGATAGGTGGGCTTTATTTTGTTTTGGTTCAAAGGAAATGAACTAGAGGATTGATTGGCCATCTGGGAAACCCCAGAGGACATTTTTCCTTCCTTCTTTCTTTCTTTCTTCCTTCCTTCCTTCCTTCCTTCCTTCCTTCCTTCCTTCCCTCCCTCCCTCCCTCCCTCCCTCCCTCCCTCCCTCCTTCCTTCCTTCCTTCCTTCCTTCCTTCCTTCCTTCCTTCCTCCCTCCCTCCCTTTCTTTCTCTTTCTTTCTTTCTTTCCTCCCTTCCTTCTTTCTTTTCTTCATTGCTTCTTTCCTTCCTTCCTCCCTCCCTCAGGCAGATTTCATTCTCTTGGCTACAATTTGAATTTCAATTATTTAGTTAATTTTAGCATTTACAAGCTTATTTAAAAGGCAGATAAGACCTAGCTTCAGGCTACCTAAATAAACCACAGTTATGTCCCTCAATCTGGGAGCTGCTTGGGCTGTAAGACAGACCTTCCTGGGTCACCAGGATGCCGTCCTCCCTGCCTCTCTTCGGAGGTTCCATCCAAGTTCGGGAGAAATAAGACACTGACCCTCAAGGCAAAGTTCCGCAACCACGTGAGGCGAGTCCAGACAGTGCAGCGAACAAGAGGCGATTCAAGTACCAGGGAGGCCTGCCAGGGCACCGTGGCAGGCGCCAGTGTCTGTCCATCGCCGGGTCCCTTCTGCTGGCCTCTGCACCGTGTCCCGGCTGCCGGCCATGCGCAGACCCCGCCTGCGGGAGAGGGGACAGCAGGGAGCTCTGCCCGGTCTGCGTGCCGGACCCTCCTCTCCCGGCAGGCCTCCCTTAATCTGAGCTCAGGACTGCTTTCCTTACGCTGCCTGTAGACCTTTTGCACATCTCTAATCAGGTTGCAGTCTGTTTGCAAGTTGGTCTCCAGTAGCAGTGGATAAATAGCTTGAGGACCCGGTCCTGCCATCCTCTGGTCACCAGGTCTAATGCAGAGCCTGGCCCAAGGGGACAGGCCTGACCCTGAGCATCTGTGGTGGCCAGAGCCCTGGTGCCCTCCTAAATGCCAGTAACAGACCTGCTTTAGCCAAGGGAAAAGATGGAGAAAGTAAATACTCTCCCCAAAGCCGGCAAGATGTGGCCAGAAATATAAATCAGCATTGATTGCATCTCAGGCTTAAACATTAATCTTAGAAAACATCAGGTCTTAGGCCCTGTTCTAGTTTGCTAGCTGCCGGAATGCAACACACCAGAGACGGATTGGCTTTTAATAAAAGGGGATTTATTTTGTTGGTTCTTCAGAGGAAAGGCAGCTAACTTTCCACTGAGGCTCTTTTCTTACGTGGAAGGCACAGGATGGTCTCTGCTGGTCTTCTCTCCAGGCCCCTGGGTTCCAACAACTTTCCCCGGGGTGATTTCTTTCTCCACCTCCAAGGGCCCGGGCTGAGCTGCAAGTGCTGAGATGAGGAATGCCAAGCTGCTAGGCTGTGCTACGTTGCGATCTCTCATTTAAGCACCAGCCAATTAAGTCAAACGTCACTCATTGCAGCAGACACGCCTCCTAGCTGACTGCAGATGTAATTGGCAACAGATGAGGTTCACGTACCGTTGGCTTATGTCCGCAGCAACAAGATTAGGTATGCTCACCTGGCCAAGTTGACAACTGAATCTAACTAACACAGGCCCCTTTAGTGATTATCCTAAAGACTCAAAGACCCCATGCCATATGGAATATCTCTGTTCTAAAATCATGTATTACTTCCTGTATTACCCCCATTCCTTGATGGGTGCTGAACTCAGGACAGCTGCCACCTGAGATCCTCTCCTGTTCTAAATCCCCAATAAACCTAAGTCTGCTTCTGTGCTTGGCATGTTTTTCAGTCTCTGCATGAACTCGATCTGGTCCCTAACAGCATCTTTCATAGACAGGACATTTCTAACCAATATCATACACATAGAATAGGATTTGTGTAAACTTAAATTTAATTTAAAAATATCTTGAGCTCTTTAGATAATAGAAAAACTGGAAAGTTTTGTCTTTACAGTTCTACAGAAAAAAATAAATATTTCTCTAAGGCAGGTTTTGCTGTTGAAACCATTTCAGGTTCACAATCCTTCCTTTTCTTCTACGCTCTCTGAGGACCCCTTCTCTGTGAAGTCTTTTGACTTATGCAAATGGAAAATAGGATTCTGTCACCTCTGAGAGTTTGGGTAGTTCTTTGTCAGCATCTCGTGTGGGACATCACGTCTCGGACCCAGCATTCAGCCACCACCAAAACATTACATCCAAATCCTTGCTCGCATAGCAGGTTCCTATGGCCTCAGTTGTTTCAGTCCCTTCCCTCTGGACTACTAAGGCTGCTTTGAGTTTCCAAAGGTTTCTGCCCCTTCACTTTTCTCACAATCTGCCATCTCATTAAGAATCTTAGAAAAAATTGCAAGCTACTTTCCACCCTTTCAAGAGCTATCCTTTTAACAGTCATTAAAATGATATATTGTGTTGGACAAATTAGACATTGTATCCAATATTATTCACTAAGCATCATCGTAGAAGATCCCATAGTTTTCCTCAATATTCCTGGTATTTGAGTGATGATCTGTCACTAATTATGTGAAGGCAGATGGAACTAAAGTAGGGTATCAACCCCTCTTAGCGGGGTGTGTTTGGGATAGAGGTGGTCAGCAGCCTTGGAATGACCAAAAGGGACAAGTCTGTTCTTTGATGACTATCTCCGTGCTCTCTTACTATACTGGTCTATCTCATTTTGACTTTCTTCCTCAGTCTTACTGCCCCTTTGCCATGCCGTCACAGCCTTAATAAAGACTTCTAACCATTAGTCAATTCTAACATCAATGTTTTTGACTTAGAGCTAGAAAAAAAATCATAAACCACATAAATTGGGATGACTCCAAACTTACAATTTCGAATTTTGACCCTTAACAGCACTTGGAAATCATTTATAATATAATATGACATTCTTAAATCCTCCATTAATGACTTCCCGCATGTCTCATGGCAGTTCTTTCAAATTCCATCCTCCACACTCTCTCTCCTTTGCCCAAACAAAATGTTAGTTCCTTTGTGGTATAAATTAATCTGTTGGAGTAAAGCCTAGCTTTAATTACCCATATGTCCTATAGCACAAACAACTGGGTCTTCAGGAGCCCTTGCATTTTTTTAAACATTACTTTAGCCAAGCACTGATCCAATAGAAATCCATGAAACAGAAAAGTTATTGGTCACTGAGCAGGAAGTGGGCATCTTTTGATTTAACCTGTTTTTCAGTGATGATCTGTCATTAATTTTGAAGAATCTTCCTTCTTCTGTTAGCCACACACCCCCAACTCCCTAGTATTATATGTGCATGTCTCCACCTGACCCCCTTGCTGGTCATAGTAATTGGTTCAGGGATAGGCAAATGAGTTTTAAAGTGATTCAAATGGGAAGTATTTTGTTGAAAAAACTGAGAAGGAGACAATCTCTTTTTCCAGTGGCAGCTAAGCAGACAGAATGTAAGCCTGGAGCTGCAGAGTTGGGAAACATTTCTTTCTCTACTAATGGGAACTGAGTAGTAGAATGCAATCCATTTAGGAAAGCATAGTCAAGAAATAGGAAAGTATCATACCTGACATCTGATGACATTTTTTGAGCACCTGGATCCTATTGTATCTGAACATCAGTCTTGGGAACTGTGCTGGTTTGAATCTGTTATGTACCCCAGAAAAGCCATGTTCTTCTAATCCAATCTTGTGGGGGCAAACGTTTTGCTGAGTGGGAACTTTTGATTAGCTACTTTCCTTGGAGATGTGACCCTGCCCACTCAAGGTCTTAACCTTTTTACTGGAGTCCTTCATGAAGTGAATAAAAGGCAGAAAACATAGAGAGCTCAGAGATTACACAGAAGGCAGAGAGGAGAAACCAAGAGACACGGACGTTTGGAAAAGCTAAGCTAAGAGATAAAACCCAGAGTTTGCCCCAGAGAAGCTAAGTGAAGACCCACAGACCCTAAAAGAGAAATTCACTGGAATCAGAAGCTGAAAGTAATGAACCAGGAGCAAGGACTGATTAGATACCAGCCATGTGCCTCCCTAGCTACAGAGGTGCTCCAGATGCTGGAGCCTTTCTTCAAAACCAAGGTACCTTTCTCTGGATGCCTTTAATTTGGACATTTTCACAGCCTTAGAATTGTAATTTTGTCACCTAACAAATCCCCTTGTAAAAGCCAATCTGTTTCTGGTATATTGCATTCCGGCAGCTTTATCAAACCAAAACAGGAACAAATACATTTCCTTCTTCCATAAGCCAATTCTAGTTGAATTTTGATTATTTGTAACCAAAAAGAATTCCAAATAATATAGCATCTTTTTCCATTTGAGAGGGTATAGTGAAGGAATTAATAGTCTGTGTCCATAGAGGTACAAGGAAAAACAAAGGGACATGATATATAGTGGTACAGAAATTTAATTGTTTCTCACAGAAATCTTTACATTTTCTTACATAATTGAATAATGCTGAGTTCTTGTCAGCCTGTTTACTCAATTTCATTCCTCATTAGCTGAAATATGTATTGTAGAATGCTGTATCTTCTCCTGACTGCCTGCCAAAATGTATTCCTTCCCAAACATTTGTATACTGCATGAATTTCCTCTTCCTTTGATAGTAGTTCATACTTTTAGTATCTTTAGATATCCTCTTTGCCTGTGTGTGTCCTGGTGAATTCTTCACTTTTTTTCATCCAATTTCTTTAAAAATTCTTTTAAGGTTCATTGCTTCTTGACCTATTTGGCCTTGTTGTTTTTCTAGCCCAATTCAATTCCCTAGTTGGGGGCTTCAAGACTCTATTACTGCTGTGCTGTCAACAAACTTTTTTCCTTTCACTAACTTTTGGCTATTACTCAGTAACATCCAGGGTGCACTACATTAGGAGTGAACAGTCAGCTAATTCACAGCTCTCCACAAGCAGCACATATGGCAGAACCTATTTGGAATCCCTTTACATGATATACTGAAGAATGTGGATAAACTCTGTAGCATCAATTCATCTCCAGAAGAAATCCAAATAGCATCACAAGAAGAAGGCCAAGGATTAACTGGTCCTAACAGAAATATTAGTAGTCACAATCTAGGCAAAACTGTGTTTTGCAGTTGTTGAACCTCTACTTGTCATTATAATACTAGAAGGTATGTATTCTAGTTTGCTAGCTGCCAGAACGCAACACACCAGAGACAGATTGGCTTTTAATAAAAGGAGATTTATTTTGTTACTTCTTCAGAGGAAAGGCAGCTAACTTTCATCTGAGGTTCTTTCTTACATGGGAAGGCTCAGGGTAGTCTCTGCTGACCTTCTCTCCAGGCCTCTGGGTTCTAACAACTTTCCCCAGGGTGATTTCTCTCTGCATCTCCAAAGGCTTGGGCTGAGCTGTGAGTGCTGAGATGAGGTATGCTGAGCTGCTTAGGCTGTGCTACGTTGCACTCTCTCATTTAAGCACCAGCCAATTAAGTCAAACATCATTCATTGCAGCAGGCACACCTCCTAGCCGACTGCAGATGTAATGAGCAACAGATGAGGTTCACGTACCATTGACTCATTCGCAGCAACAAAACGAGGTGCCTTCACCTGGCCAAGTTGTCAATTGACTCTAACTACCATAGTATGTATCCTTGGGAAGGAAACCCCCCTCTTTGTGATATAGCTTAATGGATTGCATCTTATTTGCTATTGCTAGTTCTTACCACATAACACAGGGAGAATTTATATGGCTATATGGACCCAAAAGTGATGCTTGTTCCATATCTAAGCCAGTAAATTCAATGCATCATTTCATGGCTCTTCATCCTTTACATATTATATTAGGCTAACCATTTCAGTCAGAGTTTTAATGCATTGTGAACCTATTTGTTGGTAAGCTTCAAAAACATTTAACAAAGGGAGTATGGAAAAGATGTCATCTATGAGCAAGGCTTGCCTTCACAGATTCCTTAACCTGTTGATTACTTTCTCCTGCTTCTTAGAGGTGATGGTTCAGCAGTTCCACCTATCAAGATGAGAAAAAACCTGAGACTCCTTGGAGCCAAAATTCCTTCAGCCCTGCAAGGTGGTGCTGTCTTCTAGCCTTTCATAATGAATAGGTTATGGTTTATTCTGTTTCCTCAAAGGGACCTTATGTCCATAGGCATTGTGTGAGCATGTGTGGGAAGAGGAAGCACTTGTACTAAAAGTTACAGCTTCAATTTCCCTTCCTACTGGCTGCCCAGAACTTTAAAAGTCTCCATTACACCCAGTGTGTCTTTGGAGGAAGCATTATAAAAGTTATCTTTCGACCATGCACATCCATTAAACAGGCAACCAAGGCACTCTCAGGGGGAAAGACTGAACTTTCTTTCCTGTTTGCTAACATCTGAGGTAGAGAGATCTTACTTGAATGGAAGAGGTTAGGAAATAAACTTTTAACTCCTGAAGTAAGGTCTGGTCTTGCTTTGAGGATATTGGGGGATTGATGCTGGTTGCCTTTCTCATTTTTACTTGGTCCAATCCTCCCCTTTGGTAAACACACATTTCTGCAAACATAAAATGTTGGCTTCTAATGGAAAGATCTACAAGCAAAGGTGAAGCAGAACTATGTGGAATGATTGAAAATAGACCCGTGGGATAACTTGCCACTTTATAGAAGTAAATATGACAAACCTAGACCCATAGGAACCTGCTTTATGGCAAAGATTTTGTCCTTTCAAAGAATAGACTAGGCATTTTATTTTTAAAAATGGAAACTTAGATTAGTGAAACTGTGGCCAGATGCCTGGTGGAAATGATATTGCCTGCAGGGACCTTCATGGTACTCTCCCATGGAAAGAAAAATTAACCTTCACTAAATAAAAACTTTAAATTCCATGTTGGTATAATTATTCTTACATTCTAGTTCTCATCAAGGACCAATATATATATATAACACTTGAAGGTTTCCCATTAAACTGTTTTTGAATTATGAATGACAAGGAAAAAGTTCTAACAAGTTGAGGAAAAAACAAAAGAAAAGACAGGGCTTTCATGTGCCTTTGCTGGAAAATGTGTTGTTTACATCTATGACAATTCTCTGCCCACCATCTCCCCTAATGGAGCTATGGGCAACGCCATTACTTACAACTCTTAGGCAAAAAAGACTTTTTACTTTATTTACTTTAATGCAAAAAATATGTGCACCCACTAAGAGCAAAGGAGTATACTGTGTGCACAGAACATATAATCAATTAGATTTTTTTAAAGAATAAGTTTTGGGCAGGTAGCGGTGGCTCAGTGGCAGAGTTCTTGCCTGACATGCCAGAGACCCAGGTTCAATTCCTGGAGCCTGCCCTTGCCAAAAAATAAGAGTAAGTTTTATGTTTCATGAGTAATGAGGAATGATGACAGCTTAGAGACTGGAAATGTCAAAATGTTAAATGTCAAAAATGACAAGACAAGCAAAGGAGGCATTCATTCAGGTAGCTGGAAATTTGGAAATTTGGTCAATGGCCAGGTGAGATTGTGGTGTTCGTCTTGTTCATAAGATCTGATGAAAAACAGATTTCTAATGAAAACTTAATGGTCACTAAGAAACTATTATTTTGACCTTATCTTAAAAAAATCTCTTTCAAAGTGGTGAATATGTTTTGTTTTGAATTATTTAACAATAAATGTGTTCTAGTCTCCTCCCCACTACCAGGCAAGTGAACAAAGAGCTCAGGAAGTACATGAACTCTCTGAGGAGGTCTGGGACTGTGGCAGCTCATATAGAGACCAAGAACTTGGCAGTGCTTGGGGCAGAGTAGAGGGGAGAGTGAAGAGCTGGAGTGCAGACTTGGTGAGGAGGAATTCTCTAAGGAGTTGATGGGTATCAAAGGGTTTTCATGCAATGAGTAAAAGTTTTTTGAGCAATAAAAAGAAAGGTAGCAAAGTGGGAATTGGCTGTTGACCCATTTAGACTTTTGTTTGAATTTTCTTTTCTTGATAACCCTTAAAAATGTTTTCTTCTCCTAAATTAAATGTCACTGCATCAGTTTTTTAAAGTTAGATATTATGCTCTGATTCAGAATTAAACAGGAATTTGTCACTGTCCTGCAATGTTAATTGTAGGCCTATATCAAATTTTCAGGGTAGCATTCATTTATTCATTCCGTATTTTTTTGTGGACAATCACTGATACTACTTTTCCTAAGGCAGTACTCCTATACAAAATGACCACGAGGCAAAGAATATTTTACTTAAGGGATAAGACAGTGAAACTGATATCAAGTGTAATCCTTTAGTGGTTTTGAAGAATCTAATTCTGTTAAGAACTTAGTAATTTATTATTTATTTAAATAAGTGTCTCAGTTTCTCCTTTTATGAAAATGAAGTAACTTTAGGCAGAAGAAATATATATATATATGCTTTAGAGTTTTAGATAGATAGTATCTTGCTATAAGTTAGGTTATTAAAGCTATTGAGATTACATCGGAATTCCTCCAGAAATCATCTTATGTCAAGTCAAACCTTGAAGACACAGTATCAGAGCATGTTGTTTCAATAAGAAATGATCAATCATGTTGCATCTGATAAATTCAATTTATCAATTAAGTTATTCAACACCACACCAAAAATCAAGCTGATTGATTAAAAGCAGTTTTCACGTTTCATAATTTTGAGATCCTATTATCTGATTTCCTTGTAGATCTGCATTATGATATGAACTACAGAGCCAAGCGAACCTGGATCGAGCACCAGTTCTGCCGTTAATAAATAACTTTGAGCAAGCTAGCTCACCTCTCTGAACCTCAGTCTCATCGTCTATAAAATGGAGATTTCCAATAACACCCCCCTCAAGAATTGTTGTGAGAATTATAGGAGGTAATGCATGTATAAAACATTGAACAGAGTCTGAAGAATATCAGATACTCTATAAATATTTCCACGATTAAAAATATTCACCTGACTCTGATGTACAGTTTTCATCTGAGTTGAAAGAAAATTAGAGATAAACAATGATTGTTAGAATTATCTTCTTCCTGAGGTTTTTTTCTTTTTCGGTGGTGGTGGGGAATCTACTTCCCATCCCTTTTCTCTGTTTTTTTGTTTTTGTTTTTTAATTACATCAAAGTCCTCACCCACTGAGTGCTTATTTCTCCTTCAGAGTATATACCTTCAGAATCCCCAAGAGCCTCAAGGGACTCATGCAGCCAAGAAAGGGAGCCAAGACTAAATATATTTGCTATGTTTATTATGATATTTTGGCAACATGTTGTTTTGGCATTCCTTTTTCATTACACTCCTGGTGATGAACTGACAGAAGGAAGTTATATGGGGAAAGCATGAAAACCTGAGGCGCAAATGGATCTAGTCGCAAGTTCTTGGAATAAAATGAGTTGCTTTGCATAGAAGGGAAATAGCTCTGCTCCATTTCGATCTGGTAGCAAGAAACACGATCTGTTAGGTTTCCATACTGCTGAGGCCAAAACAATATCGTTTCTTGGAACTTACTTTGGAAAATATATTTGATTTCAGTTGAAATTTGTAATAGAGACTGAAGTTGACACAAGTAAAGGTAGAATAGATCTAATTTTGGACTCTTAAATTTTTAAAATAACATTGGTCAAGTCCCTGGATTTTTTAAAACAAAAATAAAGCACTGAAGGTACTAGAATTTGACTTGACCTATTTTAAAATAATAAGCCGGTGGGCATATATGCTACAGTTATTCATCGTTTAGTGAGAAAATGATTATTGTCTCATGAATTGTCATTTCTTGTCTGGCCCTAAATAATACAACTTTAGTGAGAAAAATCTGGGCTCTGAGACACATTACAAACAGTTACAAATATAACAGTTATATTAATCTAGTCACTGCTAGCAGACATTTTCATTATAAATATGGATATTAAGAGGGTCATCATTCATATATGTATATGCTCTGGTTCTTGACTGAACAGGGAAACGTGCAAGTAAAGATATTTTCTTTCCTTTCCCTTCCTTCCAATTTTTCCTATGTTTACATAAGCACATTTTTGGGACGCCTCATTCTTGAGGACCAAGAACCTCTTACAATATTTCCTGATCTCTCTGGGCAGAAATGGAAACCAGAGTAAAATCCCATCGCTGTAGAGCATCTGTACCTGGTTGTAATTAAGTTAAACTAAAATTTGAATTTAATGAATTCCTGTTGTAGGAAATTCTACCAATTCAGTTTAAGTCCCAGCAGGTCTTTTCACTGGAGTTGTTCAAATTCTCCAAAGAGAGGCATCTCTGATTTCTTGCTTGGGGGAAGAAATGGAGAGCATTGCACGGCTATCGAAGGGCTGCAGGGGCAATTCATTTTCCATGGCCAGACTTTTGGTGAGTTCCCATTTTCTGCACCATAGTTCACTCTTAACCTCTGTTGTATCTAATGATTCAAAGGTCTGAGATGACCCAGAGCAGCGCTTCTCTAAATGTAGTACTCAAACCAGCAGCAGCAACTTGCTAGAAATACAAATTCTCAGGCTGCATCCCAGACCCACTGAATCCGAAACTGGGGGTGAGGGTCAGCAGTCTGTGCTTTAGCAAGCCCTCCAGGCTTGTTAAGGTGACTTGGTGCACATCATTTGAGAACAATGGATTCAGAACAGTCTGCACCTTCTCTAGGATATATCCGCTCTCTGGACTCTAGCTTTCTCTGCCCTGCTGCATCAACCACCTCTCTTCCATCTACTCTCAAGCTTTCAGATATATGGCAAATCTGTGTTCCCCTAATGAACCTCAGTCCTGTTCTCTTTATTTGTGTGTCCCTTACAATCCTTTTCTTTCTTTTCTGTCATTTCATTGGGGATTCAGGGAGGGAGAATTGATAGGCATATGCTCTTAGGCCACCATCTTTAACCAGGAATCTTTTATATATGTGTTTAGACATTCCTAATCATGTGTGTATTCATACTTAGTGCTCATTTATTTTTCCTAAAATTGAAATCACTAAAGAGTAATCTTTTTGTGTGTATATGTCAGGGGGATTGTCCCTTAAAAAATTTATTTTTGTTTTATTGATCAACTCTATTTTATTTCATTACTTCCCTCTATTATTTTTAGTAATTATTTCTTATGGAGGTACTTTTTTATTTTTTTATTGTGAAAAAATAACATATATACAAAAAAGCAATACATTTTAAAGCACACTGCAACAATTTGCTGTTCTCTCAGGTGCTTAAGTTCCACAGAATTTGCTTTAAAAAGATGCCTACACGCTTGTCAGCCTATATTTCTTGTCATTTCCCATTGACTCTCTTGGAATTTCATGTTATGCTTTATGAGCAGCATTCTACTTCACTGGGAAAGCCTGAAGAACCTGCACAGTTATATTCCAAGCTGCCACTGGAAGAACCAGTGAAGTTGGGACATCATCACACACATCACAAAGTTACAGAACTTTAAGTCACAGGAGAGAAGACATTGACTCTGCTTTGGACCAAAGCTTTCAGTGTATTGTCAATGGATATTGGTGGTAATGGTTGCTAAAGTAAAAGTTAAAAGTGGGAGATCCAAACTGACTTGACTAACCCGAATTCAGGACAACTTTTAAGCTAAATTGCCCTGCTAACAAGTTTTGTGGTAAATACTATTTATTTATACTACTTAGCAAGTTAGTAAAGACATGGTGCTCATGGTAAGCTAATCTCGCTTACTGATTTACTAGGGAACACGGCATGTAAGATTTCCATACATGCTGCCCTCGCACTCTAATCTCAAGCTACAATACTTAGTCACCATCTGCCAATAAAAAGGAGACCAAATTCACTTGACCTTGAAAGAAAACTAGAACCAGGGTCCACTCCCCTTTCCCTCTTACGTACAAGGCTACTATAAACCCACAGTTTAACTGTATATTGCTTTATTTGGGGAGGGGTAGGGCTGAGGGGAAGGAACTCCAAGGTAAGGAATACAAGTAGAGGGAGCAATAATGTTAAAATAATTCACAAAATGAATAAATTTATATATATTTTTTTCTTTTTTTTTTGGATTGGGCGGACACCAGAAATCAAACCCGGGTCTCTGGCATGGCAGGAGAAGATTCTGCCACTGTGCCACCATCACACCATCCTGCTTTACAAAGTTTAAACAATGACTTTAATTACTATCTTTGTGTTTTAAGAGATTGTATAATTTTAAATTATAAAATAGTTGTTTATTTTAGTGCTTTTCACCACGAATGCTACTTGCTTTAAAATAACATTATTTTTTTTCATTTCATTAATAAATGCCTGGTATATCCTTTTTATTATTTTAATGACCACACTCCTGGGTCATGTCTCTTGTAGACAATATACAACCAAAAATAGTTTTAAGTACAGTCTGAAAATCTTCGTCTTTTTCTTTTTTCAATCATGATATTTATTGACTTACTGATATCTTTGGACATGTTCTTGCTTCTGATTTTATGTTTTCTATTCACTGCCTTTATTTTAATTTTTTTTCATTGATGGAGGGTTCTTTGTTTGTTTCTTTGTTCTTCCACCATTTGTCTGGATACTGTGTTTATAATTGTCTCTTGGCTATTTTGAAATTTTAACGTATATTTAAAGTGTTTTTCTATATATAGTTAGAATCTTGGAGTTTAGATTTCTAATTTTAGATTTCTCTATTCCCACACCCCTCTCTGCCCACTCCTGCTCACCCACACCAACATAAACATTGAGGGGTTTTGTTGCATATTATTTTTACAGCTAACACTTACTTAGGCAACCACACCTTTGCTTATTTCCTTGCGTGTCACTGTTTATTGTATCGTATATATTCACAATCCTTTTTATCCATTTTTCATTTCGCTGAAATACGTCCTTCTCTTTTAAGGTGTCCTTGCATTTCTATTAATGATAGCAAGGGCATGTTTAGAATCCAGAGTTCAAAGTAATTTTCCTTTTGAACTTTGATGTGCTTAGGTTGTGAGGGTTTTTTATTCATCGTGTTTGGCTCTGGGTGTGACCTTCAATATACATCTTCAAACTTGAGGATTTGTTATTTTCTACAACCACATTTTCGTTACCTCCATTGCTAATTTCTTAGAAACTGTTCATTTTGTAAATGTTCCAATGAAGATATTATCTTTTTCTGATAAGGACACAAATAATACTTATACAATGCACTTACATTTGTTCCGTTGATTTGATTTCCTCAGCTGTTAAATGCTTTTGTTTTCTTGTTGAAATTGGCACCTTTATACTCAAGGTTCCCTGTTGGTCCATCTGCGAATGCTATTTCTATTTGCAGCAGTCTCCTGCAGTATTATTTCGAAAGGGGTAGAAGAAGAGAGGAAAGAGTGTTGGATGAACTACGAGACGCCATGACAAAAGCTAATCTTCTGAGTGTGTGACCACACTCTCCTCCTGGATGCCATAGAACAACTGGGCTTACTTCTCAAGCTCATGGACCTCCATTCTCTGTCCTGTCTGGAGGCAGGCCATTTCTCCCCATATTATCCTCTTTGCCACACTCTGAGTCAGTTAAGGTATGATTTTTTCACTGTGAAGATGGGGGAAACTGAAGTACAGAGGGGTAAGGCAATTTGTTCCATCATACCACTGCTAATTAGTGACAGAGCCAAGAACAAAATCTAAATCTCCAGACTCCTACATCTATAGCTATTTCCTGGGTCAAGCTAAGCACGTCCCGTGCTTTCATCTACTCTGATTACCTGCCACTTAATTCCTGAAAAATTGGAGAAAAGAGTTCTAAAAAATGAAAGTCAACCATCGGGGGCAAGGGGTGGGGAGAAAAATCAACTACACTTTAAAACTGTGTTTTGTTTTGTTTTTAAACAATTACTGTCAGAGCCTAATACAGGAAAAATTTATACTTTTCCCCATAAAATGGAGTTGACCAAAAGAATCACAATAGAAGACAGCATTTTTAAAGGATGAATGTTAATAATAAAATACAGCTTGTTCAACTACTACCTAGGTTAGCCAGTGCTGTCTTCTGCTGCTGCAAATGTTGCTTCTTTCACTATTGCCACTTACTTTGAGCAAACCGGGACTCTAATCTAACTAGGACATGACTAAGCTATAAAAATTCAGTTGAGTTTCCATGAAGCTGAAGCACTGGTTTGGAAGATGACCCCAAATAAGCAATTGCTGATTAATGCTAGTGTCTAAAAAGGAAATTCTGCTTACCCACACATGAATGCTAGCAAGAGAATGCAGTTTAACCAGATAATCTCAGAATCTGAAGAATAGAATATCCAAATGGAATTTCAGAAAGAATGTAAGTAAGAGACTTATTAGATTTGTATTAGGGTGATAGGACCAGAGGATGCTTTTATTTGAAATGTTCTTTATGATTTTAAAACATCATATAATGTTGTATCAGATAGCATTTGCCACGTAGCACACTACCCCAAAACTTATTGGCCTAAACAAAATCAGTTTATATAGCTTACAATTCTGCATTTTGGGCCAGCCTTGATTCATTTCAGCCTGGGCTCTCTCTTGCTTTTGCAATCAGGTGTCATGACAGCAAAGGTGCTGCTGAGTGCCCACTACCTCAATTCTCTCCCTCATGGGCTCAGGCTTGCTAGGATTATTCCCACGGTTTCTGGAAAGTCTTGGATCTCTTGAAACCCAGACCTGTAACTCACACAGCAGCACTTCTGCCATCTGTTATGGGTCAAAGCAGGTCACAAATTCAGCTCATTTTCAAGGGGTGAGAAAACTGATTTTGCCCTGATTGAGAGAAACTACAAAGTTATGGTATATTTATCAGAGTTGCTCTTTTATTATTATAATTCAGAATATTTATTTATTAAAATAAGGTCAGAATACTAGGAATGATGCTGGTTTAAAAAAACCACATTACATGATATAATAATTGATTTAAAGAGAAACTACCACTTTGTAGGAAGAAATTACTATGCATAGAAAAATATTCCATAAAGACAAAAATATAAAATTGCACAAAACAATGATATTTGTTTTTAAGACCAAGCCTACTAAAATAAGCATCCAAAAGTACATGGTTTTAAAATGTGTTCCTTATATGGGACCTACAGCAAAGCTATAACAAAAATTGAATAAGTAAATATCTTAGAAATTAAATATTCTTATACATTATTAGTTTTAAGATGACAGCAGTTTATTGACTATTACTATAGTTTAAGCAAAATTTGTCCTGAAAAGCTGAACTTTAATCTTAGGATATTATTAACTTCATTATCAAGGGATTTGAAGTACCCATTTAGTAGGCACAAGGGGAAAAAACCTCACTAATGTGGAGTTTTTAAAGCTTATATTCCAAAAGGCTGCACATATATGATAAGAAGATTCAGAGGTATTTTCCGCATGCTGGCATCTGGCAGAGGAAGGATTTCCATGCAGGTGCAGGTCCTCTCAAGCCTCCTGGCCTTTATTCTTAAAAGACACGAGAGTCCTGGGTTCTAAATTGAGCTCGGTTTGACTCTCAATACGTCGTAGGGTCCTCAGTCTGTTCATTATCACATAAAACCTCTCAGAGGGACCCCTGGTCTCAGTTGGGTTGACACTGAAGTTGGAGGATTTACTTGACATTCCAGGTGGCTCGGACCTAGTGGGCCCCCTTGAGGCAGGTCTAACAAGAATTCTCCGTTTCACTGGAGAGTCTTGTGAGTCCAGGAACACTTTGTCAGTCTTGCTATTCTGCAGTGACCTGTTGCAAGAAATTCTAAGCTTGCTCCTGAGGACCTTAGTTTAATTCTGTAGTTGAAATTCCAGAAATGCAGACTTGTTTGTTATAGCGTCTTTGATAACTAGATAAATGTTTTATAAAGAAGTCATATCATATAATGGAGAGATAATCTACAGACATAAAAGAGGCATCAGAATGAATCTTCCAGTGTGTGGTTCAAATATTGCCTGGGTAGCCTATGCATTTTGAATTTACCCTATAGAAAATAAATTGTAATAAATGAAAGGTAAAGAGATCTTTTTTGAACTTCTCTTTTTGCCCCCTTGGAGATCTAGAATGTGAATTTATACTGCTGTTGCAATGGTTTGAGGATCCCAATTTTTGTTGTTGTTGTTGAGGATAAGCAATGAATCTTCTTGTCCTATTAACAATAAAACTGTAATTGTTCAGCTTAAAATATTTAAGCATTATGGCCAACCCATTTCCAATGAGACAATCTCAATCAAATCTCATGATTTTCTGTCTTTTTTAGTTATTCATATTTGGTCTAGATCAATCTCCTGTTAGAGTTAAAGCTTTCCCGTCCTCAGACCTATGAAGGCTTTGAGACCTGTGGCTCTAGAGACTTGGCCAAGGTTGGATTGGGAGTTTTCTCTCTGCCTGCCTGCTCCTTCTTTCTGACACGTTCCCTCCAGTGTTAGCTTGGGGAGTCCACAAGGAGAAAATCCTCCTCTTGACATTACATGGATAACTGACTGTCCTCTTCTTTTTGGTCTGAACTATTCTTCCTTCACATGGGCAACCACACTTTGGTAGTGAAAAAATTCCAGTTTCTTTTCTGTGGAGATGTGGTCTATAAAGTAAAAGTGAGTAGGAAGAAGCACCAAGAGTCCCGCAGCAATGGACTCAATTCCAAGGGATTGTATTAGCAGCTCCTCTTAGAAATTTGAATGCATCTTCAAAAGCTGAACCTCACCTGGCTACCATATCATATCCCCACCATGGAGTAGTCCGCAGCACGCTTGCAACCATTCTGCACTCCTTCCTTGACCATTGGGGGGGATATAGTTTCCATATTTCCAATACTCAAGAAGCTGATTCATGCATCATCTATCTGTCTTTATCACACCTTCTTCCTCCGTCCTCTTTCCCCCATAATGTCAGAGCATGCCTGCAAATCCTATTGTTCGAGACATCAAGTGGTTAACATGACTCCATTTTTGCTGCCATCCACAGATTTTATAGGGAATTCTTTTGTCCTCTCCCACCCCACACTCCTCTCAGCTTCAGAGAAGGAAACTGTGTGTTCTTTCTTTGGTTTCTGTTCTAGTTTGCTAGCTGCCGGAATGCAACACACCAGAGACAGATTGGCTTTTAATAAAAGGGGATTTATTTTGTTGGTTCTTCAGAGGAAAGGCAGCTAACTTTCCACTGAGGTTCTTTCTTACGTGGAAGTCACAGGGTGGTATCTGCTGGTCTTCTCTCCAGGCCCCTGGGTTCCAACAACTTTCCCCGGGTGATTTCTTTCTGCATCTCCAAAGGCCTGGGCTGAGCTGCAAGTGCCGAGATGAGGAATGCCAAGCTGCTTGGCTGTGCAACATTGCAGCTCTCTCATTTAAGCACCAGCCAATTAAGTCAAACGTCACTCATTGCAGCAGACACGCCTCCTAGCTGACTGCAGATGTAATTGGCAACAGATGAGGTTCACGTACCATTGGCTTATGTCCGCAGCAACAAGACTAGGTATGCTCACCTGGCCAAGTTGGCAACTGAATCTAACTAACACAGTTTCCTCTAGGAAATTAAGAGGAGGGTAAAGCCACTCTCATTAAAATTGTGCTCCTCTGTGAATTATTTCCAGACACCTTTCCAGTCTTCATTGTATGAACAGGGGGTGGTGGACAGTGGGATGAGAGTGGTGGGAAAAGGTGCTTATCTTTGATTTGGCTGAAATGGAACTTCTCAGGAAGTCCTTTGGGGCAAGCGAATAAAACTCCAACCTGAAGTTCTCTCTGAATTTAAAATGCAGAGTACATGGTGACTTTGTTCTCAGCTTTGAGTTCTAGTAGCCAATTCTGGGAATTGAAAAAGAATAGTCAAAAATAAATATTTTTAAAGAATCTTCAATATCACTGTGGATGGAAATCTTTAACTTCTATTTCTGTGGCCTGTTTTCCTTTATTCTTTTTGCAGATTACTTTTTTTTTTTGCAAATCACAACAATTTATTGTAAGGGTTTTAAGAGTATCTTTATAGGTATCGATTAGTTTAAATATCACAGTTCATTCTCTTTCCTTCAGCACCCAGAAAATTGATGTGATGGCTTGACTTATGTTGGTTTCCTCTATTGGTCCTTTATCTGACAAGACACCTTTGGCAAAGTAATGACAAAGGCTCATCAATATGCTACTTTTCAGCTGCCTGACACTGAAATCAATGGACTGCAGAAGAGGTCCCTCTATCAGCATTGTCAGAAATGATCACTGAGCTGGACAGAGCTTGCTACTTGATTTCTCTGAGCACTCATTCATTCCTGAAAGCTTTCTCTTGGATGTTATAACAATGACCCTGCTTAGAGGTCAGAGATAAAGAGGCTGTACAATCAAAGGATGCTCAGTAAGTCTGGAAAGGGGAGACTCTCTCAGAGTGTGAGATGATCTAATGGGCTACATATCCGGCCCCTGGGAGAAATCACATTCTCCATCTCTGGAACATGTGGCCTGCGTGATCTGCATTTGTGGGCCTGGAAATCCTAATTTGTCATAAGTGACAGCTGGGATTAGAAGGTTGTATTCAGTGCCAAGAAAAAAATTCACCCAAGCAAAAGTAGTTGAGTTGGCATAATCTGCTTCAGGAAGAAAAATTAAAGGCTTCATCAAAAATTCTAAAATAATGCAACATAGATATGATTATATAAATCTTTTTTGTGCTAATTAATCCATACTGATCATTGAGTAGGTGAAAAACTATTCTCCAAATACCTTTGAATGTATTTAGATAATTCTCAATGGTCAGTGATAATTGAAGTTATCAAAAAAGCTGAATTCTCGTAGCAAATCCAAACCTCATAGAATTAGGTTTCCCTGCCTGGAAGCTGCTGGGCTTGTTCTCATTCTAAAGGAATCATCTCCTGGGTGTCTATAGCCAGAAGTTAATATAGTTAAACTCTACGGAAGCTGTGAAGGGACTCTGGTAAGTAATAAATTCTAAGACAACTGTCACGATTTCCCCCTGAGGAGGTAAATAGCATGTGCTTCAGTGATAGCTTTGTAATGTGGTGGCCAAGAAAAACCCAACCCCAAAACTTGTTGAAACAAGGATATGCGGGTGCTGAGAGATGAACACTTCAGGAATTCTGATCACAGTGTAAAGTTCTATCCTTAGAGGGAAGTACCCTGTTAGGCCCCAAAAGCATCATCAAAGCATGGCTGCAAATCACAGCATGGAGGAGAAGCTGCAGCCGGTCTAAGGAGAGAAGCAAAAACTCCAAAAAGTCAGTTGGTCAGGAGTTAGAAGGATTAGAATTATGTTAGAAAGTGGATTAGAAGATGAGTTCCCTATGAGATCATGATCAAGGGATTCACCCCTATGCGTTAACAGTGAAAGAAGAATAAAAATTAGATGGAATTACTTCCTATAAGTTAAGCAAATACTAATTTCTCCATCTAACTAGGAAGGCACTAACCAAGAACTCAGTGACCTGAAAAGTTTGATGCTGCTCCCAGATTTCATAAATTACTCCCAGAAAATAATTTATGTGAGGAAAAACTCTGGGTTATTATCCAACAGCCATTCTTTTACTTCTCTGCTGGTAGATAGAGCTGGTTTTATGGATATGCATTGCATGGGACCCTGCCCTTAGTTTAATGCTTTGTTGTCACCATCTTGAAATTCTTAGTAATTGTTGAACAAGGTACTCCATATTTTGTACTGGACCACAAAGACCCTCAAATTTATTCTTTCTCCTCCAGTGGCCAAGTCCTCCTGGGAAGTCTGAGCCCTCTATAGCACCGAACACATTTTTGTTGGTCAGAGCCATACGCTGTCAGTTACATTCTTCTTGCCAGGTAATTGGTTTAGAGCTAAGACACCATGCAGACAAATGAAAACCAAGGGAAGTCAACTGAGAAGGTTCTGGGAAATGTTTCCTCAGTTTTAAAAAGGGACCCTGGAGAGATATTCTGTTGTTCCTGTCTCTGGATGATGATGTGTGAGGACATCAGAGTATGTCCTGAATCTGACCACTTTTTATCCTTCCACTGCTATAATCCAGTCATCTCTCACCTGGGCGAATTCACTAGCATATTGATCTCACTCTATATTTCCACTCTCACCCCCTTAACAGTTTGTTTTCCATAAAGGAAGCATAGTGATCCTCTATAAATATGAATCATCCCCTTCTCAAATCCACAAAGCCCTCCCATTTGATGATAAATGTCAAGATTCTAATCATGACCAAGAAGGCCCTTATTATCTGGCCCCTGCCTACCCCTGTTATCTCCTTCCCTACCAGGCTTCTCTTTGCTCTCTCCTTTCCAGCTATGCCAACCTTGCTGTTTTGCAAACACATCAAAATGTTCCCCACCACAGGGTCTATGTGCTTGCCCGGACATTCCTACGCACACTCCCCTCTCTCCTTCAGATCTTTAGTTAAAGTCAAAGAAGACATTGTTGATAACCACTTATGAAATGTAGTTATAAAGCCCTTTAGCCATTCTCTATTCCTTTGCCCTGCTTTATTTTTCTTCACAGTACTTTCAACTACTTGATATATTACGTATCGGTTTTCTCTTTTTTTTCGATCTCTGTTCTCCATAAGTTTAATGAAGGCAGAGAACTGGTCTCCTAACTGATAATAGCAGGAGATCTATTTCAAAACTCATGGTGAACTTATTCCACTGGGTCCACAAAGTCCCACTGTATTTACACAGAACAATGTTGGCACATAATACTCACTCAATAAATGTTTGTTGGATAAATGAAAAAACATTATGCTTAGATCTACCATCTTCTGACCATAAAGGAATTTGTTGACGTGTGATGGAAGGCAGAGGTGAAAGACTGAAAGAACTCAGATCCATCGTGAAGTCCCTGAACTTCAGAATCGTTAAGCATAGCCCTATCTCCAACTTGTCTAAAAAGGAGATCAATTGCTTAAGCCACATTGATATGGATTTGCTGCTTTCTTGCAGCAAAATGTGTCTAACAGATGCATAATTCTAATCTTTTGGAAAATGTTGACATTTTAAATTCAGAAATATGTAATCCAAGGACATTTTTCCTTGCCATTTCTCATATAATCTGGATAAATTCATGTAAGTGGTTTATGTCTTTTGGGATTACCTCGCTAATACTCACCACATCTCTTACCTCCCAGGAGCCATTGCTACAGGCATTTCAATTTCCCCCATTTAGATAATGATGGGAAAACAATACACTTGTGCAACCAAACAGAACTGACTATAAAATTTACAATAATATGAAAAGAAGGGAGCAGAAACAGAAAAGAAGAAAAAAACAACCCCACAAAATCTTGTCTCCCAGAAGCTTATCTTCAAACATCTCTCTGAAAAAAAAACTTTTTGCAACCTCTTAGAAACACTCAAGTAGAAAAGTTGATGCTGTAAGAGAGTAGAAAAGTTGATGCTGTAAGAGAGAGGCATGCATTATAGAGTTAAGCTAATATCTAAATCATAAGCATATTACATCCTTCAGCTGTTTCCCCACATTTTCAAACATCTTGAGCTATTTTTCAAGACTGACGTCTTTCATTTCCAAAGATTTCCCCATGAATTCACTGTCAATTATATTATTACAAGTAGGAGTTAGTTCATTCATTTATGTATTGAGTGCTTACTTTGTATCACATTCTAAGGCACTGAGGGAGATGTATATGAATAAGAGGATGTGGCTCCTGTTCTCAGGGAATTTAGTTTAGAGAAGAAAACCTTTACAGTAGCATGCATTGTAATAGGCAACAGTGACACTGCAATTTGTGTAAATATTAATGTAAAGGATGCCCTTTTAGAGTTGAGAAGTGCACAGCCTGCATGCTCAGGGATAGGCACCAGTCCATTCTGACTCTACCTGGACTTACCACCAGAGGTTTATTTGGAAACTTGTGGCTAACTCATTCTACTGGATCTCACACTACCATTGCTCTTGATGAGTGACCAAAATGAAAGCTTCACTAGCCATCTTTCCTCTATCTTGCGCTTTCCCAATACTGACCTATGTTTCTTTTATTCTATCTGTTGCTCCCATTTTCATTAGAAAACAAAACAAAACAACTTTCAACTATGATCTTTTGAAGCTCCCATTCCATGTTAAATTAACTTTCCAATATTTTTATTTTCTTCACTGCACAATCACTGTCTACTTCTGGCACTTTGATGAGAACAGTGCTTTCCATGGGGCCATCTCAGTACAATTCATTAAGACGTTTGACATTCTCTAGTTCCGGTTGCTGTTTCCGGAGAGTTACTCATCCTCAATGTTGTGAAACTTCCTCCTGCTCTGCAAATCAAGCCACTGGATATCTTCTATGCCCTTTCATCATTGTCATCTTCCAACACTTCCCTCATACTCACGGACCACTTTGATGCCTGCTTCAAACTCTTCATCTTCAAGTCAAATCCCGAGGTCATCTCAGTCACCTTTAATAGCCCTGTGGATAAGCCACAACCCAGCAGCTTATTATTTTCTTCAAATCCAATGGCCATCAACCACCCTCTATTTCATTTATAGTCATGCCAGGTACCTTGTCTCAACTGGATTTGTTCTACATCAAAACTCTTAAAAAGCCAACATCTCACTCTCTTGCCCCAACCTTCTATCTTTCATTTTTCTCATGATCTTATTCCCCAAAAATCTGCTTTGTTTGTTTGTTTGTTTGACTTCAAATACATCTCTAAGCAATCAGTGCCCCTGCACATTCCCAGGTGACTAGCCTCCCTGGCTTCACTTTCCTATCTAACCTAGATCTCTTCACAGACAACCTTAACACTCTGTCTTCCATAGAGATAGAGTACAGAAATTTCTAGGAATATTGTCATCAAGGGTGTGTGTGTGTGTGTGTCAGAGAGAGTGAGAAAGAGAACTGGAAGAATGCTAGTGATTAGGTTGATAGGGCCACCCTAATCCTTCTCAATTTATGTCAGAGTATAATAGCTGTTTCTTACCTAAATTTTTGGTTATATCACTCATTTGCTTGTAACTCATCAATTGTCCCTATTAGCTATAGAACTGAGTTGAAGCTACTCAGACTGGCTTCTTGGGCCCTTAATAATCTTGTTTTGTCTTCCCCTCCAGAATCATTTCTCAGCATTTTTCACATCATGCAGAAGTCTTTTTAGCTCTCAGGCTTCTGCCTATAGTCTCATCTTCTCTTCTTTATGCAATCCCACAATGAGGTCCTCTCACCCCAATCTTCTGGCAAACCTGTAAACATTCATTAAACTCATAAACAACCTTATATAAGTTACATATTCTTCATGGGTTCTTTTAGATAGAATTTATGAATCCTGCCTCTATGATACTTTTTAGCCTTGTATGCGCACTTCTACAATTGGACTCCTTTCATTTATTTAGTTCTTTGCATTGTGTCTCCTTCACTAAAGCATAGGTTTCCTTGACCTTGGCATGATTGAGAGTTTGGACCAGTTAGCTCTTTGTTGTGGGGGGCTGCCTTGTGTATTGTAGGATGTTTGGTCGCATCTCTGGCCTCTGTTCACTGTTCCCAGGAGCACCTTCCAGGCATAACAATCTCAAATATTTCCAGACATTGCCAAACATTCCGTGGAGGACAAAATTGCCCCTGGGTTGAGAATCACTGCTACACTGTAAGTCACTCTAGGGTGGTTCCTTGTCTTTTTCATCTTATTAAACTCAGACACTAACATAATGCCTGGCCCATAACATTCACTTAGTCAATGTTTAGCGAATTGATCTCTGTAGACAGAATGACACTGCTCCAGCAAAATGTCACAGAGAGCCAAGGCGGTATCACTAGCATTCTGCCACTTATTTCAAATAGAGATATTTTCTAGTTAAATATGATGTTTCAATACTAAGAAGGATGAGCACATTCTGGGTTGTCTTTCTAAATGCAAGGGCACAATTGAAAAGTTTTTTTTGACCACTGTGGCCTAAAGCTATTTTTGACTGTGCAACTCTCGAAGCCTCCCCAGCTCCTACGCTGCCTCCTTTCTGTTTCATACCCTCTTGAAGCACTTTCTGCCTGCCCCAACTTCCCCAGCAGGATCATTCAGCCATCCCCTTCCATGCACAGCACTAGGACAGAGACCCTGTGCAGACCTTCCCTGCTTCTCAGAACCAAACTCTCAGCAGAGGGGAACGGCTCCTGTGGCCGACAGCCAACTCCATCACCAGTCTGCTTTCTGGGCCAAGGCATTTGGCTCCTGTTTCCTGGGCTTTTATCTGCATTCATCTTTCCAACCAAATGAATCTAAATTATGTCTTCATCTTTTACTACTGAGGCTGCCTGAATGGTTTCTACCTTCATATGACTCCATAGTACAGCCCATTTTCTACTCTAAGAGAAGGTTATAAATATTGTGAGATAGGAAAGTGGAGCACTTCTAGTAAAGCTGCATGAGCCTACGACGGTGCATGTGGGAAAGGTTCAGACTTCCCAGCAGTGTGACAGGGTAGAACTCAAAGCGGATATTTCATGTTTAAAACAAAAGTTAACTTACTGCTTCTCTCCCACCTGCAAAATGGCAGGCCTTGCATTCTTCTGTTTGCAAAGCTAATCATGAGAAAAGCAAAGAGACACTGGAGAACTCAGCATGGTAAAGACCGGTGGAGATTTTTCTCTTCAAAACAGCTGCAGAATTTAGAGAGGGAAAGTCCTTCCCTAGGCAAGTGATGGACTCTACGGAACAGTGCTATATTCACCGAATCACTTCTGCTTTTTGCTTGCCCTCCTTTGGACTTTGTGAAAATATGAGGCATTGGTTATAGGATTGTATTTTAAGGTATTATGGCAGGCACTGCAGCTTGGCTACTCCAATTCCCATTTCCAACTCCCTTCTCCCTTCTTCTGTCCTGGAAAAGGGCAGGAAAAACCAAATATTCACTTTTGAAGCCTCTCTTGAAGCGTCTATGGGCATGCCGTATATATCTGTCCAATACGACACAAGCAGAATTTTGCTGGGAGGTTTGGGAAAGTGTTTATTTTCCTGATATAACTGCCACATCCCTTCTTTGTATATAACTGAATATATATATATATTTGTAAATATAAAGTTATATAACCATGTATACAACTATCTTCTTCCTGAATACAGACATACTATCTGGACCTACAGTAGCCATCTTATGACTGCATATCATCTCTTCCATTAGTTGGCAGCTGCACTATTCTATTGTGTGAGAAAAGTAATCCTGCTTCTGTAAGCATGGTGGACAATGGTTTTGTTGTTTGCTGCCCAAAGTATCTATAATGAAAATAGCTGTGTTTATTAGTTTGTCAAGTCATTGTGAAATTAATGTGTTCATTATTCACCCTTTCCCTCTTCTCTATGCCTTCTCTTTAGAATCCACCAGAAAAGCATGTGATTAGTCCAAAATGTATCTGGCATCAAACCTTAATCTAAACAAACAGCGATGCAATGGCTCAAATTGGGTTCAGAAGATATGTTGAGGAGCTAGGCATGCCATAGACCTCGGACATCCAGCTTTCTTACAGCTAGCACTTGTTGAATGCTTACTATGTGCCAAGCACTCTTTTAAGTGCTGCTTTAATGAATCATCTCACGTAGTTCATATGAACCCCATGAGGTAAGTACCAGCGTCATACTCATTTTAATATAAATCAACAAAGACATGGAAAAGCCAAGTAACTGGCCCAAGCTGACCCAGCTTCTAAGTAGCAGCCAACTAGTATTTATTAAGGCTCAGACTTCATGAGCCTAAAGAATGCATACCCTGAAGAGTTTGTGCCTTGAAGGAAAAAAATGTGTTGACATTCTAGAGACATTAGGAAACAGATAAATTCCTATTTACGTCTTTGGGAAAATATCAGAATTAATACTCTGTAAAATGAAATCAGTTATAAAGAGGAAGGTGATTCTGCACACATCACTCAAGGAAGAAAGCCATTTAAATGAAATAATATTAAATACAAATACAAATAAAAATAATAAGCACTAAATTTTACTGTGGGCTTACCATGCGTCAGGCATTTTGCCAAGTATTTTCATGGATTTTTTTTTCCATTTAATCCTCAAAAGAATACAAAAGGTAGCTACTTGGCCTCCAGCCAATAGCCATTGCTTCCCTTTTTCCTTGTTGTATAAGCTCCAATTTTTTGTTTTGTCTGTATTTACCACCTCCTCCTCACGTGCTCAGAGAAGCCAGGGGAGCAATTTTTATTGGTCTCAGTCAATAATGACAATCCCATTCTGCTTTGCCAGGGATTGATTCAAGGTAGGCCTTAACTCAGTTCTACCCACTGAAAAATGAGGAGTAATCTTCTGGGGATTTCTACAAAGTTTGCCTCACTGGCTAAAAGAGACACCAGGAGGAAATGGCTGTGTCCTGCACCCATCTTGGGATGATGAGGCGAGAAGCCTGAAGATGAAGCCAATTTGCTAAAAACATGGAGGAGAAAAAGGAAAAATGCTGGATCCCCTGTGAGAAGATTTACTGCTGACTTAACCTTAAAAATGCCTTCCTTCTGGATATCTTGCCCTATGAAATAAAAGATCCTTCACTTTTTAGAATATGCATCTTAGGTTCTATTATTATCCCCTCTTTCGAGCTGAGAAAATTGAAGCAGGCAGCAGAGAAGTCACACCTCAAACCTAGATAGTCTAATTGCAGAGCATAAACTGGTTTTTAAAATAAACACAAACTAAACACTACCAATATCTCCTAAACCACCTACCTTTCTCCTCCTCCCCCTCAAAAAGCCCACCTTTTCTTTTTTTTAAATACTCCATAAGGGACGTTCAGAAGTGAATTTTTAAGCGATCATCCTGCTATCTGCCAAGTTATATTCAGATTAGCAGACCATGAAATGGCTTCAGAGGAAACGCTGCCTTCTCCAAATTAGAATATGAAATCTAAAATATTGATGAAATGTTTATTAGATAAGACAATGGCATTCATAAGAAGAACTAGAATAAATCTGTGAAGGGGAACTGAGCCATTTCTCCAGGCTTATCTTCTCCCACATCCTTCTTTCAGGCCCCAACCCTCTGATTCTACTGACATGGCTGCTTGCCTTTGCCCAAACCCAAGAAGCCCTTTCATCTTGTTTCCCTTGGTATAAGGCCTTCTCTGCAACTAGCCAGTTTGAATCTTTTCTATTCTCTAGTTTTAAAGCCCCTGCCCAGTTTTCAAGTCCCCTAGTAGTAGTTGGTTTCTCTCTCCATTGCAATCCTACAGCACTTTCTCTGTATCTCCCCTAGACATTTATCGTTCTATTCTACTTGATAGAATTTTTATTTCTATTTCCAAGTAAAAGCCTGATTCCCTTGTCAGACTATAAATGGAATGAAGGTAAAACCTGTGTTTATTCATCACTATTATCTCCAGTGTCTAACTATTGCTTTCTACTAAGTATCTCAAAGATACTAAGTTTTTAAAGATCTTTTTGTTCTTGTTAGTCATCAGTTTCATTAATCGTATAGCATGAATGAAATATCTTTATGAATAAATATATAGCCCATTACTTCTGAAATGAAGTGATTCATTCAGTTCTATTAGCATTTTAAATTGCTACAATTTTTATTTTAATTCATTTCTAGAGACATCAAAAGAAAGAAAGCTTATGAAATATTACCCTATGTAAAATTAGGAGTTTGAAAGGATTTTTCCAGGCTGTTTTTCCTTTTCCCCTACCCAACTCCTTCTCCCTAACATTAAATGGTATAGAGAGAACATGGGGACACTGGGTGGTGAATAGAATATATGTCCTATAAGGGTTATGCTAGGGGAGGTGGCAGAAATGAACTCTCTTGACACCAGCTCTCTGACAGCACAAAGTGACTGAGAAATGACTCAACTGCCAGAGAAAACCATTGAAGGAACAGGGTCCCTGATTTGAAACTTGCGGACATAAAGCTTTATTGCCTAATAAAGTAGGCTATCTAAGAGAAAGACCCAGAACCTTCCACTTAATATCAGTCACACAGTGAAAAGTAAGAGGGGCATCACAATGAGCATTTAATGACAACTAGAGTCAATTTGACCATGAAAAGCAACTTTTCCCAAAATAGTGATCATCAGTTTGGTCAATTTGATGAGATACATTCATTCACTCATGTGTCATGGACCTCAGCATTTCTCTATTCATGAGTAATGGTTGTCTTGGAGCCAGTGTCCTGTTACTTTCCTACACTGCTGCCACTGTGACCTAGTCCTTTTGACTGTTGAGTTGTTGGAGGACTTAGAGAACTAGAAAACAATAGGGACGAAGTCAGCTTTCATATAATTAAAAACCCTTTGTGTCAGAGGTGTGTTATGCATTCCACATTTAGTCCTCAACACACTCCCAGGAGGTGAAGAAAGTTCTTGGCTCCATTTTACAGATATCTGTGGCTTTGTGTGTTTTTACTATGCCATGAGTTGTGTGCTTGAAGCTCCAGTGTTTCTGGGTGAAGAACACGGAGACCTGATCAGAAATAGGGTGTGACAAGTGTCCATTAGCTGAGCAGAGTCACGTTGTATTCAGACAATTGAGGACTCTACCACCTTGCCTTCAGCATTTGAAAAAGGGCTAAGAAAGTTATCTTTACTAAATGTGTACTCCTCACGGCAAAACCAATGTTATAATTTTTAAAATATATATATATTTTTAAATAGCTACTCCAAGTCAATAAACATATATAGTTGGGATGGATGCTTAAGGAGTTTGAGCAAACTCAAAGATTCAAATGGGGGCCCTTGTTTATAATCACATGAGGGAAGGTGCTGGTCAATTACAAGGATGACCACTCAGCACAAAAGAGAGCCAGAGCAGGCGTCCTTCAAGCTCTACCTTCAAACTGAACCAGCTTGTGGAGCCTAAAATAAACCCAACATTTAAGAAAAACCTGCGGGAAAGGTAATTATTTCTATAAGGGGTGGGGCATGGAGAAATTATATATTTTTTCATTAACTAGAAATTTCTAGATGGGAAATGGATGAGCTGAATATAAGGAAACAGTCTGTAATCCATCTAAAAACCTTTAACAATAGTTACATAATATATAACTAAAAGCATATGACTCATGATGGAATTTGGGAGAGCTGTTAAGATTTAGAGAAGGTAGAAACTGGTGTGTTTCATAAAAATCACGAGTCCACAACGAAACTAACTAAATCTGAAGCTCAGAATTTTAAAGTATGAAAGGAAAATTACCTCATTCAACTGTTAATCTTATAAACTTGGAAACTGCAGTACAGAGATGGCTCTAGAATACCTACTTTTGACTCCCAGGCCATCTTTCCTCTACCACTTTATGATGGGTCACAATATAACACATATAATCAGTTATAGAAAGATATAGCATAATATACTGTATACTGACTCTCTAAAAGTTGTAAATTAGAACAAAAATTACCTCAAGCTTCCCCAGGGCTAGATCAGAGTTGCCTTCAACTTGCAAATATGCATCATGAATACCAAAATGAGTTTATTCTAAGGGGACTCTAGAGCAAGCTTTAGTATCATCAAAAAAGTATATTGAACGTATGCCAGAAGACATAATCCTAATCTTTAAATAAAATATGGTTCCCTCTGAAATGAAAATACAATGAACAATTTCATTTATTCTTGCCCAGTAAAAAAAAAAACCTAGAGAATTTATACGCCATGTGTAAAATGAGCACAAGCATGATTTTTCTAATAATTCTCAACTCCTCTCTGGAAGAGAAATTTGAGTGAAGTGAGTTAAGGTTGTATAAAACGAAGCATTGCTTTATCCAGAAAATATTAAATGTATGGAGCTCATTATCACAAAAGAGATACTGGCAAGGAATATAAAATGGATTCATAAAGGTTTTGACCAAATTTATGAATGTCAGAGCCATAAATGGCGACTGAGAGTACACACCTAACCTTTAAGGTTAATGTCAGTGAGGAAAACTGTGTCCTTCTTAGCAGATCCCTTCAGGCCTCTGTTGTCAACACAATGTTGGGTTGGATGAAACAGGTTATCCCGGCAGAGCAGCTTCTAAATTTTTTTTCCCTAAAAGTGCCAGGCAGACTTCCAACTCTTCAACAGAAGCATAAATGAAAAATGTTCCCATTTTGAAAAACAAGCTTAATGAATATATATTATTTACATAACCAGATTAATTTTACTTTTTGGAATCAAAAGAAATCAAGGCTTGAATTTGGGCTCCACCACATAAAAGACCCTAGTGCTAGTTCCTTACTTTTCTGTGCCTCATCTTCCTCATGGTAAAGTGGAAAGGATAATTTCCATGGTGCAGGAATTTTGCTAGACTTAAACAAGAAAGTACTTTTCAAATTGGAAAAATATGAAATTACTATAGTGATAACCACTTATAAGAAATCTCAGTCATTTTGCAGCTAGTCTGCAAGATCCATAAGGACAGAGCAATCCTGCTTAATTGTTCTGGAGAGAATTGAGAAGAAGATTCAAAAATTACTCAAGACCCAAGTCAAATACCATATCCTCCAGGCAGAATTTATTTATTTCTCTTCTGAATTTCCAGAAAACTCTAGTCATGTCTCAATGAGAGCATTTTAATTTTTACTTATCAGCTTCTGCATCTTCTTTGTGTAATGGCGAGCTCCTCGAAGGCAGAGGCCTCATCTTACCCCATTACTGCATTCTTAATATTTATCATATGCATAGTATATAGTTGACATTCAATAGATGTTAAATAAATTATTTCATGTGGGATTAATCTTCTGGTCCTCACTTCACAACAGTGACACACGCAAATGATCCAACTATAAAATACAATAAATGATAGTAGCTACTATACAAAGTTAAGATTGACCCTCTGCTTCTCTAATTTCTAGGCTCCACCTCTAACTCCCTTAATTTGGAAATAATATCATCTTGGTCCTATTTGCATGAAAAGTAAAAAGTAAGACACGAATCATAGGGTAGTGAAATCTTTACTAAGTTCACGTGCTTGAAATCCTAAAGTTCATTTTACTTTCCTAAAAAATATATTACACACTCTTCAATATAAGATGAATATAATAAGATAAATTTTGGTTATAACCTCACATTTTTGGAAAGAGTCTGATCCCCACCATCATCATCTTCAAAGGGAAACCTCCAGCTTTGTTATCTGCAGAATTAGATCAAGGAATCAAAATAAATGTGAAAACGCAGACCTTGTATTTAGTCCATGACATGACTGGACAGTTGTAGGTATTTAGATCTGCACCTAGGTTGAAAATGCTCAATTTTATCCTCAGTGGCAAACTTCCAAGCTTACTTCTGGCATAAGGAGCTGGACTCAATGAACTGACTTCTTTTCCCTCCTTCCCATAGATTAGGATAGTTCTGCTTTATCAGATTTTTTTTAAATGTCAATGAAATTTGCCCCATACATGAGAAAGAAGGACAATTGGGAAATAGACTGATACCATTGAAAAATGTGCATGTATACGTGTCCGTGTGCTTCCATTTGCACATGTCATCATTTTCTCACTTAAGTTGACAGCAGTTGAAAGGACAAGGGTGAAATGGGTCAACAGGCCATTGGACACCAGTATTTTCTTTGGTGTCCCCAGTGCCAGCTCAGCTGTACCACTTTCTTTGAGGATGATCTCAGGCCAGTTTTACTTAGTGCATTCCATCTAGCAGTTATAGCTCTGGTTGCAGAGCTGAACCTCTGCTCTTCTGAGTTCTGAAATGCTATCCAACAACACAACAGTCTGTCTTGTCAAAGGTCCTGCAATAAATGTTTACGTCACTTCTACTGTTCCTTAGTTTATCCACAACCAGACTGATTTCATTGCCGTTGGATTTCAGCTTTTTTCCCCCCAAGGCCAAATTTATATCAGTAGTTAATAATATCCTGGCTTATTCTGACCAAGTACATGTATGCATCTCCTCCACTTCTTGGTATCATAAATTCATCCTACACTAACTTTATTGTCACTATTTCCAGCTGCCAATCTCATATCGGAATAGGCAACATTGCTCTACTTTGTTATGGTGAAAAGTTTATCCTGCAAATTTTCAGTTTCTTAAGTCTTCTGTGAATGGCTGCGCTTATCTCATGTGTGCTTCTAGGCATCTCCAGGGCTCTGCATTTAACCTCATGCTTCTACAAGCATTTGTACGGAGATAATATTAATGTTATTGCCACAGACAGGGAGAGCCCCATCTCTCTAAGCTTTGACTGAAAATGCCTGCTTGTAGTGAAAATGTGCAGACAGTGTCATTTTTATGCGAGGTCTGAATGTGTGTAGGTCCAACCTTGGCAACAGGAAGAAATAAGACACAACTGCCAGATGGTTTGGTTAAAAAAAAAATACCAGTCAAAATTTACCAGTGATTTATAACCATTAAAATTATTTTCCCAAGAGCTCCTCAGGTACGAAGCTGGGAAAAAAGTCCTGAATTCACTCTCCATTCTGAAACAGGTTCCTTAGAAGGTTGGGTGATTTAAAGTCACTAATTTCCCAAAATAATGACTTACCTAGACGTGTCAGGTTCTAAAAATTCTAGACAAAGCTGATGATCACCTTTAACTTTTTTGCATACTTGATATTGAATCCATGGTAGGAAGGAAGAAAGTAGTAGAAAGAAGATTGGATATGGAGTTAATTTTCCATCTCTACCACAAATTTGTTATCCTTGAGCATATCCCTAAGCCTCAGTTTACTCCTCTATTTAATGAGGATGACGAAATCTGCTCTGACTTGTTCATAGTCAAGGGTTATCTAAATGCTTTAAATAAAAATTCATGGGAACGAACTCTATGAACCATCTGATGTTATGAAACGAAGTTGTTCTTATTCAACTAAAACAAAGGTCTCGAAAGAAAGAAACAACTAAAAGGACACCTATTTGCAGCCTGGATTTCCTTAGATCATCCATACACAATTTTCGTTTAGGGGGGTTTTGTCTGTTAGTTCAATTCTCCTTATGTCATGTTCTTATTTTTATTCCCAAACAATTCAACCATCAGCAGGGTTATGTTATAATAATAAATAAGTTCAGGGAAAGAAACCTAGTCCAAACGAATTTTCACCTTTGGCAACAAGTATTTTAGTAGAAAATAATCAGTTCATTGCAATGGCATTAGTTTAGGTGAAAGTAACAATTAAAGCTGAGGCAATACTGACTCTCCACTTAACACTTCCACTCAACCTTTCCTTTATTAGACGTGTCTCTGTGGACCTGGAGCTCCTTGAAGTCAGTGATCTCACTTCCCTAGTTGTCTGTTGGGGGCCATGGACCAGCTCAGTTACCCACACATGGTAGGAGCTGGGTGAAACCCTGCTGCATGCCCAAGGACGGTGTCTCGTAGATCTGGGCGGAGGCTGTGAAGTGAGGCAAATCCCACCAACTGAACATCACTAAACTCAACATCCCCAAATTCCCCTGCCCAGTAAATATGATGACTTTTTCTTACCGTATAATCAAAGAATAAATAAAGCGGAATGTCATCTGCTCTGAACAAGGCCATTCCAGAACAAGGTTTCTCTAACAGCCTCTATAACACATTCTATAACACAGAATGCAGAAGAGGCAGCATTTGGGAACATTTTCAAAGCAGAGTGGGAGCAAGTAAAGGATTTCCATACACAACATTAAAGCATTCAAAAATCTTCATTTCTAGGCTCTTATTCCATCTCAAACCAAAGTTCACTTTTTTAGCAAGAGATTGCCATAACCACTAAGTGAAACTTTGAGTCCTTAATCTTAAACTGTGTTCATTGTTATATAATAACGATTACATGCATACAATTATTAATCACAACTTTTAACAAATACAGCCATGATATTGAACAGTCGTGAACATGAAATTATAAGCTGATCATATAAAGTAGTCTCTGAGCATATGAGAAGTTCAATCAAAAACATACGATAGGACACAATGCTCCAGAAGTGTATTTACCAATATTATTCTATGGCCTATTTCACTGCTACAAAACTTGGGATTAGTTGAAGCAAAATGTGCAATATTGAAACTGCAATCAGGCTATTAAACATCACAAGAATCAGGGTCAAAACATAAAGGCTCCATTCCAGACTTTTTGATTCACTAGCCACACGACATAGGACAAGTCATTTTGCCTTCCTTGGATTGAAGCTTTTGGTCTGTACTTTGAAACTTCTGGGGTTATTGTGGGGTTGAAAGCTGTTGATTACAGAGGGTATAAATCTTTATAAACTCCTGAGTTCCCAGCTCCATCTTATTTATTTATTTTTTTTGGTATGCTGTATGGCGGAGATCACATTTCATTCTTTTACCATGTGAATATCCCCTTATTACAGCACCGTTTGCTGAAATTATTTTTTGTTTGGTTGCTTTGTTTGTTTGTTTGTTTGTTTATTTGGGAAGCATATGGGCCAGGAATCGAACCCAGGTCTTCTGCATGGCAGGTAAGAATTCTACCATTAGAATTACCCTTGCAGGCCCCCGGCTCCATTTTTAATACATTGAATTATTAAATAATTAAATTGATTAAATCAGGTAATTGGTTTATTCTTGGTTTTGAAGGCCAGGCTGTTCTTTGGTACCTTTAATGACTGTTGCTGAAATAGGCGTTCATTCCCTAAACTATGAGATCCCTATAATAAAAATACCCTCCATAGTTGCAAGGCATTCTGTTAAGGTGGTTGTCATTTTTTTACTAAACTTTCTTGGCAACTTGACAAAAGTAATTCCAGTCAGACTTTTGTTTTCTTGACTTGTTATGAAACTAATGATTTTTTTACTTCAACGTTAACTAAATTTTAGTTCATTTTAGAATGTAAAATACAGACATAGAATGATGGCCTGCTTTCCTGATTGCGTATTCAGACGCTGTAAGCGCAGAGAACTTGAGCAAGAGAAAGTAGCTTTCCGAGGTAATTTCCCCGCAGTATCTGGAGCAACCAGCCACCTAATGTGAAATTCTTTTCATCTTCCCTCCACACTCCTGTGAAAAGCAGGATTTCTAAGAGGCCCAGAGATTCTCAATCATTGCAACTAGGCAGCTTTTTTCCAGTCTGAGCTCATGAGAGGAAGGGCAATTTCATGTTAAACAGACACACGAGGTGACAAGGAAGAAGGTGAGCTGATGCCCCAAAATATATATGCAAACCCTCCCATGGACACATGCTTTTCACTATCCTGGGCAAAGTTTAATAGAAACCCAGAAACTACCACTCCAGAATCGTTGCCCCCTTTAATCCTTAATAACCAAATAAAAATGGGCAGCCTGTATTCGGGAGCAGCTCTAGCAAGCAGATCTCCAGGAAACAAGGCTCCCTACAGACTTTCCCTTGATCTTAAAGCTTAACTTGAAACATTTATATGCAAGGAGCACCTGGCCAGGAGATGTGAGGCCTTTTTTTTTTTCTTCACCTTGGCTCTATTTCTTTCTTTAATAATAAATTCTCAGTTTTCTTTCTTTTTTTTTTTGCTTCCCAGAAACTGATCCATTCTAAATCCTGTTTTTTGTTCTTTCTTAATAGTTTAAGAAAAGCAAGGCTAACTTGAAAACCCCCCATTAACACGCCATCAGTCTCCTGCCTGCTTGTCTATATGTCTTCGCTTTAGGGAAGATGAAGTAGAAAATCAGTGTAGGTTAATTCCAATCAGGTTGAGGACTTCTTTTGTTTAAATTCAAAGGGCTCAGGTTAACCTATTATGCAACTTAGTATCATATAAACCGGTGACACAAATCTCCTTTCATACACCTTGCTGAGTCGAGAAGTGAGGAGCCGGCTAATTTGTTTCGACTGCCCCAGTTTAAATATGCAGGTGCTGCGATTATGGTCAGGAGCGTAACAGAGGACAGCTGGAGTATGTCCCGAAATGGCGTGGCCTCCAGGGCCATTTCCTCAACAAGGATACACTGCATTTAAAGGTGAAAACATACACAGAGTCTGCTAAACAGCCCGGCCCCAAATCAGGCCAAATCTGGGATAGACACTTAGCAGCTGCTTTGAAATGAATGCATATAGAGAAAAAAGTCCTAACTACTTCCTAAGTATCACCATCCTCTCTGTATCCTCTCTTTCTTCCATGTTTCTTTCCTTCTTTCTTCTTCATCCTGATTCCACAAAATGATTTGTGGGGACTTATCAAAAGACAAGCAATGCCAAAGGCCACAGTGAATAACTAGTTGAAATGGGAGCAAAGGGAAAAGCAGGCAAGAAGATAAAAGCTGAGGGAAATATTCTACAATACATACCTGCGAACCGTTCTTTCCTGTGTGAGTGCTGGGAGGCGGTGGCAAATTTGGTCAAAGGGAGGTCACGACCCATGCCCAGTCCCCCCATGGTGGCTCACCCAGATGCCCAGTTCATCTCCTTGACTCCAACCTCGCCCTCCTCTAATTTCACACTCCAGTTGGAGCCCGACTGATTCTTCTATAAAACTAATCAGATCAGTCTTACCCCTGCCTACAGCACTTGAATGGCATCTCACTGTATTTAGAATAAAGTCAAAACTCCTGACAGTAGCATACAGGGCCTCAGTGCCCTGGCATCGACGGCTCTCGGCACAGACCCTGGACTTCTCGTCACTCCAGCCACCCTGCACCCCAGCCCCGCCCCGCCCGCTCAGCACCCAGACAGGCTCTCCTCTGCAGAGCCCTGACAGGGGAGCGGCTCCCCTCCCCAAGGGGGACCTTCCAGTTCCCCCAATTCTGGTCACCTTCCCCAGACTGGACGGGGTACTCCCAAATCGGACTCTCCCCTGCACTTCCTTGTCATGGCATCTGTCACACTCTATTACTTATCTAGCACCTTGCTTTAGCTATGTGATCACACACTCTTTGAGAGCACGAACCGGCTGTATGTGGCTCAGAATTTTGTTCCCTGCCTCTAGCAGAATGCCTGGCATACAGCTGTTGCCTAATCGAATGTTATTGTTTGTGGCATGAATAAATAATAATAATAATTACTATGAATAACTAATAAAAACATGAATAAATAACACTAATATCAATCTATTAAGCATTTACAATGGACCACAAAAGATGCCAAATGTTGTACCTTCATTATCTCTGTGAAAAAAAAATCTGTTCTTCATAGGAAAGTCACAAAGAAGGCTTTCATCATCTTCATTTTACAGATGAGGAAACTGAGGCTTTGAGTGGCTGAGCGTAGATTCTGGAATACCAAACTAGGGCTCTCTGATCCCGAAGTTTGAGTTCTAACCACTGCCCTCTACTGCCCTTCTAATGACCACAATGCTTCCTGCAAACAATGAACAATGTTCAGTTCCAAGAATCACTGCATCTGAAAGATAACTCTGGGGGAGCAACAAGGCTTTTCCTGGGCTCTGAAACCTAAAACCCTTCCCATGGTCTTGACAAAGCATTCCCTGTGGCCCTGATGTGACCTGCCGGCAGCCTGGGAACCCCTGCGGTGAGAAGAGGAGCAGATTTGTGCGGCACAGCAGGGCACAATTTCGCAAACTCTCCGCTCCACCAAGCAAAATGCACAGTTCTCTGGTGGTCTGTCTTAAACCAAGGGATTATTTAATTTACCAAAATCAAACCCTGCGAACTTCCATGTTGCCACTTCGAAAGAATTTTTCCCTTGAGAAGGATAAAGAAGAGGAGAGCAGGAAAGAACAAAAGGCGAGAACGGGGAGCCCCTGTAACCCGCAGAGGCGCCGACAGAAGGCAGGGGGACGCCTGGGCCAGCCCCGTCTCCCCGGCCAGCCCCGTCTCCCCGGCTGATCTCGGAAAACACCCAAATGGCCGGGTTGGCCCGGCTCAGGCTCTCGCCTCCGTAGCCCGGAGGCAGTGTTCTCGGCGTCATCGGGATCCTTTCTGCTCACCATTTCTCGAATCTATGCCTAGTTTATAAAACGGCGCTCACCTCAGTGTGTGTGTGGGGGGGGGGAGGGGGGTGCCTATTTTCTGTGATTTTGTTTAGAAGTTAAAACCCTGTAACTACCAGGGTTGGTGGGGGGCTTGGCCGTCAAACTACAGAAAGAAATCATCAAGCCGGGCCATTCTGACAACTCCCTCCTTACTGCCTGCCCACCACAGAGGTGGAAAAGCCCCGTGGCCACAGCAGCACCCATGCACACACGCTCCTTTTGTGCGGGGTGCAGTTGCCCTCTTGGAACCCAGAGCGGACTGTTTACATGCAGGCTTCCGAGTCTGCTTGAAAATGTTGCTCCGGAACAATTATACCTTTACCAGTTATTGCAGGTCTCCGTCTGTTTCACTCTCTTGAAAGATTTATCCCTACATCCCTACGCGTGGCTATTCGAGCTCCACCTCATTTACAGCAATGCGGATAGAAATCTTAGGCCTCATGATTACAGAAGGAGAGCAAATGTCTCTTTATTCACAATATTGCAACATCTAGTCCCTGCTCATAAGTAATGTGCAGACCTCGAGAATCTTTTGGTGCTCAGTCAGTTATATACGTGGCTGGGTTGTTTTTTATTTTCCTTTTGAAGATATGTACCTATGCTTCTGTTTTTAAATTATACAGTTCCTGTCTTTCAGACATTTACAGTATTCCTCAACCTTTAAATGGCCCTGATGAAATGACTCTGATATGGGTAAAGTGTAAAGTCTTTCAACAATATAGAACTCCTTGTCCCTTGGAAAAGCAATATGTAGAAGATGTGCAGGAAATGCAATTGTCTTCTTTCTATGAGCCAGCCGTGAAATTTATGATCCTACAATAGTAGATTTATACTATATCTCTATATGTGCTTTTTGGTATCACATCTTGAGTTTCTTTTAACTCAGTATTCCTTTAATTGCTCCACAAATAAGGGAAATGGTGAAAGACTCAAAACTATTCAGAAAAGAAAACTAAAAGAGTTAAGAAATAAGTCCAAATTTAAGAAGCAAAATGACACACATGCAAAATAGAAAAATTGGGGATATTTGCCCTGGCCAGGAAAAGAGAGAGTCTACATTGTTTTTTCCAGTAATAAAAATGATAATCACCTTAAATTTGTAAAGGTAAATTTAGGTTAGAATTTTAGAGAAAACTATCTTATTGTTGTAAGAGGCTAAATGTGTATGTTCTGTTGAGAAATTAAACACAAGAGAAGGTCATCATATCAGATGACAGAGTAGAGGCACCTTAAATGCAGACGTACTCAAAGGAGCATGGAATGCAGTTAATGATTTCTTGAGGTCAGTTCCTTCCAACATTAAGCATGGACAATTTGCCTACCATTTAGTAAATAGGCTTTACTTAGTAGTGGGTAGCTGAGTGTTTTAAAGGAATAAATATTTCTATCCTGGTCCCTGCTCATCAGTAATATACAAACCTCAAGAATCTTTGGTGCTTTCTCAATGCCAAGTATGCCCACTTAAGTGGAACACCTCGCATTCCATCAGAGACAGGTAAGGATAAACACCATTTCTTTTTTAGCAACCAGGTTGAAAACAAATAAATTGCTCATGCTTATGCCAAACTTTGGATAACTTGTCAAAATGAGGGACAGTGGAAGCATACAACATAACGACATGTAAACACCAACACTTATCCTTGGGAGAAAGCTCCCAAATGCGACCTCTGCGGTTCGATCACGCTGCTCATTAAACAAGTCATTTTAATCCTCACTGTCAGCCCAGCCTTCCTGGTGCCAGGATTTTCTTTTGATGAGGGAAAGTACTCTGTAGGCCAACTTTCCAGAAAGGCAAACATTGAGAAATCAGGACACGGTTTTCTGGTATTTAAGATCTAGCATCCCCTAAAAATTTAGAGCCCCTCTCCCCTTTTTGGCTTAAAATATTTTTTCAATTTATTTTACCTAAATGTTTTAGCTCGTACAGGCACAAGGTGCGGTGAAACACCCCTCAAGTGTCTTTTAAAAATTAAAACAGGGTTGACTTGTAATGTCAGTGATTCCTGCTAATCAAAATCACTGACAATTTTTCAGGAGGGAAGACGTATGGTTTAGCACTCTCACCAGACAGCACTGCTTAGTTTTTCGGTTCTGATCTAAATCTGAGTGTTTTCTTGCAGAAAATTCTTTCGCATTTTTTAAAGGACAGAAACTGGGAATGAAATTCTAAGAAAATAAGTGTTGGTTTGGGCATGGATTCCTAGCCCTGGTGCTAGACAAATGAGCAGCGCTCCAGGTCCCTCTACTGGTCTGGCTTGGCGAGAACTTCTCCCTGGAGTGCCAATTCATAGATTTCTGCCTCTCAGTTCAAACCTCTAAACACAATGTGTCTTTCCCCCATTCTACCGATATCCCTGAAAGGCAGGGCAGTGGATCCCAACTATATCATGAAAGATAAGTAGCTTCCAGGATAAAGCTCCTTTGAGTGTCTATTTGACTCCAGAGCCAGTGACCATTTCAACCACACATTCCATTTTTTCTTACTGTGTTTTGTTGCCATTGTCTTTAAAAAATTAAAAGCCTTTTTTGTTTTTTTTATGAGATAGGAAACTGTTTTAGAAAGCTTCTTGTCTTAAAAGTTAAGGCTTTCTTAAGGAATCAAAGAAAGAACAGAGAAAAGACAGGACTGTCACAAAAACAGTAAGTATCCCAGAATCTTATCTTCTATCAGCAAAAAGTCTATATAAGTGTAGTTTTCAGAGAAGCAGGGTTTGAGTCTTCTATATTGGAGAATTGTATTATGGTATGTTAGTGTTCTTTTTCTATGAAAATAAAATTGTTTTCTAAAGTTTTAAAAGTTTCAGTAGCTTAATTCAAAAAAGCATTTTGTTTGTCACTGCAAAGATCCTTACATAAATCCATAAATTGACTAAAAAATGTTGATGGTATTTTCTGAACACGAATCTCCATGTTTTTAATCACTGATAAGGGAAGGTAATATTAGATTAAAAAAAAAAACGCCATGAGATCAGTTCGCTCCAACAGTACTAATATTTAAACAATGATGAACTGACTTAAAGCTAGTGCCTTAAACCAAAGAGCAAATAATGATCCAAATGATGAGGCAGAGAGAGAGAGAGTGAGCAAGACAGGGAAGAGAGAAGGAGGTGGGGAGAGAGGGGGGGCCAGGGAGACAAGAGGGAAAGAAGAAAGAGAAAAAGGGAAGAGAAGAGAAATGGGAAATAAAGAAAATCAGTACTTTATATTGCTGATGGGGCCCTCAAGTTCTTCCACAATTTTGTATAATTAATTTTTTTTGAGGATATATGTCCCAGCACATAATAGAATAACAGAATAATAGTAGATAGACATCTTTCGGGGATATTTGAAATTATTCATGGAGAAGTCAACCATGCCCCAATTGAAGAATCCTTCATTATGAGAAACACACAGTAGTGGAGACACCTTTAGCAGTTTGTCTTTCTCATCACATCGATTCAGGCCCATAGGTAGGTCTGATAATCTTTGTTTTAGACACCTAGAGTGAGTGAATGTCTCAACGGCCAGAGAATTCAACTAGTTTTGCAGTGATTTTAACTTTCTTGTAATTGAGTCTCTGTCTAACTTTAGCTCACATTTTTCTCTTAAAAAAAATGTTTGGCAATTTTAACTTTAAGCAAGTTAAAATTAATTTTATTATGAGGATTCTGTGGCATCCCTTCTGGCTGGGAAGGAACTAAGGACCATAAGACTATTCTCAAATTGTTGATAATCAAAAGAAGCTGGAAAAGCATCTAAAAATTCCTCAGGCTCATGGAGCAAGAAGGAAAAAGAAGTAACAAAAGCAAAAATAGCCTAAGACACTTCTGGGACACCATTAGACATAAAAATATATGCATTTTCAGAGTCCCAGAAGGAGAAGAAAGAGAGAAGGGCAGAAGGCATATTCAAGGAAATAATGGTAGAAAACGTCCCAAGTTTAATGAAAGACTTGCATATGTATTTCAAGAAGCACAATGAACCGCAGTAGGATATACTTAAAGAGAGCCATGCGCAAACTGTTGAATGCCAAGGACATGGCACGTCCTCAAAGCTGCAAGAGAAAAACAACGTGTTACATACAAGGGATCCCAGAAAAGATTAAGTGCCCATTTCTCATAGGAAACCATGGAGGTGAAATATTTAGAGTGCTTAAAGAAAATAACTGCCAACCAAGAATTTTAAATCTGCTGAGACCGTCTTTCAAAAATGAGAGCCACGTTAAGACATTCCCGGACAAACAAAAGCTGAGGGAGTTCAACACCACTAGACCTGCCCTACAACGCTAAAGCTTAAAGGAAGTCCTTCAGACTGAAAGGAAAGGATGGTAGACAGTGCATTAAAGTGACATAAAGAAATAAAAACTTCTGGTAAGGTAGCTATATAGGCCATTGTAAATGCCAGTGCTATTATATTGTATTTTTTGACATGTAACTCCATGTTTTTTTTTTTTTTTACTTTCTACAGTTTCTAAAATGCAATTGCCTAGAAAGGAAAGATTACTCTATGGTGTTGGACAGACAATGTATGAGGATATAATTTGTAACAAGTACCACAAAAAAGATGGGGGGAAAGGAGAATATGGGAATAGCGTATGTGTATACTATTGGAGTTAGGTTGGAATCCAATCAAACATTCTTGTTATAGATTTAGGATGTTAAAATTTAGCCCCATGGTAACCACAAAGAAAATATATGAAAAAATGTATACAGAAAGAAATGAGAAAGGACTCAGAATGGTACAATACAAAAAATTTAAAAATTTGAAAGTAGATATTAATGGAAGAATGAGGGACAGAATATGTAAAACCTACAAAGACTAAATAGCAAAGTGGCAGAAGAAAGTCCTGCATTATCAATAGCTAATGCTAAATATAAATGGATTAAACTCTCTAGGAAAAGGCAGAGATTGGCAAATAGATTTTTAAAAAAAGCATGTCCCACCTATGTGATACATACAAGTGATTCACTTTAAATTCAAAGACGCAAGTAGTTCTAGTTTCAAGTAGGTTGAAAGTGTAAAGATGGGGAAAAAATCATGCAAATAGCAATCAAAAGAGAGCTGCTTTAGCTATATTAATAACAGATGAAATAGACATTTAGTCAAAAACTGTTAATGAGGACTGTTATGTACCGCTATATACTGATAAAAGGGTCAATTAAATAAGAAGACATAATCATTACATACATATGCACCTAATGGCAGAGCCCCAAAAGATATGAAATAAATATTGACAGATTTGAAGAGAGAAATAGTTCTTCATTAATAGTAGGAGCCTTCAATACACTATTTTCAATAATGGATAGAAGATCAATAAAGAAATAAAAGGTTTGAGCAATACTATACACCAACTAGACTTAACAGACATGTTAGAAACACTTCATTCAACAGCAGAATACACATTCTTCTCCAGTGCACAAGGACCATTCTCCAGGATAGAGCATTTATTAGGTCACAGACAAATTCTGAATAAATTTTAAAATATTGAAATCAGACAATGCCTCTTTTCTGACAACAATGGAATGAAACTAGAAATCAATAACAAAGGGAAAATTGGAAAATCCACAAATGTGGAAATTAAACAACACATTCTTAGAAAACTAATGCATCAAAGAAGAAATCATAACAGAAATTAGGAAGTATCTTGAGGCAAATGAAAATGAAAACACAACATATTAAAACTTATGTGTATAGCAAAAGCAGTACTGAGAGGGAAATTTATGGTTCTAAAGGCTTACATTAAAAAAGAAGAAAAATTTCAAATCAGAGGTTCCACATCACAACTGCGTGATCTAGAAAAAGAAGAATAAATTAAACCCAAAGTGAGCAGAAGAAAGAAATAACAAAAATTAGAGCAGAGAGAAATAAAATAGAGAATAAAAAAAACAGTAGGGAAAATCAACAAAAGAGCAATTAGTGTATGAGCTTCCTGATGTGGAATCATTAGAATAAGCAAATTCATAGAGTCAGAAATAGGTATATCAGGAGCCGGGTTGAAGGGGGGAATGGGGAATTAATGCTTAATTGGTACAGAATTTCTGCTGGCGGTGATGGAAAATTTGGGTAATGTGTGGTGATGATGGCAGCACAACATCGTGAATATACTTAACACCACCGAATTAAATATTTGAATGGGGTTAAAGGAAGGAATTTTAGACTGCATATCTGTTAGTAGAATAAACTGTTTGGAAAAATCATAAGACGGTACTACAAAAACAATGTACCTTAACGTAAACTGTGGACTACAGCTTATAGTACAATGTTAACAATATTCTTTTATCAAGTGCAACAAAGGTGAAACACTAATGGTAAATATGCTAATAGGGAACATTGTTTGAAGGAGGTATATGGGAACTCTGGGGTGTTCCTTTTTCTGCATGATTTTGCTGTACAACTACATCTCTAATTTAAAAACAAACAAAAACCCGAAGAAAGCTGCAACATAAAAGAACAATGTTGCCATCTAGTGGTCAATTGAAGATATTAAGAATCAGAATATCTTGTGAAAGAAGGTGCACTCATTTCAAAGGACTTTCCCTTACTGAAGGGCTCTCCCAAAGCTATGGATTGCTGCCACCAGGTTCCCCGAACCCTCACGCTGGCTCAAACACCAAGGTACCATAGTAGCCAGTTGACAGCAGGAGTGTGTTTCGTTTGACTTTTAAATACAACTTGTGAAGTATTGCCTGTGTATTTGCGTAGGTTTAAAGGCAGATTTTAATACTCAAAATCTCTCAAACCATCATGGCACCATTGTCCGAAGCCTTGGCCCTGACCCACTAACTGCTGGGATGGCCTGCAAACTTTGAAAGGGAAATTCCATAGCTCTTGCCCCCTTCTGACGCCTCAGGGAAGTCGCACTGCTTCTGGAGGTATTCCTGTATTCAGAGCATTCAGTTGGGTGAAAGAGTTGGATTCTCAGATCATTTGCATGAGGTGCATTGCACGAGGTTAGCTCACATACGATCAGACGGGAAGGAAAAGAATAAATCAAAGTGGAGCCATAATACTAGGCAACTTCAGTTATTTTAAATGGAAATATTTGGTTTGGTCTAAATGATCTCAAGTAGGTCATGATATTTCTCAAGCTGAAAGTTACATTAACTTAATTCTATGATTTCTGAGAGTCACAGGACTGGTTTTGGGGCAGTACGTGTCTTGCAGAGATGAGGTGTATAATGCTATCATTTATACAGCTGTAAAAGGTTACTGTTTCAAATTGAAGCACAGTCTCCTTGACAAGGGACAAGTGGTGTCTAAGGGCTCCTTAGAGATCTGGTCTTTATCTGTTTCTTATTCTTTTCATCTTACTGGACACATGCCTTTCTTTACCTGGATAAGACATTTTCAAGTGAGATGTCTTCTCCTTCTCCTTGGTTGATTTAGGCAAGCTGCATTTGTCAGCAGGCCCTTGAAAAGGCGTATAACCACGGGAACCTTCACCTACTCGCCCTTGAAGCCAGGGGGGTAGGATGGTGCCCCCCGCTCTGCTCTGTGCGCACCCAGGAAGGCCAACATGGCCACCCAAAGCCTGGCAGAGAAGAACAAGCAGCCGCAGGAAGTCTAGCTAGAAAGATCTTAGAGAGCGGGTTGAGTAATTCCATGGTTGTTCTCTTTCTCTTTTTCCAGAGAGAAATGGAGAGAGTCCTCACTGGTTGCCAGGTACTTCTTATGCTTTTTAGATAAATAAACTCATTTAATCCACACAACAACCATAGGAGGTAAGCATTCTTATGAGCCCCATTTTATGAATGAAGAAATCAAGGCATAGGAGGGTTAAGCGCCTTCTGCAAGGTTGCATGGCTAGTAATCAGGCTCTGGGATGTGATTGCAGACAGCCTGGCTCTAGAATCCATACTTCTAATCACTGTACCACATGCCCCAGTCTATGGAAATTCATCTAATTTCAAATAATTAGAATTAAATTACAAATTTTGCACAACTAAAATATATACTGAACACAATAAATTTTTCTTGATTATTTAAAAGGTGCTGGGGATCTAGAATTCCTCCGGCTCATCATCAAGAATTCTAGTCCTACATTAGATAGGTCAGAAAGATGAGGCCTCTCAGCCAGCATATGATGGAATGAAATATCCCATCTATTCCAAAGCCTAGAAGCCGCATTTAAATTTATCTCTTGCATCAGTTCTTTTTTACTTCCATTTCGTCACTCTTAAAATTATGACATTGGAGCAGAAGGAAAAATAGGTTTCTTTGTACTTTTAGTAGTTTTGTCATCAGATATATAAATACATAAGCATAGATGTTTATTCTATAAATGCTTATTGAGCAACTACTATGTGAACGGCATTTGCTTAATGCTGTTGAGGATGGGAAGAAAAATGAATGCAGTGCGATCAACTTGCTTACAGCCAGTAGGAGAGAGAAAAAATATGGAAATGTAACTATGATAGTACAGTATTTTAAGTGATTCTCTCAAAAAGAAAAGCACACAGCCCTGGGGCTTGTGAATCGTGTAATTCTCTGTGAATAAGAAGAGTCTACCACTTGACCACAATGAATAAGTGGCATTTTTGGAACACATGATTCATTGAGTCCCCAAAAGCACAGTAGATCTTTGGTTAAAATCCACCAAGAAATCCCTGGAGAAGAGAGACAGCAGGTAAAAGGATGCAAGCCAGAGAATGGAATTACGTGGGGAAAGTGGGACAAGGAAGAAACACCCAAGGAGCGTAGCTAAACACACTAGATCGCTCTACCACTAAGCCACAGCTCTGATATCAACAGGAAGGGTTTATACCTTATTTAGAACCTGTTATGTTTTTCCTGACTTCATTCTTATCTGCAACATTCTATAAAAAATTGTCCAGAGTGCCCTTAGTGTCCATGAAGAAACCACTGCACGTTTTCTCTCTCTGAGCTGTCACTAAAGATCACCTAGCAACCCAAGCCCTTCTCTCTATCTTAAAAGAGTTCCTCCATCTATTCCCTGTCTCAGGCCCTTCTCATCATCGACGGTCTTCTGTTGCTTTGTAACTGCTATTTGCTTCTATGTCAGTTAGGGTCCCATAAAGAGTACTCAGGTTAACTATTTCAAAGGACGCATGAGACTTCACAGAGCACATGCAAGGTCGATTAAAGGGAAAGACGCGGTACAGCGAGAGAGAGTGCAGCTGAGCATTGGTCTGAGAGGTACCAGGCTCAAATCTCAAAGGTCCTTCTTCTTTGCACGAAGACATGCGTGATCTCCAGGTAAAACCACTAAGACTTGTGCTATGAATCTGGGCTCCATGAGCCTCCTTGCAGAAGTTCCCAGTGGAGTTTTTTATGCCCCTCGGATCATGTAACCAAGCCAGGCAAACTGGTTAGGTCAGGTGAGAGCAATCAACAAACAAACCGGCACTGGGCTTTACCAGGGAAATTACTTTAAATAATGCATCGTACATCACTAGTTGGCTGGTTGATTAGCCCAATGGACTTTCATTGGCCATGTCAAAGCCAAATAGCCAGGGGTCACCAGAGGTAAGCATGGAGCTACCCCAGTCTAGCTAGCTGTAAAAGAACTCTATTATACACAAGATAGGTCCTTTGGTTGCAAACCAAATAGTTGAACTAGGCTGGGTAAGATGTGAATTCTCAATAAAAACTGAGCATTATTAGAAAGGCAAAATGCATTCTGGGTTGCCAAAACCCAGCCAGTGTTCATTACAGCGAATAAGCCGTGTCTGGAAAGTGAGAAGTCTCAGGCAATTCAGGTCTGTATGTCAAAGATAATAGCATAAGTGAATTCCTTATGAAAATACTCATTTTTTTCTACTTCCCTCTTCCTTTACCCTCACCCAGCAGAAGCTGCACACACCTACCTATTGCCACTTTAGAAACATATTATATACTAACTGAAGTAAAAAGAGAAGCAAACAAACGAAAAACAGTGAGTGGTTTAAAAATAGTTTGTTTTTTTTTACATAACATATACGTTCATTATGGAAAATTTTGAAAGTGAAGAAAATTATAATAAAAAAATTAAAATCACTTGTAAGCTCAACATATAGAGGACAATTCCTATAAACATTTTGTTATATATCCTTTCAGGTTTGGTGTTTACAGCAGACAATACCTGTGATCATTGACGGACTGAGTACTATCTAAACAGTGTCTAAGCATTTGTTTAGTACCAGAAATATTAATCTGATCTCTGCCTACATTTTTACATAATTTAGACCATGCAGTCTATTCATGGTTTTTCCCTCCTTCTTTTTTTTTTGTAACTGTGTTTGATGAAAGCCATTATATTTTAATCAAATTTATGAATTTTCCTCATGTTATGTACAAACATATTTTTAGAGAGATTAACAATTCTGATGGCTTTTAAAGACCCATTCATGTAGAATAACTGTAGCTCAAAACTGTGACGAGGACATCAACTCTGTGACCTAAAATTACGCTGGAAAAGGACACCCATGAGGGACGGTGATTGGAAATCCGCCCCCGAGCTTGCCAGGAAGTGGCAAAGAGGGCATGAGCCAGCAGAAATCAAATGATTTAGCAAGAGGAGGGTAAAAAAATCACCCGGAGTCAAAGAGCTGCCCAGGCAGTCCCTTCTGAGAAAGAAAACTATTAATAACAGAACTCTAGGTTCTGGCATCAATTTGACTTGTTTCCTATTCCTTCCCCCACCTCTTGGCCTCACCCCACCTCCACCCCCTGAACTGCGATATTTTCTGGTGTCTCGGAACCCTTCCCAGCCCCACGGAGAATCTATTTATAGCTGCAGGAATCAGCTTGGCCCCACTGTGACACGCAGGCTCGTTTGCTGGGAAAATTCTGCCTGATTCTCTGGTGCTGCATCAACTCTGCTCAGGCATCTGAGGCTGGAATAGGTGAGGTGGGCTTCGGAGCCTCGGAGAGGGGCACTCTCTCCCCTCATGGCTTCCTGTTTGTCTGGACAAGTAGAACATGCATGAAAAGTTTGGTTAAACATGCGCATTGCATATCGATTTGTTTGACTGATTTTGGCTACAGTGAAACAAAGAATTGGGGGGGATTTTTTTTTTTTTTTACTTTTTGTAAATGTTGTACCACCCTTAATTTTTAGTGCAACCTGACACATTACCATTACAGATGGATAAATCACAGGAAATTTTCCTTTACAAGCTAAATAAAAAGACAAGATTGACTGGGGAGTGATAGTCTAAAATTGCCCCATACAAATAATAGCAAATAACCAAAATACTTTATGAACATACCAAAAGAAAAGGAAAGTTTTAAGTTTGAGGCAAGATTTCTGGTCAGCTTGCCTAAAAATTATGCTTAAGAATTGACACTGAGTTTCCCACTAAAACGCCATGCTCTCTTCATTTTCTAATGGCTATCACTGAGCCGGTTTGTTCGTGAAAATAAACACTGAGCTCACCAATGAGTTCTGCTTAGCTTTGTAAGTTGAGTAACTGTGACATGTAATGTCAAAGCTCTCTCTCATCAAGCGGTACTATCAGTGTGGAATGCCAGCGCCTGCGGGGAACTCTTGGCTAATAATAGCAAGGAAGGATCACAAATTTATTCACTCCATAAACATATGTAAAGAAAATATAGATTTGCACTTTTGTCTATAACTGTGCTTATCTTTCTTAAACCCTGCCACCTACTGGATAATGGGAGGAAAAATAATTAAAGTTATTTTCAAGTAAAGGCTCAATCTCTTTAAGTCAAGCTCATTCTCCCAAATATCCCACTTCGACCCTGTTTCTCTCCTAGGTGCTCTCCGGTTTTCTTGGCAGGGAGGATGGTTTATAGGATCATATATGGTGGCAGACGGGACAGGTTTCCATAGGAACAGGTGGCATCCTCCAGCTCCCCACAAGCCTCTTAGATGCAGCAACTTGTTCAGGTTGGATTTGATACTGGGTTGTGACTACTCAATCTCAGGGTTTTCTGCCAGCTTCTGCTGGCTGGTTTTAATTCACGTTTGGGATTCTGTAGAACTCCCTCAAATTCCAAGCTTCAGGTTGCCTTGCTCAAGTGCTGTGGACTTGTCAGTCTCTGCCTCATCTCCCCTTGGTCCAGGTGTTGACGGTGCTCTCGGGTCATGTCCTCCCCCTTCTCCCACTGCACTTGCATGGTCCACTCACTGGCTCCCCTTGGAGGAACCAAGAAGACCTGGAAAAGCCAGGTGTGGCCCTCACTCTCTAACCCTGCACTGTCACTGAATCTATTCCGTGGTGGTCATCCTTCACCCCCACCCTGGTGTTGATGTCGCCAACCTATAAGCTCTTTGTAGAGTTCCAAAGTGGGCAGATGGCACATTCCTGTCACCCCTCATGCTTCAGTTGCCAAATATGCAAGAGGAAAGATGGGGACAATATGTCTCACTCAACTTCTCCCACTTTTTCTTCCTCCTTCTAAAATCTGGCACTGGTACGGTTGACCCAGGATACCCTTTGTCTGGTCTGGCCAGGAATACCTCATGTAAATTCCAGAGACTCAGCAGACAGCCCTACCTCTTGACATTTTTAAAATGCTTCGTCATTCAAAATGTCTCAGTCTTGTCCCCAAAGCCTGGCTTTTGAGATCTTTGTTTTGTTAAACATGTTAAGAAAATCAGCTTTGAGATTCAACACCTCTCTAAGATATGTATTCCCAAAGAGGATGGCACTACTTCCAAGATAGAATTTTAGAGAGATCTGTGTCAGATTTGATTATTGGAAAGATTGCAGGGTTGGGGCTATTGGCATTTAATAGATGGGATACAGGGGTGGTAAATATTTTGCAATGAGGGAGGAAATTCCACACAATGAAAAATCATTCTATCCAGAGTTTGGTGTAAATGAAAAACCCGCTCATAATTTTCTGAGCTTTGAACCTAACAGTTTTATATAAACACAAAGTGTTTCAATAGTAACAATATATTTAGTTTCTATAAACAAATATAAAGTTCCCTGTAATGCAACTACCACACAAATGAGCAGTAGTGTTTTTTTTATTTGCTTGTTTTTTAGTTTTTGGTGGTTTTTTTTAATGCATTTTCTTTGTTTGAAATATTGCCAAGAGTTTTCCACAATTTCAAAAAATCCCCACCAGCAGTACTACTTGTTGTATCTGCATCACAGCTCAGTCGGTGTGCATGGTTAAGTGTCACACCCAGGGTGCTCAAACAAGCATCCAACTGCTAAACTGTGCCTTCTGGGCTAGTTGTGCCCAAGCATTATATTGAAATGAATATTGTTACACCATAAGTCAATCTCCTCTATTTTCCCTTTATATTACAATTCGAACCCTACATTGATTTTTTTTTTTTGAATGTGGTAGGTAGCTTATTTACCTCTAAATTTTCATTTTAAGATAACAAAGGGGAAATACAAAATATTTGCTACATAAAGAGGTTTGGAATCAGGCAAGGTTAAGAGCCAATTCTCTAAGCGGTACCCATTTTTGTTCTTCCCGCATTGAGTACTTGCTCTGTGTTTTTGTTAGAGAAGTTGTATATTTACAGAAATATCATGCTTAAAATACAGAGTCCCCAGATACCACCCTATTATTAACTCCTTGCATTAGTGAAGGTGGGTTTTAACATCCCAGTCCTTCAGATAATGAAACTGAAGCTCAGAGAATTGAAGTTTGATGGTTATAGGTTCTGGTATCAACTTAGCCAGGTGATGGTGCCCAGTTGTCTGGCCAGACAATCACTGACTTGACCATTGCTGCAAGGATATTTCATGGCTGGCTGATGACTCGGAAGGCTGGCTTATTAAATCACCAGTCAGTTGATTGCAGCTGTGACTGATAACATCTGTGATCAACTAAGGTATGTCTCCTGCAAATGAGGAAAGCCAATCAGCTGACAACTATTAAAGAAGAACTGAGACTCTTTCACTGCTCCTTCAGCCAGCGAGCCTCTCCTGTGGAGTTTTCCAGACCTTTCATCGGAGCTGCCAGCTTCATAGCCTGAAATAGGTACTCATGGGCTCTTCCATTCCCACGGTTGCATGAGACACCTTTATAAATCTCATATTTAGATCACTCCTGTTGGTTCTGTTTCTTGAGAGAACCCTAATACAATGAGTAAATGGAAAAGATGGGATTCAAATTCAAGATCGCTGGCTGCCAGGCCTCTTAACCATTATGTAGATTTGGCTAATGTAAAACAATGAAAAAGATCATCTTTTCTAAATTTTACTTACTACCTTATTTATTTACACAGTTTAATAGTTTATTCATTGGTAACGTTTGTCAGATAATTAAAAGAAGCCACAGCCAAGAATCACAATCTTTTACTCTAATGTACCCTCTGGGTAGCCATTTATGATCTGTGCTACCTAATTGCCTTACTTAGCAAATCTTGGTGCTATTATAACTTCTTTAATGTTTTATGTGAGAAAAAAATACTGATTTTCACATGTAAATTATTAGCTAACAACTTTATAATGCAATTTTTCTCTCGACTCTTTCATTCAAGAAAATGAAAGTATTCTTTCACCTTTAACCCTATAGGAAAAATGATCCTGCTCCTTCATTATCAAAGATGACAATGCATTCCTGCCACCTGTGAGAAAAGATGAATCACCTGAAAAGTTCAACAGACTCATCCAATTTCAGAGAAGGACTTTCCTCAGAAGTTATTCTGCACCTCTGATGTCAGAGAATATCACATAATCAAAAAAGGACAATAACTGATATTTACTGCATGCCCACTACATACCCATTACTTTTGGTACCTGACAACCTATGAGTTACGTATTACCCACCCGTTTTGGTTTACTAAAGCTGATGAAATGCAATAAACCAGAAATGGGATGGCTTTTACAATGGGGATTTATAAACTTACATGTTTACAGCTCTGAGGATGTGAAAATGTCCAAATCAAGGCATCAACAGGCGATACTTTCTCCCTGAGACTGAACTCTCACACGTCAAAGCACATGGCCGGCATCTGTGGCCTTTCTCTCCTGGGTTTTGTTGCTTTCAGCTTCTGGCTGTTTCTCTCTCAGATTCTCTGGGACTTTTTTTCCGTGTCTTCTCTCTGTGCTTTATCCTCTTCTAAAGGACTTCAGTAAGAGGATTAAGACTGAATGAGACAGGTCTTGAGATCCTACTCATAAAAAGATCCTACTTACAATGGGCCTATGTCCATGGGAATGGTTTGCTTAGAAAATGCTCTGCTGGGGTACATACAGTCTCAAACCATCACTCCACCTAATAATACCGATGAAAGAAACTGAGGCGCCAACAGACTCTAAATGGCCCAAGAATATCAGTAGCAGAGGTACCAACTGGGATTCAAGGCCAACTGTGCTCTGTTATACTGAGCATTTACCCAGCTTCAAATGTGTGGAGATTTGAGGAAGCAACTTGAGGTGGCCACGACTGTAAATACTTGCAAGTATTCAGAGACCTCTAAACCCACCATGATTATTATATCAGAGAGGAATTTGAGGGGCTTCAGATTAAACCTCCAGTAAAGTTTTGTTAACACCTAGGCAGTGTAACTCTAGGGAATTTTCAAACTGTCTCTGACAGATTAGAATTTAGCTGGGATTGGGCAGTGTGGTATGCCTCTTCCGTGATGGGAATGTCTCTTGGGAAAGCCAACAGATGGGAAAGCCTGACTACTTTCCTTAATAAAATGCAAATCAAAGGGGCAGGGAATTTCCAGAACTGCTTCCCCTACCTTCCAGCATTTTCTATTTTTGGTATTGCTCTTAGGTTGTTCCCTAGTCCTGGGAAAGTCATATCACTGCTGAGTGACTCTCTTTTCGGAGGCATCTATGACTTCCATATTCTCATCACTGTCTTTAATTTGCTCTGGGACAGAACTTGAGAAGGTTGAATTGAGGAAAAAATTAAAAAGTTAGTATAAAAGCGGCAGCCACTGGGTGTCACTGATTTACCACTTGAATATATTAGGTCCCACATTTCTAAAGTAGTAGAAAACTTGGCCTTTATAGTGAAATATTTTGAAATCCCTTATCTTCTCAAGTTCTACAAATAAAGGTAAAAGAGTTTAAGATGTGATTGCTGTGACATCAGAAGTTCAGTGATAATTATTCACCTATGATCTGTTACAAATTAATCCCAAGGGTAAGGAGCACTATGCCCATTTTAGAGATGGATAGACTGAAGCAGAGCAAGCTAGCAAATCAAGGATGGCCGAGAACACATCCCTGAAGTTTATTTTTCATATCAGGACCTCAATGTTTTATTTTTATTTTAAGATAATCCTCTAAAACCAGAAACACAGTGCCCAGTCTATATCTAAGAAGAGTAAAAAGAAGTCATTGCAAAATATCTCCTGAGAATTTAGGAACTGCCATTTATCGTATGTCTATTATGTGCCCAGGACATTTAAAACAATATCTCATTTAATCCTCACTCCAACCCAGCAAGCAGGTTAGCATTATTTCCAGAAGAAGAACTGGAGACCAGAGAGGGTAAGTAGCTTGTTTACAAAAGTCCCAAAAGACCAAAATGATGATTTGAGATTTAAATCCACGTTTGACCCCCCAAGTCGTGCTCATCCTGTTATACCAGGCTGTGTCCTTATAGAAATGCCATCTTTATTTTGAGCACATCCCTTTCAAAACAGTTTATTGTTGTGCCAAACCTTTGCTTAACCAGTAGATGATGCAAATATTGAATCCATCACAGCTGTGTCTTTTGTCACTTGAGATCATTTGCAATGAAATTCCATTTGCGCAGGTAATCAATTACCACCTCTCATCCAGGAGGATTGGGAATTTCCCTCCAATCTCTTTCGGGTGATGCTCAGTCCTGGGACTGAGTCTCCCCAGATCATCCACTGTCTGAGCAGATGCACGCTTATCTCTTTCCATAGTGAATGTATTCTCATGCTCTCATTTTTGGCTTCAAAATACCCATCCATTTAGAAAAATGTATTCCTTATTTATCTTCTCAACAGGTGCAGCGTGCACCCACCCAGCCTGTAGGCTATAAGCTTCCTGACTGTTCCTTGCCAGCGGGATTAAGCACAGGCCAGGAGAGGCTCTTCTCTGGGGGAGATAAAGCAGTGAGTCCACGTCTCCTTTAACCCCTGCCAGGTTCCCGCTCTATGAAGAAGTCAGCTGTCTAGTTGGTGGTCCTCAGACTCTTCCTTGCTTTGTGGAGTTTTCCTTCCTTTAACCACAAGTCAAAACACCATTGCTTCTTTGCTTACCACTGTCTCATTCTAGATCTTTGGGCTCGTTTCCAGACTTGGCTGTGGGGGTGACGCCTCCACTCATCCCAGGTAGTCTGACAAGCTATTTTCATTATCTTATTTTAAAAAAATGGACTGGTTTCTAAAAATGAATCAGGTTCTTCATTTTAAGGAAAATAAAATATTTTTCTTGTCACGCTCAGCAAACTTCAGCTATCTAAGGACGAAAAGGAAAGTCTTCTTCCTTTCTTCTCCCACTTATTGTTTCTTCTCCTTTTCCTTTTCAATGTTCTATTCTGAATAGTAACATCAAAACACACCTGCAATCCCTCCCTTCACCCCCCAAATCCAAGCTTCCTTGCTTTGGGAAAAAGTTCATAAAAAAAGAGATGACGTAAATGTATAATAGTAAATGCAATCTAATTGAAATGCAATTCTCTTTTCTCTAACCTTTTAAAAATAATATTCCTTTCTTTTTGTCTTAAGCACTGTTGTATGTATAGTAAACAATCACAACAGACATCATTTTTAAAAATTATATGGGCCTTTCTGCTGACCACATGAATCCTCTCTTAAGTGGGATTATAAGAATGGATGCAGGTAGGTATGAGAAAGGATATTTTGACATGCTCGTGACATATCACAGGTTAGATCATCTGCATAAATGCAGAGAAAGCATGGCCTTTCCCAAAATTTTTAATGGAAGCATTTCCTATCTTGTTGTGGGTTCATGTCACCTGATCTTGTCCTGCTAGTTCTACCATCTTCCCCTTGTAATCTTTCTCCTCAGATAACCTTTGCAAAGGACAGTGGCTCTTATCCAGTTTTAGATATTCTTTACTGCTTGTCACTCCATTCACTCAGCACACATGTACCAAGTAACTACCACATTCCAGGGGCTGATTTCACACCTTCTTCAGTCCTTGCTTCTAATAGCAAGACTCATTAACGAACTGGTCCAAAGTCACATAATCAGGAATGGGCAGAGAAGGATTCAAGTAAAGCTAAAGCTTTAGCATATGATATCCCAGGGTAGGTTTATCACTTTCATGCCAGTAGAGTTTTTTTGTCCCCTCCCATTCTTACTCTTTCATTTCTTCATCTAATACTTTTCCTGGAGAGGAGACAAATAGAAAATAAAATAGAATGAAATATCTTAAATTAGTGGATGTTCTAAAAGGTCATGCAATAATGCAAATGTTATGGGCATTTTGCTTCCTTAAAATGAATGAATACTATGGAAGATTTAGCACGCAGTTGCCTTGGTATTTGTATCTATATGTTTTTTCCTTCCTTTGCAAAGGCACTTTAGCCGTTGACTATTACAAAGACTAGAGTAATCATGATACCCAGGGAGACCCATTTAAGAAAGTGTGATAATTTGGAGAACACATCTCCTGAAAGCAGGCCCAGGCTGGTTTTATCTTCTCACCAGCCTCTATCATACATGGCCTTCTCCCTGTGTGGCTGTGTGTTTCTGTCCAAATTTCCCTCTTTCTATAAACATACTAGTCATCAGATTAGGTCCTTACCTTAACTTGACCTCCTCATAACTTATTACATCTGCAAAGACTCTATGTCCAACTTCACCGGTAGCTTCACAGGGTTAGACTTGATTACATCTTTTAGGGCAGACACAGTTCAACTCACAACAGTTACTACCAAAAATTCTCTCCCTTTCACAATCCACATTTTAAAAGGTGAAACAATGTAAAAGGTGAAATTTTTCCAAGGTTTCAGATGCCATAAGGAATGTGTCTGCAGAGCAAGAATTCCAAACTCTGCCTACATAAAGAGCATTACTGAAAATCAGAATACGGATTCCGAAGATCATATTAGGAAAACCTGGCCAAGGTGAAAAGTATTTTATCTCTTGTTATCACAATCTTATGGCCATAGTCTCACTCTCTGACGATTTGTAAGGGAGCATTTCTCCCTGACAAAGACACTCTGCTCTCGGAGAGCATCTTGTGTCCTAATGAGGCTATAAATGTTATGGTGGAATTGAGACATTCTGTTCCTGGGAGGTTTATATCACAACACGACCCTGCCCCGCCTCTCCAGCACAGACAGCTCACTGGGTAATGCAGGTGTCAGACAGAAAAAGTGTGGCAGGTGAGAACTACTGCCTGGGACCTGCCGCCTTGCCCCTTTCCTACTGTCCAAGCGTTTGCAGCACTTCCAGCTATTCATCTCAGCAGAGCCCATCTTCCCAGCAATACTTCTCAGGGAGCAAAGGAATGGTGGAGGCTACTGGTCCTTGCCACAAATGCTGTTGGTCCCTGAAATAAAGTATTCTTGTAGAACTGGCTCCGGACATCGCACCTCCCAGCAGGCTTGCCTCCATTTTTCCTGACCTGACCTTGCCCACTTGGCCAGAACATCTTCAACCATGGCTGATTGTGTAGGCCTCTGTCCCCTTCTCCCACCCCAAGGCTAAGAGTGATAGCCTCCATAAATCATGAAGCTTCTAGAGAAATTTATTATAACTCAACTAACCAGGACAATAATATAAAGATATCATCAATTAGTAAATCTTCTAACCTCTAATACCACCATGATTAGACTAACTTTATGCTGTCGGTTGCATTGGCTGCTGAAATATTCTTGGGTAATAATCCCCAAAACAGCAGAGAACTGTATAAAGTTAATAGTTTAAAAAATAAGTGCTTAAATAAGCAAATAAAACCTTCAACAGCCACTGTATTTTTTTTAGCTTTAAGTGTTTTAAAATACTATATTTATAATATATATAAAATACTATATATATTAATTTTCTGTTTAAACACACTAATCAAAGCATTATAAACTGTGATACCAAATGGAAACAAGGAACAAAGCTGCAAGTTCACATCTGGAGCAATATCCTCCTAGGAGCTTAGAGCTTGCAGGTAGCATGTTGTTTAAAGGGGATGGGAAACATATCTTCTGGTTTTGTTTCAGGTCTTTACAAATCTCCTCTACTCCAGTACCCGAATATGGATACTTTTTGTACCTTACCTGGTACGCAGTGGAACAAAGCTAACGGGAAAGAAACTAGATCGGAAAGGAGATGACTTTCTCTTTCTCTGTAGTAGTTCCTCCTTATTTTAGTTGAGAAAAGAACAGTCCAGAAAAATGCATCAAGAGAGAGAAATTGCTAATTGAACCATGTGAGTCATCAGCGAACTCTTCCTCTTTCACCCAGAACCTTTAGCTATGGGACAAGGCCCCATAAACAGGGACATTTGATGCCAAATTGGTCTGAAGTGAGTGGAGGATAAGCCTGAAGAAGTCTATCCCCCAAAAGAATGTAGGATATGTTTGTAAGGAACCCTCCAATCAAGTTCTAGGAATAAAGCCAGCTCTATTAAGCTGTGAGAAATGATGAGAGAGTGTTCCTTTGACTGATTTTCTTTTAAAACTATACTCTCTTGAGATCCCCCTTGAAGCTGACATTTCATAATATTAAGCTTAGCTAAATTCTCTAGAGGACAGTACTTACTTTAGGATTCATCGGGGTATGTGTGCAGCAATGCAATCTTCCTTATTAGGACATTGGATCTTATTTACAAATTCATGCATTTTAATAATTAAAACTTTCATAGGTTAAACCCACAATCGTAAATATTTAAAATGATGTTAAGTTTGTAGCTAGTTACCTACTGCCTGAATTAGATTTTTCCAACTGTTATACTTTGATAAAATATAGTTACGATATCTACTCAGTTTTCAGTTTTATTTTCTTCATGATAGCATTCAATTCAAAATGTAATAAACTTGAAAGAATTCTTGTTGATAAGCTCAAACAACTTATTCTACTTCATAGGAAAACTGATGTAGGAATAAATACAGTGAAAATAGTATAAAGCATTATATCCAGTTAAAACATTTATTAATAATTATATTGAAAATAAAAGGATATGGCAGAGCAGAAGAAAATCAAAGAGGTCCTGATGAAAAATATTCAACTCCCCTTTTCTGGTTGGGTGACAAAGTAAAACTATTTTGCATACAAATAGCCCTGTTAAAAAACTAATTGTATATTTCTAGAAAAAGATGAATTAGCTTTTAAAAAAATTTCCACAGCTGTGTGGTCACTCCCAGATATCTGTTATGGAACCCAATATTTGACTGTACTTCAGAAATTACAATTTCATAAAGAAAGTGGCTTAGCTACTAATGAGATTGATTTCTTAAAATGGCCAGATATATTTTTGTCTCTCTCAGTCTCTATTGTGAATTATTTAAAACAGCATACTCCACAGTTTGAATGTGGCCCACATCTTAAATTAGTTCACCAAAATAACATTCCCTACAAACCAATTTCCACGTAATAGAAATATTTCTATAAATCCATAGTATATCACAGAAAGTCTAGTATAGAGCTAAGTACAAGAATCTTTCCAAAACCCCATTTTATCCTAGGAGAAATTAATCTCTCTACAAAAATACCGTGCAAATATTTATTTGCAAAGAATTCTAAGCATGTATCTGGAAAACCACACTTTTAAACAAACTACTTGTGCTGTTTAAGAAGACTTTCCACCCAATTGTTGGCTCTCTCATACTGTTCTAATTACTTTTATAGAAATGTAATATGTATGCTAAGACCCACACGGTTTTTGGTTGGATAAGGAAGCTTCTTTTCTTAAAATAAGTATGTTACAGTACTACTACTATTTACTGAGACCAATTCTTCCCACAGCTAAGTTACCTCCTACAGGGACACATTTTCTAAAGAAACAAATAGAGAAAGAAGAAGGTTCAGATCATAGGATCTGAAACCTAACAGTTCACCTCTGCCCTCCCTGAACTACTGGGAACACTTTTGGGTCAAATATTAATTTATGGGCCCTTCTAGAGGTTTTTTTATTTCATGATTCTGGCTTGTAGTTCTCTCAGTCAGCTCCAAGACAATACTAGGCAAGAATAGAAGTATGCTCTATGGGTTTGAGGTTACTCATGCCACTTTCCTTGATTCGACCTTCATCTCCATTTGTTCAACAACACTGAAAAAATTATAACAAGTCCCATTCAATTAACACCCAAACCCACACACCCACCCAAACCCACATATAACCAATTTATATACAAATATTGCATACAGCAGTTTGTGCACATGTAAGATTTCCTCTAGTCTATTTTGTGCTTCTTTGTAATGCCATACAGATGACTGTCTCCACTAAAGAGTGATTATGTCTGGGACAATTATTTGGGGAGGAGGAAAATCCTTAGATAAAAAACTAGATCTTGGTAGACAGATTTTAAATTCTTCATTCATTCATTCATCCAATGAATACTTATTGAGTGCTTACTACATATCTAAGGGTTTTCCAGCCCAAATCACTGCCCAGATCTAGAGACCATTTATCCAACTGTCCACTCAGCATTTCCACTTGGTTATCTAACAGGCATCTCCAATTCAATGTGCCCATAACTGAACTCCTTGCATTCCAATTCCCCAACATGTTGTACCCACTGCTCCCCACATTGGCTGATAACAATTCTGTTTCCAGTTGCCTTCTCTCTTTCTCTCACACTCTACATCCAATCCATCAGAATAGCCTGTTGGCTCCATCTTTAGGATATAGTGACAGTCTGATCCTTTTTTACCATCTCCACTGTCATCACCTGGTCTGAGCCACTATTGCTTGGGATCTCACAATACCCCCCACACCAATTCCCCAGCTTTCACCAGGCCTTTGTTTAGTCTCTTCTCAGCACAACAAGCCAAATGATTCAGAAAAAAAATTTAAGCTCAAATTATGCCACTCCTCTGCTCAAAGCCCTCTAGTGATCTCCAGTTCACTCAAGAAAAGCCAAAGTCTTCTTCTTTAATATGACCTCTAATGGTTCCATAATGACCCCTTCCCTGTCAGCTTCCCGACATCATCCATGTATTCTCCTCTCACTCTGCTCCAGACACACTGGCCTCTATGCCCCATCTTCTAATTCGATGGGCATGTAACCAATTTAAGTCTTGGTGCTGATTCTTCCCAATGTGTGGAAAACTTCCCCCACACTATATTCACATTTATATAGTTAATTCCAACACCCTTCCAAATCTTGACTCATATCTCACCTTCTCTATGTAGCCTCTGTTATTATTCCATTCTACATTGTAAAGACGTCCCCCACCCCACCCAACACACAAACTTCCAGCTGGCATTCCCAATCCCTCTTAACCAGCTCTATTTATTTCCATGGCACTTATTTCAAAATCTAACCAAACCTATTTATTATATTTTCTTTATTGTCTGTTTATTGCTCCATGAATGTTTTTTTGCTTTGTTTTGTCTTTTTGGTTTCCTGATGTATCGCAGCATCTGGCATAGGGTGGGTACACCAAAAAAAAAATGTTCAACGAAGGAATGTGAGCAAAACAGATGTAATTTCTGCCATCAAGAAAGTTCCAGTGCACAGGACTGATAATTCCTGTCTCTATAGGCTTGCTTTGTGGTTGGGACATTTATGAGCATAATTGGCCTAAAGGACATGCCTGGTGGGTTAGGAAGAATGATCTCTGCCACACACAGCTAGCCTAGAGCTGCGAGACCACAAATTGAAGAGGAAGAAGTTATTCCATATAATCCAGTCATTTAGTTGAATGTTCCTGTTACTATTTGCTTTTGGATATCTGAAAGTTATTAATAAAGTCTTGTTTGCATCTTCCTGCTTACATTTAGCCGTGCTTTGAAGATTTATCAGACTCTTGGGGAAGAGTCCAATGAGGAAGCAGTCCTTTTGGAGATCAGCTTGACTGTGGAGTGGTGAGGAGGCAAGAGGACACTCCTGGGGACAGAGGTCAGGTCCAAGGGCAGCTGTCCCATCCCTGCTCCTATAGCACATCTCTTTCCAAACTCCTCTTCGAAATGGATCTGATTTTGTTCAAGTTGCTGGCTAGTTTCCTTATGCCTTCGAGTTGGCTTATTCAATGACATGAACTATTTCAGGCATTCTAGGAGAGACCTGTCAGGTCAGGAGGACCCTTCCAGGTCCCCTTGGCCATGCCTCATAGACATCTAATGCCTTTGCCAACACTGCCCAGCTCCCTTTCTTATGTGTTACCCTCCCCTGGGAGTTCACGTTTGCTTCTGGGTATGAGACGTCCCACAGGAAATGAAAACTATTTAGTCCAGTTATTTCTTGATAATAAGATATTTTGGTAGAAGGAGAATTAAAATCATAACAGTGCCATTCAGCAGAATATTAACTTTCTAAAGAGATAATAGTCCTCCTATGTGCTTAAATAATGTAATCAGCTAAATAATTGTCCCACTTAACTTTATGGACCCCCAGAACCTAGCACAGTGTCTGGCTTACACAAGGGCTGAATAGATGTGGGAAACCCAACATTCATTCAGCTGCCCAAGTCAGAATATTGACTTCATGTTGTCTCCTTTTTCTCCCCAACATCAGCTTTAGATATATACCACAGGTAGATTCTTTAGTCCCCCAAACAACCAAGGAAACAGAGACATCTTTTCTCCCAATTAATTCACAGTGTCCATGGCATTGTACTGCAAGTCAGATTTCCCCCCCAGGAACCAAATTTAAAAGATTTTGCAATTTCTCTTTAGTTTGCAAATTTGCACTGGCAAATAATTAGGTTTTAGTGTACTTTAGAACTACCCTTTATAGAGTTCTGGTCAACAAGCCCCCAACTCCCATCTCAGATTTAAATCATGGTAACTATTGCTTCATGATGCTCTCAGGTCTTCAACTCATTCCTTGAGTTGGCTGGCTCGAAGGAAAAGTCATTGACCTAGTATCAGTTCAAAGTTCTACCAAACTAAGAAATAAAGGACATGGGCTATGTTATTTATTTTATCTTTTAAAAATTATTTTAGTTGAATGAGTTCAAGGGTTTTTCAATTTTGTTTGTTTGTTTTACCCACTTTTGGGCCACAGGCTTCTTTAGCAGTTTGTTGAACCCATTGGAGATCTTCTCAAAATAATGTTTTTAAATGTATAAAATAAAATAGAATTACTTAGGATAAGCGAATTCATAGAGTCAGGGACTAGAATGTAAGTTACCAGGGGCTGGGATGGGGATAGGATGGAAAGTCAATGCTTAAATTGTACAGAGTTTCTAGTTGAGGGTGATAGAAAAGTTTTGTTAATGGATAATGGTGAGAGTAGCACAACATTGATTACATAATTAACAGCAATGAATTATATATTGGCCTGTAGATAAAAGGGGAAATTATCTATTACAACAGGTTGTATATCTGTTACTAGAATAATTTTTTTTTTGAAAAAGAATACAATCTGTACAGCACAAACAAGGAACCCTGATGTAAACCATGGCGTATACAGTCACTAGTAAAATTATAATAATGTTTTCTCATCAATTGTAACAAATGTTCCATGCAAATCAAGATGATAATAATATGGGAGTATATTTGGGTTCAGTATTTTTTGCAAACCTACAACTTCTCTAATTTAAAAAATGTAGAATTGCAAAGGATATCAATTATTCCTAAATTTGCCATTGCGTGGAACAATACAGAGGTTTCTTTCCCCTAAAATTTAGATTTGTTAACTATTCATATTATTAATCTCTGCAGAGTACCATCTCCAATGTATCCTGATTGACCTGGAATTTAATAGAGAATAAATATAGTAACTTAGCAATTTAAATTCCAGTGTCTAAAATAGGTATGATTATATCTGCATCTAAAGAACTAAGTTTTAACCGCACCTGGCTGCCCACCTTTATACTGGATCTGATTTGCCACATCGTGACTCTCCATTTTCAACAGGGCTTAGAATTTTAAACTTTGCCCAATTCTTCCCAGATAAAATTATGTTTTATTTCACTGAGAAGTTCTTGTGGCATTTTCAGTATAGTTGAGACAGAGAGCTCTCATTGCTGTATAAATGGCTTTCACCATCACCTGCAATTTTATATAACTTTCCCCATCTACATACCTATGTGGGGGAGATCAATGAATAAATGAATAACTTATCCTCTTGTTCTTCTCTCCACCAGTGCAAAGATCCTTCTTGATCCTTATTCTTTCAGAAGACAAAGGTTCAGCTCAGTGATCTGACATAGTTTGGGCCTGAGGATTCCTGTGGAGACGACAAATGCCCTTCTCATCAGAGACTCTCCCCACAATTTATGGAATGAGGTCTTGCGGGCATCATTTGAGTTGAGGATGACAGAGAGCTGAAAAGGAGAATGGGCTTTGACCAAGAATAATAACATAAATAAAATATATATTTATGTATAATTTATTTACAATAATAATAACTAATAGTATTATTCTAGCTATCACTATTGAGTTCATTTTTTGACTAATTTTAAATATTTGATTGGCAGAACATGCCCTAACACTGGATTTTATTGAAAGATAATATGTATAGCTCATGTATAGGCATTATGCATACATACGCTATATAATTTACTCAATAAATATTTATTAAATACCTACTCTGCATCAGACATAACAGAAGCTATTATTTACCCATTAGGTTTTTTTTATTGTCCTGGGAACTCCAGATGCCTAAATTAAAAATGTTAAAGTAATGTTGATGTGATCCACCCCAGCTAAGCTTCTGACACCTTCCAGTTCTAATTCTATTCAAGTGCAATTTTTTTAGCAGTGAACAGTGGCTATTTTCAGTTGGTTTTCAAATATGTTGCAATGAAACTCTCAAGGCTCAATCACCAAAATCTCATCACCCTTAGAAAACTGTAAAAGGTATGAAAAATGTTCAGCCAAAGTCCAAATCATTCAGCAATTTAAAAGCAAAAGCAAAGTTTGCTAAAGAAAGTAATCTTTCATCTTGAGCTTTAGTTTTCCTTCCGAAGAGAGGAGTACTATGTGCAGTTAATTTTTGTGAAAGGTCATTTTCACTGTTTTCCAAATAAAACGTGTGCTTATTATGCCTGTAAGTCCAAGGATTTTATCGAAAGGGATATGACGATGCCATTCCCACTCAGGACATTTATTTGACTGATGTCGCAGCGTATAATATAAGAAACAGAAAATACCCCAAAGAATGAAAGTCTCCCAGGGTCATTTCACACTGTCTTTGAGCACAGAAATAAAGCTAAACAACCCCCCTAAGATATGCATTAAGAATGGGGATCTTTGAATATACCCAAAGAATTGAAAGCTCAAACAGGTATTTGCACACCAAATTTCATAGCAGCATTTATTTATAACTGCCAAAAGATGGAAGCAACCCAAGAGTCCATCAACTGATAAATGGATAGATAAAATGTGATATATGCATTCAGTGGAATATCATTCAGTCATGAAAAGGAATGAAGTCCTGAGGCATGCAACAACATGGATAAAACTTGAAGACATCATGTTGAGTGCAATAAGCAAGACACAAAAGGAAAAATATTGTATGATCTCACTGATTTGAGGCAATTAGAATAAGCAAATTCATAGAGTCAGAATCTAGAAGACAGGTTACTAGGGGATAAGGTGAGGTAGGGAATGGGAAATTAAGGTTTAAAATGTATAAGCAAATATTCTAAAAAATGATCATGGCTATGAATATACTATGATGTGATGATATTGTGAGCCATATATGGAATGTTCCTATGTTAAGGATGTTCATGTTTGTATGTTGTTTTGGTTTGTCAATTAAAAATAAACAAACAAACTAATTAATTAATTAAAATGTATAAGGTTTCTATTTGGAATGATGGAAATGTTTTAGTAATGGTTAGTGATAATGGCAACACAACATTGTGAATGCAATTAATAGCTCTAGAAAATATATTTGAATATGATTAAAAGGGGATGTGTTAGATTGTATATATGGTAACAGAATAAAAATTTAAAAAATTAATCCATGGAACCGCATTAGTGAACCCTAAATTAAACCATGGACTTTAAATAACGGTGCAATTATAAAAATGTGCTATCACCAATTATACCAAGTATTCCATACCAATGCAGATGTTAATGGTGGGGTGGTATATGAGAATCCTGTATTTTATGTATGAGTATTCTGTAAATCCAAAACATCTCTCATTAAAAAAGGGGAAAAAAAGTGTGGGGGGCGGAGAATGGGGACCTTTGCTCAGTAAAATGAGGTGTTTCTAATCAAACCAAACCCACTATCTCACTTTCTGGAAAAGCAACAGGCTCAAACAGCTATTTGGTGGTCGGAATTAGGTTAAATTAGTTTTGAAACGTCAAAAAATAAATTACATTTTCCTTCTTGCATGTTTTTTTCCAGTTCCTTTTAAAAACAAAATGTTCGTTTTGGGCCATGACAGCTAAAATAGAAATGTCTTTGGCATAAACTCAGCTCTCTAGCCTGTGGCAAAATACAAAATTGCTGTTAAATTGGAGTGGACCAGAAAACCGATGATAAAACTCGTCCATGAAACTTCTGCTAATAACAAACATTTGTCCCATGACACAAACTGTAAGTAATAACACATGACAGTGGACGCCTGTGTCCCTGTCCTGAGCGGCAGGTTTTGGTGCCTGTAAGGCAGTAAGCCAAGTTCACCTCCCTTTCAGTCGTAGCATATTAGGAAACTTTTTGGGTTTTCATTAACTGCCCCTTTTAAACTATGAAATACTTGGGAAGACGATTCTCTGAAGTTTTGGTCTCATTTGGTTTTCCTTGGAGGGGCAGCTTGGGTTGTGTTATTGATTTCACATAACTGAGCACATGTTTTAGGTTCTATGTTCTACTTTAGCAGAATTTACTCTTTCTTAAGAGTTAGGCCATTCAAGCATTTTGCCTCCAGTTTTCTTTCACTTAGTGGTCAGAAAGAGTTGAGGAGCAATTTTGAAAGAGGCAGATGGATGCTGGCTGAAGGGACCAGGCCTGGCAGAGGCAATAAGTCTTTTCCCCCTTTTTCTGGCTTTGTTTTACCATATTTCATTGAATCTAAGACATCACTGATTGTGAAATGCAGAAATGTACTATCATTTAATGTACTAAGACCAAAAAAGGATATGTACTTCCAGTCAGTCTATGACACGGCACCTTAATCAGAGTCCTGCTCAAAGCCTGGGTGGGCCACACACCCTCTCTGCTCAGAAAATCTTTATTATCTATTCCAAATTATGTGGTATTTTCCCTTGACTTAGGTTGCACTGCTTGGTCTGTAATAGGGATTCTTTTGCACTTATCTTAGTAACAAAATGTAATAAATTCGCCTGGACCTGTAGGCTTTTTCCTTCTTAGGTTCCCTAAAGCATTTGGTTTCTCATTCCAAGAAAATAAGAAATTGCAGTCATTTCTAAGACAAAAAACATTTGCTTCACAAACACTAAATTGATGGCCAGATGCTGTGATTTCCTGGCTTTCTGCACAGTCACTTTTCACGTCAATGCCAAATAACAGCATCATTTTGTTAAAGACGTTTCTGGTAGCCTTTACGCTCAATATGTATCATTCCAACACTGCATGTAAACTCAATCTACATAACAACACAAACAGTGATGACCAAATTTGCAGGTTATGAAACTCCACTGCAACTGCTGCCCGGCTGGCGGCCATTCTAACAGACCTCCCACGAAGGAGGTTAACATTAAAAAACTAAGTATCTCAGAATTATCTATTGACACACTACAGGGGTGGCAAACTCAAGTCCTTATGGGGCTAGATAAAGCACATGCATGAATCCAGCTGCATGTAAGAAACATGTACCCCTCTATGTTAAATGTTTCTTGTCTCACTTATAGTAGTGGTGTGGATATGGTGTAGACATACTCCACACCTAAGGAAAATGCCAGGCCTCCCTGTTGGCCACATACCAGGAAAAACTAGCAATGTGAGGAAAGCATGTCCCATCTAATGTGGGCAGATTCCACTCAACTGGAGCCCACAGTGACTTTGTCAGAATTTGCTAAAAGCTTTGGGCACAGTATTGCCCGATATTCTTATTTTTCAAACAAAGCTGGAAGTCTGGATTATATATGAAATGTCTTAATTTTTAAGTATTGGCTACTCATTCAAAAATTTTGAAACACCATGCAACCACACAAAACAAATCTGTGTGCCGCATTTGGCTCATAGCTCACCCCGTTGTGGGCTGTGCAAGGCACATCTCACATAGGTCTGCTGCTGATAAATGCTGCAATTTGTCCTGTGGATATATTTCAGCCAGAAAATCTATCAGCAGGCCTGGAAAAGTCCTATCAGTAGTAACATGTTTGTCCATGAAGGCATAAGAAGAGTTAGGTACCAGTGGAAATATTCAACAGGACTAGCCTTTTCAGTTAGTTCATTTTGAATATTTTTCTTACAACTGTCAAAATGTAATAGAACCATTGGGAACAAGCAGTTTCTAGAAAAGCAAAAATAGATTGTGTTTAGGCATAAAGTGCTTCTTTTTTTCCACTTTTTTATTGCATAGTATAACATACATACAAAGCAAAGAAATGAAAAACCAATAGTTTTCAAAGCACTCTCAAAAAGCAGTTACAGGACAGATCCCAGATTTTATCATGGGCTACCATACGATCCTCTCAGATTTTTCCTTCTAGCTATTGCAGAATATAGGAGGCTAGAAGGAATAAATGTTCTTTTTTATCATCACAATCATCTTTTGTGTGTGAAAAATAGCATATACACAAAAAAGCAATAAATTTTTAGAATATATTTCAGAGTTTACATGGGTTACAATTCCACAATTTTAGGTTTTTACTTCTAGTTGCTCTAAGATACTGGAGACTAAAACAGATATCTACTTAATGATTCAGCATTCATATTCATTTGTTAAGGCCTATCTTCTCTGATTAACTCCACCATCACCTTTGATCTTTCCATCCCTCTCTTTAGGCTTGTTTGGGCTATGGTGATTCTAAATTTTTCATATTGGAAGGGTCTGTCACTAATACGAGGTAGGAAGATGGAACTATCTGATGTTCTGGAGACACTGGGCTAGGTTTCAGGACTTATTTGGACCAGGGACCCATTTGGAAGTTGTAGGTCTCTGAAAAGTTACTCTAGTTCATGGAACTCTTGTGGAATCTTATATATTAACCTAGGTGTTCTTTAGGATTGGCTGGAATGGTCCCAGTTGGGGTATAAAATACTTCTTTATGAATGAGAATTCCTGCTCTGGGTTCTGGTATTGTTTAGTGCTCTCTGAAGGGCAGCACCTGGATGAACTGGCTGATTTGCCTTCCTTGGGGCTGCATAAGGGGGAGGCACAACCCAGGGACCAGGAAGGACTAGGAAGAGAGGGCGTGGCTGACTTCTGAAGAATGCCTCTTCTCATTGTCCCTTGACAATATAGCTCTTTTCTTCCTAGGAGTAGGGGGACAGGAGAATGGAAATAGCAGAGACACTAACTACGGCTCAGCTCAATCCATTCACCTCTGGCTTAAAGGCTTAGAGTCGGCCAAGACAAACTTCAATTCTATCAACCCAATGACTAAATCCTGAATATGTCTTGTCTCATAATAGAATTAAAGACATGGATTCTCCATGGGTCTTTGATTTTCTGGGACCCAATTTTCCAACTAGAAAGTGAGTACACAAGATGAAACAAATGCTTTGCAATCTATTTTCTGAGAAACTTTAGGGACTCATAGATGCTTAACAAGGGACATCTGGTTTTATCCTGTCTACAACTGGTCTTTTGGATAAGACTTCTATTTAATTGTACAATACCTAAAAAAAAAAAGAAAAGGAGTGCTTTAAAAGCACCAGCTAAGTGATCTAAGTGATTCATGAGGAAGCTTCTCCAACTCTAGCATTTTATGATTATAAAAGATTGCCAACCTCGTTGTATATTTCAACACTGTTCTCACAAAGTAATAACTCCAGCTTTTACTCAAAATATGAATCAATATGAAATTCTGCTAAGTTGACCATACAAAGGCCCAAGTGGCTAAATGAAACTCTTTCTCAGATTTTCCAAGGCATGACAGGCCAAGAGGATGAGTCTGAGAAAAGCAGCTCACACTAGGAAAAAGAAGACTGGTATCTATTCACAATCCAACACACACACACACACACTAGTGGGTTTGTGCATAAAGTGAAGAGGAAAACCAAGGAAATTTTCAGCATGTAATGACTCTGAACCGTTTTCTTCTGGAGATGAAGGACATGGAAGTTAAAATAAACTCCATTATGATTAGACATAAACCTAATCATAGCCAAGGATTTCCCAACTGCTCTGCTTGTGTCTGAAATGCCCTCCAGCCCATTCTTATACACCTCTCTAAATCCAAGTCACACACATACTGAACTGTGATTCCTTTTCCAATTTCTGCAATCTCCCACTCCTCTCAACCCCAGGAGCACCTATTATCTTCTATAAGACCCTCCCATAAATGTTAGCCTTTCAAACAAATATATGGGCATTTATATATATATATATATATACCTTTTCACCCACACACTCCTGAGATTTGTTTTCTGCACACAGAAAAACAGATAATAAATTCATTGAAGGAGTAGGTATATTAGATGAATAATGTTTGCATCTATGGCCAAAAAGACCATTGAAATATAAGGAATGATAATATGGTTTCAAAATTGAGAAAAAATTGAAAAGAAGATAATTGTTCAACAGCAGGATGAGATTCAGTAATATCATTAAAACAGTACTTATGATAGAATGGTATGTGAAGAGAGTAAGATGCTGTGCTATGTTACAGGTTTAATTACATATTCAAAGAAAATTCAAATGAAAAATCCTAGAAGAAAAGATTTAAAAATAATATTTAGAATAATTGGATTCAGAACAGCGATTTTTCTCTACTTTTTCAAAAAATTGATAATGAGGCTTTTATTACTTTTATAATGAAAAAATATAATAACGTAAGCTTTGAGTTTCTATGCTAAAGGCGATATAGTATCAGTAGGTGGTATCAGGTTCTGATATCAGTAGAACTTTGTTATAACATGATCTTAAGGGTCCATATAATTGCCACTTTTTAGAATGTTCTTTATTGGCAGTTCACAGATGAAGCATGGATAACCCCTTCTGTACGTTTCATTGTGGGCTTTTCTCTTAATAAATTTCATTCCATGGGACACAGTGTTGTAGCAACATGCTAAGAACATTTCATAAGCACAACAACCTAATTTGTTTCCTAGTGTACATTTGTCTCCATTAAAGACCCAGTGAATGACAAACATGGACAAGTATCTTCCAGGTCTCTGGCATGCTTTCATTTTTCAAACCAAGAACTGAATTGGGGCTTGGAAGAGCCACTCCAGTGGAAAGCAACACCATCTATGAAAAACCTCACAACATTTTGTCTGCTGGCAAGTACCAACCAAGAGCTGGATGGGAAGCCGCAAGACGGTGTTTCTAGGGATAATAGGCATGTCTACTTCTGAATCAGTTTTAAAGGAGTGTGTGTGTGATTGTTTCAGTTTGCTAAAGCTGCCAGAATGCAATATACCAGAAATGGTAGGCTTTTACAATGGGGATTTATTAACTCACAGTTTATAGTTCTTAGGCAGTGAAAATATACAAATTAAGGCATCAACAGATAATCCCTGGACTCTGAAGAAAAGCTGCCTGCATCTGGGACACCTCTGCCCCATGGGAAGCACATGGCTGGCGCCTGCTGGTCCTTTGCTCCTGGGTTTTATTACTTTTAGCTCTGGTTCCAGGGGCTTGCTCTCCTGTGGGTCCTCTCTTAGCTTTTGGGGGGCTTTTTCTCTCTTTCTCTGTCTCTCTCTGAGTTCTCTTGGCTTTTTTTTTTGGTGTTTTATTCTCTCATAAAGGATTCCAGTAAAAAGTATTAAGACCCACCTTGAAAGGGCTGAGTCACAACTCATTTGAAATAACCTAAACAAAAGGTTCCACCCACAACAGATCTGCACGCACAGGAATGGGTTAAAAGAACATGGGATTTTCTAGGGTGCACAGATTCAAACCAGCAGTGTTTATGTGTGTTTATGTGTGTTTTAAAAAGAGTACACTTCACCCAAGACAGCAAAAGAAGGTGGCTTCTTTTCTCTCTCTCTTTTTTTTTTGTTTTATCTCTCTTTTTTCAGAAGGGTCTGGTTACTTTAAAAGACTTTCCTAAAGGAATGTGTATAACACAACACATTCTGCTTTCATATTTTTATAACTGTAAATACACACAAAACATTCCAAACTCTTTTTCTTACCTCACTTGTGATACTACCTCAGGTTACCAAGGAAATGCCCAAAAGATCAATATAAAATTCCCACTCATTCCCTTCCATATCTTGGATAATTAGACACACTTACAAATCTGCTATGGCCTCCCTGGATATGTTTTATTTTCCTGATTAAAAGCACGGCCTTCCCCCAATGCTTTCGCTTTCTTCTACTTTCACCTGACATGGATGTAGATGTGAGGGTCTGGGTTGCAGCAGCTATGTTGCCATTATGAGGGAATAGCTAGGGGAAATGCAGAAAACCTGGATCTGGCATTGTTAAGTTGCTGAAATAAAACCAGAAACCACTTACCTTCATATTTCTTATTATTTATTTAAGTGACTATGGTTGGAGTTTTCTGTAAGCCAAAGCATTCTTAACTCTTGCAACCTGTTTATTGTCAACCTCAGTTGTTGAGGTTGGTTTACTCCTCACTTGGCTTTTCTATTTGTCTGATTCCTTCTCTGTTATTTTGGTATCTCTGAATCCTCCATTGTTCTTAAACCCACATGTGAAAATACATCCATTTTGTAGATGTACCTATGATGCATACTGTTTACCAGGATATGCCACTTGTAATACAAGTATGATGACATACTCCATGAAAAAAAAAAGAGAATTTTTTTGTCAAATATATTTGGGAAATATTCGTTCCCTTTCTAGAACTTGGCAATATACATAAGACTTCTAAAGTGTTTGAAAAGTAGAAGTACTAAGGTAAAGAAATCTGCCTAATGTTCAGAGGCTTTCTTATTGACCACTGGATTGATTTTAGAAGAAATGCCTCTGTCATCTAATCTCTCAGTCTAGGGTTCTGAGGACCCTATGTAGGAAACACTGTGCTACATTCATCCATAATTTTAAAATTATTCACCTATCATTTTATATTTTCATATTTACAAGTGATCTGTATGGTCTGAATAATTTTAGAGAAACTTCCAGGAATTCAAGCCAACAGATGTGTCAACGCACACCAAACAAAGGCAGGTGGTTACTTATGGCTAATTACAAATTCCTTATTTTCTTTGGCTAAAAGATGCTATCAATGGTACTGCCAGTAAGTAACTCGCATGCACATTTCTGGTTGAAGACAATTCTTTCACACAAAATGCTTGAGCCATATACATATACTTGATCAACCTTTGTCGTTGCTCTCAGAAAGGATAATTACTGTGATTCTATGAATCAAGAATGTCTTTCTAATCTATGGTATACTTGTTTCATCAGGTGATTTTAAGATCCTTCTTTGCCTTTAATGCCAAATTTGCTTTCCCTTTTGGTATAGTTTATTCTCTCAGCCAGGGTTAGTTGAGGTATATCCCAGCAATTGTTTCCATTCTTTGTGCCATGAGCCCAACTCTAGATATAAGGAAGTTTTGGGGTTCCTCTTTTTTCTCTTCATACTGTCTCAACTTTTGAGCCAGAGTGATTTAAGCATTGAGGTCTCGTCGGGTTTTGCAATCATGAACAGCCTTACAAAGTCTAGGCGTTTTGCCAGAAATCTAAACTTTGTTGAACTATGTTAAAAGGTTAAGCATTTCACAGAGTTTGGGTTCCCCTCCTCCACCGTGCTCCCAACTTCTGCCTTGCTCTTAAATGTCTTTTTTATCAAGAAATTGAATAACTAATAGTGTGCCGGATAGAACATTTTCAGCCATCACACTGTAACCATAGTAGTGGTTTTAAAAGTCCCAAACAAATGTTGGTCACATTTCTGTCCTTAAAATGAGGTGAGGACAGACCCAATTTAATCAGTTTTAAGATGAAATGCTAGAAATTTTCCATAAAATGTAGCTTTTAAAATAAAGCTCATAATAATTATTTGTAATAAATTGTAATAATTCTATTCTAACAAAAAGCTTTTCTAAAATGGATGTCAATAGATAAAAATAATAAGACTGGAATATAAAATCCTTTCTGGGTCCTTGGGCCCCAGTTTTGAAGGCCATCTGGTTATTTCCTGGAATACTAATTGCCTGTTTACTCTTTGGCAGGATGATTTCACAGTTCTCAAGCCTAGAGTTAACAAGGATATCGAAGGGAAAGGAAACAAAAAATCTAAAAATCATTCTGGAGACATCTAGCTCCCTCAGCTCCATACCCCATCAACGGGAAGTGCTGGCAGCATCTCTGACAAAACATTTCCTGTGTGCTTAATTTCTCCATCTCCATTGCCTAGTTCCAGCCACCACCCTCTTCTCCCTGGATTTCCACAGTATTCCCACTGGCTTCCTTTCCTCTACTCTGTCTCCATTCTCCACAGAGCAGGTAGGCCATTGGGTTTCCAGTATCTTGGGAAAAGAAATAAGTGTGTTATCCATTCTTAAAACCTCTCTTTGTCTTATACCACCTCCTCCTCCCACCACATCCTTCCTACTCTGGGCAGTCTTTCTTTCCTTTAAGCACCCAAGTTTCTATCTGCCTAGGGACCACTGCAGGGCACCTCTTCCCCCCACCCATCCCCATCTTTGTATGCTGACTCCTCCCTGTTGTGAGTTCTCAATTCAAGTGCTGTCTCCCAAGGACAGCCTTCCCCAACCACAGGATCTGAAAACTGTTTCCACAAAGCCTCAGTTGTTCTCTATCAGATCACCTTTCTAAATACTCTGCATGGTACTTTCCCTATCTGACATGTAATCTGTCTGTCTGTCTATCTATTTGTCTATCTATCTTTTATCAAATCTACCTATTCATCCTTCAATCATCTCCCTGTGTTTTGACTCCCTTCTCTTGTAAATAGGTGTCATGTGCAGGAGTCACATCTACCTTGTTTATTACTGTATCTACAGCACCTAGCAGAGTTCTTGGGTTGTAGGCACAACAAAATAAATAGGTATTGAATGAATATATGAACAGATCAAGAACAGAATTTTGAGTGCAACTCTTGTGGCCCTGCCATTGGGAGTTGTGACAAGAATCAGTTATCAGGTAATGGTGGCTGAGGATGTATCAGGATGTCCAGGATGTTTGGGTTGTGCCTTCACCAACCAAACCAGAGGAAATATTGTTACAGAAATACTCATGGGTAACTAACATTTTCCAGGCAGCTGTTCATGTTTTTGACGTGATCTATACAGATTTAGCTATGACTTTTCATGGCAAACTACTAAGGTAATTTGCTAGGAGATTTCTGAAAGACTGTCACACCTTAAAAGGAGTTTATGAATCCTGCTAATTTAAGTAAAGTAGGCACGGTGTCCTTCCTTAGCAAACAGCCAACTTAAATGATTCATATACATGGGTTGAAAATTACATCTATGATCAAAGATCAAAGCCAAAGTTGGTCACTGGAAAAGTGCTTAACAAATCCTTGGCTCCTAAATCGGTTTTAATCTAGGGCCAGTATTAACAAGGGAATTCATTAGCAGAATGGAATGTGAGGTTTGAACACTGGGGAAAAGAAGTCCCCAGGGCTGTGAACTGCTTTTGGTCAGCAGGCCTCAGGGAGGGAGCTGGGCTTATTTCAGCCTTATGCAATTTCGCTCTCATGATCAGTCAATGGGATGGGAAGAAAACAGGAAAAGAGCTTGAGTGAGCAAACGCACCAGCACATCTTTTACAAGGATAAGCATAAAGGGAAGCACCATGGTAAGGTCAGTTCTGAGAGAATGCAGACAATGGCAAACTCATTGATAAGGGAAAGAGCATGGAAGTTGGCTGGCCCCAATTTCATAAATAATAGATCCTACAGAAGGCACTGCTTTTCTGGAATTCATGCTCCCAAAGAGACAACCAAAGCAGAACTTGAATCAGATAAAATGAGTATCTGGCAGACAGCCTCTCATAAAAATGTTGTACTACCACTGAACATACAATATAAATGTATAAAAATACACAGTGATAATAATGATAAGCAGCTATATACCCCTGAATCTCACAAGATAAAGTATATTATTTGGAAAAGGATTGTACTTCCTTTTGAAAAAACAACATGAGAAAGAAAAAATAAGAGATCTGGATCAAAGCACCATTTCTGTCTTTCATTTGCTTAACAGTTATTTACCGGGAAGATACTATGTGCAAGGTACTACAACAGGCACTGTAGGAATAAAGATAAGTAAGTTACACAACCTGAAAATAGATTTAGGAAAATATGAATTATGGCGACCCATATGAAAGTCGGAAGTGGTGAGAGCAGCAGTGTCACAGGTGAAGGGAGAAAAATAAACATTTCAAGGCCCTAGGTCATTTCTAAAGAGAAAGATTGAACATTTTTTTCAATTATCATTCCATTACCGTTTAGTAAATGCTACCAAAATAGCATTTTATTACTTTTCTGAACACATTTTTATCATTGAATACAAGGGAAGACACTTCTAGACAGAATAATATTTAAATAATATCTCAGTTTTTAGTCTCCCCATCTTCATAGTCTACCCCTCTCTCAAACCACCCCTCAAAGGGAACCAGTTTCCTTTAATTACTGTTTTTATTGTGTTAATAGTAAGTGCCTGCCCACCAACTCTGACACATTTTACCTGCATGTGGATCATTGCAGTTTCTGGAACATATGTTAAAATTTCTTTTTTAATTAAATTTTTTTTGCCAATATTATACAATCCTTCTTTGACAATCCATTCATTCAACAAGTGTTTGTTGAGAGTATACTCTCTGCCAGCTATGGAACTAAGCAATAGGAAGACAAAGACAAGCCAAGATACAACTGATTTCTGCCCTTGAGGAGTTTACATCCTAAGGAGATTGAGCAAACAAAGAATCTCAATAGCATCCAAATTCTTTGGTCAAGTCTAAGTACTGAGTACTATGAGGTTACATTATTAAACAAACTGTATGAGTACAAGGACATTTTTTTCATGGGAAACATCCAAATAGCCACTTAGAAAATAAGCAGAATTTATCCAGGTAAAGAACAAAGGGAAAGAATGTTCATATCAGAGCAAGATGTATTTTCAGAAATCCAGAAATGAGGGATATATTCTAGAAATTACAAGTATGTGGTTGTATATATTGCTGGTGGGAGTGAGGGTGGAAGGTGTGCTGCAAATGGCACTCAAGTTTCTAAGGATGTAAGCAGAAGACACATAGTAAAAGATCTCATAAGCATATTAAATATTTTGAGTTTCATCCTGAGGGCAATGGGAGCCTTTGGAGGTTTTCTAAGCAAAAGAGCTACAAAAAAGAATTTGTGCTTTAGAAAATCAACTCTAACTGAAGACTAAAAAAATAAATTTTGGGAAATTGAAATCTCATACAAAATGAAGGTGGACAAAGCAGTGGTGACACAGGTAGAGAGAGAGACTGTTTGGCAAGAAGTGAGCAATTTGAGCATATTAAATATTGATGCTAGCAAATCCGTATAGAATATTGTAGATACAGAAAAGAGGGGATCATCAGTAAAGTATTCCTTGCAGACATAAGAAGGAACATAATTCAAAATGCTGATTAAGAAAATAGCCTTGAGGAAGAGACACATCTTCCATTGAAACAGGAGGAAAGAAGAAATATCAGATGCCAATACAGGTTCAGCTTTAAATTTGGTGTCAGGAATGAAGGAAGCTCTCTTCTTGTGGCTTTTGTTTTCTCTAAAATCTGCTGCTAAGATCAGTTGCTGACAGTGGTAGGGGAGGAGGTAGTATAAGGAGTTTGAGAAGAGTGGGGCTTCTGAAATAGCCATGCTGGAAGATAGCACAGTGAGATGACCAGGTCCATACAGAAGTCCCTCTGGGTTGGTTAAGTTGAATACTTGGTTGAGATCAAAACTATACATTCAAATGGCATCAATCTGGGTAAAAGCCCAGGTAAAGGTGTTATACATTTCAAATGACTGAGGGTTAAAGTGTTGCCAGGTAGATATGGAGCAAGGATAAGAGGGCAAATGTGTCTGAGGGTCCTAACAAAAGTATCATTCAAGTGATAAATCAGGAAAGCAGAGCTGGAAAGGAATAAAATTGGGATAGGTAAAGACTGATGGATAGAACAAAAGTGGCAAGAAACTAAATATCTCTATGAGTAAAAGTCAAGTATAATGGGAGTCATTATGTATGAGAGACTGAAACCGAAGAAGATGTGGAAAAGTGGCAAAGTGAATTCACATGTTTGAAGGTAGAGAGAGGTTCCAGGAGAAGATATAGGGTATAAGCATGTGAGTGAGTAGGTAAAGAGATGTGGAGGAGAAGGTCATGGAAGTTGAGTGTGGTTTAGTTTCTGGCTGCTAAAACAAATACCATGCAATGGATTGGCTTAAACAATGGGAATTTACTGGCTCACAGTTTTGAGACTAGGAGAAGCCTAAAATCAAGGTCTCAGCAAGGTGATGCTCTCTTGGAAGAGACTGTGGCATTCTGTGTATGGCTGCCAGCAATCCCTGGTCTTTGGCTTCCTATCACATGGTGATGCACATGGCAGCCTCTCCTGGCTTTTCTGGGTTCCAAAGACTTTCTTCCCATGGCTTTCTTTTCATGTGTGAATTTCATTCTTCTTCTAAGGATTCTAGAAATAGGATTAAGACCCATCCTAATTCAGTTGGCCCACATCTTAACTGAAGTAACCTTATCAAAAGGGCCTATTTACAGTGAGTTCACACCCACAAGAATGGTTTAAGTTTAAGAACATGTTTTTCTGGGGCACATACTCCAAGCCACTACTTAGGAACTGAGAGGCCAAGGTGTCAGCAGGTCATCCATGGATCATCCAGGTGAATGGCAGAATTTGGGGTGGAGAGAAAGACTGTAAGCAGCTGTAAAAAGTCTTCAGCAAACAAGGGCACCATTATGTTGGCAAGTAAGGTTAATAAAGAAGAATCAAAGAGGACATAGCCAGTTGGCCTGAGCCCCAAAGGGGAGTATTTTATAAGAGGGTGGATGAGCACCAGTTTGAAAGAAGCCAAGCAAGGAAGAAGATGGGTGCTCTATTTACTACCCTGAGGAAGGTGAGGTATGGACAAATAACTTGACTCTAATTGAGAGGGTTTCAAGGTGCAGCACATTATTAAATAAAGCCAGGAAGTGTCTAGAACTGACAGAGAAGAGATGGAGATGGATTGATGTTGGTTAGTTACAAATCACAGATGAATGTCCGGGATGGTGGGGAATGGTGTGAGGTTGACTCGGGAAGAAGATACCTGAGAAGAGAAATAATTGGAGAGTCTTGAGTGTTAATCAAGGACATTAAAGGCATGAGGCATTTACATCTTTGAACTTGGGGTTTCAGCTGGCCTCAGGATTTCCAAAAAATTAGTCAAAGCTTTCCCCCTTGGAGTTGTGAACACTTTAGGTGCCACAGAAGGATTTAGTCATAGGTTGAATTCATTTTCCTTACTAAGGAGCCCAGTCAAGGTCAGCAGACTAGCAGTATGACTAGTTGATCCTCAAGGTTCACCTTTTAGGAATGGCAGGCGTTACTGAGGACTGCAGCAGTAACCTGAACTGGAATTTTTTGAATAACAGGTTTATTGAGATATAATTTATATACTTTACAATTGACCTATGGTTTAGTGGTTTGCAGTATATCCACAGATATGTGTAATTATCACTGCCTTAAAATTTAGAACATGTCCATCACCTCAAAAAGAAACTTCATACCCCTTAGCCATCACTCCCTTCTCTCTCCATCTCCCTGAGCCCTAAGAAACCACTAAATCTACTCTCTGTTCTATAGATTTTCCTATTACTGTTCTCCATGTAAATGAGATCATATAATCTTTGGTCTTCTGTGACTGGCTTCTTTCACTTAGCAGAATGTGTTCAAGGTTTATCCAATGTTGTGGCATGTACTAGTATTTCTTTCCTTTTTCTGGCTGAATACTATTCTGTTGTATGGATATACCATGTTTGGTTTATCCATTCATCAGTTGATGGACATTTAGGTTGTTTCCACTTTCTTTGCTATTATAAATAATTCTGCTAAGAACATTTCTGTAGATATGTCCTGATTTTTCTTGAGTACTACTAGTGAGATTGCTGGGTCATATGGTAACCCTATGTTTATTCTTTGAGGAACTGCTTGGCTATTTTTCAAAGTGTTTTCACCATTTTACATTCCCACCAGCAGTGTATAAGGGTCCTGATTTCCTTACATCCTTATCAGCATTTGTTATTATCAGACTTTTTAATTATTGTCAACCTAGTGGGTGTGAAATGGGATCTCATTGTGGTTTTGATTTGCATTTCCCTGATGACTAAGATGCCAAGTGTCTTTTCACGTACTTATTTGTCATTAGTATGTCTTCCTTGGCCATTTTTTAATTTGGTTGTCTCTTTATTAATGACTCGTGAGAATTCTTTAGATAGTCTAGATACAAATCTGTTAAGAGTTATGTGATTTGCAAATATTTCCTCCCACTCTTCTCTGCCTTTTCACTTTCATGTTAGTGTTCTTTGAAGTATAGAAATTTTCAATTTTTTGAAGTCCAACTTATCTATTTTTTTGGTTGTTGTTTGTGTTTTTGGTGTCATACCTAAGAATCCGATGCCGAATCTGAGGTTGTGCAGATTTACTCCCATGTTTCTTCAAAAATATAGTAGTTAGCGTTTATGTTTAAGTCTTTGATCCATTTGAATTAATGAGATAAGGGCCTGTTCTAGTTTGCTAGCTGCTGGAATGTGATATACCAGAAACAGAATGGCTTTTAAAAAGGGGAAATGTATTAAGTTGCAAGTTTACAGTTCTAAGGCAGTGAAAATGTCCCAATTAAAGCAAGTCTACAAAAATGTCCAAATTAAGGCACCAAGAGGTTACCTTCACTCAAGAAAGGCCAATGATGTACAGGGTTTCTCTCTCAATTGGAAAGGTACATGGTGAACATGACAACATCTGCTAGCTTTCTCTCCAAGCTTCTTGTTTCATGAAGCACCCCCAGGGGTGTTTTACTTTTTCATCTCCGAAGGTCTCTGGCTTCATGGGCTCTTGTGATTCTTGTGGCTCTAAAAACAGACTGTCGCCAAAATATGTCTCCTCTTTTAAAGGATTTTAAACTAATCAAGACTCACCTGGATGGGTGGGGTCACATCTCTACCTAATCAAAAGTTGATACCCACAATTGGGTGTGTCACATCTTCATGGAGAGAATCTAATCGAAAGATTCCAACCTGCATTATTGAATAGGGATTAAAAGAAAAGAATGCTCCTGCAAGATTGGATCAGGATTAAAACATGACTTTTCTAGGTTGCATAATCCTCTCAAACCAGCACAGGGCCCAATTTCATTCTTTTGCATGCAGCTATCTTATTTTCCAGCACTATTTGTTGAAAATACTATTCTTTCCCCTGCTGAATGGTCATGGCACCTGTTGAAAGTATGCTGACCATAGGAGCATGCATTTATTCTGGAATAGTAATTCTAATCCATGATCTATTTCTGGGTTTATCCCAGTATCACACTGTGTTGATTACTGTTACTTTGTAATAGGTTTTGAAACTAGGTTGTATGAGCCTTCCCACATTGGTCTGTTTTTTGAAGACTGTTTGAGAACTGGATGTTTGACCAAATACAGTCTCTGGAGGATGGAGCACTCTTTTCTCTACATTCTGGACTTCTAAGTGTATCCAAGATGGAAAACAGACAGGCTCCTGGAGAGAGGCCTCTCAGCTCTCGGTGGAGAGGCTGCCAATGGAAATAGTAGGCTTCTGAAGTACCACCATAGCTTAGGAGCAGCTGCGGCATCTGGTGGCTGGGTGGACTCTGGCCACTCTTAAATGTTGTTTGTCTTTTAAAGTTCTACATATTTTCAAATGATCAGAAACTTACAGAAAAGTTGGATGCACAGTACAGAGAACTTTTGTTTTTCTCAAGCATTTGAGAATAAGTTGCCAAACTGATGCCTCAGTCTCCATAGATTCCTTAGCATGTATATCCACAACCATAATACCCATCAAATCAAGAAATTAACAGTGATGCTTAACAGTGCTTAACTGGGATGTTACTTCCTAAACCTGAGACCCCATTTCAGTTTTGCATATTTATTTTCCCAGTACTATACTTTACAGCAAAAAGATCCATCTCAGAATCATGCATTACCTTTGGTTTTCATGTTGCTTAGCCTCGTTCAGTCTGGAACATATTCTTAGCTTTTTCTTGACTGTCCTGATCTTGACAGTTTAGGTTATATAGGCCAATTACTTTGTAGTATGTCACTCAGTTTGACTTTGTTTGATGTTTCCTCTTGATAAGATTCCAATTATGCATTTTTGACAGGAATATCTCAGGGGTAACAATATGTTATCTTTATTGAATTCTGCCAGTTGGCAAGTGATTTCAATTTGTCCCATTACTTTTTTTTACTTTGATAAAAGTTTTGTTTACTTTGACCTCTTGAGTGAAGTGATGTCTGCCAGCCTTCTCCATTGTACAGTTCCTCTTTTCCCCTTTGAAATGAATAATTATTTTGTAGAGAGAGATTTTGAAACTATGTAAATATCCTGTTCCTCTTCAAATTTTCAATATACTCATGAATTTATCTATGTGGATACTTTATTCAATGGATTATAATCCACTACTACCATTATTTTGATGCTTACATTGTCCATTCAACTGGCTTTTGTGTCCTTTTGACTTATCCCCAACATGCTTTTAACATTTCCATGCTTTCTGGCACATCATGCCCTGTCACGTGTTTTCTCTGCCCCAGCCCAAATTTAGCCATTTCTTCAGGGGGCCCTGGATTCTTTTAGTGGAAAAGAGTTTTAAAAGCCAACATCTGAGTGCTACATGTGTATTTTGCTATTGGCATGTCACTTCTCCCAGGACCTCTCAATTGGGAGACCCAGGAAATAAATGTATGTATACATATAGCCAAATCCATGCATACATGCGGTAATTTGAAGCTGTTCTGTACCCCAGAAAAGATCATGTTGTTTTAATCCATTCCTATAGGTATAGCTCTATCGTGGGTAGGACATTTTGATTAGGTTATTTCAATTAAGATGTGACCCACCTTATTCAAGTTGGGTCTTAACAGACTTACTGGATTCCTTTATAAGAGGATAAATAAAGGAGAGAGAGATGAAAGTAAGAGAAGCTCATAGAGAAAAACCTCGAAAAGGCTAAGAGGGGACCCACAGGACACAGTGAGGAAACAACTGGAACCAGAAGCTAAAACCAACAAAACCTGAGTGCAAAGGACCAGCAGATGCTGTCCATGTGCCTTCCCATTGGACAGGGCTGTCCCAGATGTCAGCAGCCTGTCTTAGAGTCCAGGTCGCATCCTGTTAATGTCTTAATTTGGACATTTTCACAGCCTTAGAACTGTACATTTATAAAATCCCCATTATAAAGGCCAACCCACGCAGGAAGACAGGAGACAAGGGGTTTGAAAGACTCAAGTCATATAAATTATAAGCATTTTTGTATCTCTCTTTCCCTGTTCCTGTTTTGAGTTTTGCTTTCATTAACTGTAATCTGTGATTGCTTGAAATTGACTTGGTGTACCTGAGAAACTTAGTGGGAAAGCAGACCCACTCACTCTAAGAAAAATGATTTTTATAGGGGGAAAAACAAAAACCAAACAGCAACTACAAAAGCCAGCCCATTTCTGGTATATTGCATTCTGGCAGCTTTAGCAAACCCAAGCTAAACATTTACATCTTTAATTATCTATCTATCTATCTATCTATCTATCTATCTATCTATCTATCTATCTATCATCTATCTATCTATCTATCCATTACTCTATCTCTAATCAAAGACCATGAGTTCATATGGATAGCTCCCATTTCCAATCCAACACAACAGGTTTCTTTCTAGTTTCTTCTCTTTCCACATTTTTAACTCCTGTCTCCCAAAGTAAGAAACTGTTTCCAATTATCTTTAATACACTTACTTATATGATCAGTCCCACTGTATATAACTTGTCACAGCCCTTTTCTGGCATGGAGGCCATTTCTCTCTGCCATTGCTCTTGTCTTAGTTTCCTTGGGTTGCAGTCACAAACACACACAGTGGGTTGGTGTTAAACAATCAGAATGTACTGGCTCATGGTTTCGAAACCACACGCAGTCCAAAAATCAAGTTATTGGCAAGTCCTGCTTGCTCCCAGAATCTGAATGTTCTGGTTTCGGCTGTCAGCAATCCTTGGGATTCCTTAGCCTCCCATCACATGACAACGTCCTCTCCTTTTTCACTTCTGTGACTTCTGAGTCCTCTTTATAAAGCCTCTTATAATCTGGATTAAGAACCACCCTCATCCAGTTGGGCCACACCTGAACTAAAAATCACATTTTCAAGAAGTACTATTTACAAGGGATTCACACCCACACCCATAGGAATATGGATTAAGACATGAACTGTTTTTTTTTTTTTTTTGGAGTACATAATTCAATCTACCAGAGCTCTGATTCCTCGTTCTGAAATGACCTCCCATGTAGGCAATTCCTCATCCCACTCAGACCCTGACACCTGACATCACCCCTCTACTCGAGGCCTTATCAAAAAAAAAAAAAGGCACAAGAAGGCCAGATGCTGGGAAGACAAGGGAATCCAGAAGAAAAAGAAGAGGACATAGCCATATGACAGGAAAGCCAAGGAACTCAAGGATCGTTGGCCAACCAGAAGGCTACTGATCCCAGGAGGAAGCAAGCCTACTAGCTTCTAAAACTGTTAGCCGAAACATTTCTGTTGTTAAGCCAACCAGTTTTATGTGGTATTTGTCATAGCACCTAGAAAACTAAGACATCCTCCTTTCTTGCTTGGGCTCTGAAACCCCTCACTAGGTTCTCCTTCCAACACTCCTCACAAGACTATCCCCAAAGTGTACATTCTGCTCTCCCTACTGGAGCTCTGAGACCCCATGCCTGGCTCCTCCTTTCTGGAGCTGCTTTTCTTATTCTGCTCAGGCTCCAATTACCCACACTGGACTCATGGACTCACTCCTTACATAGCTCAGGTTCTGACTTGCAATGCCAGCTTCTTCTTTCCCCTATACACAGACATCCTCCTTGCTCTGATCAGGCTCTGACACCCCACACCAAGCCACCTCTTTCCTTCACAAGGATGCCTGCTTCTCCCTGCTTGGGCTCCGATACCCTGGCCTCCAGTGTGGACCATCATCACCCTGCTTGGGTTCTGGGCCACTGCCACCCTTACTGATATGCACATACCTGGGACACCTGCCTTGCTCTTCCCCACTTAATGGTTTTAGGATGAATGTTTCCAGAAAGGAAGTGAAGGGCTCTTCAATGTTTTTAACATGGATAATGAAGGGCTTCAAGATGTCTACAGATTTGTGACATTGCTTTTTGAATCCTAATGTTTGTAATATGATTGTTTTTAAATTATTTGTATGAATTACTAATTTATCTAAGACATTGAATAAAATTCAGTGTGTTCATTGGTATCCCATAAGATATAAATCCAACTTTTCCAATAATTTTGGGGGCCGATTTATTTTGTCTGATATCTGTATCTCATGAGCAGATGGGGCAGGTCACCCCTCGTGACTTTTGCCCTTCTGCAGAAGACTGTGGTCTGAGAGAATTTTGAGACTTTCAGGTCTATAGCAATCACTGCCCAAATTACAAAACATGAAAAAAATCCAGCTTACCACTTTGTAATCATCATGGTTTTAAGGTAAGTCTGGCTTCCATCAAGGTATGAAAAGCATGCTCTTAAGCTTAAGCCATTCCCATGAGTGTGAACCCATTGTAAGTAGGACCTCTTGATGAGATTATTTCATTTAATGTCTGGCCCAGGATGGGTCTTAACCTTATTATCCTCCATAATCAGAATGAAGCGCAGAGCAATTGAAGGAGAAGATGAAAAGCCCACAGAACCTGGAAGAGAAGGGAGAGGTCAGGAGAAGCTTCCATATACATTGCAAGCAACGGAGGAGTCAAGTACCAAGGGTTGCTGGCTGCCTGCTTCCAGAATGCCTGTTTTGGGGAAGAAAACATCACCTCAATGACACCTTGATTTGGACTTTTCTCTTAGACCCAAAACATGAGTCAACAAATTTTCATTGTTTAAGCCAACTCATTGCTAGGTACTCGTTCTAGCAACAAAGAAATTAAAACATGGTAGAATCAGCACTTTGGACTACAGTCACTAACTGGTGAATGCCATTTTTTAAATTCTCGATGTTTTCATGCACATTGTTGGGTCTTGGTTTAGATCAGACAATTAGTTTACAAAAATTTAGCTTTAAATAAGAATTCATTCTTTTCAATGTGTTAACTAAGTGTCAGATTTTCTTTGAAAATTTAATGTATGTATATTTACATATCAGCATGCAAGTTTTTCCTCTGTAGTTTTGTTTTAGTGCACAGCACGTTAAACTCCTTATAGTAGTTTCACATTTGGATAAGTGTATTTATTCTGGTCATCTAAAAACATCCAATATTTAACCATACAAACAGATCAAATTCTGTATCTTAACTTTTTTTATGATATCATCAATGTGTTTTAAGTATTAACCAGTTGAGAAGTGGAACTCCTACTTATTTACTTTCGTGTAGTTCAAATGAGCAATGTGCTTGGCATGAATGAATTAATTTTTTTTCCATTACAGTTTTTTTTTTTCTTTTGTAAGATCTATGTGAAAGTCAATTTTAAATCTAGGTCAACTTTAGACCTATGACTTAGTTTCTAGGGCTGCCTTAACAAAGTACCGCAAACTGGTGGCTTAAAACAGGAAAAATTTATTTTCTCATTGTTCTGGAGGCTAGAAGTTTGAGACAAGGTGTGGGCAGGACTGTGTTTCCTCTGAAGTCTTCAGGGTTCTGGCAGTGACTGGTCAGCAATCCGTGGGGTTCTTTGGTTTGTGGCCTTACTCAATCTCTGCCTCTATCTCACAGCTGTCTTCTCTCTCTGTTGTGTCTAAATTTCCTGTCCTTTTAGGACACCAGTCATATGGGATTTAGGGCCCATTCTAATCCGGTTTGGTCTCATCTTAATAACATCTTCAAAGATCCTGTTTCTAAACAGGATCACATTCAAGGGGCCAGGGGTTAGGTCTTGGACGTATCTTTTGTGGGGAACACAATTCAATCCATGATGCTTTAGTTCTGCATGACATCCCATTTAAAACAAGCTATTTGAAATCCAGCTGTGGCCAAACTAGAAAGTCATTTATTTTTTCCTAGAGTAGGAACAAATAAATGGAATAAATTCATTATTTTTCTCTGATATTTACCTATATAAATTTAATTGGCTTTCCCCTTTCCCAGGAATGCTGAAACTGCAATGCATTTAACATAGTTTGCTTGGATTCATTTTTCTGAAGTCCATTATTTAAAAAAATATATATGAATATACCAAATTCACAGATTTTGCAGTATAGCACACAGTGCAGATTTCAGTAAATGTTACAGTATCCCAGGTGGCTTATAATTTATTAGTTTTGCTAATAAGCTCATCTTTTACCAATCTAACTGACTGTGTGAAAGGTGACTGTGTATATATCAGCTACCAATTTCATTAGAAATTCTTTTGATTCTTTTTTCTGTCTTACCATTTGTTTTCTTCTTATTGTAAAAGAACGCACATTTTTTAAAAATTAATAGATGTGTAATATGGGATCCTGGGGTAATTTTATCTTTTCTGCTTGCATTACAAAATGAAAATGAATGTGTGCTCCCTCCCTGAGTTGGTTTATGATTTAATAATGCCATGATTTTTGGACTTGTCAGTATTCTTACCTCTGCAAGCATACTTTCAGGCCACCCAATTTCATACACACCTCATGTCGTTTGGCTATCGGGAATAAATGGCAAACCTCATAAGTAGTCTGCCACCAAGCACCATGTGAAATGGAAGGAAAAATGTAAAATATACTTTTTTGCCACCATTTTTCATACCACTGAAGCTTTTACTTTGATTAGTTTATATTTTCATGCAGAACGCTTTAACGCTTTTATCAATCTAATCACCAAACATATATTTGTTTTAATAAGTTGTCCCAAAATTCTGCCTGTCATTTACAATGCAAAATACATAAATATTTTCATACCCTGATAGGCTCTACCTAAAATAGAATACAATTAAACCATGCATATAGCTCGTTTAACAAAAGGCATCGGTAGCCTGTGATAGTCCATGAAAAGGAATACTTTAAAGCAAATGTTATACTATCTTTAAGTCTGGAAAATGTCTTGCAATATTTGGTATAAATCAGATGAAATATAGAATTGTTACCAAAATAGTATCTATTACCTATCCCCCTGCTTCTCCTAAAACCTTATTCCCTAAACTCAAATTAATAAATTTCTGATGGGGATTTTTTTTCCCCAATGTTATTATAAGTTACTGAAGGTATTCAGAGAAAGCATGCTATGTAGGAGCTAGAACTTATTTTTAAAATTTGCATAATACACATGTCCACTAGGTTGAACTGCTGACTTAACTCCATCTTTTAGACATTAAGCAAGGTTCTGCACAAATAAGGAAAGGTTGAATTGTGCTGATGAGACCCATGTAGTCAGCTGCCTGACACTTATTGGACATGACAATCAAACTGCAGTATAGGCAGTAAACTGCACTGTAAGGTATGGCTTTTAAATCCATACAGTTTGCAAGAAATTTTCCTGGATCTCTGTACATTTGAGCTGCATTCAGCTCGGATATATGTTAAACCAAAGATGTGTGACTCTGAGGCAGCCCAGCGAGGGCAGAGGGGAAGAGTTACCACCCTGCCCCTCAGCCGTGATCTGTTCATGGATTAGGAGGTGGGACAAAGAAATAGTGAGTGTAAAAAGTAGCCGACCTTTGAAGATTTTGTCATGAGTTGAGACGAAAGAGAGAAGAGAGAAGGGGTTGGAAAAAGGCAGGAAGAAGAAAAATTTCACAAGTGACATACGTGATACATCAGAAGTGAAAAAAAGAATTTACCAGGTATCAAAAAAGCTATATGGAAGTAAAGTTGAGGATGGGAGATGGGGTCAGGGAGGACAGATTTTTGCTTATGCTAAGAATAGCCCTTCATCATTCTTTGATACTATTTTATAGTCTAAATTGAATCCGCAAAACAAGACGAAGTAAACTAATAACTCTCCTACTAACTTTATAATCTCCAGGAACCCTAGAAGCATGGACCCATAGCTAGAAGAACCCAAAACTCACAGCTCTATGAGCTGTTTTCTCAGGATCCTAACAAACCATGACTATTTAGAATGAATTAACCACCTCCTCAGGTGTAGCTTTTTAATTTTCCCTGTATATATGCATAGGTTATCTCTTATCTACAATTACATTCCAATGCTATTTACATATGTTATATGAGTTCAGCTAATAGTCAAAAATAATTATCAACAAGTAAATGGGAAATGCTGATCTACAATACCTCCTCATTTGATCAAGTACTAACACAAAGAAGAAGTTGGATGGTCTGATGATGGCAGAAATTCCAAATTATAGGAGAAGTTTGTTATTTTAGACTAAGAGAAACATTTAGAAGTTAGCCAGGAACACAGTGGATAGACAAACAGAATGTGTTGTGTGGTTTGATAACTTTCTTATTTAGCAAATTTTTCTCCTTCTAAGTTATTTTTGCCAGCCTTTTGCAAAGGTTGTTTTGAAGAATAATTCCAACAATTCTCTGGGGAACAAAAGAAATTTCATGTTCAAATAAGTATGTATATGCGACATTTCAAATTCCCCTCCTGGAGATACACAATCTCTGTGAACAAAATAAAGATTACATGATTGTTATACAGATTTCAAAACCCTGCTTAAAATGTTCATTTATTTGACATTACTTCCCTGCATTTAGCACTAATAACTTCCCATAACACTACTGTACTGCAATATACAGTAAAAGAAATATTGATATCTTTTTTCCATTCATTTGGTTACCCTTTCTTTTCTGAGACCATACAATTTTAAACATTTTAGTTATCAGAAAATCAAACCATATTTTATCATCAGGTAGAATAAAACCATCTCAGCCATTACTTTGTATCTTCAAAATATTTTAGCTCTTCCTCGTGTGTTTATTATAAATTGTTAGACTCCTTTGCAACTCAAAAATGTTTTTAATTTTTTAGTAGAATAGTGATATTTTAAATCAACAGGGAAGAAATGATATAATTATTTAACTAAATCTACTCTTCAAGAATAGGTCATGTCTTCATTTGCTCCAGCATGATTTTTGGTAGGGCAAAGTGCTCAGTAAATATTTAAAGTTTTCTTCATATAAGTCACATCTTATTTTTTTTACTGTTGTTGATACTATTAATGCATTTATTCTCCGCCAATATTTATATTAGTATCTACACTAGTCAATTCTGAAATATTGGAATTTTTTAGGGGAGATGGATTATTTTGGGTGTCTAGATAAATTTATATGATCTCAGAATAATACTAACCTTCTTTTTATTATATTTTTTATTGCTGACAGACTTCTTATTTCTGTTTTGTATCTTGTTGCATTGGTTTGAAATACAAATGTTAGTCGTAATAACAGACTTATTTATCCCATTTTTGATGTTAAAGGGAATGACTGTAGCTTTTCACCATTAAATATAATGTTGGCAATAGATTTGAGGTAGAGGTTAATTATCTTGTTAAAGAAGTACCCTTCAAATTCTAGCTCACTGACAGTTTTATAGAGAAACAGAGGTTTAAATTCATCAAACTGTTACACGATTTTTCCCAATTATCATATAGTTTATTGTTATTAATATTATGAAATAATTATGTTAATATATTACCTAACAAATAAAACATCCTCACTAACCCTGGCTAACCCTGGTTCATTATGGTAGATCTCTCTTTAAATATACCAAAGAATTCCACGTCTTATTTTTAATTTAAGGATTTTTCACATACATTCCTAATAACAATTACTATGTTTTTTTTTGTTGTTGTTTTTGAGTAAGGGCAGGGAGGGGAGGAGCTTTTCCAGGTATTTGTAGCAAGGATACTGCTTATAATTTTATATGCCCCAAACCATTTTTTTAAATATATAACACAAGAAATATCAGCTCCTTAAAGATTCATGCAAATTAATTACAAATATATGTAACTTGGGAACTTATATCATGAGAAAAATTTTTTATAAGCTAAATAATTTATTCCATGAGTATTAACCTTTTAAAGTTATTCGATTTTTCTTTCCTGCATCATCTTTGCATATTTTAGTTTCCTCTTAAAAGAGATTTGCCTATCTTGTTGCATTTTTCAAAAATAAAAATGCAACACAGCATATTATTGCAAAAGAGGGGTTTGAGTCAAGTAAATTTGGGGAATATTGAACTGAACAAAGTTCAATGTATATATATGTATTTTTTACTGCAGAATTCCTTAGAATTCTGTATATAAGAGACTCCAAAAGTAGTGATTCCCAAACTTAGATGCTTTGGAACTATGTTGTCCTGAGAGTCTTGCAGATGGAATATACTTTAAGAAATGTTGATTTATATTTACCTGTCATAGAACCAAATAGGCAGTAGGTAGATATATACATACAAACTATTAATTTCATTAATATTTTTAAATTAATCATACATTATGAATTTAAACTTTAGTAATAAGTGCTTTCTTGACAGAATTTCCTTGATCTGCATGGTTGTGAGATATATAATGGTCCCCTCTGGTTAATCAATAGATTTTCTTGAGAATTTAGCATAAATGGAGTCATTTTCCCTTTGACCTTTAACCTAGTCAATATTTTCCTATAAGCATTACTTGAATATGTTCTTTTTAGAAAGGGTTAGAAGTAACACTTGACTGCCATTTAGGAAAGAAGTTCTGAATGAAAACTAGCCCAAATTAACCACTGCATATCAGAGTTGAGGATTCATAAAAAGACATGACCTAAGTGAGGAAAAATATATAGACGCACTGCTTATATAAAATTACACTGCTTGTGGCACTACAGAACTATTCTCAGCTAAGGATTTTCAAATGCTTAGCCAATGAACTTATAGAAGGTTGACGCTGAATTTCACTATGATTTTGGAAAACTAGGACTGAACACACTGGGAGGCAAACACAATCACATGCCTATATGCACACACCCCTAAACAAAAGGGAAAAAAGAAAATACATAAAGGTAAAATATACCTCTTTCCTTACTTTGCTTAGACTCAACCTACACAAGTTTTCTGCTTTAAAAAAATTATTTTTTCTTATCTTGCTTCCCTTTTCCTGTAGTTCAGTAAAGATCCATCTTAGTACTGAATGACAGAATGCAGCTCACTTAATCTGACTACATACCATATGTGCCACCAGCTAGGAAAGGTCATTTGCTTGCTATATGTGAGTGCCCTTATGACAGCACATGCTCTTTAGAGCTCACTAGACCTAATCTGCTGGGCTGTGCAGAACTCAGAACAAGGAGCCTGGCTACTCTTGAGAAGACAGAAAAACAATCAAATATTAAATATCCTCACATAGCCTTATTACTTTTCAAGAAAAACAGGCCAGAACTTTGTGACATTCTTGGTCTGTTCATAAAACCAACCTTTTTAAAATAACAATATATAGATTGACACACTAAGACTAAGATAAGCTAACTAGCTTGAGTGTTTACTGTGATCCATGTACACAAAGCAGGAATTGCTTTTGGTTTCTGAGAAAAGACCTATGTATACCACAGTCCCAGGATTCGACCATGAACTCTGATGTAGCATCCCTACACTGCAGCCCCAGTGCTTTAATCAATATATCACTATACAGGGCCTATGCAGGAAGGAAGAACCAGGCAGCTGCAACCACACATCAGGCTCTGAGCATGGAAAGGCCACTGTAAAGGAAATCGTCTCCTGTGCTTCAGCTAACCTGGTTCTCATTATCCCTGACTCCACTCATCACACTTCCAGGAACAGCCTGGAGGAGACCAGTCCCTACATTCCCCTAGGCAAATATGAGAGAAAGAGAGACAGAAATCTTTTGCAGTTTCGGTCAAGGCAATTTCCTATGACCTCTCCCTGCCATGAAATGCAATTGATTAATTGTCTAAGTGACCCTAACCTGCACAACTCAGCACCAGGATTCCAGCCTGCCCAAAAGGTTTGGAAAAGCAAGATGTGGGAAGCAGTCACAGCCCCCGCCTCAGGGAGAGGGCCGGGATGGGGGGGTGGGGGGTGGTGGCCACCAGAGGCATTCTTAATCACCTTTCAAACCTCCTGCAACAGAGACGCTTTCAGATATTAAACACTTCAAGGGATACAGCGTTTCCTATTTTAATGAGCAAATAGTAAAATGAAGAATGGTGGAAATTTGAACCCCCAGCCTGTCATTTTGAAGCCCGGAGATAATGGAATCCTCCTTCCATGCCCATTCTCTGGGATGGAAAGGTAGGGCAGCCATCAGACTCTAAGGCACAGGCTTTTCCTCATCCATCACTGCCTCCGACCGCTTTCCCCAACATCGCTGCCCTTACCTCCATTTGTCCCAGCTCTTTCTTTTTTGGGGCATTCTAGATACAAGTCCTTCTCCATTTCACCAGGCGCCTCTCTGATTTTACATAGGCAGACACTGCAATTGGAGCCCTCATTAAGGTATGAAGATGGTTCTTAGCAGCTGAAAGGCGAGGTTTACCAAAACATTTGATTGAGAGAAGAAATCACTGAAAGGGTAGAGGAGCAGCTGTGGGGAAGCAAACCTCATTTTAGCACAGTTCCTAAACCCGGAAACAGTAAGGCAACATTTTGCTTGACAGCTAGAGTCCCTATCCTTTGTGGCTCCCTCTGCCCTAGCACTTTTCGTTGTATAGGCTTTATCCCATAACAAGTACCCATTACATGCAGCACGCCCTGTGCTAACTGTGGGAGGAAACGGTACGATGAGAAAAGACCTAGTTCTGTACACTGGAAGCTCTATGGAAGCATCATATTCCACATATCTTGAACAGTACCTGGCATCGAATTACTGAATCAATGAAATAACCGCAGTTCCTGCCTTACATTCATTCCTCAGGCTCTACCTTATACTTGAGACCAGGAGTCCCAATTTTTACTTAACAAACAGAAACAGAGCTATTCTGTGGTCTCTTGTCAATCCGGGACGATCTGTGTCCCTACAGAGGAGAGGCTGCGTTACTGGTATTTTCTTTGCCTTCTCCATCGCCATGAAACTCTATAATCTGAGCACCATAAACTGCACTCATCACCCCCTTTCCCCGCTCCCGCGCCCCTTTTCCCGTCTGGGGGGAGCTTTCTGAGCTGCAGCCCCACCGCCCCAGAGCTTGCGCGGGCGGGGCTGTCGGGGGCCACCGCGGCTCCCTCCCGGCAGCTGCCGGGGGGTCCTGGGGCTGGCGGGGAGCCGGGTCAGCGGGGAGCCGGGACTCCCTGGGCCTGTCACTCAGAAGATTGACGGGCGGCTCGCTGACAGCCTCCCGACCCTGGGGGATAGCCTTGGCGGCGGCAGACGCTGCACCCGATCCGAGAGCACGGGCACGCTCTCCGTGCCTTCTCCTCCCGCCCCTCCACCTCCCGGTCCCTGCGACTTCCACGCGTTCCTGCTGTTGCAGTTGCTTAGTTTTGCTTTTCTACGCTTAACGCTTTGGTAAACGCACGCTACTTCTTTCTTCTTCTTTTTTTTTAATCTGAAGTTCCACTGTTGAGTGGGAATAAGAGTTTGGGTGTGGTCGAACTAGGAAAAAGAAAAGCAAGCAGGAAATAGAAGCTAGCGAAGCCACTTAAAACGTTTCCAGAGGTGCAATAAATTTCTAGAGAGGAAAACACGCTGATGATGAAATGGCTCAAGTGCACCGAGTTGAAAAGATTAAAACTTGAAAATATCTGAAGAAGAAATTCCTTCTCTAAACTAAATCCTGATTGTTCAAAATTACCAGGGTGAATTACAATATGGAAGAAATGATGTTGATAGCATATTATCAAAATATGCATGCCAATATATGCTAGTGAAATTCACTAATAGTAAGCAATGTCTTGCAATGATCTCAACTAATTTTTTTTTCTACTTTTTTTTCGGGGGGGGGGGGTTGGTGGGGGATACATGGTCCCGGAATCGAACCCGGGTCTCCGTATGTAGGCGAGCATTCTACGACTGAACCAGCCATGCGCCTGATCTCAACTTATTTTAATTAGGTTGTGTTAGACGTCTGGGTTGTGAACATGGTCACATGTGAACATAGGTATATCTTGCTATTGTAGATTTGCATTTTATTAAAAAGGTAGACTTTGCCGTCAGAGAACCTGGGTTTGAATCCTCACTCAGCCACTTACTGGGCTATTTTGAACAACCTCCCTGATCCTTAGATTTTTTTCTCACTGTAAAATGGGGGATAATAATAGTACCTACCTCATGGGATTTTCATGAGCATTATATGAGACAATACATGTCAAGACTTAAGACAATGGCTAGCACCAAGTTATCACGTTGTAAATATTAGCCAATTAGTTTTCCTAATTAATTTTGCTCACATGATTTAAAAAATCGGTCATTTAAAATAAACTAAAATGTCAAAATACTCTTAAAATGGGATATTATTCTTCCTTTATATATTTTGCTATTTTCTGAAGTTTGTGCATTAAACATGCAAATATAAAAGTGATCTATTTCTATAATATATCATTATAATAAATAGTCAAATAATAGAATTCACTAGTAGCTTTTAGAATATCAGTCAGGCTTTAAAATTTTGGTTATGAAGAGATTGAGAAACACTCAAATTTAGAGTCTATTTAACAAGAAGGCATTTATCCTGTTTATCTGAAGTCAAGGTCAACAGGACAAATGCTGGGGAGGGTTGATGAACCAATATGCAAAGGACATGTCACTACTAATAGTTTACTTCCTCAGTAGAGACAAGTCTGTAGAGGCAGGCGCCTACTGAAGGCTGGGTCCAATGGAGAATGTCTAGATATAATAGAAGACACTGTATGTCAGCTCCCTTAAATTCTATATTTTTGCGTGAACCAAATACATGACTACAATTAACTAAATACTTACAATTTTTCAACTAGTTTTTTAAAAAAATTGTGCATAAATGCATGCAAACACTCAAAACTTAAATTTTTAACTTTTAATTGTGCCCTTGTCAATTCGTTCAGTCACCTTGAAAAATGAGGTTTTCATAGTGGCAAAGTAACTAAAATTTAATACAAGCATTTATTCTCAAGAATAACCAAATGAGCACCATACGCATGTCATTTTAGGAACCATTAAAAGCATAAAAATATCCTGCGGGGACTCAAATAGACTCCTTGTGATTCTTAAGGCATGTTTTTAAAAAATCTAATTTTATTTCTTTCATTCATATTTTTCTCTTTATTTCATGATAAGCAAAAAGAAAATGATATCTGAAAATCAAACAGTAAGATGCTTTTCAGATTTTAGTTGTTTGTTTAAAATAAAATCTTGAGATATAAGTAGTTCAAAAATATTTAATTAGGAGATTAGGTAAATCTCCATTTAAAGATATTCTGAAGACCAAAAAAAAAAAAGCATTTTAATCCCTCTAATGCTCCGTCTTGCTAAAATTTAGCAATCCAGCTTTCCCTCTGAAATTTCTAGATATACATCAGGTAGGGTACTGGTGGCGGTTTTAGGAAAATATATTTTGGAGACTATAACCCTTGGCACACTATTTAAACTATGATTTTTGAAATAATTCCTCTGCAAGGAAAAGGGCAAGCATATCTTATTTCAATGCTGTGAGGAGCAACCTTCACAATGGATACAAAGAGATTTAAAAACCGTTCAGCTCTATACCAGTATATCTACTGCTGGGGGGTACATTTTTCTGTGATTCCATTTCCGTGGTGACATCTGGCCTGCAACTACAGCTCAGCACCAGCAGAGGTCAGAGTCTTACATCTGTCCCAAATAGATGTTAAACCTGAGATTGAAGACAGTGGTGTGAATCCTTTTTTCCCAGCACCCAATTTACTTCTTCGATTTAACTTTATCATCTCCCCAAACAATAAGTGTATATATGGAATATGTGAAACGCTTATACTTTCCCAGGTGAAAATGGCTTCATGAGAAAAAGAGAAGGAAAAGGTGGAAATGAACGAAATAGTTCTTTTAAAGAGAGAGCTCTGGTACTTAGGAGAAAGGAAAAAAAAAATCAAACATCCTCTAAGTCATTATGAAAAGACAAGGGGGAAAACAAACCCTTATGTGAGTATTCTGCTGATCAAAATTGTACTAAGACATATGTCTTCATTCATGAAAATAAAGTCAACCTTTACCAAAATGCTAACAATAACAATAAAAGTGGTGGTGGTGGCGGTGTGGTGGTAGCCAACATGCCTTGAGAGTTGTGTCTAAGCCCTTTATATACTAGTACCTCATTTTAAGGATGAGGCAATCAGGCACAGAGATTTTCTAATAGTTATTAGGAGCTTGGAAAATGTTCCTAATCTCTCATCTGAGAATTTAGCCAAAGAAAAGAACTCAACTGGAGTAGTAGGAAGCTGCTGACATGAAGATATTCTGTTAATCCCAGGATTATTTATAACAGCAGAATCTGGAAACAACCTAACTATCTAATAATAGTAGAATAACCAAATAAAATAGTAAATATTATGTAGTCTTTATAATTACAATTAGGAAGATCAGAAGCAACAAGAGAAATGTTTAGTGAAAAGAAAAAAGCCATTGAGAGCATTGTATTTGTACCATAAATTAAACTAAGTAAAATACATGCATATTGGAAAAAGGTAAAAGAAAAAGAACAGTAAAACAATTTATATTTTGGGGGTGAGACTGTAGGGATTACGTACAAAAATTCAAAAAGTAGAAATCTGGGAAAACATTTTTAAGATATTGCCAAAGGATACAATGTGAAAAATTTATTCTCATGGGACTTGAGAGCATAAGCAAAACTCATTTTATTTCACATAGTTGGCGCTCACCCAAGGTTAGGCCAACCCCCATACCCCAGGCCTTTCTGCTACCATATCCAAGTTGCCAGTTACATCCCCTCTAGGGACCCACAAGATTCAGCAAAAATAATTACAGTTTTAGTTAGTAGTAATCATATGACATTAAATGTGTATAAATCTCCACAGTTTTAAATAATGTTCTTGCTTGGGTTATTTCAAACCCAATTCCTTATGAACAAACATTGCCACTTAAAATCCCCTGGTGCTGCAGGCAGAATCCCAGAGGACAATGTGAGAAATTTAGATGGATATGGGCTTTGGATAACAGAGGAGCAGCTTGTGAAATATACAGCACACGATCTCACCTGGCTTTAAAAAACAAAAAACAAAAAACATCATGCCTCTAGGTAGCTACAACACACTGAGAATTTGAGAGAAAAGTCTCAAAGGAGCATTCTTAAAAAGGGCATCAAGTTTTCACAAGATATAATATACATCCCCTTCCTCTCTGCATTCCTTTCCCCACCCCTGCCCCCTTTCCTTTATACCCATCATCAGAATCACCTGCAGATAAATACGCAGATTCCCAGGCTATATTCCAGACCAACTGAATTGGGGCAGGCACTCAAAAAATATATTTTGATGGGCGGGCCGCGGTGGCTCAGCGGGCAAGAGTGCTTGCCTGCCGTGCCGGAGGACCCCGGTTCGATTCCCGGCCCCAGCCCATGTAAAAAACAAACAAACAAACAAAATATAATAAAACAAGAAAATGTTTAAAAAAAAAAAAATATATTTTGTTAAAAGCTCACCAGTTTTTAATAGCCCTAGCAATTACTATTTTTATTTTTAAATTTTTTTAGAGAAAGAAAAGTCAAAGAGGTAGAAAGCTTTATCCAGTCTTAAAGTTTTGCCCTTCGGCCCAATACTAGACAGGTTCTTCCCTGGCCATGAGAATTTCTTTTAAGGAATTACCCTGCCAATTACAAGATGAGCATCTACCTAATCCATACCACCTCCAGCTGTTGGTCAAAATCCACAGCTGCTCCTTTTTATATCTTCCCACATACTGTCTACATCAAACACATGCAGTTAAAGGGAGTTTAAAATGTCTCTCTCTTACCCCTTGGGCTGGTTTGAAACTGTTATGTACCTCAGAAAAGCCGTGTTCTTCTAATCCAATCTTGAGTGGGCAGACCCATTGTGGGTGGGACCTCTTGATTAGGTTGTTTCCATGGAGATGTAATCCACCCAATTGTGTGTGGAACCTTTCGATTAGATGGAGACGTGACCCTGCCCATTCAGGATGAGTCTTAATTCTCTTACTGGAGCCCTGTACGAAAAGTATAAAAGAAAGAAACAGAGAGAGAGAGAGCTCAGAACTGACAAAGAACAGAGAGAGGAAACCAAGATACACAGATGCTTGGAGAAGCTGAGAGCGCAGTTTGAAACCAGAAGCCAAAAGAGAGAGGGACAGCAGACATCGCCATGTGACAGAGAAAGCCCAGACATGATCAGCGTTTCTTGACAGAAGGTCCTCTTGTCAATGACCTTAATTTGGACATTTCAGAGCTTTAGAATTGTAACTTGTAACTTAATAAATCCCCTTTGTAAAAGGCAATCCATTTCTGGTATATCGTATTCCGACAACTTTAGCAAACCAAAACACCACATTATGGTAAAGGATAAATCCAGAATGCAGTCCCTGCATGATGATCAGAAAGAGGTAGAAAACGCAGCAATACACAGTCCCATGTGGTCAAATAAAGCAGGAAGAGCTGTTTGTGTTCAGAGCAAATTTGAGTGGAGCAGACAGCCCTATCAAAACAGTGATAAAGACTCAGAACTTAGAAGTGCCATCACCCACTTACCTGCAAGGACGCCAACATATGAGAGCAACACTCCCAGAGAAACAGCATCAGGCAGCAGCACTCTGGCATACATAAAGAGACTCTGCACTCATTCATTGACTCCAGAAATATTTATTAAGCATCCCCTATGTGCCAGACACTGTTATTGATAGTTAGGATACATCAGTTAACAAAATGGACATGATGCCTGCCTGTGTGGAGCTTACATTCCAGCAGAAATTTGGACAATGCAAGAAGAGATATTCAAACTAAACCAGGAAAGAATACATACTTTAGGCCATACTCCAGGACAATTCCATAAGGAAAGAGAACTGGAAATATAACAACATTCCATAGCACATTCCCACATTCCTTGTCACTTGTTATCCTTCATTCATCGACCGATCCACTTCATAAATATATATTGAGTGTCTATTATTTGTCCAGCCCAGGGATAGACCATGAGCTTTTGCTAACTTCATAAAATACTTAGTTAAAGCCCCCTCAAGGGATAGAAGCATAAGATACCTCCACTGGGCATAATCTTCTTGACCAAAAGAGTCAAGATTCTGGTCCTTAACAAACCTAGAAAGCATGCTCTTAGAAAGTACTTTTTTCCTGGAACCTGCCCATGCCAAAAAAAAGGACTTCTTTTTCAAAATTCCTCTTTATTGAAGTTTTATGTTTTTTTAATTGCTTTCTTTTTTCTCCAAAGAATGGCAAAGAACTCATAATTATCATCCCCAAATACCAGTTAAATGAGTAAACGATACTCCCTGATTCCCACATCAAAGGAATAATCTAACACGAGGACTTGTGGCACTGCTGTATCTCCTCCCATCATTGGTCAAGCAATATATTAGGTTTGCAGAGCCCTTGGCTGAAGAAGATAACAGGTTAATTGCAAAATATTGTGATGTTGACATAGGGGCCAAAGTCTTCTATTCCCAGATTGTCAGTTTTAATAGGAGAAGCTCTTACTTTATACAAAATTAATTTGAGAACATTTACATCTGTGAATCATTGATTTGGGTATTGCTCTCTGAAGAAATGAAAAAAATTCTAATCATCTACTTAGAGCCTTCTCTAACACATTGTTTTTAGGTCCTAAAGTTTTCAGATCCTTTGCTGGAGATGTGATAACTTCATTCAAGAAGCATTAAAAAGTAGAGAGTTAGAAGCCAAGCTCTGAGATCAGGCATACCTGGGTTCACGTTCCTGGGTCCATCATCTATGCTATGGAAGCTTGGGCATCTCACTTACCCACCCCAAGCCACCTTGGTTAAGTATAGGGGCAATATTAGTGTACTCCTCATAGAAGTGAGAAAGGCAAATAGAATACTAAATATAAAGCTCCTAACCACACAAGAATCATTTGAAAATATTATTGTCACTAAATACTTAAAATCTTAAAGAACCTGGAGAAATTGAATGTCTTTAAGTGATGCCTTCCAAATTCAAATCTTTCTTAAAAAGACTGAGAAAATTTCCATGAAAAGTCACCCAAAAAACATACATCTAAAAAGAGGACAGACTTTAAATGTTCTGCTCAAAGGACAATTTCTGTGAGAACATAGGAAAATGTGAGACACAGGTGCATTTCTTCCATCAATGCTATGACTTCTCAAAATTCTGAAAAGAAACTTAAAAATATTTTCCATTTCAGTCCTCCTTGAGACCTTCAGAGTTTGAAACTGTAACTGCCATTATGGAGCATTTTCACTAAAATGAATACATTTTACCACATCTAGGTAAAGAAGGGGTTAAACTAAAGGCATGGGCACATCTTTGTCAGGGTTATTATTGTGCAGCAAAACATCCTCCACAGCTCTTTCCCAGCTTCCCTTTCTTATAGTTCCCAGTATTAATTTGCTAAAGCTGCTGGAATGCAATATACCGAAATAAAATGGCTTTTAAAAAGAGAATTCAATAAGGTGCAAGTTTACAGTTCTAAGGCCATGAAAATGTCCAAATTAAGGCACCAACAAGAGGTTACCTGCACTTAAGAAAGGCTGATGCCATCCAGAACACCTCTGTCAGTTGAGAAGGCATGTAGCTGGCATCTACTGGCCCCTTGCTCCTGGGCTCTGTTGCTTTCAGGTCAGGGTTCCTCATTTAGTTTCTGTGGGCCTTCACTTAGTTCCTCCTGGACACAACTCTGGGTCCTGGTTTGCTTAGCATCACCTGGTGATGTCTGCTGGGCTCTGCCCATGTCTAGGAACTGGATCTCTGTTGGCACTCCAGGCATCTCCAAACATCCATGTCTCTGTCAGCTCTGAAGCAACTGTTCTCCAAGCATCTACACTTGAGGCTTCTTCAAAATGGTTCTCCTTTTCAAAGACTCCAGTAAACCAATCCATAGCCACCTTGAATGGGTAAAGTCACATCTCCATCTAACCAAAAGTTCACACCCACAATTGGGATGCCATATAACCTTGGAGATAATCTAATCAAAAATTTCCACCATATGATGGTGAATCAGGATTAAGAAAAACGGCTGCTCCCACAAGATTGGATCAGGATTAAAACATGGCTTTTCTGAGGTACATGATATTTTCAAACTCCCTCTTACATTTCCCAAATTGCTTTGGAGAGCCATTGGGTCCTACCACACCCCTCTAACTTTAATAAAAACTCAATAAATAAATTGCTACTGCGGTAGCTAATTGCTCGAATTCCCTCAAGTAAAATTAAAAAAGAAAAATTCTAAATTTTAGCCAACTAGAATCACCATAATTATTCCATTCTTCTTCCTCTGGGTCTTCCTTTTACACAAATGTACCGTGTCCCTTTAAGCACGCCACCTGGACAAATGAAACTGTTGATAGAAAGTTAAATTGTTTGCTAGTGTTTTGAGACTTACATAATTTGAAAAAAAAAATGTGGAGTCTTAGTCCCTTTTGACTTTTTCTGAATTTTCCTCTTCTATTTTTATTTTCTCCTTTACATATCTCTTCAAATATTTAAAACAAGAAACCACGTGCTATGACTCAGAACTGCATTCAGAAGGTCAACCACTCTCCCTGTTGAACATGTTCCTGGAACTCTGAGAGGTCATTGCTGCATTCTGCATTTAAAATTGTGCTATTATTTTCTGTATGTTTAACATGTGATTGCAAGTTTCTGAGAAAAAGACTTGGACTAATTTTAGTGCTTTTAATACTAAGGTATATGGTGCAAATAATATAGAAGTTTCCATGCAAGGGTCTCCTAACTGAAGTCATCACAGTCAGGAATCTAGCATTATAGGCTTAGAAAATTGAGTATGATCTCTTTCTCAGGTGTGGAGCCACACTGACAAGTTCATAGAGACTGAGAAACCAACCAGAATGACAACTTATTCACTAAGAGTGAGCAATATTCTTACCAAGCAGGTGGAAATGCTTGAGTCATCACTTATTGGTTTTTCTTTGTATAGGGAAGACACTTAGAATGCCAGATTATAATTAGGAAGTTGCTCAGTAAGTGAAGAACAGAATGGAGTAAATTAGAGGTTTGTTACTAGTAGATATACATCTTGATCACGGAGAGGATCCTGAGTGTCCATACCCATAAGTTAGGAAATTGGCCACCCCTCCATCCCCGAAACACTGATGGCCAACCTCTGAGTTAACCTTTTCTATATTATAAGTTAATGATCTAGCTTGCTAAAGCTGCCAAAATGCAGATACCATAAAATGAGCTGAATTTTACAACGGGGATTTATTACATTATTAGGCTTACAGTTCCCAGGCCATGAAAATGTCCAAATCGAGGCACCATCAAGGCAATGCTTTCTCTCCAAAGACTGGCTGCTGGCAATCCTGGACTCCTCTATCATAGATCAAGGCACATGTCGACATCTGCTGGTCTCTCTCCCTTCTCTTCTGAGGTTCATTGTTTTCAGCCTCTCAGTTCTGTGGCTTTCTCTCTGTCTCTCTCCCCAGATGTATCCTGTTTATAAAGGGCTTCAATAAAGTAAGAGGATTAAGACCCTCCTGGGGCATGTCTCAACTGAAATAGCCAAACGAAAGGTCCACCCATAATAAGTTTACCCCCACAGGAGTGAATTAGCTTTAAGAACATGATCTTCGGGGGTCCATTCAGCTTCAAATCACCAGTTACTATCTCCCTTCTTTTCATCCAGTCTATCTAAAAATAGTACAAAACTAATACATCCAATTTCTAATAAAATCTAATAAAAATTAGATTTCTGCTTATAAAATTGCAATTGTATTACAGAACAGATTCCCTGAGACTATTCCTGTGAAACCTACCTCAACCTGAATTCAGGAAAACATGGTCAAAACCAGTAAAGCTAATGTGCCAGTAGAAGGCCTGTTCAGGGCAGGCCACGGTGGCTCAGCGGCAAGAACGCTTGCCTGCCATGCCAGAGGACCCGGGTTCGATTCCCCGTGCCTGCCCATGTTAAAAAAAAAAGAAGAAAAAAGAAGGCCTGTTCATCCTAAAATACTTATCAACAAGTATTTATTAAGCATCTACTTGTTGCTTGGCACCATATTAACATTGATCTGGATGATATAGGAGTTGCCAAACGCATAAAGGATAACATGACTCCCCCAAAATAAAGATCAAGGAAATGCTATACTATGTACTAAGAAGAAGAGTTTGTAGAAGGGAGAGGACACTGTGGGCTGTTCCTGGCTCAGAAGCTTTCCTGTAAGGGGGTGGATTTAAGCATGCCCTGGAATGATGCAAAAGAGGAAGAAATAAAAGGTATGAGAAAATCTCTGGAGAAGAAAATGAACACACTCGCAATAACTTCAGTCAAAAACAATCAAGAAATGAGCTGATCTTTATCAAAGAGTAACTTCCAAACTCATGGCAAAGTATTTAACTGTTTCTATGAGTTGTATAGAGGTTGTACCTGATTCCCTGCTGCATGTTATTGAAAAGCCAATTTATAATTTGGGGAAAATGTTTTTGACTTCCACACAATTAATGAAAGAGGATGCCTATGCCTGAGTACATACAGGAATACAGTGTATCCCTCACCTCGTGAATGGGTAATGTGATTTCGATACAGCAGCATACTATGGGACATGTTTTTTCCAGGCCAGGAATCTATTACTGCAATTCTGGAGCTATTTGGTTCCTCTGAAAAAATGTGACTAATTTTAAATTTACATTCTACTAATAAGAAATAATTTAGTTATTTGATGGGGACACATGCCTGCTATGTACAAGAGAGGTAAGTCACCAAGGAAAACTGTTGAGTCTTTCAAAAATAAAGGTCTCATAGTTTATAAGTGCTGAAATCTCATGAAATGGAGAAAAGCACAGCATTTCAGTAGATAAAAGGTAATAAATATCTTCTCGTGACCATCAGGAAAACTCAGAGGGTCCATGAGACTGAGGACACGTGAGAATGTGACCAGCGGGTCTCACTGCCTTGGCAGGCTTTCCAGATCTTAGATTAATTAGTCACCCCAAGCCAAATCATCATACTTTAATTTAAACACTCAGGGTGTTTCACATCAGCATGACCACATTCCATCTTTTCCTTCCTCATTTATGCTCACAAAGGAAATAATTCTTTGGGGAAAGATTAAGAACACTCATTAACAATTCAGTTATGAGTAAGGAAAAGTGATCTTAAATGATCTGGGTTCGTTCACCAGAAAGTCAAGTGACAGTGTTCCCCAAGATGGCCAGCAAAAGCTCTTTAAATACAGCCCGACAAATGACGTCACCCTCAGAGAGCACCTGAGAGCCCTTTGACTTGATACTAAGGATAACCCCTATGGAGATTGATGCTAGCTCCATTTTGCTGATGGGGAAAACAAAATGCAGAACGCCCTAATATCCTGTCCTTCTCTCCTCCGCCAGTGAGTGACAAGAACAAAATGCATGCTTTCTGTTTCCACAGGAGGATTCATTTTCATGCCATCAGATCCCATTCATTTACAGAGATACTTACCACTCAAAACTTGATGACTCTATTGATTTCATCCCAACCCTAAAGTAGCTGAATAAAATAATATGTTCATGTAAAATCGCACCTCCAGAACAAAGTAGAGTGAAAAAAACTAATTGCAATCCTTTAAAATATTCTCAGGCATCAGTTGATATATTTAAACAAAGCTTGGATTAGTCCTACGCATTTTAGCAAGTGACTTGATGCCTCTCCCTCCTAACTGAGTCTGATCAGCCATGAGTTTGTTTTGCTTTGGAAGCCATGGAAAAAACGAAGTTTGCAAAACAGAGAAGCATTGTGGCAATATAATCAGAAACGTAAAGACTGTCTCATAGATACCCCTGCTTCTTCTTTCACATGCTCCCTCCCCCATCAACTCCCTTCCCCCACCCTATTACAGTTGCTAAATTCTGTAGCTCTCCTAGGTCTCTGCAATTTGACAATCACTAATTTTAGACTAATCTTTTGAATTTGTTCCTGAAAAGTCTGAGTTCCACAGAGTGTCTGACATGCATAAGTGAATCACAAAGCAGAGAGAGAATACAAATAATCTGATTTCCAATTCAATGTTTTATAGCATCGCCCCTCTTGTCTTCTCTAGGTTAAGAGATTGCTATTTGATTATGATATATCTTCCCCCATTCCCTCTGTCCCTTTCCTTTGTATCACAAAGAATAAAAGAGCTGCATTTCAAAAACTTACCATCCTGAAACTTGTGGGTCCTGGAAATAACACTAAACAATATTTTCCGGCTCTCATAGAGCCTAGAATGCTTTCACACACATCCTCACAGGTCAAAATTGCATACTAGTAAGTTCAACTTTCTGCTCATTTATTACTTTTAGTCAAAGGATGGACAAATGATGACTTCAGCTACTGGCAATTGTGGTTCTACACTGAATTGACTTAAAACAGACTTTCATTCATTCATTAAGGGAAAAAATACCTATCGAGTCCTGCTAGGTGATTTGTATGTGAAATAAGCAAATTCCCATAATCACTTATTCCAAATAAAATTTAACTGTGATTCACAAAGCCACTAGAAAAGAATTAACTGAGCCAAAATATAGCTCAGTTTACCTCCTTATGCAAATAAAATGTGATTCTTCTATAATACTATGGTAGCTTAATTCTTCCATTCCCCAGTAAAAAAAAAAGATTTAAAGTTCATCTTTCTATATAATGTTTCACATATTAGAAATTTTTATGTTGTTTTCATATTTGACATGATAAAATGATAATTAGATTCCACTGCAAATATACTCAATCTTTTACTTGTCCATTATAGTCCAAATCAGAATTAAATATTTTCTATATCACTTTAACTCTTATACAACAGAGTTTAGAACTAGTAGATCTAGATCTAGAGTATTTGCTTAAAGCATTTTCTTTCTTTGTTCAGGGTAACTTTTCCCAATTTCAATAAGAATATATGATCACTGTCTACTATTCACAAAATAGAAAAAACATAAATTTTTTTTAAATGAATGATAATGCTAACAACCAGAGAGGTAAATACTGAAAATACTTTGATATCTTTTATTAATTTTTATACCCTGTTGTCCCCTTTTTGGTATTAGTGAGGCTTTTACCGTGTCATTAAATATTGTTAGAGAAGGTGATTTAAAATGGCTACTCCATAATCTGTTTCATTATAAGCCTGTAATTCATTTAATCAAAACCCATTGTTGGACCTTAGGAGACCCTCTCTTGTGACAAGAGCTGGAACAACTGCTGGTGGGAAGAGGGCCACTCCTGAGGACACACTACAAGCCCATCGTGAGCCAGTCAGGGCCAGAGTTACAGTCCTTTCTGTTCTGTCACACCCTAAGTTTTAAGTATACAGTGAGGTCTGATCACACCAGGTTAGATTTTGGTAGCAGGGCTCTCAAGTTCAGCAGTCTGATATTGTGTTTAGAACACCATGGTTAAGATGTCTAGTTCGGAATATTAAGACAGATGCTTGCAAAGCCAATTTTCACACTTTTTTACTGCAGGGCCACCACTCTCTTTAACAATTGGTTCCTCTGAAACGTCTTACCTAAGGGTTTGTGAAAGTCTTACCAATACATGACTGTCCTGGCCACTATTCATCCCAGTTTGTCTTGAGCAATATAGGTCTATGAGGCAATTAGTAACTGAGCAATTCAGCAACCACTAGATATAATGATTTCACTCTACTTTGGAGCAGCAGACACCTCCCCCCACCCCCCAAGACCATATGAGCGCTGATTAAAAGCAGGAATGCCAGCCCAGGCCCCGTGAAGGGAGGTGATGAATGGTATGTCTGAGCAGTTTGGTCCCTGGCTTGGTGTCTCTGAAATGCCACACTCCTCACAGAAGTGCACTGATAAGCCTCACAGTGCTCAGGCTTTTACCAGCAGCCTCTATATTAGGGGCAGGCCCAAGCTGAATGTTAGTACTTGGGGTGTCCCGTCGGCACAGAGGCGTATGCCATTAGTAGATCTTCAACTATTTCTTAATATTTAAAAGTTCAGATTTTTGAAGCCAAACAAAAATGTCCTAGCTTAATGCACTAGTCATTAAATGCATAAAAGGAGAGGTTATGATGATTCCAATCTAAAGAAAATGCTGTTTTGAGAGAACCAAAGAAATTAATCTTGCAATCTATTGGTAATAAAGAAACAGAGACTCATATTCTTTTACATATATTATCTTACTGCCGTTTGGGACAGTTTATTCTTCAGCAGTTTGAATTAAAGGATACAAGGAGGGAGCTGGGGCATTACTGTAAGGAAACCAGACATTTTTAATTAAAAAAAATCTCTCCAACTTCTTTGGAAAACTCATCCTTGGAGGATAAGTAAACATCACAATCCCTTATAGTCTTGAAAATGTAGAAATGGGCAGAAAAATAAGATACCCCCTGGAATCCTAATAGATGAGGCAAAACGGAAAGAAGTTGTTTGTAGAAATTTAAGCCTTTGACAATTATAAAAAAAAAAGAAACGCAAAGTAGAATAAAACATAGTTTCACACCATCAAATGGATGCAAAATGAACTGGAAAAAATTCAGTAGTTCCTTTAGGGACCATCCGAAGCTGTGATGGTCTAAACATTTACCAGAGTTCAAGACTAATGGAAAATGTGTGTGAAAAGAGTTTGACAAATGGAGTTTAGTGCTCATTAAAAGAGAAATATAATAATTTTTCCTTGAGTACACAATTATGAGAAGAGTTTGACCTATTTCTCAATTCATTTTTTGACATGAGAATCACAACTGGCTCAATTTAGTGCCATCACTTATTCTTATCCATCTTGTGCCAGAAATGCCGGTGAGAATGGAAATTCCTGAAAAATGGAATTTTAGGGGAAATTCCTGAGAGAGACAGAGAATGCCGTAAAGTTAAGAAAATAGAAACAATGTAATATGGATAACTACAATTTTAATAATCAATGTATAATTGTAATCATGGGAAAAATCTCCTTAAGAAAGTCACATGATTCTTTCTATTAGAAATAATATCTGGACTTGTAAGAAAAATGGTCACCTGAATGCATATAACTTGCCCACTGAGCAGAAAGTAGAGAAAAAGTGGCATCAGTGGTAGAGAGTAGGGAACCATAGGTTAGAAAGACATAGAGGTGATCTTAGAAAGAATAGAATAGACTGTTGCAAAAGTCCTTAATTTAGAGGGGCAAGGTCTGGCAATAGGAAGGGGTCTTGGGGGAGGAAAAGTTCACCACCTAACAGCATGTGTGTGCTGAACAAGCAGCATCCAAGGCAACTGTGCAGAAAGGCGCAGAGGCTTATGAAATGGGTACCCCAAAGAGAGAACCAGCAGTGGGGTGAGGGTCCCACATGATTTATGGGGGGCAGACATTAAGCTCTGGATATGGAAGATGACCTTACAAAGAAGGCTGTGCACATATACACCAACACAGATGGTATCAGGCAACCCAGTGAAAAGGAACTGCTTCTACAAAGCCAGAGAAACAATGTTCCCTGGCTGGGACTGACTGAGGCCCACCAGTCCCTTCCCATCTCCATTTCTGGCAACCCAATTACTGAACAAATAATGTAAGCTCCTATTAACCAGCCATATCTCACCATATGAAAGCAGATGGTGAGAGATTGCACGGCACAGTTCCCCATACTATTTCTGGGCTCAGATAGCCTATTCTTCATTGCAGAATCATTAGAGGCAAAAAGGACTCTCCTACCTAAAAATGGAAGAATGTATCATGCAAGATATAGAGGAAGAGAATAATAATATTGATAATGGCATTGAGGAAAAAAGGAAACGTTGGTCAGAAAGATACTCTATACTTTCAAAAATACAGAAAGTAAAATAAAATGTGAGATGAAGAACGACAAAGTGAAATGAAAAATGAACTCTTAACTGGCCATAGATAAAATATGCCTCCTGGAAAGTCTCTAAGATATTAAAATGTTCATTAGAAGAGAGTAGATAAGAAGGAAAATTAGACCTTATGAATGACAGAGGACCAAAGACAGAGATTGAACATAAAAAAGATTTTTTTTTAATTAATTAATTTTTTTATGTTTTTTGGCTTGGGCACACTGTGGGATTCGAACCCAGGTCTCTGGCATGGCAGACGAGAATTCTGTCCCTGAGCCACCATCATATCACCATGATTATTTTTTTAAAAGAGTCTAGAATAGATGGAAAAGAATAATAATCAAAGGTGTAAGAGTCAGATATATTCCTGGACTGAAAAACATATGAATCTGCAGACGAAATGGACTTACCATATTTGAGGTAATGTTATTAAAGAGAGACCAGCCTTTAGACATATTCCAGGGAAAAAAATAAATTCTAAGAATAAAGAGAGAACACAAAAATAGTGCAGACAGAGGGTAAAAATGGATCTGTTCTCCGATTTTTTATCCTTAACCTTAAAAACCAAAGAACAATGGGTGCGTCTACAGAGTTTTTGGGGAAAAGTTTGGGTCTTGTGAACCATATGCTCAGTCATTCATGTGCATGGATATAAAAGATAGCACACCTAGATTAGTGTGTGCTTTGACCTCACGCACTCCTGCTCTAGATCACTCTGGCCATCCCAGCTTCATTGTGGTTCTTTAAAACAGCAGACCCACAGCCCCAAGTCTTATCTAACACAGTCTGTGCTGCAGCAAGAGAGCAAATACTGATATTAATAAATGAGCTCTATAAATATTAGAAAGAGAAGACCATATTGGTGGGATTTACAGGTTAATAAGTTCTTTCTAGAAAGCCCAAAAGAATCAATAGAAAAATATGAAAACTAGTAACAGAACGCAATAAGACAATCAATTACAATGGAGAAATATAAGATCAATTGCTTTTTGAATTTTCTAAACAGTATTATAAAATCATGCTTTTAAAGCTCCTTAGTTCTAAATATATAGCAATGATGCTTAAACTATAAAAGGATAATGAAAACAGTCTGGTCATGATAAAAAAAAAACAAAATTAATATCTCTGAGCATCCGAAGCATAAAGAAGTGAAGTAAGTAACTGGGACTGATTCTGTGCGTCTCCTGGGTTCCAGTGGCAGAGGCAGGCAGAGGAGCCTGAGAGTTTATCTCCTGCGTATCATCATGACTAAGTAAAAGTACTTTAAGGGAGGTGGGGAATAATTTCTTGCCTTAGTGCATGAACCAGGTGTTACATGGTATTCTAGTTTGCTAGCTGCTGGAATGCAATATACCAGAATCAGAATGGCTTTTAAAAAGAGGAATTTAATAAGTTGCTAGTTTACAGTTCTAAGGCCGAGGAAATGTCCCAATTAAAGCAAGTCTATAGAAATGTCCAATCAAAGGCATCCAGGGAAAGATACCTTGGGTCAAGAAGGCCAATCAAGTTTAGGGTTTCTCTCTCATCTGGAAAGGCACATGGTGAACACAGTCAGGGTTCCTCTCTCAGCTGGAAGGGTACATGGCAAACACGGCATCATCTGCTAGCTTTCTCTCTTGGCTTCTGGTTTCATGAAGCTCCCAGGAGGCGTTTTCCTTCATCTCCAAAGGTCACGAGTGAGTGGACTCTGTTTCTCGTGGCTATGTCATTCGGCTCTGCTCTCTCTGAATCTCCTCATTTTCCAAAATGTTTCCTCTTTTATAGGACTCCAATAAACCAATCAAGACCCACCCATGGGTGGCGACATGTCATCACCTAATCCAATTTAACAACCACTCTTGACTAAATCACATCACCCAGGGAGATGATCTGATTACAGTTACAAACATACAGTATTGATTAGGGATTATTCTACCATTATGAAATGGGATTTTGATTAAAACATGGCTTTTCTAGGGTACATACATCCTTTCAAACCAGCACACATGGGGATTTCCTTACCATGTGATTGGAAGCTAGAAAAGAATGCTACCACCAAGGGTGCTTGAGGTAGTACTTCTGTGAAGCTCTGTACCTGGAAAGTTATGTTCTGGCTCAGTGACTATATCTGTAATACTTCCTTTATCAGCACAGAATGAAGTCACAGAACACCCGTATGGTAACTGGCTATAGAGCTGGGGCTTCAGGGACCCATAAAGGCAATTGCAAATCAAGTAAAGAAGGACAGGGAAGTGAAAAACAAAAGGATGGGGAGAAATTTTAGAACCACTTAAGAAAGGAAAAGAAAGAAATAGGCAACAGAGGATTTGAATTAAATCTATAAGAAACAAATTAACAAAATTTTATTGAAGAACATGCCAGATAAACATAAATAAATGATAACCACACAATGCCACTGAATGGGAGGAAGGAATATTGGAAGTATGGTAATTGTTGTAAAATAAATGATATATTTAATAGGGGTGCACTGTATACACACTTTCATAGCATGTCAAATGGTCAAGTGTTAAAATCAATATTTGGTCAATGCAGAGGTCAAAGCAGAATCAACATAGATTGATCAAAAGTGTGCAAATGCACATACACACACAGACATATGCACACATTTTTTATCAAGTTGTTACCTGGTTATTTATGGCATCGGACCATATATTTTTCCCCTTGATTGGATATGGAATCTGATTTTCCTTCTTGTCTTGGTTTAAATTCTCCTCTTTCTCTATACGGGAATGCTTTTTACACCTTCTCTACTTTAACATGTGCTCCGTATTTTGCTCCAGAATGATTATGGATCCAGAGGTTGATCTGAGTGCGGATTACTGGATTAAGGAACCATCTTTTGATGTCAAACTCAGAGGGATGCTTCTTTTCTGGAGTCTAAGCAGGCAGGATCCTGGCTTATCTTGGAAGCTAAAACGCAGAGTGTATACTTGATAAGGTGAGTCATTGGATAAGAAGAAAGATAATGGCTCCTAATTAGTTAAGTTAAATTGATTAGCCATGAAGAACATCAACAAAAATAAAGGCTGGTGACTGGACACAACACAGTGGCATTTACCCAGCTAGAGTCTCCCTTGTGTTGTTACTCTTTCCTCACCTCAGAGGAGGACCGTGCAGATCTGCAAGGCCCTATCTTCCACCCTTGATATATGGTGCCCAAAAATTGTCTTTCCTTTATCTGATAGAACTGCCCTATCTCGACACTTGGAGCACCCTGACCTGCAAAATCCACACTCCTACCAAAATAACTAAATTGATGTTTTCTCACCCCATGTGGCATGCATGGAGGTAACTACATTTGCCTGGATACCATGCTTTCATCTGCTGGATCAATGCTTCCAATTAGGGAAAATCTACTATTCCCAATTAAATGAGTTCCTAGCACCTCTCAACTTCCATAGCATTTTATTAATACTGCAAGTAGAGAACATACTTTTAGCTCTACATATGTCCATTTCCCCTGCTAGATTGTCATACTTATTACGGGTAAGAGCCTCTTATATCTTGCTATATTTATCATGGCTCCACACTCTGCCCAGGACAATAGATGTGTTTTTAGTTGAATAGCACAGAACGAGTTTCAGGCATAGAATTTAAATACAAGATCTTCCTATTGTTCTCTGATAGAGCTTGATCTGTAGGAAAAACTTAACAACCCTTTAATGAGACTGAAAACCCATTGAAAGCATAATTGCCTATTTACTTATATAAACAATTGTACCTCTCCAGAAATGAGCTTAGGGATCATTTTTGACCAAGAAGAGACATTTGTTTTCCTAGGTTACCTAATAGGGAGGATAAGGAGTATGGGATGTTTTGGGCTTCCTTTTTTATTTTAATTTTTTTTTGGAGTAATGAAAAGATTCTAAAATTGATTGTGGTGATGAATGCAAAACTATATGATGATATTGTGAGCCAACGATTTTATACTTTGGATGGATTGTATGGTGTGTGAATATATCTCAATAAATTGCATTTTAAAAGATAGATATAAATATATAGTTTATGTTTATACAACATATAATTCATACAAATATATAAATAAATATGTATGCATGTGTTTAAGGAATGGTGCTATTTGCAGCTTCCTTTATCATTAAGAGGCTGAACTATGGACTACTGCTTTCCCACAGCTTCATTCTCAATCAATTGGACAGTGTATTCCAAAAGCGATGCTCACTTCTCTGAAAAATCACCTCTCAATGGGAAAGAAAGAATAACAGAAAAGAGGGAAAATGTCCTCAGCCCAAAAAAAGGATTAACACACTTTACTTTTAGAATTTATAGATTGCTTTCAAAAGCTGCACAACTTGAATAATATTCACTTTTATTGGAGATATTTAGCTTAAGAATCTACAGTGGATTGTTCCAGAATTCTTTGCTTTCCAGAAAGGCTGGGGCATCTCAGGAAATCTATTTCCCTCTGTGTCTATCACAAGGTAAATGCTACGTGCCTACTCTAATCTTCACTCTAATCAATCTAATCTTGTTGCCTTTTGAATGTGAAAGACTAGATTATTAAAGATGTAAATCTAACATATTCATCTATATCACTGCATTTCTCCCTGGTTTTCAAATCTTAGGATCACTGCCCATCTTTATAACAGATTTAAGAACATGTATGTCTGACTTAGCTATCAGAAACAGAATTGTTCTTACATGAATCGTTACAACTCTTTGGTTTTCTTAATGCAGTTCATTAGAACCACACTTGGCTCTCTTTAGTTCTTGATCTCCAAGTTTCAAATAGAGGGCCCATGAATTTAGAGCCCACAATTAGAATTATTACAGGAAAAAAACTGAGGGCTATTTATATTTGCTAAATCATTCTGCATTTGGTTCTGCAGGACCAATAAACTTCTGTCAACACAACAAGCTTATAAAGAGTCCACCCCGTATTTCCAGGGGGTGGGGGTGGGGTGGGTGGAAAGAGCAGGGTCTGGCTTGAATTTACGTGGTTAGACTGGTTTCCAACTGGTTGTAAAGAACAATTTGTTGAAAGATAGTATTTATGTCAATTATGGTGTCCAAAGCCAGAGCAATGAAGAAACATCCTTATTAGGAACAAATAAAAATCCCAAGAGCCACAGAGACAGAGCAAGACTCCTACGGAGAGGCATATTGCCTTAGCAGATATTTAAAATGGTATGTAGGAAACAAATGAAATTAATTAAGCCTGATGTGGAATTGCACACAATTGAAAGAGCAGGAGAAGCAAAACCAGACTTGGAATCTGGTTCTGGCTCTGAACCTCAGGTTCTAATCAACAAATGTAAGGGGTTCAATCTCTGCCTCTGTAAGTGGCACCCCTGCTTGCTCTTGTACGTTGAACAAAAAATCCGCTGGAGGAAGGGGGAAGGCTAATAATACATATTCCTGGAACCCACGACAGATCCACTAAATCAGAATCTTTAGGGATGGAGGAGCCTCAGAATTTTCAAGTCAATTTTGTTGAGATTCTGACCTCCACTTAGTGCCCTGAGTCTGTCTGATAGATGGTCTTAGGCCTTTTCCCAGAGATATAATCTCCATCTTATGTCCCACTTCAAATAATTGGGATCTTGTCTTACTCTTTAATGATGCCCTGCCTGTCACCTGCCTAAAACTTAAACCCCTTCAGAAGGTCAGTTCTGTGACCCCCTGCTTGGGAGCCTGTTGGTGAACTGTTCTGTGGCTGGAATCTGGCTCCCTTATCGCTGGTTTCCCTGATGCTGCCTGCAGGCTTGTCTGCTGTGCCTGCAACAGTGAACTACTGCCCTTGGATTTTCCTTTGCTCTCCTCCACTCACCTACTGGGGTCATCTGCGCCTTGTGTTTTTGCTCATTCTCTGAACCCAAGCCTATCACCGGTTGCCTAGCTTAACTAACTTTCTTTTTACCTTCTTGTCACCTGGCTTGGTGTTCCCAGGACCTCTGTAAAACCCAATGCATCAGTAGAGTTTCCTCATCCTATTATAGATACCTGACCCCTATCTAGGTGTGTCCCAAAATATGGTAAGATACATTCTAAGATTATTTTCAGCTGTGAAGTTTGATAAAACTCTGACTTGTGGTCTTCAAAAATACATGGGATGCATGACAGAAAAGAGATTTATTAATGAGTGAAATTTCCAAGTTTTCCCACTTACCTCTAGAATGTAAGAGATGAAGCTAATGGCAATGTAAAGATTAACAAAGAGACAGACAAGCCACACAAATTAGAGCTCAAGAAAGTTGGGGTAGAGAGTTAAAAGGTGGGTGACCAACTGTCCTAGCTTCTCCAGGACTGAGGGGATTCCTGGGATGTGGGACTTCCAGTTCTCAAATAGGAAAAGTCCAAGCAGATCAGGATGAGTTGGTCATCCTAGAACTTGAAATTGGTTTTGCTGCATGAAATGTTCACTCTGTGAAAGATGTGTACAGAAAAAGAAAGGAGATTACATTTTATTTACCATATTTTGAGAAAATATGTAGAGATTAGAATTCCTTTGACTTATTCTTGACTCTTAGTCTGCACTTCTTCGAATGCAACTTTGTTTAGAGATTGGTTCACATGAGCCCTTAGCTTTTACGCTAGTGGCATACCTATTAACCAAAGAAAATACATGATTAGATAATAATGTTGTCAAACATTTGTTAAGAACTTAATATGCCAGCCATAAATTAAATTGCTTTACATAGATTATTTTGATTACTCTCACAACCTTATGGAAAGGTTCCATTCTTAACCATGTCTTATGGCTGAGGAAACAAAAGCACAAGTTTTAGACAACTTTTTCAAGGAGAAATCCCAACACTGATTTGCCATGTGACAATTGATTAAAGGAGCCTCAACTTTATTCCAAAATGTAGACCTTGTCAGGGATATCAGGGACTAGCTGATGATGATTTCTCACTGAAATATTTGCATACATCCACTTCCCTAGCTGTACATAGTCTGAAAAACTTTGTGGTCAAAAACCATCAAGGACTCTGCAGAAGAAATGCTTCTGAAAAATGTTGAAGCATACAAGTAATTTTTTTTTTCAGCTAAATATTCCAAGTCAATGGAAATGCTAAGGCATTTTTGGTGGTAGAAAACCACCCCAGACATTCCAATAGCCTATGTGTACTTTCACCCAAGAGGTGATAGGAAGAAAGGAGAACTCTCTTTGTCAAGTTGGAGATGATGTTCTAGAACATCAATGTTCTTAGCTAGGTCTACCCTTTATAAAGTTAACATTTATAGAGTGTTTACTCTGTGTCAGACACTGTACTGGTTTGAATCTGTTATGTAACTCTGAAAGTGAGATTCTTTTAATCCAATCTCATGGGGACAGACATATTGTTGGGTGGGACTTTTCGATTAGTTTGCTTCCATGAAGATGTGATCCCATCCATTCAAGGTGGGTCTTAATCCACTTACTGGAGTCCTTTAAGAGAGAATTTTGGAGACAGCTTTGGAAATCAGAAAACAGACATTTGGAGAGAGAAAATGACAGGAAAAAAAGAGATGAAATCCAGAGTTTGCCCCAGAGAAGCTAAAAGAAGTCCCCTAATACCTGGAGAGAGAGACACACCCCCCACACACACACATATACACACACCCACTAGACATTAGGAGAAGACACAGGACACAGAGAGAAAACCAATGGAACCAGAAGCAGAAGGCAATGAACCAGGAACAAGGACCCAGTAAAGAGCAGCCTCATGCCTTCCCAGCTGACAGAGGTGTTCCAGATGCTGGTGGCCTTACTTCACCAGATGCCAGCGGCCTTTCTTTAGAGTCCAGGTATCATCTTGCCTTAATTATGACATTTTCATGGCCTTAAAACTGTAAATTTGTAACCTAATAAATCCCCTTTGTAAAAGCCAATCCAGGGGGTGCAAGGGTAGTTCAGTGGTAGAATTCTCTCCTGCCATGTGGGAGACCTGGGTTCAATTCCAGGCCATTGCAACATCCCTCCAAAAAACAAATAAGCAAACAAAGAAAGAAAAAACAAACAAACAAAAATTCAGCAAATTGGTGCTGCAATAATGGGATATTCACATGGAAAAACAACGAAATGTGACCCTGGCCATAAGCGTACAAAAAAAAGCCAATCCATTTCTGGTATATGGCATTCTGGCAGCTTTAGCAAACCAAAACAGACACTGTGCTTATATTATCACTTTCAATACTCACAACTTTCTTATGAAGTAGTTGTTGCAGATTTCACTTCATAGAAAAAGAAAAAGAGGTGCAGAGAGACTAAATAACATGGCAAGATGACAAAGTTAGCAAGTGGTAAAAACGAGATTTGAACACAGGCATTCAGGCTTTATCTATTTCGTAAACTCAGTCATGAATACATACGGACTGTAGTAAAGTCAGAATTACGGGAACTCTTAGCAAATACTTAGTTGGATTGACCTTATCTTATTAATAGTAAACTGAAACCCCCTAGATTATAAGAGATTTGGGAAGACAATGTATATACTAGGAAGAACAGAGGGTTTGGAGACAGCCTGCATTTGATCCTCGTCTCTGCAGCCTATTAAATGACACATGTGTCATTTGTGTAGATTACTTATCTCTCTAAACCTCAATTCCTTCACCTATAAAACAGGAATGATATTACCTATTTATCAGGGAGAGTGTGAGGATTAAACAAGATAATGCAAGTAAAACATTTAGTAGAGTCCCTTACATAACATCAATAAATAGAACTACTATTAAATTTTTTATTAATGTTATTACTATGACTACCTGTTAATTACTACTGCCATCACCACTTCCAGTACATCATCGTCATCATCATAGAAGTCACACAAAATCATACAGCAGTAAAATCTGGTGGTTTAACTTATCATGATGACATGTCTTCTTTTATTATCGAGACAACATTAAAACCTCAAACTAAAAAAGCATTTAATAAATACTTTTGGCATGCAATAGGCTATTTGCAGTGTGGTCATGTACGTGCAGACAAGAATGTATGAAAATTCAAATGGCATTGGGATATAAAGAGGCAAAGTTAATGCTACGGAATTTTGGGCACTGATGATATTTCTTTAGAAAGTTCTCCAAGTAAAATAAAGAATAAGTACATATACTGGTTTTTGTTTTTATTCTTTCTTTTTTTCTTTTTTTTTTTTTGGATTTTGTACATTCATCCCAAATACTGTGAAGACAGCCAATCTCTGGATTTTGTAACATAGATTTGAGAGTTATAAAACAAGGGCCTTACAGAGGTCTAACTTCATGGAGCTATGGTTTTGTAAAAATCAACAAAATAAACCTATCTAAAGTGATTTCAGCTCTATGATAACTGATGCAGCATTGCAAGAAGCCATCTTGCTTCTCTCTTCCTTGTTTTGACATATTGAAATGTTACAAACATATGTTCACAGATATAAACTTTTCTAAATAAGGGTATATGGAAGAACTGCTTATACCACACTCTGTTATATACAAACTATGCCACATGGTCATTTTAATTATGCAAGTAACACAAGCCATTATTTTTAAAAATTAGAAATATAAATAAGTTAAAATAAGAAAATTAAAATCATCCATAACCCCACAATCTGTGACAACTACTGCTAATACTTTTGGTCGCTTTGGAGACTATGTTTTCTGATTTTTTAAGTATAGAAAAATTCATTCATCAGTAAATAAATGCAAACATTTATTTCTTTTTTGCATTACTATAATCCATTCCCAAAGCAAAATATACATACTTTCCATGTATATTATGCATGATGGTTGTATTATATATCATTATTTTAAATAGTTGCCTGACCTTCCATTATATAAATGTACCATAAGTTATTAGTCAATCCCCTGCTCATGGACAGTTGGGTTGTTCCCAGTTGTTTTGCTCTTATAAACAGTCATTTAATAAACATCTTTTTTCATACACCTTGGCACATTTGTCTAAGTATTTCGTTATGAATACAAAATTCAAAGATATGAAATTAGCAAATCAGAGACTGGATATTTTAAGACTTCTTAATGCATATTGCCATAGACCCTTGCAGAATCAATGTGCTGATCTGCTCTCCCAGCAATGGGTGTGAGCATGCCTGCCACACAGTCCTTTACAGCTGAGCGAGTCAGCATTTCACCTGGGAAACTCCTCACCAGCCCCAGCTTTGTGACCACAGGGAGGAACAAGAAACAACTTCTGGTTGCTATGAGGACTTCCGGCCCCACAGGCAGACTAACAGCTGTTCACACGCCCATGTGTAATGCGATCGTAGACCATCAAATGGAAATCCCATCACCAAATAGCAAGGCAATTTGGAATTGCTGGATACTATCAGAGAGAAAAGTTCTGATTTTTAAATGCATATCTGTTTTGCCCTTAGAATTGAGGTAGAAAAAAAAAGGACTGGCCACATATGACAAGTAAGAATGCTTCTTTTTCTGAAAAGATAGGGGGAAAAAACAGGAAAAACAATAATTACAGATTTTTGAAATCTGCTATAAATTTCAAATTTTCTGGCTGGATAGAGAATTCTAATATTAGAATGCCTTGGTGGGGGCGGAGACAAGGCAGAAATTGTTCTTCTATATGTGGGTAATAGTTTAAAAGATGTAAAAACTGAAACCTGAATGTCTCAGTGGTTACAGGCAAAGGCAAAGTCACAGAATGAGCTAGAAAACTCTTTTTCAGTGTTGCTGGAGTTATTTGCTTTAAACCACCTTCTAGCTTTGCACTGAAGGCAGATACTGCCCACCTCTGTCTGGGCTGTACTTCTCTTGGAGTGGGAAGAGGAAAGCAGACTTGGCAAAGTGCATGTATACTGCATGGGTGAAGAGATAAAGGTAAGGAAGAGGCAATGCATTGCAATGCATACTTGGGGCAAGCTAATAAAGTACTGTTTTCCACACTGTAGGCTATGAGAAAGGAATTTCTCAATTATTTTACAAATAGTTACCTGGTACTTATTATATGCCCTGCTCTAAGTGCTCTTGCAATAGTAACTCCTTTAATCTTATCACAAATTATCCTTGTTTTCTGATCAGGAAAACAGGATATGCAAAGATTAAATAATTTGTCCAAGATCATACAAGTAATATGCGGAAAGGCTTAGATTCAAACCTACATAGTCTGACTCTAAAACCTCATGCTCTTAACAATACGGGTATACCAGCTCTCTCAGGCACAGTTACAGAAATAGCATGGGGCTCTGAAGATGTGAAGACAAAGGCTCAAGCCCTGATTAGCAACCCCAAGCAACCTAAGTCCTTTAATTTCTCTGAGCTTCAGATTTCTCCTCTGTAAAGCAGGCGAAATCTGGATATCAAGTCTGTCTTTACCCTTCTGCTTCTGCAGAACTCAACCTTTCATTGAGTCCCCATGCCACCCAGCTTCTATTGCATTTGAATCTGCATCTTTACCCAACTTATTCACACTTAAGTGTGCTCATCATTCCAATAGAGAACCCTTTGATACAAAAATATTGAGATGAAAAACTTGTTTTTCCTAACATTTTGTAGGGGAGCCCAAGGAAGGAGGGGGAATACCTGTATACCATAGAAGAAACTACTTAATTTTCCTGAAAGATGGTACAAGCTGAAGAACTTAAAATATTGATGCAGCTGAACTTATGAGTGCCAGGTGCACAAAAAGTTATTTGGGGAGGTATTTCTTTACACTGGTGATTGATGTTAACACTCTCCCCCAAACTGTGCATATCTGTCAGAGACCTTAGACAAATTTCCAATTCTGCCTTCAAGCCATATTCAGATAAGATGTTCCTCTTTTTTAGAAATGAAAACAGCCTCTCCCCTCTCAATTTTTTAGTCAGCCTACTGGTGTTCCTTTTTAGCATCTTACTTTTACTTACTCTACAAAAATTTAAAGTGTGTATTCTATACCTGTTACCTCCATTTCTCCTCAACAACTAGTTCCTCCTTTTCAACTTGAAATCTGCACTCTAGAGCTCCAATGCTACAATCAAATGGCTGTCTTTTAAGTCCACAAAGATCTCACTGTTGCTAAATCAGATATATTTGATATATCAGATCATCTACTCAAAGGCAGGTAACTATGACATGGATCATTTTTCCAATGGTTCCTTTTTTTTTTTTTTAGCATGGGCAGGCACCAGGAATCGAACCCAGGTCTCCAGCATGGCAGGCGAGAACTCTGCCACGAAGCCACCATTGCCCACCAATGGTTCTTTAAAGAATAATTGTAAAGCATTTTAACTAACCACTTTGCCAACTCACATGGTGTCATGACATGAAGGTGCAGCTAGCCTGTGGAAGATTCTTTCAAATTGTGTGGCTCATATATGAAGGAAGCTTGATAGAGGTCATTTCAAATTTGGAAACGACTCTAAACTTTGTTACCTATAACAAATTATGAAGCTGAAAGAAATTTTCCTATGCTATTAATAATAGAAATAAAATTTAATCAATCGTGCTTGAGGAAACACTCAATCATCTTTCAATTTTCTCCATGAAAATGTTATGAAATTGTTTGCCTTATGACAGATGATCAAAAATATATAGTCAAAAAAGTAGGAAAAAAGATGGTAGGGAAATATATTAGTAAAAATTCATTGTCATATATTAATAGAGGGCAGCCTAGTAATTAAAATGTTATTTTCTAGATTTTATTTGGTTTGTGTTAGTTCCCAGTTTTCATAAATCTGTAACTTCCTATGGCTTCTTGTTAGTAGCAACTATTTACTTTTGGTATAATTTTGTATTGTAATTTTGTATTTTTTTTTTAAGGAGGATGTTCCAAAATTGTATAAGCTTCTGGTCCCTCCAAGCCTGGGTCATGTTAATTATACAGTAGTTCTTCTATCATAGAAATGCAGATTAAAAATCAAATGCTTTTCTGGATAATAAAGCAAGTGCCAGTATTAACTTATTAGATGGCAGCATTCCTTTCTCATCCTTCACATCTTCCTGCATCGCCTACCATTTCTCTGTCTAACGGATTTAGAACTGTGCTTCATGCTGCTTCAAATAGATAATACCCATGTTTCAGTAGATTAGAGCCTAATAGAGGGAGAAGACATGAGAGCTAATAGCTGTGCAATAATTTCATAATTGCTATAAGAATTAAGAGCAAGTGCCTTAAGAGCAGAGGGGAGAGAGGAACTGATTCCCCCTTGGAAATTCAAGAAAAGTGTCATCATAAAGCTAACAAGAGGAAGTAAGCTTGGTAGAGAAGGTGAACAACAGCCCGGTGGGGAAAATACTGTTAATTTATGTACATAGAGTATGTAGTGGGTTGGATAGTATCTCATAAAAACTAATGTTCACTCATAACTTCAGAATGTAATTCTATTTGTAAATCCTTGCAGTTATAATTAAACTGTGGTCACGGTGAATGAGAGTTAAATCCAACTGCTGTACTTACAAAAGGGAAGGAAACAAAACACAGAGATACGTACACAGAGGGAAGAAGGCCTTGTGATGGTGGACACAGAGATTGGAGTGATGCAGCTACAAGCCAAGGATTTCTGGCAGCCACCACAAGCTAAGATGAGGCAAGGAAGGGTCCTCCCCCTACAGAATTCAGAGGTAGCATGGTTCTGCCTACATCTTGATTTCAGACTTCCACCCTCCAGGACTGTGAGACAATACATTTCTGTTGTTTTAAACCACCCAGTTTGTGGTACTTTGTTACGGCAGTTCTGGGAACCTAATACTGAGTATCTAAATCATTTTGAAGAGCATAGATACGTGTGCCAGCTAACAGAGAAAAGACAGACAAAAAATAGTGACTGAGCTAATGAATCATAAGCTTATATGTGCGTTTCAGTTTGCTAATGCTGCCAGGATGCAATATACAAGAAATGGGCTGGATTTTACAAAAGGGATTTATCAGGTTGCAAGTTTACAGTTCTAAGAACATAAAAATGTCTAAATTAAGGCATTAACAAGAGGATACCTTCACTCAAGAAAGGATGATCAGGGCGGGCCATGGTGGCTCAGCAGGCAAGAATGCTCGCCTGCCATGCCAGAGGACCCGGGTTCGATTCCCGGTGCCTGCCCATGTTAAAAAAAAAAAAAAGAAAAGAAAGGCTGATCACGTCCGGGGTTTCTGTATCAGCTGGGAAGGTGCATGGCTGGCATCTCCTAGTCCTTAGATCCCGGCTTGCATTGCCTTCATCTTCTGATTGCTGTGCTCTCCAGGTGTCTTCAAGCATCTGTGTCTAGGCGACTGTTCTCTGAGCTCTCTGTATCAGCTCTGAGCTGTCTGTGTCGCTTCTTTTAAGCACTCTAGTAAACTAATTAAAACCCACCTTGAATGGGTGGGGCCACATCTCCATCTAAGCAAAAGGTCCCACTCTAAGCAATAGGTCTGCCTCCACAAGACTGGATTAAAAGAGCATGGCTTTTCTGGGGTACATAACAGTTTCAAACCAGCACATTGCAGCATCCTCCAAACATACCAGACATTATAAAGCTTGAATTTTATGGGCGCAAGCTCTGATATAAGCTACTCCTGAAGATTGAATCTTCCAAACTTTATTAGCAGTGCCAACTAGAGCAATTAATTTCTTAAAGCTTCAATTTCCTTATCAGTAAGATGATCAAATTAGTACCTATTGATGTGAGTTTTTATGAAGGATTAGATTAAGCATGCATAGTGAGGCTAACATATGGGTTTTTCTGACATTAAAGATAAATATGAAATGTATATCTCTTTGTTACACTGTATTAACTCAGGGAAAGTCAGCACCTGTCAAGCCAAATGCAAATAAGCTGGAAGCAGGACACTTCTTGCAAATAGCCAGAACATTCCAAAGAATTTCAGAAATGCATTCACATTTTTTATTGCATTCTTTTAAGCACGGGCTAATTTAAACAAGCAGCCCAGCATGCCACATCAGAAATATACACACAAGGGACAAAGGTCATAAAGCAAATCCCAATGAAAATAACCCTTTTGGTAAGAAGTAAGTACTTCATTCCATATGACATAAGACATGGTTCAGAATATATCCCTGCAGAAGGCAAGGTCTCATCACTGCTAGTCTCTGTAGGAGTGTCTTCAGTCTGCTACTTCATACTCCTTAGGAAGAATCCTTTCTTAGACAATTGCACCTGAAGCAATAGCTTGATCCTTTCCAGGCTTAATAGAATCAATTGCTTGTAGTGGTAAAATGTATGTATTTTTTAAGGAGTGACAACAATCTCCTAGACTTAACTATAGAGGAGGGAAATGTGTTATATTTTAACACAACAGGCCATTAAACCTCTCACTGGGGAAAGAATTAGACTTTGGAAATACAGGGCAGATCTTCAGTTCTTAGACCCTGGTAAGCAGCAGATGATACATCTTTCTTCTCACAGTAAACCAAACTCTTGAATTTTGTGACTGGGGATTCTGAGACTGTAAATATTTGCAAATTGATTATCCTAACAAATGGGGCTATAAAATAAGAGCAATCTGTGATCTTGCTTGGACTTTTTTGTGTGGGTAGTGCCATGCTTAAGTTTATGACCTAGAATCTGAGATACATAATAAGTTCTTAGGCAGGTAAGAATTTCCCCTGAGCACAAAAATACAAGCATTTATACTAACCAAAGTGTTATCCATCAGAACTTGACTTATTGCTGGCCATCACATGAGGATGCATAAATATGGAAACCTCTGAACTTATTTATTCCTCGGCTTTTTCTAATCACAAATTTCGTTGAATGTGTTGGGCCAGAAGATCTTTTTTCATTTTTTTTTTTCAGTTTTTTTATTGTATAGGATAACATATGTACAAAGCAAAGAAAAAAGCAATAGTTTTCAAAGCACTCTTCGACAAATAGTTATAGGACAGATCCTAAAGTTTCATGGTCTACCATACAATTTTCTCATGTTTTTCCTTTTAGCTGTTCTAGAATATAGAAGGCTAGAGGGCTTAAATATATTTTTTTATTATCACAATCGACCTTTTTTCTTTCTTTTTTTGGTGAAAGGTGACATATATACAAAAAGCTATAAATTTCAAAGTACAGCACCACAATTAGCTGTAGAACATATTTCAGAGTTTGACATGGGTTACAAATCCACAATTTTAGCTTTTTTTTTTGCCACAATCACATAGTCACATTGCAAAAGCTGTATACATTCATTTTCAAGAAACTTGGCTACTGGAACACAGCTCTACAATTTCAGGCACTTCCCTCTCTAGCCTCTCTAAAACATCTTAAATCAAAAAGGAGATACCTATAAAATGAGTAAGAATAACTCCCAGGATAACCTCTCGACTCTGTTTGAAATCTCTTAGCCACTGACACTTCATTTTGTCTCATTTCTCTCTTCCCCCTTTTAGTTGAGAAGGTTTTCTCAATCCCTTGATGTTGAGTCCTAGCTCATTCTAGGATTTCTGTCCCACATTGCCAGGGAGGTTTACACCCCTGGGAGTCATGTCTCACGTAGAGGGGGGTAGGGCGGTGAGTTTGCTTGCTGCGTTAGCTGAGAGATAGGACACATCTGAGCAACAAAAGAGGTTCTCTGGGGGTGACTCTTAGGCCTAATTTTAAGTAGGCTTAGTCTATCCTTTGCGGGGAACAGTTTTATAAGATCACACCCCAAGATTGAGGGCTCGGCCTATTTATTTGGTTATCCCCACTGCTTGTGAGCATATCAGGGATTCTCCAAGTGGGAAAATTGAATTTCTCCCCTTTCTTGCCATTCTCCCAAGGGGACTTTGCAAATGCTTTTTTATTTACTGTTCACATCACTCTAGGATTTATCGGGGCATCACTCTAGGGCCAGAAGATCTTCACATTTCTGACCAATGATTTCTTATGAGACAAACAATGGAGAAGGGACAAGTCATTTTTTGGAGGACTTATATGAAATGTGGGTTATGTTTTTTAATTGGAATAAAGCACCTTTGCAGATCTCATTACATGAGACCAATAAAAAACAACAGACATTAGATGACATAGCACTGAGCAGCTCTGTAGCCACATGTAAATAAATATTTACAACTTCTGAAGACAATGTGTATTTATGAATCATTTTTAATACTGAATATAGATTTAACTGGCCATTCAAGAGCAAGGGATCATAGAATATCTTTAGGAAAATATCACACAAGTGGTAACTTCTGTGGCCTCTCAAAGGATCATCACAGGATATCATTGGGTTATACCATCACTTAAAGTAGCACGAGTTTCAGGAAGAAAATGTATTTTAGAAGGTTACCTTCGATTAAGAGGGGACTCAAAGAAAATGATGAAGCAAACAATAATTGCCATTATTCTCCATATAGCCACACATCTTCAACCTTATCTTCCCTTCCCATCTCAGTATTAAGAAAGAAGTTCTCCCTAAAATGTTTTCTTGCAAGAACTGTGAAGGGTTTCTCTTATTTACACATCTACCTTTCTCAGGTTTACACTTCACCAGTCCTGTGGGGTGGAGTGCAGTGTTTGCCTTTAATTTACACGTACCTGAAGGCCTGCTGCCATCCTCTCAGCTGATCCCCAGCACCTTGGTCAGATTTGGCTCTAACAAGGGCCCACAAAATTTTATGTTTATCATACTTCAGAAAGTTAGCTGTGATGGTACCAGCATTTAAAGGTGTGTTTCACAGCTTTTCCCAAGACCTGGCACTTAGGGTAAGTGATCGAATTTATGCACTGTGATAAACAGACAAGGCAGTCTGGGTCCAGAAGAAATGACCCTGGCAGGGGGGCAGGGGGCTTGGCCCAGAGGTTTGGCCCATACAATCCTGCACAGCTCACACCAATCACCCATCAGGGAATTGCTTCCTTAACCAGTGTGGATATTTCGAGCATTTTCTTGGGAATGTAAGCAGTTCTAAGGTCCTGGTGGCATAACTAGTCTTTATGTGATGAAACGGGGGGCTTTTGAAAGGTAGGAACTCTTGTATTGTGAATTCTATTTCACCCATTATTTAGGTAGTCTGGATGCTATGAAACTTCTTATTAACAAACCATTCATTTACAGCCTTATTTTCATCCTTTTAATTCTGTAGATGTAGTGGAAAGCACACAAGTTTTAGAGTCACAGACCTCATGGCAAATACTGATTATTCGTAATGAGAACCTCAGATCCCACACCTTCCCTGAGGCTCCATTCTCCCATAAGTGAAATGGGGACACCAATAATTCAGTAGACTGTTGTAAGGAAAAAACTGTTTGCAAAGCCACTAGCACAGAGAAATAGATGCTCATTAAATGCTAGTGCACTTCCTCTCTATAGAAGAACATCATTATTATCAGCTGTCAAATGCCCCCTATCTGCTAGCTTTCTTTGCTCCTTTTTTAAAACCTGTTTTTTCCTGCTTTCTGATGTCCTCTATCATTTTCCCCATCACAAGCCTCTTTCTTGTCTTGCTTTCTACTTCTATTTTATCTGACTCTCTCCTTACCATACTTTCTATCTTTTGTTTGTTTGTTTGTTTTTTGGCATAGGCAGGCTCCAGGATTCGAACCCGGGTCTCCAGCATGGCAGGTGAGAATTCAGCCACTGAGCCACCACTGCACCGCCCACCATGCTTTCTTAAAATTGATGCAAGGGGGAAGAAAAGCAACGTGAATGAGAATGAGGAGGTAACTTGATTGTTTAATTCAATTCTCAACTCTCCAAAGAGCAGGTAACTTGATTATTTAATTTAATTCAACTCTCAACTCTCCTAAGTTCTTTCCACAGTATTTCAAATAATTTGAAAATATGAAAGAAATAATCCTTCACTGAGAAATCACTGTGTTCAGGTACTATGCCATTTGACCTCTCGGTTTTCATCAATAGCCCTCCTTTAAATCAGTGGCTCTTGTCTTCCACAACGTGTCACCATTCCAGAGAATGCCAGCACAGTCCTGTCAGTAGGAATGGTTCATGGAAGTTTTGTTAAGGGAAAGAGGCCCACATAGTAGGTGCTCAGGTAATATTGACTTATTGGATTAATAGTTTAAATACTTACCAATGCAAGTACCTGAGGATTCAAAATTGACCTATGCTATGGATTCACAAATCAGATACAAACCCAAAAGGAATCAGGAAGAACCTAAAATAAACACAAAAGAAATGGATCAGAATTTTGCAACTTCTTCCATTATTTTTATTTTATTTTATTTCATTATAATCTACGATACAGGGAAACTACAGACTGTATTTAAACTGGACAAATAATCTCTAAGTTCTCTTAGCCTAATCATCAAAAAAAAAAAAGAATAGTGAAAAGAAGTTAACTATTCAAGCGTGGTAGAGAGAGCAAGAACTGGCATGCCAGCAAAATTTCCAAGATTGGATGATTCCTGCAAAGAATTTACAGGCTGGGATACACTTTCTGAAATGCTGACTCTAATAGTTCAGATATTATGATCTTAGTTGAAAAGAGCAGGCAACAGAACTTAGCAAGCTTGAAAACAAAAACAGCTCCATGATTTGGAAAGGAATTAACACCAATCACCTGAAACTGTCTCTGACATAAAGCAAGTGTTGAAACTGAAGAGCATGTGAGTTATTTTCATGGTTATCCCAGTAAAATCATTGTCCACAACCTCTACTGGCAGCTGCTAAAATAGATAATATTTGCTGTTGCTTTTCTCTGTAATACACTCACAGGAAAATGGGTATAGTGAGCGATGCGGGGAAAGGGTTTCTGGGGGTTCCCAGCTATACTGATGAGTTCTCAGTAAATTTGCCTTTGATGTATGAGACTCCATCAGGATATAGTGGCTAACATAACCCACAAATCAAGAAGGATAACACTGTAAAAGACTTCAATTTTATTTCCTTGCTGAGAAAAATGGGGTCAGATGGATTTATTGTCATTTTAGAAGCAAAAAGTAACCATACGTATACCCTTCATACAATTTTATTAATATCTCTATTTTACTGTATTTCTGTTCATTTAGCTCCAATATCTATAAAGTAAAAATTACTGAATCATCCAAATTATTTCATGGTAATAAGATTTCATATGATTCTGCAGAGTATTATTTTAACAAAACTACAAAGTTGGGATGGAAATAGGATCACTTAATGCACAACTACAGGGGGCCCCACTCATAGAGGTCAGCATGAATAATCTCCCCTAGAGATGGACAGCAAGGCGGCACGAGATGAAAAGAAAATATGTGAAAAGGAGAACGTAGGGAGAAAAGAAAGAGAAAGTAGTAATAGAATTATTGGAGAAATTTCCTTTCAAGCAAACTTTCCAGTATAAAATGTTTGATCAGGGCATGCTATGAAACATCAAAAAAAAAAAAAAAGGAAATGATTAGCCCTGATTTGAAAAGCAAAGTCCAGAGAGAGAGGGAGAAAATGGGAGAAAGAAAGGGAAGTAGTAGCAAGAATGAAGGTCAGATATCCCAGCTGTCTAAGGTCACTTTGACCCTCAATAATTTAGAAGAGTAATAAAAGCTCTTATTATCCCGTAACACTCTCCACCAGGGATCCAACCGGAGACAAAACCTTAACCATACGTCACTCGGTAGAATTATCACTGAAATGGACAGAAACCAAAAGGAGAAGAAAGAAAGGAGTATTGGTAAAAGCAAGGAAGAAAGGATCCAACCAAAAGTATTTTGAATAGTTTTAGGTTGTTGTAAAATGTAGAAACAGTAAGAAACTCAAGATAAGGGTGGGGGAAGACAAAAGTGGACAAGTTTTCTCTTGGAAGAAGAGGAAGGGACTCCATTCTTCACACAGCCCAACCTAGCATGCATTTCTACACCAAAAGAAAAGCTTTTGCCTAACCTGCCTCATTCATCATTCAATAGCAACACTACTAAAAAAAGTCACTATCATCCTATCCTATCCTATCACATAACCTATTATTATATCCATTTTTACAGGTGAGGAAACTAATTCTCAGAAAGTTAAAGTCACATATTTAAGAATTTTGTTGAGTGTTTGGACAAGATTCTGTATCTACGCACACAAATTCTTATAAATTAAAACTAACCTCCACCCTGCCTGATTCGGGTTAATGGAATTCTGTACTCTCCGACCCTCATTGCAACATTAGCATGCAAGCTTTTACAGGATGACGCATTCTCTCCTATGTTTCTTAGACCATCATTCTAGTTATTATATTGCAACACCCCCATTTTGGCTTCCTAGGCTGCTTAAAGCAGATACCAGTTGAAATTTAGTAGCTTGAGGCTGTGAAAAATGTCTAAATCAAGGCATCATCAAATGATACTTTCTTCCAGAAGCCTGGTTACCGGTCATCTCCACAAAGCTCTTCTGCCACATGGCAAGGTACAGGGCAGCATTTGCTGGTCTCTTCCTTCTCTTCTATATTTCAATGCTTTCAGCTTCTTGCTTCCCTGATGCAATCTCTCTCTCTCTCTCTCTCTCTCTCTCTCTCTCTTTGTCTTTCTCTTCTCTCTCTCTCTCCATCACATTTTTAAAGGACTCCAGTAAAAGGATTAAATCCCATCCTGAATGAGGTGGGCCACACCTTAACTGAAATAGCCCCATCAAGAGGTCGTACTTAAAATGGGTTCATACCCTCAGGAATGGATTAGATTTAAAAACATGGTTTTGTGACATTTAAGTACATGAACTCCATACTGCTTCAACCCCCCCGCCCCACCTTATCAATGATTCAGATAATTACCCAACAAACTATACATTTTTTAAATAAAACTTTTCTAATATCCCCAATAACAATACAACTTTAAGGTGAATAATAAGAATTAATAATGCAGTTGACTTTGGTATGCCATCATTTGAATGGTGTAGTTAAATTTCTGTTCTTAGGTGGCTCAAAGAAATTTTTCCTTTTGTGTACAATACCTGCAACGTATAAATTGGTCTCTAAGTGGATTTCAGTTTCTGTATGGTGGTATCATTCAGCTACTAGATAGTAATATATGAAATTCTCTAAGTATATCACCGTCTAACAAATAAAGCATACGCAAAGTAATGCAGCATGTTACCATACTTATATAAATACAACTTACAACAATAACCGCTAAAGCCATGAGTATGATTTATTAGAATTATAAGAATAGATTAAATGTTTAGAATGCCGCAGCTTGCTAGAATTACCAGACAATGGAAGTATCTGAGAAAATCAGATGCTTTAAATTTTTAAATACTGTTTGAAATGATTAAGGGAATTTAATTTGCAAGTAAGTTTTTCTGGGAACATTGACTCATGCAATGTTTTCTGGGAACATTGACTCATGCAAAGAAGTCATTGCAGGTGGAGAAGATGGTCCATGAAACTCTTGTATATAACTTCAGTGGTTCTTTAATAAATTTTCAGTTAACTCATGTAATTAACAGATTCATTTTTTTCTGCCTTCCAAGGCAATTATATTCACTTCTTCATCCCAGAGTTACATATTTACTTCCTGTGCTGGTTGGATTCATGTGTCAACTTGGCCAGGTGATGGTGTCCAGTTGTTTGATTAAGTAAACCCTGGCCTAATTGTTACTGAGGACATTTCATGAACTTAAATCATCAGTAAGTTGATTGCATCTATGGCCCATTACATTCACAATCAACTGAAGAGATTGTTTTCAACAGGGAGAGATGTCCCATCCTATCAGCTGAAGGCTTCAAAAGTAGAAGTGATGATTTCAGCAGTCAGAAGAGAGAATTTCCTTCTCTACTTTAGCCAGCCTGCTTCTCCTGGGGAATTCATCGAGCACCTTCATCTGAGTTGCCAGCTTGTAGCCGGCTGAGTGGAATTTGGAATTGTGCATCCCCACAGTGATATGAGATAATTCTTACAAAAGTCTCATAATATTTACAGATATCTTCTGTCAGTTCTGTTTCCCTAGAGAACCCTGACTCATACACTCATCCAGCTAAGAGAAACAGAATGTCCATGTCAGTCTGTGGCCACCAAGGCTATAAATTCAGTTCATCAATAGAGATTCTGAACTCTATGTCCAGGATGATTCTTCAAAGGCCCCAGTTAATTTATCTAAGCCCATTTTTATACTAAAAGGATTGTAATAATTCAATCTCTTTCACAACTTTGAATTCACACTTGAATTGCATATCAGTCTGTTTAGGACCAAATTGTTCACAATGGTACATGGGTTCTTAGAACATACATTTTAGATGTGGCAATTCAAGTCCAATTTTAGCGAGTCTTATTTTGTCCTCATATGAATTTTTTTCAATTCATTTTGTCCTCTTTTCAAAGATACCAGTGTCTCTCCTATGTCATACACAGTATTTTTTATCGACTTTAATACATTGTTCTATGTTTTGTCATCTAAACTATATATTTGTATTTAAAACTTCAGTATCTTCAGTTTTTCAAACAACTGTGTCTTATGCATGAGTATTTAAAAATAATACCTACTAGAGGTTTTTTTCTCTTTTACTAAACCCCATTATTTTTTTAATTCAGAAAATTTGAGTGTTAAAGCCCAACTTTTAAATATCTTCAGATAAATATCATTATTTCATTTAGTATAAAAATATAAAATAATGTAACCCAATTAGTGTTAATCAAATATACTATGTAAAATTATTAAAATTAAAAATTGTTAGAGAAATTGATAAAATGTAACAATTTAAAACTTTAATCCAAAAATTTTAAGTGTAATGAGGTCCAAATATTTTGTGAGGATTACAAAATCATACATTCATAAAAGTAATAGTATATTTGTATTAAAAGATACTTTGAGTGTAATTACAAACACACTATAAAGTACCCTCTATTATCAACTCAGAATTTTTTTAATAAGACAAGAAGAGAAAAATAAGAAAATTACAGCCACAGAAAATTTTACCTATTTTAGTTCTAGTAGAAAAACTAGAATCTTTTCTTGGATTAGACTACAACATTCTTGAGCCTTAATTGTACATTCCGTTGAAAATACTTAATCATCACTAAGCAAACACACATTCCTTTCAAATATTTATGGTTCACAAACATACACACGTATATGCATGCATACACACTTAATTTACCAATAATTGTGCATACGATAAAGATATCTCAAACTGAAAATTCTGAACTTCTTATGTTTACTAAGAGCATTTTTAAATTTAAATTTTCAATTAAAACATTTAATAAATGAGTGCCAAAATTTGAGATAATAAATCCCACAAAAAAAAAGTTATCAGCCGTTTTGCTTTGCTCAAAACCTTGAGCTCCAGGCAGTCAAAACTGATAGACTTTTTAAAAATTTACATTTCAACCTTGAGCAATTGAACATTTTGTCTTATTTACTTCCTTGTTAACTGGCTTTTTTAATTATCAGATTACTGTGAAAAAAAATTTGTTTGAAGTTTAGTTTACTGGCTAGATATAATCTTGAGATAAAAAAACATTTTACCTTTCTATATTATCATACCAACACACTCAGAAACATTTTATATGTTGATTCTTTCCCAAACAATCAGATTTTCTAACAACCTAGTATATACATTTAAACCTTTTTACTTATCTATTTAGAAGGTCTCAAGCACAGATGACATTTGACACTCTGATCCCTCTGAATACACAATTGTTGATTTTCTAATGTTCTTGATCAAATCATAGAGCTGAAATATAGAGTCTGTCACATGCTTTTGTCAGAAGATACTTATTTTAAAAAAATAAGCACAGCTCACAGTTCAAAGTCATGATATATTCAGACCTGCATCGTGGCAGGATTGTGAAGATGTTTACCAATCCCATTTTTTTTTCCTCCAAATAAAAGAAAACTAAAACTCCCGTCTTTCCCGAAGTTAAGCACAAGTGACTGGGTTTTGGCCAGTGACTTGTGGAGGGAAGCAATATACCACTTTGTGCCTATTTCATAAAATCCAATGCATGAAAATCCCCTTCAGGGAATGGTGAGAACAGTGGAAGATTCAACTTCCCCAAGTTGAATTCTTGATATTCTCACAAGCAGTGCGGACAACCAAAGTTATAGGCTGAGCCCCAGTCTTGGGGTTTCTCCATATGAAACTTAACCCCACAAAGGATAGGTCAGGCCTACTTAAAATTAGGCCTAAGAGTCACCCCCAAGAGAGCCTCTTTTGTTGCTCAGATGTGGCCTCTCTCTCTCTAGCCAACACAACAAGCAAACTCACCACCCTCCCCCTGTCTACATGGGACATGACTCCCAGGGGCATGGACCTTCCTGGCAACGTGGGACAGAAATCCTAGAATAAGCTGAGACTCAGCATAAAGGGATTGAGAAAAAACCAAGAATGAGCTGAGACTCAGCATCAAGGGATTGAGAAAACCTTCTTGACCAAAAGGGGGAAGAGCTAAATGAGACAAAGTGTCAATAGCTGAGAGATTCCGAACAGAGTCAAGAGGTCATCCTGGAGGTTATTCTTACGCATTAAGTAGATATCAACTTGTTATCCAAGATGTAATGGAGAGGCTGGAGGGAACTGCCTGAAAATGTAGAGCTGTGTTCCAGTAGCCATGTTTCTTGAAGATGACTGTATAATGATATAGCTTTCACAATGTGACTGTGTGATTGTGAAAACCTTGTGTCTGATGCTCTTTTTATCTACCTTGTCAACAGACGAGTAGAATATATGGAATAAAAATAAATAATAGGGGGAACAAATGTTAAAATAAATTTAGTTTGAAATGCTAGTGATCAATGAAAGGGGGGGTAAGGGGCACGGTATGTATAATTTTTTTTCTGTTTTCATTTGATTTCTTTTTCTGAATAGACACAAATGTTCCAAGAAATGATCATGATGATGGATATGCAACTATGTGATGATATTGTGAATTACTGATTATATAGAGAGAATGGAATGATCAAAATAAGAATGTTTGTGCTTGGTGTTTTTTGGTATTTAAAAAATAAAATAAAATAAATTAATAAAAGAAAAATCCAATGCATGATCATCCATGGAGGCAACCACAGTGGCCATGTTTTGAAGTGAACAGCTTCACAAGTAAAGGAGAGCAACTCAACTAAATTAAATAGAGATTGAGAAAGAAATTAACCTTTATTTATTAAACCACTGAGATTCCAGGGTTTGTTTACTATTGCTCCATAACTTAGTGCAAGCTGACTAATAGAGAAAAGAGTACTAGCAGTGGGACACTGCCTTCATAAAACTTTAAAGATGTGGTGTGGCATTAGGCAGCAAAGAAAGCTGTTATCACAGACTGGAAATATGGAGATCCAAGTGATGCAGTGGGAAAACATTGTAAAACTGATGTCAATGATAACTTGTGGTTTGGTTTGCCATAGTCTGTATGGCCTACCAAACCACAAGCTCTAGAGGAAGAGGGTGGGGGAAAAAAGTCATACCATTAGTATGTACTGACTATACAGGCTGTGTTTGGCGAGGCATTATGTAAAAGAGTCAAGCTGAGAAAAGAGTTGGCCAGTTTGATATACAGTTTGGTATACTCTAAGATACAATTTATATCAGGAGTCATATTTCTTTGAAATTTAAGTATTCTCAAATTTCTAAAAAGTCGTTATATCTTTAACATTGAGCAGACAAAGCTGACACTGTCAATTCTAAAGCCAACAGTGAAATGTCACCAGCTGTCATAAGTGGAAAGGGCAGGGGCTGTTGGTGAGAAGAGAAAAAGACATGAATGCAGCTTTTACCTCAAGCTTTCAGAAAATCCTTCCCATGTGAGTAGGTTAGAGACTGGCTTATGCTCTAGCCAACAATGCAGTATTTATTTTTCCTTTAAAAACAACATGGCCTCTTCAAATATCAAAGAAATGCTTTTGAAAGTCTAGTGATTTTTCATAACATCTAGAAGAAAAATTTAAAAACACTATTGTATTTGAACTTTCTTCCTAAAGCATAGAGTATATAAATCTAAACACAATATCCAAACTCCCTTGACAGACCAACTATAGAACTGGGTGGAGCAGCACGGAGAACACGCTCTGGTATTCATTTCAGAGAACTGAACTTAATTTTCTACTTTGGGAGGCCATGCATGAGAGTCATTGTTTAACATCATTCCACTTAGGCCTCAAAAATCTCCATAAAAGAAACCTTATGGGGAATTTATGTGCCTCGCATTATGCCAAAGTTCTGAAAAGAATGAGCTTGGAATTGGTGGCCAGGAGTGTTCCCTTCTTGTCCAGGGGATAGCTTTGGTCACCATCTGGACCACATGAAAAGCATTGAGAACCTGGTCAGAGGCAGAACCAACCAAATTATATAGGTGCCATCTGGCAATACTGGAAACTGGAAGGAAGATGGAAATTTCCATGGGCCAGTCCTCAAGAGAGTACCCAGCCAGAGGAAAACAAGTTAACAGGGTAGAAGGCCAAGTGAATTAAGAATCAGGAAAAACAGGCTTTGAAAGAGATTCTTCCACTGGCCAGATATGTTACTTTTGAGGCAAGTCACGCCTCAGTTTTGAACTTTAGTTTCCTGTTATGTAAAAAGAGGGGGGCAGGTGCACGGGTGGTTCAGTGGTAGGATGCTTGCCTTCCATGCGGGAGACCCGGGTTCAATTCCCAGACCATGTACCCCTCAAAAAAAAAGAATAAAAGAAAAAGAGGGTGTTTAGCTAATTATGGCCTTCCAATTCAAATATGTACAAGGACACAGAAGGTTAGTATAATGCACAGTCCCAGGTAGTCTACTCGCTACTCAATTCCGGTGATTAAAGGTATATAGGAAAACAGGCTGTGTAAGCAAGATTCTAAAATATTCTAGGCAAGTTAGAAATTAGGGACTTTTATGTAAGATCTTCTCATTTCTGAATGTCCACAACTAATTCACTTTGTAAGCACCCCTTTGTCCTTAAGTGAACAGTATCTTCTGCTGTGGCGCAGCCTGGAGACTGTATTTATCCTCTAGGCAGTCAGATAACTATTTTGAACTCAATAATCTCTAACGCCCCTTCCATCTTTGAAGATAAATTTATATTAATTGCCTGATAAATGACATTTTGCTTGCTCTATCCATAATCCGATTTTCTTTCTGTGCTCTGATTTTCATAACGTTTGTGAATGGACTTCCAGACACTTTCCTAGGGCCCTGAAGATTTGTCCTCTGCCCCCATTCCACAGAAACTGCATTCCTGATATTATCACTGATCTAACCACAAACACTTCAGCCAATTTCCTTGCCTTCATTTTTTATAATTTGTGGTGACACAAACTGTTATCAACACCTCTTCTCCAAAGCCATTCTCTTCTGTTTTTTCATATGTTTCTAATCACCCTGTCCCAGATTCCTTTGCTGCCTCCTCTTTTACCTCCACTTCCTAAACTTGGGTGTTCCCAAGACTCAGTCCCCAGCCGCCTATTATTTTCTTTAAGTTTTCATCCTGAGATGTCCATCTATAACTGCAACTTTAAAAGTCTCATTCACACATACACAAATAAACATCTCCTGTTCTCTATTGCCTGAGTACCAATTCTCCATTTCCAATAGTCATTTGAACATTTCTACTTGAACTATGTTTCTCATTCCTTAAGTTTGACATACCCCAAATTTATTCTTTTCTCCAAAACTCCTTCTCCATTACGTTCTTTTGGTCCTAAATATCACCCACCATTTCCACCATCATTCCTTCAGTTACCAGGAGTTAAAAATCATAGTTATGTTCTCACCTCATGCACTTTCACATTTGAATGGTTATTGTAAACATTCTCTCTTCCTTTCTTTTAAAGCACCCACCCTTAACACTTCAGGATTAGATACACCAGTTGTAACTTCTTACTTCCGTATGCCAATCTCTGCAAGGCACTATCACCATGTTATCACTTGCATCAGGTTATATCCTTATTCTCACTGCCCTGTGGGATAAATACTTACTTCTTTCATCTGGCAATCAAAGCTCACCAACCTTTGGCCCTTGGCCAACATCTTCACCCATTCTTTCCACAGGAAGACCCTCTCCTCTGGCTAAACCAGTCTAATCATCATTTCCCAAAGAATATATTTTGTTGATGCGGAGAATGTCCTCCCCATAACTCCTACCTGAAATCCTACCCAACCTTCAATGCCTACGCTCAACTTCCATCTTCTTCAAGAATCTTTCGAAATTACTCTAGGGCAAAGTGTTTTCTTTCTTATCAGAACTCAAGGAAGTCTTTTACAGTACAGCTTATGTGGTGAAAATATTTTATTAAATTAATATATTATAACATGGTATCTCTCTTACTGTTGGCTTTTATTTCCATTTTGTTAATCTGGATTTTTTGCTTACTTTGAATTTTTCCCTCAAGGGTTCTTAAGACATGTGTTTACTAACAGAATTTGATATGCTTTTTAAAAAAATGAAACAAATATAAAATAGAATTTTAAAACATTTAAACTTTAAAAAATTTTAAGTATTGTCTACCAGAGCACTGAGATGACTTATTAATACAGTTGATCATTTATAAAGTTACATTTTATCTTACATACATAATAATACAAATAAATAATGAAATGCTAATGAAATTCATGAACGTATTAATATAATAATATTGTTGATACATTTTAAAAGTGATGTGACAAGATAGCAGTTGCCCTTAATATAGACTTTGAATAGAACATTACATCTTTATTTGATAGAAAAACTCCAATTCAAACTTCAAGAACCTTCTGAAATATCACCTTTCTGCTAACTCTTCCCCAGTTCCCCAGGTGAAGTCTGTGTTCCTTCCCTCTGAATGGTATGGACAAAAGATGGTTCTTCAACTATTCTTCTAAGTGTATGAACTTCAGAGACTTTGCCTAGTCATCTTTTGTTCCCAAAAATCTAAAGCTATTTTTGACTGACAGTCTTCATATGTGCAAGCAATTCGAGAAACAGGTTTTCAATTTTTTCATTGTTTTTATTATAAAACAAAATACAGAAATTACATAAAGCATAAATGTACAATTAACATAGTATTGTAAAGAGAACATCCACTTAAACACATCTAGATCCAGTGATAAAATATTTTCAGGGCCCCAGAAGCCCCCCCGACATGCTCAACCCAATCAACTCCCTCTCCAACCCAACTCCAGGAAGTAATCTTGGCTTTTATGGTAATCATGTCCTTTGATTTTTATTTTAAATTTAACCATATGCATTTTAGTCAATATAATTATTTTTGTCAATTCTGCATAGATGGAACCATGGAATATCTAAATATTCATTTGTTTCTGACTTCTTTCACCTTAGTTTTTATGGTGAATACATATAATTCTGTGTAGCTATAGTCTATTCATTTTTTGTTTCCATATAATATTTTATTGTAGACTAGGTAACAATTTGCTCATCCATTCTACTGGCTCTGGACATTTGAGTGTTTCAATGGTGGTCAGTTGGAATTATTGATCTGAACACTCTTGAATATACTGCCCGGTGCTCTGAGTATTTGTTCTGTAGGGTACATACCTACAAGTAGAATTGCTACTTTATAAATCATATACAATTTCAACTTTACTAGAAAATAGCAAACTGCTTTCTAAAGTCCCACCGGCAGTTATGGCATTACATTTCTCCACGTTCTCAAAATTGTATTACTATTGTCAGTCTTTATGATTTTAGCAATCTGATGGCTGTGGTTGTAATTTGCAATGTTTGGTAAGTAATGAGGTTCAACACATTCCATTTGTTTGTTAACCTTTGGATTTTTCATTGTGTCATGTATATTTAATACTAAGAATTTTGATTTTAATGTAGACATATTTATCAATCCGGTTGTTTGACTTTTTGTCATTGATCTGTAGGAGCTCATTATTTATCACAAAATAACCTTATTGTCTCTTATATTGTTACAAGCATCTAATCTATTTTATATTTATATTTTTATTCTCTTTATGGCATATTTTGATAGAAGATCTCAATTTTAATGTAATCATCTCTATCAATCTGATTTTCGTGGTTTTAATCCTCTGTTTAATAAATCTTTCTTTTCCTAGATTTCATAAAGAAATGTCATATGTTAGGTTCTAAAGCTTTATTATTTTGTCTTTCACATTTAGGTCTAAAATTCACCTGGATTAGTTTTGTGTATAGTACAAAATAGAGATCCAATTGATTTATTTTTTCTTGTAGATGTGCAATTTTTCATAGCATTATTGATCTCTGTCTTCTACTTATTATTATATAGTGTCAGCATTTTCACACATCAAAGATTTTTATGCATGATAGTTGATTTTCAATTCATTTGCCTATTTATCAAGTCTTGTGCCAATTTCACATTGACTCAGTTAATATAGCTTTGTAATAACTTTTAATATTCGGTACAGAGTCTTCCTAACTTTTTTTTTTTTTAAGAGTTTCTTGGCTATTCTAGCCCCTTTGCATGTCCATATAAATTTTAGTGTCAGCTTATCAAGTACTCATCTCTAACAAAGCAAAGCAGAACAAAATGAAACACGATTGGAATTTTCATTTTAATGTAGATGTATTTATCAATCAAAACTACCTTTGGATTTTTTCATTGTGTCATGTAAGAATTTTCAAAATTACAATGACTGCCAGCACCAATTACATACAACATTATTGTTTATAGCCTTACCCAGTGAAGTTTAGCAAGAAAAAGAAATTAAACTGAAAATAATTGGAAAAATTGGAAATAAAGAAATCAAATGGTAATATTGAGATTATTTAATTTTCTATGTATAATATTTAAAAAGAGCACAGAAAAATCATTAGCAATTTAAGAAAATTTAACAAGAAAGGTGGATTCAAAACCAATATAACGCTCCATTGAAATTTTTTTTTTTTTATGCTGTATGGTAGGGGTCACATTTCATTCGTTTTCCATGTGAGTATACCTTTATTGTCGCACCATTTGTTGAATGTTTTTTGGTTTTTTTTTTTGCTTTTGTTTGGTTTTTCGTTTGTTTCTTTGCTTGTTTGCTTTTGGGAAGTGCATGGGCCAGGAATTGAACCTGCATCTCCTGCATGGCAGATGGGAATTCTACCACTGAACTGCCCTCGCACCCCCTCCATTGTATTTTGATTTACTAACCACAAACATTGGAAAATGAAGTTAAAATATACCATTAATGAGAATGCAAAAATATCAATTATATTTGAATAAAACTAACCAAATGTGTGCAATGTCTCTATGAGAAATATATAGGATTTTTCTGAGAAAAAAATTTAAAAGCCCTAAATAAATGTGAAAGCAAACTATGTTGTTGGATTAAAAGATTAAATATCATGAAGATGTTAATTCTCTCCAAATCTAAGACTCAAAGAAACACCAATCAAAATCTCTGCCTTTTACAAACTATTCTGTGTTTTTCACTTTGTGTCTGACTAGGCCTCTTTCTGTGTGCTTTGGTTTTAATTACTCTTTTTTTTTCTAGCTTCTGAAGATGAAAATTTAGAATATTTATACAAAACCTTCCTGTTTTTAACAAAAGAATGTGAAGCTATAGAGTTCCCTTCAGTCACCCCTTGGGTACATTCCCACTTTTTGATGATGTGCTACATATTCATTTCATTCCAAATATTGTATCATTTTTCCTGTGACCTTCTCTTTCGTTAATGGGTTATTTAGATACTGTTCAGTTATTGATTTCTAGTTTAATTCCTGAGTCATCAGAGAACACATTGTATAAGATTTCAATTCTCTAAAATGGGTTGAAGTTTATTTTATGTCTCAGAATATGATCTATTTGATAAATGCACTGTGTGTTCTTGAAGGCATTTGGCTGTTGGTGGGTGGAGTGTCCTAAAAATATCCATTAGGTCAAATTGGCTGATAGTATTCTCATCTTTCACATTCGTAGTTATGTTCTCTTAGGTTGTTTCATTAATTATTAAGAAGAGTGTTGAAATCTCCAACTATAATTATAGATTTGTCTGTTTCTGTCAGCTTTTGCTTCATGGATTTTGAATAGTCCCTGTGCTTCATGTATACATTTAAAATTGCTATGACTTTTTCATGAATTGACATGTTCATCAATATTCAATGCTCCTCCTGATCCCTGATAATATATTCATTGGGTAAAGTCTATTTTTTTCTGATATTAGTAAGTTTACTTCTGTTTTTTTTTTTAATTTTTTAATTTATTTTTTATTTTTTTATTTATTAAACAACATACAAACAGACGTTCTTACCATATGGTCATTCCATTCTGCATGTATAATAAGTAATTCACAATATCATCACATAGTTGTATATTCATCATCATGATGATTTCTTAGAACATTTTTACCAATTCAGAAAAAGAAATAAAAACAGAAAAAATGCATGCATACCATACCCCTCACCCCTCCCTTTCATCGATCACTAGCATTTCAATCTACTAAATTTATTTTAACATTTGTTCCCCCTATTATTTATTTATTTCTAATCCATGTGTTTTACTTGTCTGTCAATAAGGTAGATAAAAGGACCATCAGACACAAGGTTTTCACAACCACACAGTCACATTGCAAAAGCTATATCATTATTCAATCATCTTCAAGAAACATGGCTACTGGAACATAGCTCTACATTTTCAGGCAGTTCTCTCCAGCCTCTCCATTACACCTTAACTAAAAAGGTGCTATCTATTTAATGCATATGAATAACCTCCAGGATAACTTCTCAATTCTGTTTGGAATCTCTCAGCCATTGACACTATTTTTTCTCATTTCACTCTTCCCCCTTTTGGTTGAGAAGATTTTCTCAGTCCCTTGATGCTGAGTCCCAGCTCATTCTAGGATTTCTGTCCCATGTTGCCAGGAAGGTCCACACCTCTGGAAGTCATGTCCCACTTAGAGAGGGGGAGGGCAGTGAATTTGCTTGTCATGTTGGTTGAGAGAGAGAGAGGCCACATCTGAGCAACAAAAGAGGTTCTCTAGGGGTGACTCTTAGGCCTAATTTTAAGTAGGCTTAGCCTATCCTTTGTGGGGTTAAGTTTCATATGAACAAACCCCAAGACTGGGGGCTTAGCCTATTGCTTTGTTGTCCCCACTGCTTGTGAGAATATCAAGAATTCTCCATTTGGGAAAGTTGAATTTCCCCCCTTTCTCACCGTTCCCCCAAGGGGACTTTGCAAATACTTTCTTATTTACTGTTCAAATCACTCTGGGATTTATTGGGGCATCACTTTGGACAAACCTACAAAATCTCATGCCCTACTCAAGGTTCCATGTGCTTATGGTGTTCAATTAAGCTGTCCACATAAGCTATATTAGGAAATGCACTAGTCAAAATATAAATTTTGTACCAAATAAACATTTTTTGCTTTAGTCTCACACGTAAGTTAAAGTTTTACCATCTATTTTTAACACCCTGCAGTATTGACATTCCTTGTTGTTCCTCATGCAAAAACATTTTTTACTTTGTGTATTTAGTCACTATCATTATACACCCTAGGCATTCCTATATTATACCATCAACATATAGTTACATTGTTATCCAATCTGACTATCTCTGCCTACTAATTGGTGTATTTAGACAACTTTAAGACAATTATTGATATAGTGAGAGTTGAGTCTATCCCCTTTTATAGTTGTTTTCTATTTTTCAACTGTTCTTTGTTCCTTCTTTCCCTTTTCTGCATTCACTGGAATTAATTGTTATTTTTTATTATTTAATTTTATCTTCACAATAGTCTTATTAATAATATACCTTTTTTAAACAATTTTACTGGCTCCCCTGAAGTTGACAATGCTCATCTTTAACTTATTCAGTTTATTGCTCTATTTTAAAATAATATTGTAATATGTCACATATCATGTAAGAACTTTACAATAGTATGCCTCAATTGCTCCCTTGTGCTATTGTGGTCTTACAATGTATTATTGCATATGTTATAAATTGTGCAACACATTTTTATTGTTTTTAGTTTAAATAGTCAATTATCTCAGCGTGATTACAAATAAAAATAAGTTTTAAAATGTATTTTATATTACCATTATTTTTCTGGCAGTCTTCTTCTTTTTTTTATGGTAAATCCAAATTTTTATTTGGTATTATACTTCTACTTAAAGAGTTTCCTTTAATATATCTCATAGGCAGGACTACTGGCAATTAATTCTCTTAGTTTTTGTTTGAAAAAGTCTAAATTTCTCTTTATTTGGCATAATTAGAAAGATAAAAGTTCCCAGCTTTGCTGATGAAGAGATTCCAGATATACTGAATCCTTTAATTTTGTCACTCTTTTTAAATTTTAATCACCTAGTATTAAAAGATAAATTTTTCAAATGAACTTAAACATGCGCTACTTTTACTTATGTTTTTCCCTTCAAGACAATACCTACTTGAAAGTTCCCAGAAACAAAGAGCCTTAATAAAATGTCACCAATAGAATCCAAAATGAAAGTTTCACTAAAATCTCTATCAGGTGTAGTTTTCATGCTCGCTCTGCACCAAAAGCAGGGATCTAGGAGCTCCTCTTACCATGACTTTCAGTCAAACAAATGAGTACTGTTATGTCATCTGCTTCCACAGAACATAGAAGAGAGTCAACAGATGTGAACTGGAGAGTGTTGCTCATGCCACCATATTTGTAAAACTAGTGGGGTAAGCTGAAATTACAGGGTGGGATGATAATGAGACCAATCTAATATTCATTCATCCAATGATTACTGAACATTACTCTATGCCAGGTGCTGTTTTAGGTGTCACATCAGTGAAGGAAACCATGATACTAGGTCCCATGATGTGTACATTCTATCACAAAAAAATCTCCCCACAAGGACCATAATCAAATACAAAGTGAAAGCGGTCTAATAATAATAATAATAATATTAGGTAGCATATATTAGGTGCTACTTATGCACTGATTACTCTTCTTCTGAGAGCCCTATATGTATCAACAATGAGGTAGGTGCAATTACTATCCCTAGTGCACCATAGAAAATGTTTAAAAATAGAATTTAGCCCTGTAGTAGTATCAGCTTAGCACTAAAACTCAGTCATGATGATCAGCAAATGAGCACCAAAGAAATTAAGAGGTGAGAGACCTTAGTTGTAAAAAATAGAATAGAATACCCCATGTTTTGTATTTAGCTCACTCAGTTCTGGTCAACAGTATGTGGATTAGCCTCTGATTCCGTTGTAACAATAAAAAAATAACTCAACTGTGGCAACTAGAAATGGAAGTCAAGAAATTCTTAGGGCAGTATGAGACATCATGAACCATTAAAGGAGAAGAAAAGTGTAACTCATAAACTGAACATAGGTAGTTCTGAAATAACAAGGTCATATGATATTATACCATGAGAAAAGATTATTACACAAGAGAAACCTCTTGAATAAATAATATATTTGCATGTCTGACAAAATTCAACAAAAAATAATTTCAGCTGAATTCAGAAGGATGATGTGGACTTTTTGAGTCTTTTCCAAGGGTTCCAGCCTATGACTTTGCAAACCATCTGGAGTTCATGGCAGAATATTTAGTTCACACACTACAGAATAGCAGGCTCTTGATAAATGTTGGTTGAACTGACCCGAATCCTCAATTTAAAAATGACTCTATGCATCTCACAAGTCCAAAGAGAACAATAGAGCAAGCAAAAATTTTTCTGCTGTCTGCTCCCTGATACCAGGAATATAAGTGCAGACAACTTTGAGGAAAACAAATCATTTTTGAGTTTCAAAATTTGTGTATCCTCAACTTGGTAAAGGAGATAAATTGTGTTCTTCATGAACAGTTAACTCTACGCCAGATATCAAAGGATTTGGCTCATTTGGTCTCAAAGTTTTACACACTACACATATACTAAACTAATTTGGATTATATGGCTTTGTCCCAAATCTCAAAATAAACTGAAGACTTCCTTCCATTGAGATAGGTCTAAACCAAAAGAAAATTTTAAATACCAAAACTTTGGAATTTTAAGCACATATTTTTAATCCAAAAGAACAGATACCCCTAAACCTAGAGCTTATCATATAATTTAGGACAGTAATCAGCCCTCAACAGCAGCACATTCTTCAACCCCAATTATGAATCTACTAATTTTTTTTCTTTTTTGATCTGCCAAGCTTCCCATGCTTTGAAGACTGTCCAAGTAATAATCCAAGGATAAATTTCATGGTTTGTTTCCAATGAAATAAAATCTATCCATTCTTTTTTACAAGTTTAGCTTATATTTGGTTTTACAGAATTTTACATATACATAAATGTTAATTGATCTAGTTGATCAATAACCCATACTGACACAGATCACATTAGTATTGCTAGGGCCTCTCCCAACTGGTGCTCATATTAATAGACAAAAAAAAATTGCAAGTTTTAGCTACTAGTAAACACAATCCGAAACAATCACCCTGGAAGACAGATTCCAAAAGAGAAAATAAAAATAGATAAGAAAATATGGAAAAGGATGTATTATTAAATTTTCTCTTAAGACCCATTGTATGATTCATTTTGGGGATACTGCTTAATTTCATGGTTGAAACTAGCACTGAAATCCTCCAACATATTTTCCATTTTAAAAGAAAAATTTTTGACCTAGATTTTTTTACATGGCTGCCTTGAAGTAGCTGAATTATTGAAAATAGCCTTAATATAGTTCTCCATGAAGTATGCATGCTTTCACAAGTTTGAATACATTTATTTATAAGTTAACATTTTTAAAGTTTGTGTGCATGTATTGCATCTATCTCTAAATATTTATGAGGTAACTTCCCCATTAAATCAGGAGACAGTAAGGAATGAAAAACTATGAGAAGTATTCTCAATACAGTGGACAAATTTAAATGTCATTTTTTTAAAAATAGAAATAAATTAACCCAGTACCCTAATTCTTGGCAGCATTTCAGGGGTCTTTAGTTTTCAGATCATCACTACCAATTAAAGGACAGTGCCAAAAATAATTACCTTATGAACTTATACCACAGCATGTAATTTGTTAGGAAATAGGCCAATATGGAGAGTGAGTAGAGCTAGAAATAAGTAAGAGCATCTTATGATTCTTCACAAGGCTTAATTTGGACAAAATCTCAGATCTGGTACATGATTTTTTTAGTCTTTTTGGAAATATGCCTTCAACTGGATTAGAGGGAAATGTCCCTAATCAACCCTCTTTACTTAAAAAAGAGAACAAAGCATTGTCCTCATTATTATTTGATCAGAAATATATTAATGAAGGAGTAGTTTGAACAGAGGAGAAAGGAGGACTTTCAATGTATGCATATTAAAAGTGAAAAGTGGTCCAATAATCTGGTCAGAATGGCAAAAAACTAGTCAGTATCTGTACCTAGAAAGTACCTGTTTAGAAACAAATCCATGAATTAAATATTTTTCAAGTTTACAGAGGTGGTGCAAAGGAACTCAGAACACTCAGAGATCCAGTGACTTTATGTGGTGGTACCATTAGAAGACAGATTCAGTTTCTGCGATGCCACTGGCAATCAAATGCACTGGCCATTTCTCATCCCCCCAGGACATGTGTCCTTATATATTCAAAAAGAAGTTTGAAATATAATGTTCCCTTCTAAATCTATAATGGCTTGGTGACATCAAACATCAGCCTCCAGATTATCTCTCTGTTTGATTATCTGTGACATTTTGGCTTAGAAAATATACTTTAAGACAATGGAGATTTGGGGGACATGTGTGATTAGGCACATATCATACACCAGTTTGTAATGGGTAGTAGGGTTGAGATCATGGCACAGAACTGTAAGTAAATCTCCCAAACTCTCAGGAAACTGGCTCTCCCTCTCCCACTGGCACAGCTGGCTCAGTTGGAGAAACATTCCTGCTAGAAAAAAAAGAAGCAATCTCTGCTGGGAGCAAGGGAGGGCAGCTCAGCAAAGCTCCAACTGTGATTTTAATTAACAAATTTGAACTGCTGAGTACAAGGTCCAAGCACAGATAAACTGAGAGCAAGCAGGAAAGGAATCCCAAGATGCCTCCCAGCAAAGAAGAGGCAGGGAGGATGAAAAACACAACAAGACAAAATGAGGTTTTTGAAGTTGGAATATTGGAAAAGTGCTGTGCCCCAAGAAAAGAACACATAGACCTGGCTACCAACTCTGGCTCTTGACATGTGAACCTTGGAGCTGGGAAATGGGCCTGAAAAGGGATTTCTTCTTTTTTTTCTTCATCTTTTTTATTCTTTTTAAAAACTATTCTAAGTAGCTCATTTGAAAAGCCTCAGGAATTTTCGATTGTTAGCCCTGAAGCATACAAGGGCTGAGTGAAGATAGGTCTGAGAAACAAATTAATAAGTCAAGTAGAGGAGATAATTCTCTAAAGAGCTTATCTTCCCCAAGAAAAGTAGAGGACAGGGCCCAGCTCAAGAGGTGGCCCTCAATCAGAGAATTCAGACATGAGGGGCTAATCCCTAAGCCCAACTTCTACCTCAACCTCTATCTTAACCACACCCCTGGCAGGTACAGGGTCTTGTTAGAATTAAAGGCATCACAACACTTTACGCTGATAGAGAGCTGAGTGCTAAAAAACCCCACCTACTGAGAAGGATAGGAAAAGCACAGTCTAGAGGATTCACAGGAGTCTTTGACAATCCTCATCCTTAGGAAAACTTGATACTGATTGCACCCTCCTCCTAAGACCTGAGCACATCTTTCTTGGGAAAATCTAATTGGGGTCAATTATATCTGGGGAGAGACCCTCATCAATGGAAAAAAGTTCCATTTAGGCAGGAAAGGAACAAGAAAGACAAGAGCTGAAAAAATTCGAATCAGTTCAACTATTGCTATGCTAGAGGTCTAGAATAAGCTAAACTGAATATCAAGAACAGATAGAGAAGAGCCAACCAACAAGAAAACCCTAGGTTAAACAGTGAAAATGACCTCCAGAGTAAACTAATCAAGGAGACTAGATGCTGAGACACCAACAAAAAATTACAAGTCATGCTAAGAAAAACAAAGATAGAGCATGGCCCAGTCAAAGGAACAGACTAACACTTCAAATGCAATACAGGGGTTGAAACAACTAATTAATGTTCAAACAAACATGCTAAATAAAGTCAAAAAAGCAAATCAATGAGTTGGGGAAGATATGGCAAAAGATATGAAAGATATAAAGAAGACATTAGGCAACCATAAAGAAGAACTTGAAAGCTTGAAAAAAATGGCAGAACTTATGGGAATGAAAGGCACGATGGAAGAGATGTAAAACACAATGAAGACACACAACAGCAGATTTGAACGGGCAGAAGAAAGGATTAGTGAACTAGAGTACAGGACATCTGAAATCCTACACGCAAAAGATCAGACAGGAAAAAGAATGGAAAACTATGAGCAGGATCTCAGGGGATTGAGTGACAATATGAAGCACATAAATGTACATGGTATGGGTGTTCCAGAAGGATAAGAGAAGGGAAAGGGGGCAGAAAGAATAATGGAGAAAATAATCACTGAAAATTTCCAAACTCTTAAGAAAGACATAAAATTTCAAATCCATGAAGGCAGCACACCCAAACAGAACAGACCCATATAAACTTATTCTAAGACAGTTACTAATCAGACTGTCAAATGAAACAGACAGAGAATTCTGAAAGCAGCAAGAGAAAAGCAATCCACCACATACATGGGAAGCTCTGTAAAACTAGGTGCATATTTTTTAGCAGAAACATGGAGGTGAGAAGGCAATGGCATGATAAATTTAAGATACTAAGAAAGAGAAAACTTACCAGCCAAGAATTCTATATCCAGCAAAACTGCCCTTCAAAAATGAGGGAGAGGCCGGGGGCCAAGATGGTGGCTTAGTAAGGTACGTGCATCTTAGTTCCTCCTCCAAGGCAACTACTGGGTGAGCTGAGATGGTGCAGAGCAACTCCCGGGGCCACAACAGGGAATGGACACACAGCGTACCCCAGTCTGGACTGGCTAGTCTGACTGCGAGACTCGGCTGCGGTGAGATCCCCAAGCAGCGCGTGATTTCCCGAGCAGCGGCAGCTGTGGCGGCCAGAGCACCTCCCTCCCTCCTTCCCGGGCTGGCTGAGAGTCTCGGAGAGGCAAGTTTCCCAAGCCGAGGCGGCCGGCGCCCCTCTTTTGCGGGCAGCTTCCTGGTCCGGCTACGAGTCTCGGATCAGAGGGCTACCCAAGCCATGGTGACCCTCCCCCACGGGGGGCTTCCTGGTCTGGTGGGGAATTCCACAGGCCGCGGTGGCCGGTGACCGACGCCCCTCCCCCGTGGGCGACTTCCTGGTCCGGTGGCAAATTCCCTGGGCCCGCTATGGCCAGCGACCAGCCACAGTGTCCCCTCAAGCCGCGGCGGCTGACGCCCCCACAACGCACGGCCCCCCGAACCAACGGAGAGAATTGGATTGGAAATCCCCAGGCCGCGGAGATCGGTGACTGGGGGGATCCCTTCTAAACATGTGAGACAAACGTGTGCCACGAGCGCCACCTATTGGGCAGGATAAGGAAAACAGAACCCAGAGATTTCACAGAAAAATCTTTCAACCTTGTTGGGTCCGACACCCAGGGAAATCTGACTAAATGCCCAGACGCCAGCAGCAGAAGATAACGGTCCACGCTCAGAAGATTGAGAATATGGCCCAGTCAAAGGAACAAACCAATAGTTCAAATGAGATACAAGAGCTGAGACAACTAATGCTGAATATACGAACAGAAATGGAAAACCTCTTCAAAACTGAAATCGATAAATTGAGGGAGGACATGAAGAAGACATGGGCTGAACATAAAGAAGAAATAGAAAAACTGAAAAAACAAATCACAGAACTTATGGAAGTGAAGGATAAAGTAGAAAAGATGGAAAAAAAAATGGATAACTACAATGATAGATTTAAAGAGACAGAAGATAGAATTAGTGATTTGGAGGATGGAACATCTGAATTCCAAAAAGAAACAGAAACTATCGGGAAAAGAATGGAAAAGTTTGAACAGGGTATCAGGGAACTCAAGGACAATATGAACTGCACAAATATACATGTTGTGGGTGTCCCAGAAGGAGAAGAGAAGGGAAAAGGAGGAGAAAAACTAATAGAAGAAATTATCACTGAAAATTTCCCAACTCTTATGAAAGACCTAAAATTACAGATCCAAGAAGTGCAGCGCACCCCAAAGAGATTAGACCCAAATAGGCGTTCTTCAAGACACTTACTAGTTAGAATGTCAGAGGTCAAAGAGAAAGAGAGGATCTTGAAAGCAGCAAGAGAAAAACAATCCGTCACATACAAGGGAAACCCAATAAGACTTTGTGTAGATTTCTCAGCAGAAACCATGGAAGCTAGAAGAGAGTGGGATGATATATTTAAATTACTAAAAGAAAAAAACTGCCAACCAAGACTCCTATATCTAGCAAAATTATCCTTCAAAAATGAGGGAGAAATTAAAACATTCTCAGACAAAAAGTCACTGAGAGAATTTGTGACCAAGAGACCAGCTCTGCAAGAAATACTAAAGGGAGCACTAGAGTCAGATACAAAAAGACAGAAGAGAGAGGTATGGAGAAGAGTGTAGAAAGAAGGAAAATCAGATATGATATATATAATACAAAAGGCAAAATGGTAGAGGAAAATATTATCCAAACAGTAATAACTCTAAATGTTAATGGACTGAATTCCCCAATCAAAAGACATAGATTGGCAGAATGGATTAAAAAACAGGACCCTTCTATATGCTGTCTACAGGAAACACATCTTAGACCCAAAGATAAACATAGGTTGAAAGTGAAAGGTTGGGAAAAGATATTTCATGCAAATAACAACCAGAAAAGAGCAGGAGTGGCTATACTAATAGCCAACAAATTAGACTTCAAATGTAAAACAGTTAAAAGAGACAAAGAAGGACACTATATACTAATAAAAGGAACAATTAAACAAGAAGACATAACAATCATAAATATTTACACACCGAACCAGAATGCCCCAAAATACGTGAGGAATACACTGCAAACACTGAAAAGGGAAATAGACTCATAACTTAGAGTCATATTATGACTCCAACTCATAATAGTTGGAGACTACAGTTCACCACTCTCATCAATGGACAGAACATCTAGACAGAGGATCAATAAAGAAATAGAGAATCTGAATATTACTATAAATGAGCTAGACTTAACAGACATTTATAGGACATTACATCCCACAACAGCAGGATACACCTTTTTCTCAAGTGCTCATGGATCATTCTCAAAGATAGACCATATGCTGGGTCACAAAGCAAGTCTTAACAAATTTAAAAAGATTGAAATCATACACAACACTTTCTCGGATCATAAAGGAATGAAGTTGGAAATCAATAATAGGCGAAGTGCCAGAAAATTCACAAATACGTGCAGGCTCAACAACACACTCCTAAACAACGAGTGGGTCAAAGAAGAAATTGCTAGAGAAATTAGAAAATACCTCGAAGCGAATGAAAATGAAAACACAACATATCAAAACTTATGGGACGCAGCAAAAGCAGTGCTAAGAGGGAAATTTATTGCCCTAAATGCCTATATCAGAAAAGAAGAAAAGGCAAAAATGCAGGAATTAACTGTCCACTTGGAAGAACTGGAGAAAGAACAGCAAACTAATCCCAAAGCAAGCAAAAGGAAAGAAATAACAAAGATTAGAGCAGAAATAAATGAAATTGAAAACATGAAAACAATAGAGAAAATCAATAAGGCCAGAAGTTGGTTCTATGAGAAAATCAATAAGATTGATGGGCCCTTAGCAAGATTGACAAAAAGAAGAAGAGAGAGGATGCAAATAAATAAGATCAGAAATGGAAGAGGAGACATAACTACTGACCTCACAGAAATAAAGGAGGTAATAACAGGATACTATGAACAACTTTACACTAATAAATACAACAACTTAGATGAAATGGACAGGTTCCTGGAAAGACATGAACAACCAACTTTGACTTCAGAAGACATAGATGACCTCAACAAACCAATCACAAGTAAAGAAATTGAATTAGTCATTCAAAAGCTTCCTAAAAAGAAAAGTCCAGGACCAGACGGCTTCACATCTGAATTCTATCAAACATTCCAGAAAGAATTAGTACCAACTCTCCTCAAATTCTTCAAAAAAATCAAAGCGGAGGGAAAACTACCTAATTCATTCTATGAAGCCAACATCACCCTCATACCAAAACCAGGCAAAGATATTACAAAAAAAGAAAACTACAGACCAATCTCTCTAATGAATATAGATGCAAAAATCCTCAATAAAATTCTAGCAAATCGTATCCAACAACACATTAAAAGAATTATACATCATGACCAAGTAGGATTCATCCCAGGTATGCAAGGATGGTTCAACATAAGAAAATCAATTAATGTAATACACCATATCAACAAATCAAAGCAGAAAAATCACATGATCATCTCAATTGATGCAGAGAAGGCATTTGACAAGATTCAACATCCTTTCCTGTTGAAAACACTGCAAAGGATAGGAATACAAGGGAACTTCCTTAAAATGATAGAGGGAATATATGAAAAACCCACAGCTAATATCATCCTCAATGGGGAAAAATTGAAAACTTTCCCCCTAAGATCAGGAACAAGACAAGGATGTCCACTATCACCACTATTATTCAACATTGTGTTGGAGGTTCTAGCCAGAGCAATTAGACAAGAAAAAGAAATACAAGGCATCAAAATTGGAAAGGAAGAAGTAAAACTATCACTGTTTGCAGACGATATGATACTATACGTCAAAAACCCAGAAAAATCCACAACAAAACTACTAGAGCTAATAAATGAGTACAGCAAAGTAGCAGGTTACAAGATCAACATTCAAAAATCTGTAGCATTTCTATACACTAGCAATGAACAAGCTGAGGGGGAAATTAAGAAACGAATCCCATTTACAATCGCAACTAAAAGCATAAAATACCTAGGAATAAATTTAACTAAAGAGACAAAAAACCTATACAAAGAAAACTACAAAAAACTGCTAAAAGAAATCACAGAAGACCTAAATAGATGGAAGGGCATACCGTGTTCATGGATTGGAAGACTAAATTAGATGTCAATACTACCTAAATTGATTTACAGATTCAATGCAATACCAATCAAAATCCCAACAACTTATTTTTCAGAAATAGAAAAACCAATCAGCAAATTTATCTGGAAGGGCAGGGTGCCCCGAATTGCTAAAAACATCTTGAGGAAAAAAAACGAAGCTGGAGGTCTCGCGCTGCCTGACTTTAAGGCATATTATGAAGCCACAGTGGTCAAAACAGCATGGTATTGGCATAAAGATAGATATATCGACCAATGGAATCGAATAGAGTGCTCAGATACAGACCCTCTCATCTATGGACATTTGATCTTTGATAAGGCAGTCAAGTCAACTCACCTGGGACAGAACAGCCTCTTCAATAAATGGTGCCTAGAGAACTGGATATCCATATGCAAAAGAATGAAAGAAGACCCACATCTTACACCTTATACAAAAGTTAACTCAAAATGGATCAAAGATCTAAACATTAGGTCTAAGACCATAAAACAATTAGAGGAAAATGTAGGGAGAAATCTTATGAATCTTACAATTGGAAGCAGTTTTATGGACCTTAAACCTAAAGCAAGAGCACTGAAGAAGGAAATAAATAAATGGGAACTCTTCAAAATTAAACACTTTTGTGCATCAAAGAACTTCATCAAGAAAGTAGAAAGACAGCCTACACAATGGGAAACAATATTTGGAAATGACATGTCAGATAAAGGTCTAGTATCCAGAATTTATAAAGAGATTGTTCAACTCAACAACAAAAAGACAGCCAACCCAATTACAAAATGGGAAAAAGACTTGAATAGACACCTCTCAGAGGAGGAAATACAAATGGCCAAAAGGCACATGAAGAGATGCTCAATGTCCTTGGCCATTAGAGAAATGCAAATCAAAACCACAATGAGATATCATCTCACACCCACCAGAATGGTCATTATCAACAAGTGCTGGAGAGGATGCGGTGAAAGAGGCACACTTATCCACTGTTGGTGGGGATGTCAAATGGTGCAACCACTGTGGAAGGCAGTTTGGTGGTTCCTCAAAAAGCTGAATATAGAATTGCCATACGACCCAGCAATACCATTGCTGGGAATCTACTCAAAGGAATTAAGGGCAAAAACTCAAGTGGACATTTGCACACCAATGTTTATAGCAGCATTATTTACAATTGCAAAGAGATGGAAACAGCCAAAATGTCCATCAACAGACGAGTGGCTAAACAAACTGTGGTATATACATACGACGGAATATTATGCAGCTTTAAGACAGGATAAAATTATGAAGCATGTAATAACATGGATAGTCCTAGAGAACATTATGCTGAGTGAGTCTAGCCAAAAACTAAAAGACAAATACTGTATGGTCCCAATGATGTGAATCGACATTCGAGAATAAACTTGGAATATGTCATTGGTAACAGAGTTCAGCAGGAGTTAGAAACAGGGTAAGATAATGGGTAATTGTAGCTGATGGGATACAGACTGTGCAACAGGACTAGATACAAAAACTCAAAAATGGACAGCACAATAATACCTAATTGTAAAGTAATCATGTTAAAACACTGAATGAAGCTGCATCCGAGCTATAGGTTTTTGTTTTGTTTTGTTTTGTTCTTACTATTATTACTTTTATTTTTTTCTCTATATTAACATTCTATATCTTTTTCGGTTGTGTTGCTATTTCTTCTAAACCGATGCAAATGTACTAAGAAATGATGATCATGCATCTAGGTGATGATGTTAAGAATTACTGATTGCATATGTAGAATGGTATGATTTCTAAATGTTGGGTTAATTTCTTTTTTTCCGTTAATTAAAAAAAAAAGAGAGAGAAGGGGTAATTGGAGCTGAAGGGATACAGACTGTGCAACAGGACTGGATATAAAAACTCAGAAATGGACAGCACAATACTACCTAATTGTACAGCAATTATGTTAAAACATTGAATGAAGCTGCATGTGAGTTATAGGTTTTTTTTTTCTCTCTCTATTATCGTTTTATTTCTTATTCTGTTGTCTTTTTATTTCTTTTTCTAAATCGATGCAAATGTACTAAGAAATGACGAATATGCAACTATGTGATGATATTAAGAATTACTGATTGTACATGTAGAATGGAATGATTTCTAAATGTTTTGTTAATTTTTTTAATTAATAAAAAAAAAATGAGGGAGAAACTAAAAAATTTTCATACAAACAGTCCTTTAGAGAGTTTGTGAATAAGAGACTTACTCTATAAGAAATATTAAAGGGAGCACTATAGGAAGATAGGATAAAGTAGTCTGGAAATGAAAACTATAAGTAAAGGTAAAAAGAGAAAAAAAGATGTGACATATAAAATCCAGAAGATCAAATGGTAGAAGAAAGTACTGCTTTACAATAATCACATTAAATGTTAATAGATTAAACTCCCCAATCAAAAGACATAGGCTGACAAAAGGAATGAAAACAGAACCCAACTATATACTGTCTACAAGAGACTCATTTTAGATCCAAAGACAAAATAGCTTGAAAGTGAAAGATTGGAAAAAGATATTTCATGCAATTAACAACCAGAAAAGAGCAAGGATAGCTATATGAATATCCAGCAAATTAGACTTCAATTGTAAAACAATTAAAAGAGTCAAAGAAGGATAACATATATTAATGAAAGAAACAATTAATGAAGAAGACATAATAATCACAATATTTATGCACCATGCCAGATTGCCCTAAAATACATGAGACACACACTGACAACACTGAAGGGAGAAATAGACACTTTACAATAATAGTTAGAAACTTCAATACACTGTTCTTATCAATGAATAGAACATCTAGACAAAGGATCAATAAGGAGAGAGAGATTTGAATAGTATGATAAATGAACAAGACTTAGACATTTACAAAACATTATACCCCACAACAGCAGTATACACATTTTTTTCAAGTGCTTACAGATCAATCTCCAGGATACACTACCTATTGGTAAGTTTAATCAAGGCTACAAAATCTTGGTAGAAATGAGTATTCTAAAGATACCTGTGACCAGGTTCTAGACAGAAACGAGACAGGTGTCATTACAGACTGGAAGGAAGGCGAGCCTTATTTTAAAATGGCAGATAATCTGGCAAATTTGACTAGTGGTTTTGGCTGAAAGGCAGATTTTAAAAGCCATGAACTTGGATACTTAGCAGAAGAAATTTCCAAATGAAATGTTGAAAGTGCAGCCTGGTTTCTCCTCAGAGCTTATAGTGAAATGCAACAGAGAGAGATAAGCTGAAAACTGAACTCTTGGGCCCAAAGAAACTAGAAATTGATATCCTGGAAAATTCTGGGCCTCCAGGAAGGGAGACCTCAGAGAATAGGGCCCCATATGAGGTCTTGGCCAAAAGTGAAACCAGTCAGCCATTTCAGAGAAAGCCAGGATCAGACATGGAGTTATCCAGGAAGGATTTGTGGAAACTCCTTATGTCTGGTGGGCATGATCCAACACTACTACATAGAAAGTCTACAAGAGTGCTTTGGGACCTGTATAAACAGAACCACTGCCAGTCTAGACTAGGGAGTTCAGAGAAGGGACACATTGGAGGAAAAATAACTTCAGAGGTAAAACCATGGAGGCTGAGGTCTGAAGTCAAGAAGCCTCAGGCCAAGAGAGTGGACCCACCGAAGAAGGCGAGTTTGCCCCAAAGGCAGAGGATGGGCCTTCCACCTCGTTGCAGTGGAAGAATCATGCCGCCCAAGGCCTTGGAGAGGATGAAGCACATTCCCTGAGGTTTGGGGAGAGCCTGGTTGCCACCACATGGAGGGGTTTAGCGTGTACCCCGGAGATGGCAGAGAGCCTGGGTGAGGCCCCCATGCTTGGAGAGGGTGGAGCTGAGAAGAAGGTGGTCTCCCCAATGTCCCCCAAAGTTGAGTTTGGAGAGAGGCAGGCCTCTGCGTAGGCCTTTGGAAAGGGTGGGACTGCCACTTTCTAAAGCCCCAAAGACAGATGACTCTCAGACTTTGAAATCTAATGGACATTGTCCTGCAGGTTTTCGAAACTATATGGGTTCAGTAACCCCCATGTTCCTTCCTCCCTATGGAAACAGGTATATGTATCCTGTGGATGTCCCTCCTTTGTATGATGGCAACAAATAACTTGTTTTAAGTTTTTATAGGTCCAGAACCAGAGGAAAACTTTGCCCTAGAATAGACCATGCCTGTAACTAACTTTGATAGGAGTTTGTACTGTTTCTAACTTCACATTTCATTTGTGTTGCTACTGAAATGGTTTAAGGATTTCTGATATTTTGATGGAAGGAATGCATTTTGTATATGGGAAAAACATGTCTTTTTTAGGGTCCAGAGGGTGGAATGTGCTGGTTTGAAAGGATGTATGTCCCCTAGAAAAGCCATGTTTTAATCAAGATCCCATTTTGTAAAGGCAGAATAATCCCTATTCAATACTGTTTGTAATTAGATCATCTCCCTGGAGATGTAACCCAATCAAGAGTGGTTGTTAAACTGGATTAGGTAGAGGCGTGTCTCCACCCATTTGGGTGGGTCTTGATTTGTTTCTGAAATCCTATAAAAGAGGAAACATTTTGGAGAATGAGAGATTCAGGGAGATTCGGAGAGAGCAGAGAATGCTGCAGCACCATGAAGCGGAGAGTCCACGAGACAGCGACCTTTGGAGATGAAGAAGGAAAGCACCTCCCAGGGAGCTTCATGAAACCAAAAGCCAGGAGAGAAGAATAGCAGATGATGCTGTGTTCTCCATGTGCCCTTCCAGCTGAGAGAGAAGCCCTAACTGTGTTCGCCATGAGCCTTCTCACTTGAGAGAGAAACCCTGAACTTCATTGGCCTTCCTGAACTAAGATATCTTTCCCTGGATGGATGCCTTTGATTGAACATTTCTAAAGACTTGTTTTAATTGGGATATTTTCTCAACCTTAGAACTGTAAACTAGCAACTTATTAAGTTCCTCTTTTTGAAAACCATTCCATTTCTGGGATACTGCATTCCGGCAGCTAGCAAACTAAAACAGCAGTCAAGTCAACCCAACTAGAAAAGAGCAGCCTCTTCAATAAATAGTGTTTGAAGAATTGGATATCCATATGCAAAAAAATGAAAGAGGATCCATATCTCACACCTTATACAAAAAATTAACTCAAAATGAATTAAAGACCTAAACATTAGAGCTAAGACCATAACACTTTTAGAAGAACATGTACGGAAATATAGATCTTGTGGTAAAAGGTGGTTTCCTAGTGGTAGAAGGTGATTTCCTAGACTTTACACCCAAAGTGTGAGCAATGAAAAAGATAAAGACAAATGGGATCTCCTCAAAACTGAACACTTTTCCACATCAAGTTAAAAGGCAGCCTACACAATGGGAGACAATATTTGGAAACCACATATCAGGTAAGGGTTCAATATTATGAATATATAAAGCGATTCTACAACTCAATAACAAAAAGACAAATAACCCAATTAAAAAATGGCCAAAAGATATGGACAGACACTTTCCTGAAGAGGAAATACAATTGGCTTAAAAACTGAAAAACTGCTCAAACTCACTGACTATTAGGGAAAGAAAAATCAAAACCACAATGAGGTATCATCTTGCCTACTAGAATGGCCATTATAAACAAAAATAAAGGAAAACTGCAAGTACGAGAACATGTGGAGAAAGTCACACATTTTCACTGTTGGTGGAAATGTAGAATGGTGGAGCCACTCCAGAAGGCAGTTTGACAGTTCCTCAGGAAGCTAAATATAGAATTGCCATATGATCCAGCATTCCCATGACTACCCAGTTCAGACAAACTGAATGCAGGGACACAAAACAATATTTGTACATCAATGTTTATAGCAGCATTATTCATGATTACCAAGAGAGAGAAACAGCCAAATGTCCATCAACTGAGGAGTAGATAAGCAAAATGTGATATATGCATCCAATGGAATATTATGCAGCTGTAAGACAGAATAAAGTTATGATGCATGTAACAGTGTGGATGAACCTTTAGGACATTATGCTGATCAAAGTTAGCCAAAAACAAAAAGACAGATAATGATGAGCATTATTTGAGAGCAACTTTGAGGAACTTTGAGAGTCAAAGTTAAGAACATAGATTATCAGGAGATAGAAAGAAGATAGAGATTGGGCATCTGATGCTGAAGGAGTACAGAATGTTCAACAGGATTGCATGTAAAGATCCAGAAATGGATAGCACAATACTATCTGATGGTAGCACAATATTGAAAGTATAATAAGCAAAGCTAAGTGTGAATATGGTTGAAAAAGGAAAGCTAGGGGCATATACAGCACCAGAAGGAAAGATAAAGGATAAAAACTGGGACTGCATAACTTAATAAAATTTAGAGTGGACAACGATGCTGATAAAATGTACAAATAAAAGAATGTTTTTGCATGAGTGAGAACAAATGAATGTCAATATTGCAAGGGGTTGAAAATGAAATGGAATGCAGAAAAAATATAGTCAATGCAAACTAGAGTCTATAGTTAACAGTAACACTGTAATGTTTCCACTGGATGTAACAAAGGCAATATGCCAAAACTAAATTCAACAAGCAGGGGATAGATAGGACTCTTTGTAGAAGAAATGGAAATGTCCTCTTATTGATTATGGTGGTGAAGGCATGGCTATGAGAATATACCAGGGACCACTGATTTTTTTTTACTTAGGTAAGATTGTATGGTGTGTGAATAAATGTTCAAAAGTGAACAGAGGGAGACAAGTGTTGTAGAAAATGTGGAGACAGAGATGTACCTGTTCATTGTAGGGGAGTATAGTAGTGCAGCCCCTCTGGAGGACAGTGTGGTGGCACCACAGGAGTTAAGGTGTGAGGTTGCTGCATGATCCTTCAGCCCTGTTGTTAGATGTATACTTAGAGGAACGGAGAGTGGGGACATGAAAGGACATTTGCACACTGTGTTGTGGCCACAGTGTTTGTGATTTGTGATGGATGGAGGTGGCCTAAGGGTACATCGACTGAGGAGTGGAAGGGAGGACTGCGATGTAAACATACAATGAATATTGAGCGGCTGCAAGAAGGAATGAAGGAGTGAGGCACGCAACTAGGTGAATGAACCTTGAAGAACAGTATATTGAGTGACATAAGCCAGAAATGAAAAGACAAATATTATAATGACTACTAATATGGACTAACTATAATGTGCAAACTCTGAGAATTGAATTTGAGAGGCTATCAGGGGAATGCCTATTGTAAAGGTTCCTATATTGTAGGTTCTTACAGCAGAAACATCTACTCTGGAGTGGTAGTTGTTATTTCCAAATTCTGAGATGCTTAGCTCTTTGGGTATAACCTGGTTGCTTCCTGGAACTTTGGGTATCTGTGTGACACCTGAGACTCAGAGTTAAGAGTTCTGCCACCATGAAAGTCAGCTTTACTCAATGCAGCAACTGTTAAAAACACTCGTTTTTAGAATGAAGCTGATCTGGCTAGGACTAAAGTAAATCTGACAAAAGAGTAAAAGATGATAGGCTGCGTATTAGAACTTAAACTTCTGTGTGAGACCAAAGAACGAGATGTTTATCTGGTGCAAAATTTATATTTTTGGTAGTACAATATCTAATTTAACTTGTATGATCAGTTTATTTGAACACCATGATTATATGGGAACTTGAATAGGGAGTGAGATCTTTTGGGTTTATACAGGTTAGTGTGATGCCCTGTGTGCTAGTTTGAAAGGAAGTATGCTCCCTAGAAAAGCCATGTTTTAATCAAAATATCATTTCATAAAGGTAGAATAATCTCTATTCAATACTGTATGTTTGAAACTGTAATCAGATCATCTCCCTGGATGATGTGATTTAGTCAAGAGTGGTTGTTAAACTGGATTAAGGGATGACATGTCTCCACCCATTTGGGTGGGTCTTGATTGGTTTATTGGAGTCCTATAAAAGAGGAAATATTTTGGAGAATGAGAGATTCAGAGAGAGCAGCACCACGAAGCAGAGTCCACCAGCCGGCGACCTTTGGAGATGAAGAAGAAAAACACCTCCCGGTGAGCTTCATGAAACAGGAAGCCGAGAGACAAATTTGCAGATGACACCATGTTCGCCATGTGCCCTTCCAGCCAAGAGAGAAGCCCTGACTGTGTTCGCCATGTGCCTTCTCACTTGAGAGAGAAACCCTGACTTCATCGGCCTTCTTGAACCAAGGTATCTTTCCCTGGATGGATGTTTTAGATTGGACATTTCTATAAATTTGTTTTAATTGGGATATTTTCTCAGCCTTAGAACTATAAACTAGCAACTCATTAAATTCCCCCTTTTAAAGGCCATTCCATTTCTGTTATATTGCATTCTGGCAGCTAGCAAACCAGAACACCCTGATACATAGATAACCTGGGTAGAAGATAAAAAATATTTGTAGGCATAAAGGTGGAAATATTAAACTTCTTCACTTAGGGAAGACCTGATATTTTTGCAAGTACTAGTGACTGCTAAATTCATGGAACAGGCCCTCAATCTTGGCACTTGCCCTTGTGAAACTTATTCCTACAAAGAAGAAGCTACATATACTTATGATTATGCCCTAAGAGTCATGCCCAGAGAGCCTCTTTCATTGCTGAGACGTAGCCTTTCTCTCTAGGTCAACTCCACAGGTAAACTTACTCCCCTCCCTGCTACATGGGACATGACTTCCATATATGAGCCTGTACCTGGCATCATGAGACTGAGAAAAACTTCTTGACCAAAAGGGGGAAAAGAAATGAAACAAAATAAAGTTTCAGTGGCTGACAGATTTCAAATAGAGTCAACAGGTCATTCTGGAGGTTATTCTTATGCTGTATATAGGCACCCATTTTCAGGTTTTTGGTATAATGGAGTAGCTAGAGGGAAATTTAAACTGTTGAACTTTAATCTAATTAGTTTGATTCTAAAATATGCTTGTGTAACTATATAGCTTTTATTGTGAAAATCTTATGACTGACACTCCCTTTATCCAGTGTATAGACATACGAGTAAGAAAACAATGACAAAAATAAATAAATAAAAGGCGTAATGTGGGATATGGGATGTCTAAGGTGTTCCTTTTTACTTTTATTTTTATTTTCATTTTTTTGAAGTAATGAAAATGTTCAAAAATCAATTGTGATGATGAATGCACAGCTATATAATGATACTCTGAACCACTCATTGTACACTTTGAATGATTAATATGGTATGTGAATATATATCTCAATAAAATTGCACTATAAAAGGAATGAACTTAAGATTAAAAAGACATAATTAATATCCCCTAGAAAATATGATTTTTTTTTATAAATAAGGGGAGAAAATGAAAATAGTAAAATATTGTCAAGGCAGACTTCGTATTTTTAGAAACTCAGAAAAGGCAAAGATCACACATTAGTTGAGGCATACTGACCATATTTACAAATCCTATTTATGCTGTGTCAAAAATAAGGATATCTGGGCAGTGTGGTGGTGAGATTGTTAACTTTCACAGTCTTGAAATTTTGTAGGGATTTCTCCTCCTATTAATCTCAAAGTCACAGGAATATTTCTAGTTTATTTTAAATTATAATTCGCTTTCAAATTAATTCCATACCTGGAAATTTGAGCTGAAGAGTTAATCATGTGCACAGTAAAACTAATATTTTTCTTTCCTCTTTCCAGTTCTAAGAAGACACAGGCATATTAAAGACTTTATTTGAAAAGAAAAAAAATCTCCAAAAATAAACTCTTGTTTTGATTTTAAGTTAACATAAAAGTAATCTCCCCCAAGCATACCACCAAACATAAATACCATCATTTTTCAATTTCCTTCATTGTTGTTATAAGTACATATCTTTTACATTGTAATTATCATATTTATAAATTATTGTCCCTTCTTTTCATGCATTACATAAAACAGTTTGCTAAAGCTACAGGATGCAATATACCAGAAATGGGTTGGCATTTACAAAGGGGACCTAGTAAGTTACAAATTTGCAGTTCTAAGGCCCCAAAAATGTACAAACTAAGACATCCAAAAAGATACCTTGACTCAAGAAAGGTGGATGATGACCAGAACACCTCTGTCAGCTGGGAAGGCACGTGGCTGGGGTCTGCTGGTCCTTTGGCTTCTGGTTTCAAACAGCTTCCCCAGAGGCATTTTCTTTCTGCATCTCCAGACGTCTCTGTCTGTGTCAGTTCTGAGCTTTTTTCAAAGTGGTTCCCTCTAAAGGGCTAAAATAAGCAGATTGGAAGGACCCACCTTGAATGGGCAGAGATACATTTCCATGGAAACCACTTAATGAAAAGGTCCTACCCACAACTGGGTGGGTAACATCTTCATGGAAACAACATAATCAAAAAGATCCCACCCAAAAAACAAAGCTGGAGGTCTCGCGCTGCCTGACTTTAAGGCATATTATGAAGCCACAGTGGTCAAAACAGCATGGTATTGGCATAAAGATAGATATATCGACCAATGGAATCGAATAGAGTGCTCAGATATAGACCCTCTCATCTATGGACATTTGATCTTTGATAAGGCAGCCAAGCCAACTCACCTGGGACAGAACAGTCTCTTCAATAAATGGTGCCTAGAGAACTGGATATCCATATGTAAAAGAATGAAAGAAGACCCGTATCTCACACCTTATACAAAAGTTAACTCAAAATGGATCAAAGATCTAAACATTAGGTCTAAGACCATAAAACAGTTAGAGGAAAATGTAGGGAGATATCTTATGAATCTTACAACTGGAGGTGGTTTTATGGACCTTAAACCTAAAGCAAGAGCACTGAAGAAAGAAATAAATAAATGGGAGCTCCTCAAAATTAAACACTTTTGTGCATCAAAGAACTTCATCAAGAAAGTAGAAAGACAGCCTACACAATGGGAGATAATATTTGGAAATGACATATCAGATAAAGGTCTAGTATCCAGAATATACAAAGAGATTGTTCAACTCAACAACAAAAAGACAGCCAACCCAATTACAAAATGGGAAAAAGACTTGAACAGACACCTCTCAGAAGAGGAAATACGGATGGCCAAGAGGCACATGAAGAGATGCTCAATGTCCCTGGCCATTAGAGAAATGCAAATCAAAACCACAATGAGATATCATCTCACACCCACCAGAATGGCCATTATCAACAAAACAGAAAATGACAAGTGCTGGAGAGGATGCGGAGAAAGAGGCACACTTATCCACTGTTGGTGGGAATGTCAAAGGGTGCAACCACTGTGGAAGGCAGTTTGGCGGTTCCTCAAAAAGCTGAATATAGAATTGCCATACGACCCAGCAATACCATTGCTAGGTATCTACTCAAAGGACTTAAGGGCAAAGACACAAACGGACATTTGCACACCAATGTTTATAGCAGCGTTATTTACAATTGCAAAGAGATGGAAACAGCCAAAATGTCCATCAACAGAAGAATGGCTAAATAAACTGTGGTATATACGTACGATGGAATATTATGCAGCTTTAAGACAAGATAAACTTATGAGGCATGTAATAACATGGATGGACCTAGAGAATATTATGCTGAGCGAGTCCAGCCAAAAACTAAAGGACAAATACTGTATGGTCCCACTGATGTGAACGGACATTCGAGAATAAATTTGAAATATGTCATTGGTAACAGAGTCCAGCAGGAGTTAGAAACAGGGTAAGATAATGGGTAATTGGAGCTGAAGGGATACAGACTGTGCAACAGGACTAGATACAAAAACTCAAAAATGGACAGCACAATAATACCTAATTGTAAAGTAATCATGTTAAAACACTGAATGAAGCTGCATCTGAGCTATAGGGTTTTTTTGTTGTTGTTTTTTACTATCATTACTACTTTTATTTCTTTTCTCTATATTAACATTTTATATCTTTTTCTGTTGTGTTGCTATTTCTTCTAAACCGATGCAAATGTACTAAGAAACGATGATCATGCATCTATGTGATGATGTTAAGAATTACTGAGTGCATATGTAGAACGGTATGATTTCTAAATGTTGTGTTAATTTCTTTTTTTTATTTTTCTTTTTTTTTTCTTTCCATTAATAAAAAAATAAAAAATAAAAAAATAAAATAAAATAAAAATAAAAAAATAATAAAAAAAAAAGATCCCACCCAACAATAGGTCTTCCCTACAAGATTGGATTAGTAGTAACAGTACATGGCTTTGCTGGGGTATATAACAGTTTCAAACTAGCAGAACATTACCTGATATTGGTGTTTATTTGTCACATTTATATTTTTTATTAGATGTATAATCTACTAATTTACTTAAGCATTTCCTTATTTTTGGCATGTGTATTTCCTTGAAATGGTTAACTTTTAAGTTGATAACACTCAGATGAACATCTTTAAGTATTTTCTTGATACTTTCTAATCTAGTGATGTAATACCAGGAGTACTGCAGCAAAAAGGCAGAAACATCTGGTCTATGAGTCTTACTTTCTAAAAGTTTTGAGAAAATTTCTCATATGCCATTAATTTCCTCGAAAATTAGTTTTGTGGAATGTGGCTGGATGTTATCTACCTCTCCCTAACTTTTTCCAATATCCTGGAAATGTTTGAAACAAAGGACAAGCTCTCCTACCAAAAAATAATAGTAAGAAGTGGAAGTGAAAGACAAGGCTGGGTGGCATATGTGACATATAGATGTGTGGATTGTGCATAGACCCAGAGAAGTCAGAAGACATCAGTCTGGGAGACCCAGTCACAGAACCCTCATGTGATTCCTTGAGATTGTTGTTGTTTATGGGTCCTCGCCTCACAGTGGAACTTACTGAATGTGCTAAGAATGGATTTTAATCAGAGTGCATTTTCATTCTTCTCTTGGCACATGGGACTCTGAATCCCAGATTTGGGCTGAAAAACTATTACCAGAGAATTAGTCTCTCCCAGTTTCTGCCTGCCTGTCTCACAGTTGCTTGCCCTACCATGGTTGCTGACTTCTGCAAATAGGTCACACTGTCAACAAAGACAAAGTGGGAGGAAGGGTGTTATTTCTTTTCAATGGATGCTGTCATTCTTTCTCCACATTTTTCCGGTGTTTACTGGAAAGACATTTCCTGATTCCACTAGGCTCACTTTTCCCATTAAATATTACCAAAAGGCTTTTTTTGCTCACTCAGTTCTCTTACCCCACACTTTAAAAATTGGCTTTAATTTTTTTTTATTAGATAAGTTTTAGGGATACATAAAAATGAGGGGGAAAGTATAGAGTTGTTGTATACTCTCCCTCACCCACAGTTTTCCTTATTAATGCTTTGCATTAATGTGGAACTTTGTTAAAGTTATTGAAAGAACATTGTTATAAGTTGTGCTGGTTTGAATCAGTTATGTACCCCTGAAAAGACCGTGTAATTTATTTTAATTCATTCCTGTGGGTGGGAACTTTAGCTTAGGTTGTTTCTGTGGAGATGTGACCCGACCTATTCAAAGTGGGTCTTAATCACCTTCCTGGAGTCCTTTATGAAAGAGAGAGAAATTAGAAAATTAGAGAAGTAAAATGTCCCCCAGGAAAAGCCAGAAGAATCCATAGATGCTGATGGGGCCATTTTGAAACCAGAACCCAGGAGAGAAGCAGACATCATCGTGTGCCTTCCCATTGACAGAGGAACCCCAGATGCCAGCAGCCTTTCCTCCAAGAAGGTATTTTCTCTTGATGCCTTAATTTGGATATTTTCAGGGCCTTATAATTATAAATTTGTAACTAATAAAACCCCATTGAAAAATCCAACTCACTTCTGGTATGGTGCATTCTGGCAGCTTTAGTAAGCCAAAGCATAATTATACTATTAACTGCAGTCCACAATATACATTATGGTTCATTGTTTGTGTTGTACAATTCTATGGGTTTTTTTTTTAATTTTTATTCTGGTAATATACATATGATCTAAAATTTCTCCAGTTAACCACATACAAACATACAATTCAGTGGTGGTAATAATAATCATGATGCTGGGCTATCATCCATAACCAAAATTTTTCCATCAGCCCAACAGAAACTCTGTACCATTTAAACGTTTACTCTACATTCACTATCCCCACTTTGACCCCTCATAGCCTGTATTCTAGTTACTGACTAAGAATTCCCATATTCTAATTACTTCATGTAAATGATATCATACAATACTTGCCCATTTGTGTCTGGTTTATTTCACTCAACATGATATCTTCAAGGTTCATCCATTTTGTTGCATGCATCAGGACTTTATTTCTTCTATGGCTGAATTATATATCAATCACCTGTTGATGGACACTTGGGTTGGTTCCATATGGCAATTGTGAATGATGTCACTATGAACATCAGTGTGCAAATAATCTGTTTGAGTCATTCTTTCAGTTCATTGGGGTATATACCTATAAGTGGGACTCTCAAGTCATATGGTAATTAATTCCTTAACTTTCTGAGGAATTGCCAAAGCATTTTTCAGAGCTGTCAGGCCATATGTTCCAAAAAACAAGTGTTTTTATTTCTCCATACCCTCTGTAACACTTGCTATTTTATGTTTTTTTTTTTTTATTATAGCCATTCTTTTAGGTATGAAATGGCTTCTCATTGTGGCTTTGATTTGTATTTCCCTAATGGCTAATGATGTTGAGCATTATTGCGTGTGTTTAATGACCATTTGTATATCTTCTTTGGAGAAATATCTATTCAAGTCCTGTGTCCATTTTTTTATTGGATTTTTTGTCTTTTTTGTTGAGTTGTAGTATTTCTTTATATATTTTGGATGGACAAAAGTTTTTAAAATTTTTTATTAAAGCCCATTTATCTATTTTTGTTGTTTTGCTCATGCTTTTGGTGTAAAGTCTAAGAAACTATTGTCTAATATAAGATCCAATATTTTCCTCTAGGACTTTTATTGTTTTACTTCTTATGTTGGGTCTTTGATCCTTTTTGAGTTAATTTTTGTATATGGTGTGAGATGGGGATACACCTTTATTCTTTTGTGTGTGGCTATCCAGTGTTTTCAGCGCAGTTGTTGAAGAGACTATTATTTTCCTGTTGAGTAGATGTTGTCAAAAATCAGTTGGTCAAAGATGTAAGAGTTGCTGGAAGATGGCGGCTTAGTAAGACGCGCGGATCTTAGTTTCTTCTCCAGGACACCTACTAGGGGAGTAGAAACGATACAGAAAGCACCCAAAGCCACAACAGAGATAAAAAAGACAGCGTACCCCATCCTGGAATGGCTGGCTGGCTGAGAGAAGCAGCTCGGGTGAGATCGCCGAGGCGCGCGGGCCTTACCGGGCGGGGTGGCAAGCGGCCGGAGTTACTCCCTTCCCCCTTCCCGGGCCGGCTGGGAGAATTGGAGAGGTGGTCCCCTGAAACCAAGGCGACTGGCGCCCACACCACACGCAGCCCCCGGACCAACTGAGAGAATTGGATCGGAAACCCCCAGGCCGCGGAGAACGGTGACCCCGTGACTCCCGGGGAACGTGCACTCCCTCGGGCGGGCTGCTGCCGCTGGCGCCCTCCCGCCACGCTTGTTGCCCAGGGCCGACTAGGAAATTCGGACGGGCTCTTTCCCTGGCTGCGGCGACCAGCAACCCTCCCTGCGTTCGGACCCCGGGCCGGCTCAAGCCGTTTCGGCTAGCGAACCCCCAGGACGGCGAGAGTTTTCCAAAGTTTAAGGTCCCACAGCACCTTTTACTGGTGGGACCCGCAGACAAACGGGTGCCACGAGCGCCACCTACTCGGCAGGATAAGAAAAACAGAACCCAGAGATTTCACAGAAAAATATTACAACCTTGCTGGGTCCAACACCAAGAGAAATCTGAATAAATGCCCAGACGCCAGCAGCAGAAGATAACTGTCCACGATCAAAAGATTGAGAATATGGCTCAGTCAAAGGAACAAACCAATAGCTCAAATGAGACACAAGAGCTGAGACAACTAATGCTGAATATACGAACAGAAATGGAAAACCTCTTCAAAAATGAAATCGATAAATTGAGGGAGGACATGAAGAGGACATGGGCTGAACATAAAGAAGAAATAGAAAAACTGAAAAAACAAATCGCAGAACTTATGGAAGTGAAGGATAAAGTAGCAAACATAGAAAAAATAATGGATAGCTACAATGATAGATTTAAAGAGACAGAAGATAGAATTAGTGATTTGGAGGATGGAACATCTGAATTCCAAAAAGAAACAGAAACTATCGGGAAAAGAATGGAAAAATTTGAACAGGGGATCAGGGAACTCAAGGACAATATGAACCGCACAAATATACGTGTTGTGGGTGTCCCAGAAGGAGAAGAGAAGGGAAAAGGAGGAGAAAAACTAATGGAAGAAATTATCACTGAAAATTTCCCAACTCTTATGAAAGACCTAAAATTACAGATCCAAGAAGTGCAGCGCACCCCAAAGAGATTAGACCCAAATAGGCGTTCTCCAAGACACTTACTAGTTAGAATGTCAGAGGTCAAAGAGAAAGAGAAGATCTTGAAAGCAGCAAGAGAAAAACAATCCGTCACATACAAGGGAAACCCAATAAGACTTTGTGTAGATTTCTCAGCAGAAACCATGGAGGCTAGAAGACAGTGGGATGATATATTTAAATTACTAAAAGAGAAAAACTGCCAACCAAGACTCCTATATCCAGCAAAATTGTCCTTCAAAAATGAGGGAGAAATCAAAACATTCTCAGACAAAAAGTCACTGAGAGAATTTGTGACCAAGAGACCAGCTCTGCAAGAAATACTAAAGGGAGCACTAGAGTCAGAACCGAAAAGACAGAAGAGAGAGGTATGGAGAAGAGTTTAGAAAGAAGGAAAATCAGATATGATATATATAATACAAAAGGTAAAATGGCAGAGGAAAATATTATCCAAACAGTAATAACACTAAATGTTAATGGACTGAATTCCCCAATCAAAAGACATAGATTGGCAGAATGGATTAAAAAACAGGATCCTTCTATATGCTGTCTACAGGAAACACATCTTAGACCCAAAGATAAACATAGGTTGAAAGTGAAAGGTTGGGAAAAGATATTTCATGCAAATAACAACCAGAAAAGAGCAGGAGTGGCTATACTAATATCCAACAAATTAGACTTCAAATGTAAAACAGTTAAAAGAGACAAAGAAGGACACTATATACTAATAAAAGGAACAATTAAACAAGAAGACATAACAATCATAAATATTTACGCACCGAACCAGAATGCCCCAAAATACGTGAGGAATATACTGCAAACACTGAAAAGGGAAATAGACTCATATACCATAATAGTTGGAGACTTCAACTCACCACTCTCATCAAGGGACAGAACATCAAGACAGAGGATCAACAAAGAAATAGAGAATCTGAATATTACTATAAATGAACTAGACTTAATAGACATTTATAGGACATTACATCCCACAACAGCAGGATACACCTTTTTCTCAAGTGCTCATGGATCATTCTCAAAGATAGACCATATGCTGGGTCACAAAGCAAGTCTTAACAAATTTAAAAAGATTGAAATCTTACACAACACTTTCTCGGACCATAAAGGAATGATGTTGGAAATCAATAATAGGCAGAGTGCCAGAAAATTCACAAATACGTGGAGGCTCAACAACACACTCCTAAACAACGACTGGGTCAAAGAAGAAATTGCAAGAGAAATTAGCAAATACCTCGAGGCGAATGAAAATGAAAACACAACATATCAAAACTTATGGGACGCAGCAAAGGCAGTGCTAAGAGGGAAATTTATTGCTCTAAATGCCTATATCAGAAAAGAAGAAAAGGCAAAAATTCAGGAATTAACTATCCATTTGGAAGAACTGGAGAAAGAACAGCAAGCTAACCCCAAAGCAAGCAAAAGGAAAGAAATAACAAAGATTAGAGCAGAAATAAATGAAATTGAAAACATGAAAACAATAGAGAAAATCAATAAGGCCAGAAGTTGGTTCTATGAGAAAATCAATAAGATTGATGGGCCCTTAGCAAATTGACAAAAAAGAAGAAGAGAGAGGATGCAAATAAATAAGATCAGAAATGGAAGAGGAGACATAACTACTGACCTCACAGAAATAAAGGAGGTAATAACAGGATACTATGAACAACTTTACGCTAATAAATACAACAATTTAGAGGAAATGGACGGGTTCCTGGAAAGACATGAACAACCAACTTTGACTCAAGAAGACATAGATGACCTCAACAAACCAATCACAAGTAAAGAAATTGAATTAGTCATTCAAAAGCTTCCTAAAAAGAAAAGTCCAGGACCAGATGGCTTCACATGTGAATTCTACCAAACGTTCCAGAAAGAATTAGTACCAATTCTCTTCAAACTCTTCAAAAAAATCGAAGTGGAGGGAAAACTACCTAATTCATTCTATGAAGCCAACATCACCCTCATACCAAAACCAGGCAAAGATATTACAAAAAAAGAAAACTACAGACCAATCTCTCTAATGAATACAGATGCAAAAATCCTCAATAAAATTCTAGCAAATCGTATCCAACAACACATTAAAAGAATTATTCATCATGACCAAGTAGGATTCATCCCAGGTATGCAAGGATGGTTCAACATAAGAAAATCAATTAATGTAATACACCATATCAACAAATCAAAGCAGAAAAATCACATGATCATCTCAATTGATGCAGAGAAGGCATTTGACAAGATTCAACATCCTTTCCTGTTGAAAACACTTCAAAAGATAGGAATACAAGGGAACTTCCTTAAAATGATAGAGGGAATATATGAGAAACCCACAGCTAATATCATCCTCAATGGGGAAAAATTGAAAACTTTCCCCCTAAGATCAGGAACAAGACAAGGATGTCCACTATCACCACTATTATTCAACATTGTGTTGGAGGTTCTAGCCAGAGCAATTAGACAAGAAAAAGAAATACAAGGCATCAAAATTGGAAAGGAAGAAGTAAAACTATCACTGTTTGCAGACGATATGATACTATACGTTGAAAACCTGGAAAAATCCACAACAAAACTACTAGAGCTAATAAATGAGTACAGCAAAGTAGCAGGTTACAAGATCAACATTCAAAAATCTGTAGCATTTCTATACACTAGTAATGAACAAGCTGAGGGGGAAATCAAGAAACGAATCCCATTTACAATTGCAACTAAAAGAATAAAATACCTAGGAATAAATTTAACTAAAGAGACAAAAAACCTATATAAAGAAAACTACAAAAAACTGCTAAAAGAAATCACAGAAGACCTAAATAGATGGAAGGGCATACCGTGTTCATGGATTGGAAGACTAAATATAGTTAAGATGTCAATCCTACCTAAATTGATTTACAGATTCAATGCAATACCAATCAAAATTCCAACAACTTATTTTTCAGAAATAGAAAAACCAATAAGCAAATTTATCTGGAAGGGCAGGGTGCCCCGAATTGCTAAAAACATCTTGAGGAAAAAAACGAAGCTGGAGGTCTCGCGCTGCCTGACTTTAAGGCATATTATGAAGCCACAGTGGTCAAAACAGCATGGTATTGGCATAAAGATAGATATATCGACCAATGGAATCGAATAGAGTGCTCAGATATAGACCCTCTCATCTATGGACATTTGATCTTTGATAAGGCAGTCAAGCCAACTCACCTGGGACAGAGCAGTCTCTTCAATAAATGGTGCCTAGAGAACTGGATATCCATATGCAAAAGAATGAAAGAAGACCCATCTCTCACACCCTATACAAAAGTTAACTCAAAATGGATCAAAGATCTAAACATTAGGTCTAAGACCATAAAACAGTTAGAGGAAAATGTTGGGAGATATCTTATGGATCTTACAACTGGAGGCGGTTTTATGGACCTTAAACCTAAAGCAAGAGCACTGAAGAAGGAAATAAATAAATGGGAACTCCTCAAAATTAAACACTTTTGTGCATCAAAGAACTTCATCAAGAAAGTAGAAAGACAGCCTTCACAATGGGAGACAATATTTGGAAATGATATATCAGATAAAGGTCTAGTATCCAGAATTTATAAAGAGATTGTTCATCTCAACAACAAAAAGACAGCCAACCCAATTACAAAATGGGAAAAAGACTTGAACAGACACCTCTCAGAAGAGGAAATACGGATGGCCAAGAGGCACATGAAGAGATGCTCAATGTCCCTGGCCATTAGAGAAATGCAAATCAAAACCACAATGAGATATCATCTCACACCCACCAGAATGGCCATTATCAACAAAACAGAAAATGACAAGTGCTGGAGAGGATGCGGAGAAAGAGGCACACTTATCCACTGTTGGTGGGAATGTCAAAGGGTGCAACCACTGTGGAAGGCAGTTTGGCGGTTCCTCAAAAAGCTGAATATAGAATTGCCATACGACCCAGCAATACCATTGCTAGGTATCTACTCAAAGGACTTAAGGGCAAAGACACAAACGGACATTTGCACACCAATGTTTATAGCAGCATTATTTACAATTGCAAAGAGATGGAAACAGCCAAAATCTCCATCAACAGAAGAGTGGCTAAACAAACTGTGGTATATACATACGATGGAATATTATGCAGCTTTAAGACAAGATAAACTTATGAACCATGTAATAACATGGATGGACCTAGAGAATATTATGCTGAGTGAATCCAGCCAAAAACTAAAGGACAAATACTGTATGGTCCCACTGATGTGAACGGACATTCGAGAATAAACTTGAAATATGTCATTGGTAACAGAGTTCAGCAGGAGTTAGAAACAGGGTAAGACAATGGGTAATTGAAGCTGAAGGGATACAGACTGTGCAACAGGACTAGATACAAAAACTCAAAAATGGACAGCACAATAATACCTAATTGTAAAGTAATCATGTTAAAACACTGAATGAAGCTGCATCTGAGCTATAGGTTTTTGTTTTGTTTTGTTTTGTTTTGTTTTGATTTTACTATTATTACTTTTATTTTTTTCTCTATATTAACATGCTATATCTTTTTCGGTTATGTTGCTAGTTCCTCTAAACCAATGCAAATGTACTAAGAAATGATGATCATGCATCTATGTGATGATGTTAAGAATTAATGATTGCATGTGTAGAATGGTATGATCTCTAAATGTTGGGCTAATTTCTTTTTTTCCGTTAATTAAAAAAAAAAAAAAGAGAAGGGATAATTGGAGATGAAGGGATACAGACTGTACAACGGGACTGGATATAAAAACTCAGAAATGGACAGCACAATACTACCCAATTGTAATGCAATTATGTTAAAACACTGAATGAAGCTGCATGTGAGGTATAGGTTTTTTGTTTTTGTTTTTTTTTGTTTTTTTTTCTTTCTATTATTGTTTTAATTCTTATTCTGTTGTCTTTTTACTTCTTTTTCTAAATCGATGCAAATGTACTAAGAAATGATGAATATGCAACTATGTGATGTTATTAAGAATTACTGATTGTACATGTAGATTGGAATGATTTCTAATTGTTTTGTTAATTCTTTTTTTAATTAATAAAAAAAATAAATAAATAAAAATAAAAAAAAAAGATGTAAGAGTTTATTTCTGAATCCTTTTTATTTCATTCTATTGGTCTATAGGTCTTTCCTGGTACCAGTATTACATTGTTTTTTTTTTTGTTTTTTTTTTTACTGTATCTCTGTAATAAGTTTTAAAATGAGGAATCATGAGTCCTCCAACTTCATTCATCTTCTTTGAGATGCACATGCCTATTTGGGACCGTTTTTCTCTATATATAAATTTAATGGTTGACTTTTTCATTTCTGCAAAGAAGCTGTTGGAATTTATTCCCTAAATCACTTTGGGTAGAATTGACATCTTAACAATATTAAGTCTTCCAATCCATGAATACAAATGTCCTTCCCTTTATGCGCTCTTCAATTTCTTTCAGCAGTGTTTTGTAGTTTTACATGTACAAGTCTTTTACATTATTTTGTTAGATTTATTCCATATATTTGATTATTTTAGTTGCTATCATAAATGGCATGGTTTCCTGTTTCCTTGTCAGTTTGTTTGTTATTAGTTATAGAAATGTTACTGATTTATAAGTGCCAATATTGTACCCTACCCTTGCTGAATCTGTTTACTTAGCCCTAACAGCATTCTTGGGGGTTTTTCAGGATTTTCTCTATACAGGATCATGCCATCTGCAAATAGTGAATATTTCATTTCTTCTGTTTCAGTCTGTGTGCCTTTTACTTCTTTTTCTTGCCTGATTGCTCTGGCTAGAATTCCCAGTGCAGTGTTGAATAGGAGTGGTGACAGTGGGCATCCTTGTCTTGTTCCTGATCTTGGGTTGAAAGCTTTGACTCTTTTACCATTGAGTATGATGCTAGCTGTGTGTTTTTATATGTGCCCTATATCGTGTTGAGGAAATTTCCTTCTATTTCTAGTTTTCTAAGTGCTTTTAGCCAAAAGGGTGCCAGATTTCGTCAAATGTCTTTCCTGAATCAATTGAGGTGATCACATGATTTTCTCCTTTTTAAAATTAATGTGGAGAATTAAATTAGCTGATTTTTTCTGTTGAACCATCCTTGCATACTTGGAATAAATCCTACTTGATCGTGATGTATAATTATTTTAATGTTTTGTTGGACTTGGTTTGCTAGTATTTTGTTGATGGTTTTGTATCTATGTTCATAAGGGATATTGGCTTATAATTTTCTTTTCTTGTGGAAACTTTAACTGATGTTAGGACTCTTCCTCATAGAATGAGTGAGAAAGTATTCATGCCTCTTCAATATTTCAGAAATATTTGAACAGGATTGATGTTCATTTTTTTCTGGAATGGTCAGTAAAATTCAGCAATGAAGTCATTTTGTTTTGGTCTTTGCTTCGGAGATTTTGATTACTGATTCAATCTCTTGTTATTGGTCCATTGAGATCTATTCCTTCTTGAGTCAGTGTGAGTATTTCGTGTATTTCTAGGAATTTGCCATTTCATCATGGTTATCTAATTTCTTAGTGCACAATTATTCCTGGAATCTTCTCATGGTCTTTTTATTTCTATCAGGTTAGTAATAATGCCCACCTTTTCATTTCTGATTTTAGTTATTTGCATCCTCTCTTTATGTTTCTTTGTCAGTTTAGCTAAAGATTTGTCAATTTTGTTGATCTTTTCAAAGAACCAACTTTTGGTTTTGTTGATTCTCCCTTTTATATTTTTTAGGTTCTATTTCTTTTATCTTCATTTAACCTTGTTATTTCCTTTCTTCTGATAACATTTAGTTTAATTTGCTCTTTCCCTTTCTAGTCTCTCCACTTGTAAGTTTAAGTCTTTGATTTGAGATCTTTCTTTTTCAAAGTAGGCATTTGGAGCTATAATTTCCAGCATTACATGTGCTATACCCCATAAGTTCCAGGATGCTGTGTTTTTATTTTCATTCACCTCAAGATTTCCTAGTGGTTTCTTCCTTGAACCATTGGTTGCTTAAGAGTATTGTTGTTTAATGTCCACATATTTGAGAAATTATAATATCTATGTTAATGCCTTTTGACTGGAGAATGTAATCAATTTACATTTAAAGTAACTACTCATGGGTGGGCAATGCTGGCTCAGTGGCAGAATTCTCGCTTGCCATGCTGGAGACCCAGGTTCGATTCCCAGAGCTTGCCCATGCAAAAAAAAAAAAAGGTAAATTAACTACTGATAATGTAGTTCTCATATCATACCTTCTGCCATTTGGCAATCTGGGTCTTTGTAAGTCTTATGAGCTTTGTACTGTTTTTACCTCTTAATTCTTCCATTAATGCCTAGTTTCCTATTTATTTGATTTATTGTAGTTTATCATTTTGAGTCACTTCTCATTTCCTTCGGTATATATTTTTCAGATATTTTCTTCGTGATTACCATGGAGCTTAAACTTAACATCCTAAATCTATAATATTCACAACTTGACTTCAATAGTATAAACACTGTCCCTAAATCCCATCTTCCCCTCTTCTTTTTGTTGTATTTGTTAAAAATTATTTTTATACATTGAATATCCAAAGCCATAGATTTATCATAACTTTTTTATGCATTTGCATTTGATAACCTTTACTGAGATTGCTTAATTCTTTATTTCTAGTGTCCTTTCTTTCAATCTTACGAACTCCCTTTAGCATTGCTTGCGGGGCAGGTCTAGTGATGAGAAACTTCCTCAGCTGTTGTTTGTCTTAGAATGTCTTAATCTCTCCCTCATCATTGAAAGACAGTCTCACCAGATATAAAATTCTTGGTTGGCAACTATGTTTTTTTTCAGCACTCTAAATATTTTGCCTTATTACCCTCTTGCCTCTTTGGGTTCTGACGAGAAATTAGCACCTACCCTTATTATGACTCCCTTGTAATAATATGATGCTTTTCTCTTGTCCTTGGCATTTCATAGTGTATCTACTACGTGTATCTGGTCATGGTTCTTTTGAAGTATATTCTGTTTGGGGTTCACTGGGATTCTTGAATGTGCATATTCATGTCCCTTGTTAAATTGGGGAAGTTTCTGCCATCATTTCTTTGACTATTCCTTCTGTCCCTTTCTCTCTTCTTTCCTTACTGGGACTCCCATAATTTGTATATTGGTACACTTTGATGGTACCCCACATATCTCCTAGGCTTACTCACTTTTTTCTTTCTGCTCTACAGCTTGAATCATTTCAATTGTCTTATCTTTCTTCTGCCATCTCTTATATGCTGCTGAAGCCCTTGAGGGAATTTTTTATTTTAGTCTCTGTAGTCTTCAACTCCAGTATTTCTTCTTGTTTCCTTTTTTTCTTTTTTCTTTTTTTGTTTCCTTTTTAAAATTTATCTCTTTTTTGAAATTCTCATATTGTTCATTCATCTTTTCCTGGCATACTTTAATTCTTTCTTCATCTTTTCTTTTATCTCTTTGAGCATAATAAAGATTATTATTTTTTAAATATTGTTTGGTATGTCCAAAGTTTAGTCATCTCCATTGATGTTCTCTGAATTTTCGTCTTGTTCCTTTGGATGGGCCATTATTTCCTGTTCTTTTGTTTGACTTGCAATCTTTTGTTGCACAGTGCATATTTTAATATTTTAAAGTATTAACTCTTAGATTTAACCCCTGAACTGTCTGTCCCATAATTTTGTGTCCAGTTAGTGGTATGAGAGAGATTTCCTTGAGTACCAGGAACTAAACAAACAAACAAATCAAGATAAAATGCATCTTCACAATCTTTGCAAACTGACTCTACACTGACTGATGCCCTTCTTCAGAGTTTTACCCTCCTGTCAAGAATATAAATCTGAGGCAAAAGTGTGGTGTCCTTCATCTTTTCTGCACCTATGTGTTATCCTTGCCTGAGCTCATGGCCTTAGGAATTCCACCATTATAGGAAGACAAATGCCTCCCTTTAGTATCTATATAATAGATAGTCCCCCCTTTATGGGTGCTATGATGTACATGTTAAAGTGGGTAATCCTTTGCTTCAGGTTGCTTTATTTTAATAATATCTTACAGTGCTTTAGCTGTTTGCAAAATGCTTCTACTGGCAGGGTAATTTGTGGGAGGGTGAGCCCCAGACTAGTTTCCTGGTTCAGTCTTTCAGGCTGCCACCTGATAGATAGTCACCAGCATATAGGCACTCCATGTGCACATGGGGCTTTACTCTCCTCCCTGCAGAGCAAAGGCAGGGACCCACAATGGAAGCACAGGTTGAGTCCATAATGCTCCGTTGAGAGGATGGGGAGGGCTCTGTGAAGGTGCCACAAGTTTCTCCCACCACTTTTTTAAAGTTTATTTTCTTTTTTTTTTTAATTTTTTTTTTAATTTTTTTATTAACGGAAAGAAAAAAAAAAGAAATTAACACAACATTTAGAAATCATACCATTCTACATATGCACTCAGTAATTCTTAACATCATCTCATAGATGCATGATCATTGTTTCTTAGAACATTTGCATCGGTTTAGAGGAACTAGCAACACAACAGAAAAAGATATAAAATGTTAATATAAAGAAAAGAAATAAAAGTAGTAGTAATAGTAAAAAACAACAACAACAAACAAACCAACAAGCAAACAAAAACAAAAAAATCCCTATAGCTCAGATGCAGCTTCATTCAGTATTTTAACATGATTACTTTACAATTAGGTATTATTGTGCTGTCCATTTTTGAGTTTTTGTATCTAGTCCTGTTGCACAGTCTGTATCCCTTCAGCTTCAATTACCCATTGTCTTACCCTGTTTCTAACTCCTGCTGAACTCTGTTACCAATGACATATTTCAAGTTTATTCTCGAATGTCCGTTCACATCAGTGGGACCATACAGTATTTGTCCTTTAGTTTTTGGCTGGATTCACTCAGCATAATATTCTCTAGGTCCATCCATGTTATTACATGGTTCATAAGTTTATCTTGTCTTAAAGCTGCATAATATTCCATCGTATGTATATACCACAGTTTGTTTAGCCACTCTTCTGTTGATGGAGATTTTGGCTGTTTCCATCTCTTTGCAATTGTAAATAACGCTGCTATAAACATTGGTGTGCAAATGTCCGTTTGTGTCTTTGCCCTTAAGTCCTTTGAGTAGATACCTAGCAATGGTATTGCTGGGTCGTATGGCAATTCTATATTCAGCTTTTTGAGGAACCGCCAAACTGCCTTCCACAGTGGTTGCACCCTTTGACATTCCCACCAACAGTGGATAAGTGTGCCTCTTTCTCCGCATCCTCTCCAGCACTTGTCATTTTCTGTTTTGTTGATAATGGCCATTCTGGTGGGTGTGAGATGATATCTCATTGTGGTTTTGATTTGCATTTCTCTAATGGCCAGGGACATTGAGCATCTCTTCATGTGCCTCTTGGCCATCCGTATTTCTTCTTCTGGTAGGTGTCTGTTTAAGTCTTTTTCCCATTTTGTAATTGGGTTGGCTGTCTTTTTGTTGTTGAGTTGAATAATCTCTTTATAAATTCTGGATACTAGACCTTTATCTGATATGTCGTTTCCAAATATTGTCTCCCATTGTGTAGGCTGTCTTTCTACTTTCTTGATAAAGTTCTCTGATGCACAAAAGTGTTTAATTTTGAGGAGCTCCCATTTATTTATTTCCTTCTTCAGTGTTCTTGCTTTAGGTTTAAGGTCCATAAAACCACCTCCAGTTGTAAGATCCATAAGATATCTCCCAACATTTTCCTCTAACTGTTTTATGGTCATAGACCTAATGTTTAGATCTTTGATCCATTTTGAGTTAACTTTTGTATAGGGTGTGAGAGATGGGTCTTCTTTCATTCTTTTGCATATGGATATCCAGTTCTCTAGGCACCATTTATTGAAGAGACTGTTCTGTCCCAGGTGAGTTGGCTTGACTGCCTTATCAAAGATCAAATGTCCATAGATGAGAGGGTCTATATCTGAGCACTCTATTCGATTCCATTGGTCGCTATATCTATCTTTATGCCAATACCATGCTGTTTTGACCACTGTGGCTTCATAATATGCCTTAAAGTCAGGCAGCGCGAGACCTCCAGCTTCGTTTTTTTTCCTCAAGATGTTTTTAGCAATTCAGGGTACCCTGCCCTTCCAGATAAATTTGCTTATTGGTTTTTCTATTTCTGAAAAATAAGTTGTTGGGATTTTGATTGGTATTGCATTGAATCTGTAAATCAATTTAGGTAGGATTGACATCTTAACTATATTTAGTCTTCCAATCCATGAACACGGTATGCCCTTCCATCTATTTAGGTCTTCTGTGATTTCTTTTAACAGTTTTTTGTAGTTTTCTTTATATAGGTTTTTTGTCTCTTTGGTTAAATTTATTCCTAGGTATTTTATTCTTTTAGTTGCGATTGTAAATGGGATTCGTTTCTTGATTTCCGCCTCAGCTTGTTCATTACTAGTGTATAGAAAAGCTACAGATTTTTGAATGTTGATCTTGTAGCCTGCTACTTTGCTGTACTCATTTATTAGCTCTAGTAATTTTGTTGTGGATTTTTCTGGGTTTTCTACATATAGTATCATATCGTCTGCAAACAGTGATAGTTTTACTTCTTCCTTTCCAATTTTGATGCCTTGTATTTCTTTTTCTTGCCTAATTGCTCTGGCTAGAACTTCCAACACAACGTTGAATAATAGAGGTGATAGTGGACATCCTTGTCTTGTTCCTGATCTTAGGGGGAAAGTTTTCAATTTTTCCCCATTGAGGATGATATTAGCTGTGGGTTTTTCATATATTCCCTCTATCATTTTAAGGAAGTTCCCTTGTATTCCTATCTTTTGAAGTGTTTTCAACAGGAAAGGATGTTGAATCTTGTCAAATGCCTTCTCTGCATCAATTGAGATGATCATGTGATTTTCCTGCTTTGATTTGTTGATATGGTGTATTACATTAATTGATTTTCTTATGTTGAACCATCCTTGCATACCTGGGATGAATCCTACTTGGTCATGATGTATAATTCTTTTAATGTGTTGTTGGATACGATTTGCTAGAATTTTATTGAGGATTTTTGCATCTGTATTCATTAGAGAGATTGGTCTGTAGTTTTCTTTTGTTGAAATATCTTTGCCTGGTTTTGGTATGAGGGTGATGTTGGCTTCATAGAATGAATTAGGTAGTTTTCCCTCCACTTCGATTATGTTGAAGAGTTTGAGGAGAGTAGGTACTAATTCTTTCTGGAATGTTTGATAGAATTCACATGTGAAGCCGTCTGGTCCTGGACTTTTCTTTTTAGGGAGCTTTTGAATAACTAATTCAATCTCTTTACTTGTGATTGGTTTGTTGAGGTCGTCTATTTCTTCTTGAGTCAAAGTTGGTTGTTCATGCCTTTCTAGGAACCTGTCCATTTCTTCTAAATTGTTGTATTTATTAGCGTAAAGTTGTTCATAGTATCCTGTTATTACCTCCTTTATTTCTGTGAGGTCAGTAGTTATGTCTCCTCTTTCATTTCTAATCTTATTTATTTGCATCCTCTCTCTTCTTCTTTTTGTCAATCTTGCTAAGGGCCCATCAATCTTGTTGATTTTCTCATAGAACCAACTTCTGGTCTTATTGATTTTCTCTATTGTTTTCATGTTTTCAATTTCATTTATTTCTGCTCTAATCTTTGTTATTTCTTTCCTTTTGCTTGCTTTGGGATTAGTTTGCTGTTCTTTCTCCATTTCTTCCAAGTGGACAGTTAATTCCTGCATTTTTGCCTTTTCTTCTTTTCTGATAAAGGCATTTAGGGCAATAAATTTCCCTCTTAGCACTGCCTTTGCTGCGTCCCATAAGTTTTGATATGTTGTGTCTTCATTTTCATTTGCCTCTAGGTATTTACTAATTTCTCTTGCAATTTCTTCTTTGACCCACTTGTTGTTTAAGAGTGTGTTGTTGAGCCTCCATGTATTTATGAATTTTCTGGCCCTCCGCCTATTATTGATTTCCAACTTCATTCCTTTATGATCCGAGAAAGTGTTGTGTATGATTTCAATATTTTTAAATTTGTTAAGACTTGCTTTGTGACCCAGCATATGGTCTATCTTTGAGAATGATCCATGAGCACTTGAAAAAAAGGTGTATCCTGCTGTTGTGGGATGTAATGTCCTATAAATGTCTGTTAAGTCAAGTTCATTTATAGTAATATTCAGGTTCTCTATTTCTTTATTGATCCTCTGTGTAGATGTTCTGTCCATTGATGAGAGTGGTGAATTGAAGTCTCCAACTATTATGGTATATGTGTCTATTTCCCTCTTCAGTGTTTGCAGTGTATTCCTCACGTATTTTGGGGCATTCTGGTTCGGTGCGTAAATATTTATGATTGTTATGTCTTCTTGCTTAATTGTTCCTTTTAATAGTATATAGTGTCCTTCTTTGTCTCTTTTAACTGTTTTACATTTGAAGTCTAATTTGTTGGATATTAGTATAGCCACTCCTGCTCTTTTCTAGTTGTTGTTTGCATGAAATATCTTTTCCCAACCTTTCACTTTCAACCTATATTTATCTTTGGGTCTAAGATGTGTTTCCTGTAGACAGCATATAGAAGGATCCTGTTTTTTAATCCATTCTGCCAGTCTATGTCTTTTAATTGGGGAATTCAGTCCATTGACATTTAGAGTTACTACTGTTTGGATAATATTTTCCTCTACCATTTTGCTTTTTGTATTATATATATCATATCTGACTTTCCTTCTTTCTACACTTTTCTCCATGTCTCTCTCTTCTGTCTTTTTGTATCTGACTCTAGTGCTTCCTTTAGTATTTCTTGCAGAGCTGGTCTCTTGGTCACAAATTCTCTTAGTGACTTTTTGTCTGAGAATGTTTTAATTTCTCCCTCACTTTTGAAGGACAATTTTGCTGGATATAGGAGTCTTGGTTGGCAGTTTTTCTCTTTTAGTAACTTAAATATATCATCCCACTGTCTTCTAGCTTCCATGGTTTCTGCTGAGAAATCTACACATAGTCTTATTGGGTTTCCCTTGTATGTGACGGATTGTTTTTCTCTCGCTGCCTTCAAGATCCTCTCTTTCTCTTTGACCTCTGACATTCTAACTAGTAAGTGTCTTGGGGAACGCCTATTTGTGTCTAATCTCTTTGGGGTGCGCTGCACTTCTTGGATCTGTAATTTTAGGTCTTTCATAAGAGTTGGGAAATTTTCAGTGATAATTTCTTCCATTAGTTTTTCTCCTCCTTTTCCCTTCTCTTCTCCTTCTGGGATACCCACTACACGTATATTTGTACGGTTCACATTGTCCTTGAGTTCCCTGATACCTTGTTCAAATTTTTCCATTCTTTTCCGGATAGTTTCTGTTTCTTTTTGGAATTCAGATGTTTCATCCTCCAAATCACTAATTCTATCTTCTGTTTCTTTAAATCTGTCATTGTAGGTATCCATTGTTTTTTCCATCTTTTCTACTTTATCTTTCACTTCCATAAGTTCTGTGATTTGTTTTTTCAGTTTTTCTATTTCTTCTTTATGTTCAACCCATGTCTTCTTCATGTCCTCCCTCAATTTATCGATTTCGTTTTTGAAGAGGTTTTCCATTTCTGTTCGTATATTCAGCATTAGTTGTTTCAGCTCCTGTATCTCATTTGAACTATTGGTTTCTTCGTTTGACTGGGCCATATGTTCAATTTTCTGAGCGTGATCCGTTATCTTCTGCTGGCATCTGGGCATTTAGTCAGATTTCCCCGGGTGTTCAACCCCACAGGTTGAAAGATTTTTCTGTGCAATCTCTGGGTTCTGTTCTTCCTATCCTGCCCAGTAGGTGGCGCTCGTGGCACACGCCTGTCTGTGGGTTCCACCAGCAAAAGTTGCTGTGGGTCCCTCAACTCTGGAAAACTCTCGCCGTAGGGGAGGTTCGGCAACCGAAGCGTCTTGGAAGAATGCCAGCCGGCCCGGGGTTCCAAACGCGGGGAGGGTCGCCGGCCGTCGCAGCACAGGAGAGCGTCCGGCCAAATTAGCCAGTCGGCCCGGGGCACCAAGCGTGGCGGGAGGGCGCCAGCTGTCACAGCCCGGGAGAGTGCACTGTTCCCAGCCGACGGGGGAGTCACGTGTTTGGAAGGGATCCCCCGGTCACTGTTCTCCGCAGTCTGGGGATTTCCGACCCAACTATCTCAGTTGTTCCGGGGGGGCCTCGTGTGGTGGGGGCACAAGCCGCCGCGGCCTAAGGGGACCGCCTGTCCAATTCTACCAGCTGGCCCAGGAAGGTGGAAGGGAGGGACTCCGGTCGCTTGCCGTCCCACCCAGGAAAGCCCGTGCCCCTTGGTGATCTCACCGGAGCTGGTTCTCCCAGATAGTCAGCCGTTCCAGGATGGGGTACGCTGTCCCTTTGATCTCCCTCGTGGCTCCGGGAGCTGCTCTGTATTATCTCCACTCCCCCAGTAGCTGTTCTGGAGGAGGAAAGTTGAGGGCGGCAAGGCTGTTGAGGCTGGTGGCGGAGGAGCATGGTGAAGGCGGGGAAAGAGGGCACCGTGGTGGTTGGAGTGCAGCCAGAGCAGGAGGGGGAGGAGAGGGGAGAAGGAGGGCGGGCGGCTCGGCTGCTGCGGGGCGTGGGCGCCGCACGGCGGGCCGGCGGAGAAAGAGAGGGGAGAAGGAGGGCGGGCGGCTCGGCTGCTGCGGGGCGTGGGCGCCGCGCGGCGGGCCGGCGGAGAAAGAGAGGGGAGAAGGAGGGCGGGCGGCTTGGCTGCTGCGGGGCGTGGGCGCCGCGCGGCGGGCCGGCGGAGAAAGAGGGGAGAAGGAGGGCCAAGTTTATTTTCTTAATTCAATACTTGCTTAGTTATTGTAACCCTTTAACTGTTTTTCTGGAATTTTGAGGGAGATGGCTCTGCCAGTTCTTGCTAGTTTTTCAAAGATTCTAATGAAGAACGGAAACTGGATGGTCTTATACCACCATCTTTGTTGACCATAAGTCCCCTAACCTATACTACTTAAATAGTGCATTATGAATTGGTGTAATGTTAAATAACCACGTGCTAAATTAGTTTTCCAAGAGACACTTTCCAATTTATAGTATCACCAGAAGTTAGTACAATTTTGTCACATAGAACCCTTAGTATGATTTACTTTTCTGAATTTTTTCCTCATTTTGCTTTGGCAAGAACAAATATTCTGAAGGATCCAAGATGGTCTCAGCACTCTTTCTGAAAATCATATACAGCAGCAATAATTAAACAAGAATTACTGAATGTCAATTACATGCCAGGAATTTCATATGCACTATTTCATTTGTCCTTAATGACTCCAAACAATAGGTTTCCCCATTTGACTTGTAAGTTATTCAGAAGAGTAACTTGTCCATATCTATAGCCTCTGTATGGGCATGATTCAAACCTATGCCTCTCTGAACCCAGCTTTCTCAAATTTATCTATGGCAATCTAGCTCAAAGCTTTCAGGACTATAATCCAGTGCATTTTTTTCATACATCATTCCTTTTCAGAATTGCTAATACCTACTCATTATCACATTGATCAAATAAAATTCCAATGGTATAAATAGTGAATTAAACTCTAGTTAATTAAATTTAGGTGCATTTTTTCCCCAACCACAAATCTAACCTTGTTCTTTCAAAAGCAGCCAACAAATTAAGTTACTCTTGGTACTTTTCCAGAAGTATGATGTATTCTTCATTTCACTTAGGTTTTTTTCCCAATAAAGAAAAATTTAATCTATTTGTTTAGCTTATTTGAATTTTGTAAAATCTGTTAGTTAGGTGTGCAAGGGTAGTTCAGTGGTAGAATTCTCGCCTGCCATGCAGGAAAGCCAAGTTCAATTCCTGGTCCATGTACTTCCCAAAAAACAAACCAACAAGCAAAAACAAACAAACAAAAATTCAGCAAATGGTTCTGCAATAATGGGATACTTACATGGAAAAATAATGAAATGTGGCTTTGCCATATAGCATACAAAAAAAATCTATTAGTTAAAGCTTTAAACCATACTCCAAACTTTTGGGGGTCACAAACTTTATTGGGCTAAAATATGATATTTTGGGGTCAAAATGGGAGAGAGAAAATAATTTGTATGGTATTTAAAGTCTTTATAATATGCAATTCTGATTTTTTCTGGATATAAATCACTTACAAAATGGCGTTCCAGTATTATCAGCTTAAATAAACCAGATTCTCTCATACACCGCATGGTAAAAATCTTTCAATGTCTTCACCTTTCTTGGCACATCTAGCTCCATAAAATTGGCTTGCTTAACTTCAAGGCTGAGGAGACTTTGGTGACTGAAGTTTTAACTAGCAAAATATTAGAACAGACAGATTAACTAACATTCCTTATGAGGATAAAACTGGAATAGACACATGAGCCATCAAACTTATATAGCAGCTTCTAAAATACATACCAACTCAAACACATGTGCCGAGAAATGTTAACCTTTATTCAGTACACATATATAAAAAACCCCTATGAAAATGTTTACAAATAATTTTAATGAATTCAACTAGATTAATAATAGTTGTGTTAAAATGGATACTTGTGTTAAAAGTGTCTATATGGTTAAAATAATGTAGCCTACCAATTTGAAAATTCACATTTTTTTAAATTCACAGATTTTACTGAGCAGCAGAGGTTGAGGCCAAAGGTGTTCTGGTGCTTTCCTCCCTTACATTTCCAGTCAACTTTTATTCCCTCTACAAAAATTTTAAATTGCTATGATTAAATCAACTCTTTCCCTTGCTGGTTACAAATTTTGCATTGAAAGCAATTAAGAGGAGCACACAAGGAGCACCAATTCCATTCCTTGATTATGTTTGATTTGCTATAATAACACTAAAATTAGAAAGATTTTATAGAAAGACAGAGAGTAAGAGAATTAGGAGTGTATGAGAGAAAGAGAGGTTGATTCATGCTGCCCAGAGTTATTTCCCTGAGGAATATACATTGCTTTCCATTAAGTGATCAAGTGTTAGAAGAAGGGGACAGAGGCTGCATGACACCAGAGATTTCATTGAAACAGCAAAGCAAGGCCTAAAGTAAAATACCAATTAACATCACCCCAATGTACAGTTCCCATCCACTGCCCAGAACATCCAGTTGCTGAACTTAAATCCCTTTAATGGAAGCCTGACTTTTGATGCCATTGTTTAGAAAATTATTGCTATTGTCCACAGACAACTCCCTTGGATTTGCCTTTACTCTGTTTAATGGTTTAAAATTCAATGATTTTATAATCTAAAAAAATACATGACATCATTGAACTCCTATTATTTAAAACATCTTTCAGGGGGAAAAAACTACTCTTTTATTTTCCTTTCATATCGAAGAAAATTCAGGACAATTCATTACCTTTAGTTATAAAAACTTTATCCACAGTGAGGATTTAAAAAAAAATTAAACCCTATAGTGCGTACTAAATATACTCTCGATGTTTGCTGTACACCAGGATTGATTCTGTTAGAACACCCATTACTACTTGCAAGTAATTCCACTTAAATCTCCACACTACACAGTCATCCTGTTTGCTATGAGGAATGCAAAAAGAAAACATTCCTCATAGCGTTTTCAAGTGTTGTGCTCTGTAGAGAGAATGAAAAGAAAGCCAACTTAAAATGTATTTATTTATTTAAATTGTGGTAGATGGAAATACTAGTGGCTAATGAGAGGGAGGGCTAAGGGGTATGGTATGTATGAGTGTTTTCTTTTTATTTCTTTTTCTGGAGTGGTGCAAACGTTCTAAAAAATGATCATGGTAGTGATTACACAACTATGTGTTGATATTGTGAGCCATTGATTGTACATGTATGGAATGTTTGTATGTTAAGAATGCTTGTGTTTGTATGTTGTTTTGTCAATGAAAATATTTTTTTAAATGTATTTATTTAAGATGTCCAGCATTTTACTTGATTAGTTCATACTCTTGTAGCTAAATTAGATGGTGAACATATAAACAATTACTCATTAGTTTGTAAATGTTTAGCAAGAAAATAATTTTGTTTGAATAGATTTCTGTCCAAGGTAAAATAGGCACAAGTCAGTTAAGAGTGTATGTTTTAAACGGAATCATTCCTAATTCCTCATAAGAAAAGATCTACACATGTTTTATTACAGGTGCTTTCTTTTTACTCTTAACCAGTATTTCATCAATCATTTGTCTAATTAAATACATTCTGTGATTAAAAGTAAGTGGTAAAAATTGGGTCTATGACTTTTTGACTAGATTTAAAAGAACAGATAGGAGGAGAAAAGGTGGCAAAAGGGAAGACAGGAATGAAAGAAAAGTAAAGGAAGGAAGAGGGGCAGGCAATGGTGGCTCAGAGGCAGAGTTCTCACCTGCCACGCTGGAGCCCTGGGTTTGATTCCCAGTGCCGGCTCATGCAAAATATAAGTGAATATTTCTAAGTAATATTTCAAAATTGTATACATTATGCTAAGAATTCATAGCCTAGATTTCCTCATTTTTACACTGATACTAATACTATAAAGGAAAATTATCACTCTCCCCATTTTGCAAATGAAGATGAGGCATTGAGAGGTTAAGTAGCTTGTCCAGAACCATAGAACCAAAACTTGGAAAAGCTGAGGTTGGAACCAGATCTGTGTATGGCCCATACCCACATTCTTTCTCGTTCACTGTGTGGGTTTTAATGTTACTTAATAAATAGCACAAGTGAATTTTTTTCTTAGGTCAAGTTATATGAATTGTTAAATAGGAATTTGTAAGAATTAAACAATCTCTAGATCTTATTATGAATTACAATTAATAATTGTGTGACATTTATCCCCCATCTCTGCTTTTTTATTGTAAATGACAAAAGTAAATGCTGCTTGGATTTCTAAACAATGTGTGACTTAAAATATGCCAAGTTCTTCAGAGCAAAGTTCAATCACAACTGAGTGGGAACCAAAGGGAAAGTTGAAATCACAGTTTGCCACGTAAAAGAATAGTAGATAGAAGTCTGCAAAGATGATATCTTTCCTTTGCTTTTGAAAAATATCCTATATATGCTGAAAATCATTTCAAAATCTATTTTTTGTTGTACAACAATAGGAATGGAGAAGAAATAGAAAAACCAAGAAAACTGAGGCGTCTATCCTAAATACTATTGAAAAACACAATGCTTTACCACTATAAATTATTAAAAGAATGAAATAAATGCATAAATAAAGCAAAGCTTCTGAATCCCTGCACAGAGCAATTTTTAATTAGATTAGGAAGGATCTTGAAACATAGAGATCATGTGACTCACAAATGGCCAATCAAAATATTTCATCCGCGCCTCAACCACAATGATTGGATGAATACATGACCTCATCAAGGCCGGTCAAGTGTGCTTGAAGAGATTTGGTGTAAACTTGCTGGAAGACAGCCTTCCTTTTGATGAATATTCTCTTCTGGGGTTTTCCTTTCCTAGAGAAGGAAAGCTCTGAAGAGATCTTTTGAAACCCTGAATTTACCTGAACCTGAAGCTAAATCCTTCCTGGCACTACTTTGACTACATATCCCAGTGGATTCCCCATATTTTGCTTAAGATAATTTGAGTTGAAGTTCTGCTACATGCAACCGATGGCTTCCTAACTAATTAAAGTATAATGTTATTTTCCATGTCATTGCAAGCAGTGTCTCTTCTTACTTTTAGGTGGCTATCAGAGCATGTGAGCGGGACTAGATGACGCGGTCAGGGTCCTTGAGGATATCCCAGCGTTCTTTACAACAATACATCTCAGATCCTTAAAAGAAAGTCAATGTTCAGTTTAATTCAATTACACTACAAATGTAACTGTATTTTTCTAGATAGTTAAGTTCACGCCAATTATTTCTACATCACAAGGGTTTAGAATTTAAAGAGGACTTTAAAGTGCTGCTTCTCCTGCCCTCATTTTAGAAATAAAGAATCTAAAGTATGGCAATATTAAATGAATTGTTCAGAATCATACAGCTAGTTAATGACAAATGTTAGAATGAAACCAAAGTCTGCACTCATATTTTAAGAAAAATTATAGAAATTATACCTATAATACTTCTGAGATGTAGTGACTAGAGATCTTAATAGAATATTATCATTTTAAAATAGGAAATTAGCTTAATAAAGCACATAAGTCATTCTGGTTATTTAGCTGCTGGATTATCTATTAATTCTTCTGGAATAAAGATGTACCAAATGTCTAATTTCCATTAAACATACACAATGGTAAAGGACCTGAAATGGTATCTTTGTAATCTTTTTGAGATTTCTTTATAAATAAATATCAGATAGAAAAGGGAAAAATGATATTCTAATGGAATCATATTAGATTTGAAACTGAATTATAATCCAAGTGAAAAACGCTGATTAAAAAATGGCTTTCAAAAAAAAATGGCTTTCATTAGGATAAGGATAACTCATCATTCTTCCTCGGATTGATAAGCCATATACAATAATAATTGAATTTTAGGAATCAGACAGTACTCTTATAGAATTCTAACAATCAGTCTTTTTCATTAAGTTATTAGATGACCACCAGTGGTTGGTCGGCAGATTTTTATCTCTATATCCTTAGTCCATAATTTTTAACTAAGTACCCCTATTACTACTCCAATAGACATAAATACTATAAAATATTCCATATGCATTTGTGGAATTTTAAACCAGCTTTCTAATCTTCAGGAAAGAAATCTTATTACTCCAAAAAAAAAAAAAAAAAAAAACAACCACCATGTATTTTCTTTTGGAATTGTCACATACTTGGTCCTAAAAATTTAACTAATCAAAATTAGTTATACCCAATCAAAATTAGGTAAATTCACCTTGTCCAAAAGCAAATGAAAAAAGGTGGATGGAATAAGGAGAATTATACAAGCTAAACTGAATATTCCTTTTAAAAACCTCTCCCTTAAACTCTATTTCATTATTTTACAGAAAAAAAGGAGTTAATAGACCTATTCAATGCTATTTCATAATTTATTTCTACTTGGGTAAATTTCCTTAAAAAGAATAATTCTTTCAATATCAATATCACTTGATATTGGCAAAAAAGTAAATGCAATTTTATAATAAAATGTTATATTTTTAACATTTTATCTCTCAATGACAAAACTCCAAAAAAAGATACAAAGTGATGAACTTATTGCCCATAGAATTATAATGACTAAAGATCTACATAATGATTTGTTTAAGCCCAATCACATCATTTTTCTATATCAATGGGATATTTATTGATATGATGGTTCATCAGCATTTGTAAGATGCCCAGAAAAGGCTCTTTCCACTAATCTCTTTTTCTTACTGGCTGCCTAGAACACTTCTTAACAGACCAGCAGCCACGCCCACAGTCACAAATGCTATCCCTAGAAATAGGCTTTTTTCCAATTCCCCTGCTTTACCCCCTCCTTCCCTACTCTTTTGCTAATGAATTATCTCCTCACTCTACTTCCTTTTTGGCTCTCTGTGCTTCTAACACCTAGGAAGCTTACAAATACTGTTCATTCCTTTTAAATATACACACACATGCTCCACATGTTGAAACCACAAAATCTCTCCTTACAAAGTGATAAAAATCATTTAAGCCAATAACTTTTCCACTGACCAGGCTGGTAGGGGAAAGTCAGATGCTATTTCAATGTGCTTCATGCACAGATACGTTTCATTACTTGTCAGCAAGTGCTGCTCTTACTGGTTTTTATTTTTTAATCTTCATAGGCAAAACAATAGCAGTGTCTATCCCTGGTGCTTTTTTACATGCTGTCTCCCAGGTTCCTGCACCTAGGATAATGGTCCTGACTCTTTGCCACTCAGAATCATGTACTATACCCCGTCCATGGCCCAGAGAACTCCCTGCAGACTTTGGGGTGTTTAGGGGCAGCTGACACTAGGACAACTACTCAATTCTGATTAGTTTCACAGGGCTCTAAACTGGGAGAAGCAAAGCTATTCCAAAGCGGGGAGGTGGGGACTTTTATGAAAAGTTTTTAAAACCACCACGCACTTTTTTCTCATTAGTAAAATGCTACTACAAATCAGAGAACTAAAACATATAGGCTCACTGTTTCCAGCAACTCCGTATTAGTGCCAATGTACTCATGGGGATGTTTTCGCTGCTGTCCCCCTTATTTTTTTTTAAGAATAAGTTTTCCCACACACTTTAGTTTTAAAGTGCAAATAAATACAAGACCTAGTCCCTGTTTGGGTTCAGTATTTGCGCTTGCAACCAGTGCTTTACAGATTATGACATGCAGCACACAGAAAATGGGATTAGAAAAGGTGCTTGGCCATAGGGTTGTCCTCAGGCTGTAGAAGGCAGGGAAAACCCTTCATTATTCTTCCCTTCAAACTGAGGAAGCTCATGATAGCTATGTGTCACCTCTAATGTCATCGTCTCCCTCTCTGGCTTTGTCTCCCTGTCTCCCTCTTCCCTTCACTGTCTTCCCCCACCTCCACCCCTCCTCCTCTCTCTCCATGGCTCCCAGGACCAAAGAAAGGCAGAAGAGCCTAAGAGTGGAGCCACCATCCCCTAATGAATTAATAATCATGCCCAGCCCCAGTGCAAGTCAGAGAGGACTTTCCAATTCGAAACAGAGTGTGAGGAATTGTTAAAAAGACACACACTCGAAGTTAAAGAATTTGGTTTCTATTGTTACTGTTGTGAAATCTGTGAAAATCTTTCATTTTAAAAAGGAGGAGGGTTTCAAGAATTGTTACATCGATCAGTGTTGATGTCAGCTAATTTCTAAAAAATAAACTAAGAAAATCTACAATGACATAGAAAAAGAAGTCACTGTTTTTATAGTATTTCAAGTTAGGGCAGAGGTCTATCAATCCAGCACTGGTATAGCAAAATGCCTAAGAGTTAATGATTTTTTTTCCTACTACATAGAGAAAAAAACAAATGATGGTGTTTAAAATGATGACCATATCTCCTAAACTGAGAAGCAGCTATTTAGCTTTTATTTAAATAACCACATGATAGTTTTCTTATGACCAAGCTAAGTGACATTTTTTCTTTTCTAATTGTTTTATTGCAATTTTTCATGAGTTTGAGAGCACAGATACACCAGGAAACTTAGGGAAATAAAACATGAAAGAATACACAGCACTTAAATTTTATAAACATATGTTTCCTGAAAGAAACAGATCAGAGGGTCTCAATTCAGCTTTCTAGTTGTTGCTTGTCTTGAATGGACGAGTCATTCCACCTAGACGGAATGCTAACTTGTACAAGGTCTCTATTTCCAGGAAAGAAAAAATGCTGTGCAGCAGCAGCATAGGCATCATGGAAACAAGGTTTCTTCAAGCAACGGGGTTCGAAAGAGGATGCTATTCACCAAACATCATTTTAACTTTCTTTCTGAAGTTCCTGCTTGGATTACTTATTGAATTCAGGTGACAGAGAGTACATTTAAAGTAAGGAAGTAATTCTGATATGGACAAGATAATCTGGCAATGAAGAGTTCAGGCAAGTACTCACACAAGTATGAAAGGTCCTAGATGCGCTCCTGTCTCTGTTTCCCCATTGTTTACTATTTGAGCAGGCAATAGAGTAAAGAAATATATCCAAATGGTCAATCATATCACTGAAGTTATTTTATCAGTCATCTAAATAAATTTAGACTCATCGAAAACTAAACGTTGTACCTGCAAAAATAGGCTTATTCATTATAAAACTAGGATAAACATTTAACACAATTTAATATTAAGCTTCATCAATTTTACTCCTTAGTTTAAAAAACCTGAGAACATAATGAGGTATATTTGTATTGCTATGCTGAGTAGATGATGCAAAGAGGGAAGATAGGGGGATACATTTCTTTTCCAAGGCATCTGTTAGCATGAAATTTGAAGCCCAAGCAAGTGGGAGAATATATTCTAAATAATCCCAAATTATAAACCAATATTCTTTCATTCATCAGCCAAAATTTAAATGAAATGGATTATACCCCACACCTAACAATTCTTCCAAATATATACCTTCACAGGTCCACAAAGGAACGTCTAGGAATGGTCTCAAAAGAATTGTGTATATCATATATGTACATAATGGAATACAAAGTCAAAGTCAAAACTCATGAACCAGATTTGTATTTAGCCACATAGAAGTAACTCAAAAACATGTTTACTTTTTAAAAAGTGAGAAACAGAATGGGATTTACAGCACAACTCCATTTATATAAGTATTTTATATTTCCAAGGTTCTACTATCTCTTTCCTCATCTTACCATTACTTATAGCATTGCTTTCATGAAGTTGTCTCGAGAAATTACTGAAGCCAGGCAAATGTGACTAATTATAAGTGAAGTTAATTCTCACAAACATAAACACAATAATGACTTACTTGAAGGATAATCTAACTCCAGCAACCATATCATGATCTCAGCATTATAAAAAAAATTTCTGAAACAAGAACTTTTGTGTCAAAAAATTACAAATAAAAGTATAGAAATCAACCACTGTAAGAGTTGACCAACAAATTAACACCTCAAGAACTCTCACTCTAAGCTGAGTTATGGAAGCTATCCCATAAGAAAAATGGACCAACGAAAAAGTCTCAAAGACACACGCAAACTTCAGAATGAGCATTTTTAGGAATCCAAAGCTGAGGTTAGGAAACGATTTACTGACTATAGACTCAGAAGAAGTAGCTCTACTCCAGATTATTTCCCTCATCATCTCAAACAACAAGAATTAATAGTTTGTTTGATAAGAATTAATAAATCAAGTTACCATACTCATGAGCGTCTGTAAAGCCGTATTTAATACCTCGGTGCTACATAAACAAAACCTCAGGTAAATTAAGAAATTCACTTCCTATTGTCTAACATTTCCCTATTAGGAGATTATCTACAAATAGTGAGGAAGCAAAATCTAGAAGATGTATTACAAGTTATTTATTTTTTTAAGACTATAAAATTGTGCACAGACCGAGCAAATCCCTAGATAGTTAAACGGTCATGCCAGAGAGCATATGTGAAATTTTTACAATAAATGGCTACCTCAAAAGTTAAAAAAAAAGATACTGAGAAGTACTGAAAAAAATTGTTGGTTTTTTTTTGCTCTCCTCTTTGCAATAGAATGAGGGAATGAAGCATTTTTCTTGGACACTGAGTATAATTATAACTAATCATCTCCTTCTCCTTGGAGCAACATTCGTTGACGTTCCTTCATTTTAGGGTGGCTGGCTGACACAATTCAAATATAATTACTCTCCTTGCATGATAAACTCCAGCACCGTGAGCAAATACGGTATGTCTCATTGTCAAGTATGGCTAGACAGCAGCAGTGTAATATAGACCTTTCAAACCCTAGTGTAGCCCCCTGCCTTTGAAATCTGTGCAAGATGACAAAACTGACTTTCATTTCCCTTGGACTTTCTCAAGGTATCCTTATTAAGAAAAAAAAAAGCCTAAAATCCATAAATTTAATCTACTGCCTGCCAGTCACAATGGTTCCTGCTGTCAGACACTCATGATACATAACCACAAAATTTAAATGTTATTGTTTCATACAAGAAGGAAATCTCGCTCACAACTACCCCAAACAGTCATGTGACAATTCAGTGTGTTTCCTTTGTTTGTCTCCTCCACTACCAAACAATAGCAAGAGCAGAAACATGCAACCAATGGACCAAATGTTGAAGAAGCGACACAATAATAAACTCTAAAGTAGATCATTTTTTTCCTAGCTCTCCTGTAGGAGACAATTAGATGATCAGTGAAAGTTTGTTTCTGACATATATTTCATTTTGGAATAACAGTGACACTTCATTCTCTGATACCTTCTAATTAGAAAAAAATCAAACTCATATAATTACATGGCTATTGAATACAATTTTAACTCACTTTTGAAGAGGAAATAGTAAAAAACAATAATAATTTCATGTAGTGATGAATGTTGAGTTTTTGGAAGAAACAAGGGCTTGAAATTTAAACTGAAATGAATATTTTCAGCAATGCTTTCATTAACATAGTAAACTATTGGCTTTCTCTCATTTGTTCTGGTTAGGTGTTTTAAGAAAAATAATTTCTATGGATTTTCTAAAAATATAAACTTGATGTTTTGTGTCCCATGATGAATTATAGTGAAATACCGAATGCAATTTTGCCAACTATTTTCTAGGACAGTTTTTTCATAATGGTCATTTCCGTTCTAGATATGTTTTTTACCCCAGAGTAAGAAAACTCTCTTTTAGTGCATTGCAAATGGAACTATATTGCATCACTCTCTGCATATTTATGTTAAACTGCTTATGGGACAATTACAGGCAATTGGATTTATATTCCTAGACCCTCTAAAAACTATATAAATTAACCATCAACCAATTTCACTAGGAGTGAATAGACCTAATAGATGAAAAATCAAATTTTCACAATATGACTCTTTTGTTTCTTGGGTGAGGAAACATGTTGACTCAGAACATCCACTGGCCTCATTCCTTTATGATCTGAAACAGCTAATTCTAAATAAAGTTATATGAAATTGAAAACAAAAGTTTGGTTGTTCTATTTTTATGAGCAAACCCTCAGCAATTTTTGCTTCCAAAATAGGCAGAATTCTACACAGAATTCAGTTGGAGAAAGGGTCCATTCTAACCACTCAGACATGATCAACTATATATGGCTAAAAGCCATCAGACGTGACCTATATATGAAATAAGATGGGGTCTTTGACCTCTGTACTTGCCACAGCTGCCCGGCTTGTTGTAAGAGATGCCAGCTGTGATAAATGTGTGTATGTGTGTGTATTTTTAAAACAAAACAAGCCAACAAAAAAGCACATGATAGGGAGTTAAACTCAACGTGGTTCCAATAGTCTGGAAAACTCAATTAAAACTCTGTTGTAGATAGGGCCCTCCAAAGAACACAAAGAGAGACTGCCCATCTTATAACAAGGACATTCTGTTAGGGAAAGTCTGATGGTCTGTAAAGGGCTCTTTCATTGTTCACAGGACACTCTATAATCATGCTAGCAATTCAGCATTACAGTCACTCTATAAAACTTCCTTGGCCATCTTCTTCTCTTCTGTACAAGGCTTGCACTGAATTGAGCTTTTTCAACAGCATTCCATGTCAACGTATCTTTTTCTTTTCCTAGGAAACAGGACTCTACCGTTGTGAAAACCACCAGCTCATGCTCCAGTTTCAGGACAGTCACCTGATCTATAACTTTTCTTTCTTGGATGCATTTATATCTAGACTTCTTGGGTACACTGACCAAATGGAGGAAGAGTTTGCAAATTAAAGCCAACTAAATATACAAACTCACTGTTGAGATTACAAAACACCCTTGCTTTAACATTCTTCTCAACAGTTTCCTGAGAGAAATAAGGAAAGAGATGTGAATTTGTGATCTAATTCCCTTAACTTTTTCGCATTTTCACAGCATACTTATAGTCTTCTCTCTGCTGCCTAAGTGACTTAGTCCTAAACCCTAATAAGCTCTGATTTCACTCTACTGACCTACTACACCCCAGGAAAATCTAAAATTTAGCAGTTTGAACAAAGCAAACTGGTTATTAAGTGCAGCCCAAGCCAAAAAATAAAAATAAACAAACAAAACAAGAGCAGGTGACTGAGAGATTTGCATTTGGTTTGCCATGTTGCTTCTACTCAAAGGCTAAGAATTCTTCCCCTTGCGTATTTAAATATGCATCAGCTCAGAAGAAGTTACACAATGTTTCCATCAGCAGAAGATATGGCACTTAGAGAAAGAACCAGGAAAATAAAAACTACAGACAAAATAGAAGGTATTTGCATATTTCACTTGAAATTAGGCTATGTTGCAGCATATTGGAAACTCATATGCATTGGATGTCAGCTGAGTTACTTTTCTTTCCCCCCAAGGTGACATTGGTGCTTGTCTTACCAAATATGATGCAACTGACAAGTGTTTTCATGTAAGGAAGATATATGCCTCCCATCACCTTGTCAAACTGAGTGAAGGCAAACTCCAGCACATCCTTTCACAAATGATTAGGTGGTCGTAGTCATTAAAAGTCATAAAGTTAGACTGCTGCAGTGTGCCATGCATATATATGAACTCATCCAAAGCTGTCCTCCTTGAAGCAGGTGATAGCTCTCAACTTTGCCTCTGACCGATTCATAAATTCCTGGCTGAGCTTTCTTTCTCTTAGCATACCTTTGAAATCATACTGAACAGAAAATGCTGCTTTGGCCAGTCTCATTGTCTCCTACTTTCCCAGCCAAACCTTTAAAACTGGAGGGCCAAACATCTGATATTGGTTCAGCAACATAAATAAACAACCCAATTTTCATGATTTATGCTTCTACTGCACTTTTTAACTTTTCAAAGTATTTAAAAAACCTTGTCAATCAGGCTGCTTTAAATTTTTTTTAAGTCAACAAGAAAAAAGAGAGGTATTATTTATTTGTCCACAAAATTAAAGCACAAAAATTGAATTGACATTGCTAAGAGTCTGGATCATTATATCTAATCAGGAGCTCAGAACAAAGTTTAAATTCTTATGTTATGACTCTCTCCAATCTTTCTACTCTGCAGCCTTACCATTTCCCGGCAAATAAATCTGATTTTCTATATATCTGATTTTAAAAGTGCCTGAGACATGAATTTAAAACTTTGAAAACATATCATTTGGCCCAGAAATTCTACTTCTAAAAATCTTTCCTAAAATGTTAGTTAAGTGTATGGCAAAAACTTGCAAGATGTTCAATGCATCATTATTTATAATAATTAACTGCAAAACAATCTATATCCAAAAATAATGTATTCTTAGGGAGGTTCCTTAATTAAATATTATCAATTCAAGATTTATTTCTGAAGAATTTTTAATGATAAGGTTGGTTAATTATAAACAGATATAATATTTGTGAAAAAAGAAAACTACAATATTTAGTGATCTCAACTGTGCTAAATATGTAAATATGCAGAGGGAAAAGGACTAGAAAATATACCACAGAATGCTAATAATATTTACCTCTATGTTTAGGAATTGAAGGTAATTCTAATTTTCTTTTTTAAAACTTGAATAGATTTTCCAAATTTTCTACAAAGAATATAACTTAATTATATAATTTAAAAAAGGCAAATATTAGTTTCTGAGTGGATTACAGGAAGCTACTCATATTCCACAAGCCTCTTGCAAATCACCTCAACATAGAATAATCAATATTAAGAAATCTACATGTTTTTTGAAATAAATCACTGAAAAGTAGTCACTCAGTGTCTAGCCTGAATGCATAGAGTAGCTGATGCAATTTTAAGACAAGTTAACTGAATGGATCTTTATGGACCAGAATGCCTTTTGCAGAATTTTATTTCCCTAAAAATATCTAGAAGTTTGTTCGGCCAGCATGAATTAGATCCAGCCATGTGCAAATAGAGTGATGCGGAGGGAGACAGCGGTTTTGAAAGGCTTTAATTTCAAACTATCTTTTATAAAACAATTTCGGGCTTTGTGCATGGTAGCAATTAAGAACAGCTTCTCTTAGGCTAACCAACTAAATGCAAATCAAGTCATTTCCGCCATCCAAAGAGTCATTCAAAGACAAGTTTTTAACCACCAGATATTTTAAAAAGATAAAATCCAAGACAGGGATGTATATGTGCTTTTTCCATTGTTTCAGGCCAATGACAAAACATATAAAGGCTAATGCTATTGACTATGTTAATAGGATAAGTACAGAAATATCTAAGTGCCTACCAACAGAAACATACATGTATGTGTAATTCTTTTTATCAAACAGATGGATTTAGTTTTTCAGAACATTATCATCACCATCATTTTGTAGAACAGACAGTTGTTGAAGTGGTTTCTTGCTCAGTTCTTTGTACCCAAAATGTGATATCCAAGCCTATTAAGTATGTGGCTGAGAAAGTTTTAGAAGGGTCTTGGTTAGAAGAGAAGTAGGTAATATTTAAAAAGAAAATCTGGAAAAAAAAATATATACATGGGACTCTTTGTTCCCCAGAGCTCTCCTAAGGATAGACCATCCTGGAGCTACCCTTAACGAGAAAGAGGCCACTTTGAAATCCTACCCACATGCATTCCCCTCCTGCTTTCCCTTTTTGGAACAGACAAAGACATTCAGAAGTTTTGCTGCTGGTTTTCAGGTCATCTCAGCACTGAAACAATCGCTACAAAAACTAGCTATTAAAAAATGAATGATTTTATTTAAAAAAGACTTTCCCTCCACCTTTTATTAATAAAAGCTGTATTCAAATCTTGCTCATAAGAAGGTCCTTCAAGCCTGCTCTCTCTTTTTCTCCAAATCACGTGCTAATAAATGGTGAAATAGACAAAAGCTGGGTTTCAGGAATGGAAAAAAATTAAAAGAAATAAATTCTTAGATAATGCAAAAGATGAACAATATGTCGCTGAAAAATTCAAATTAAGGATAGATAATAGTCCTAGATAAGGTTGATCTTGGACAAGAATAATCAGAATAAAGACTTCTCCTCATTTTCAAATTTATACTATTTTTCTCATTATAAAAGCAATAAATAATTCTAGATAAAAATTGTAAAGAAAAATATAATAGAGAAAATAAATAACTCCCACATACTACTAACAAATATTTCCTATTTGGAGTTGGTTGTTCCTTTTAACTTTTTACATATAAATAGAAATTTAAATGCATATATGTATTTCCTCATACGTATGTGCAATAATTTACTTAAATATTTTCATTTGGTCACATAGAGGACATACTTTTTTTCACTATTATTAACTCTGCAATGAAAACCCTGCAACATACATCTCTCTGCATATTTCTGATTCTTTCTCCTTAGAATAAACTCAAACAGTGAAATTATTTTGTTCAAAGATAAGCTTTTTAATGCTTTTAAAAGAAAGATGTTGCCAAAGATTGCCCTCTGTAAATTTTGTACCAATTTTCACTCCCTCCAGCAGTGTTTGTGAAAAATGTGTTTTTAAATAGCCCTCCTAATCTTCTCTGTTTTAAAATGAGCTATAGAAAAAAGTATTATAAAAGCTGAAACAGCATCACTCTGTCTAGGAATTATGTCTTTCAATACACTCAAAGAGAGAACATATATTTATAGGAAGCCAATATCCACTTCAAATGACTGCATCTATAAGGCAGAAAAACATTACTGGCCATACACATCTACTTATTTCTATCTGAATGAAGCCTAAGGAAATATACGTTGGCCTTATTGCATCACTGACCTTTTGAGTTTTAAAACCCTATGATTTGTCCTATTCTGAATGACGAGAAATCTGAAAAGGTAGAGGCATTAACAAACTGTGTTTGTTGCATCACATGCTTGTAATGTGCTTATGTATATAATACACTAACCACGTTAGTACAACTTCCCAACTTTGCCAAGCCTGGAAGAGTAAATGAGCTGCAATGGGTGCTTCCTGATCAGAAATATGCTCCAACTGTTATCTTCTTCCAAGTGCTACTCAGAAAGATAGTGAGATGGAGTTGGGCTCCTGAGAGAAAGAGATGTTGTCGTTGTTCAGTCCCCCCAGGAAGTTGATCAATCTATAGATTGACAGCACGCATATGATTTCTTCTGCTACCCAGGAGGTCATGCTGCCCCAGGGGATATCTCAGAGGTCAGTGCTGCCCAAGGGAATATTTTAGAGTCTTTCTCTGAGTTACAAAGCTACATAGATGGGTCATAGATTTATAACTGCAACAAACACAGACTTTTCAGTACCTTTGGGGGGATTTACAGCATGTGATTTTATTATCCAGAACATTGATATGTGTTGTTCTTATTGAATCAAAGGCATTTCAAACGATAAAACACTCAGATTGGTTTCTGAAAGACCCCTTTTTGTCAACAAAAATGCTCCAAATTGAGATGCCCTGTTTACTGACTCAGATACTATGAAAACTACACAAGAATTTTTCTAAAACTTGCAGAGGTTGATTAAAACCCTCCAGTTGGATATTTCTGAGGAACTAGTACATGTGTCTCAGATTTATAAAGACCATTGTGATCTATAGCAAAAAACAATAGTGTGATCCTGGGATCCAGTGGATGACTAATGAGCAGAAAGAACCCCTTTACGTTGGTGTCTGTCAGTCTGAATCGCTCTCTCTTTTCTCCTTCTCTTTATCAGTCTTCCTGACTGTTGCTAACTCAAAGCTTGTCTTCTCTTTCCAGATAAAAATCCACCCATGTTCTGTGGCAATAAACACCAGCATCACACATGTGAGGAAGCCATCGCCCAAACCCAACCCAACAACCCAACCTCACACAAGGCTCAAGTTGCACTGAAAATTTAAGCAAATGCTTGAAGCAGTCTATGGATGCAGGATCGGCACATAATTGTAGTCTTTTCGGAGGGGGCAGTTTCCATAACACAAAATTCAGCCTCACTTTGAGTATATTCTTGGAAGGGGGCTGTTTTAGTTTTACCATTGCTAAAGCAAATACCATGCAATGGGTTGGCTTAAACAATGTAAAATTATTAGCACATGGTTTTGAGGCCAGGAGAAATCTGTATCAAGGTATCAAGGTGAAGTTTTCTTTCCAAAGACTGGAGTTCTGGAGCTGGCTGCCAGCAATCCTTGGTGTTGGGCACTTCTGTCACATTGCAATGCAGATGGCAGCCTCTCCTGGCTTCTTCCTTCCCGGCAGAATCTCATTGACTCTCAGCTATTGTGGCTTTGTCTCTCTCTCTCTGTGACCTTCTCTATAAGCTCTTCAGTATTGAATGCAATTAAAGCACTGATATATATATATATATATATTTCTGAATATGATTAAAAGAGGAAATATTAGATTGTATAAATAGTAGCAGAATAACTTTTTTTAATCCATGGACCTACACTACACAAACAGGGAACCCTAACATAAACCATGGACTTTAATTAATAATACAATAATAAAAACTGTGCTGTCATCAACTGTTAACAATTGTCACCCACTAATGCAAGGTGTCGGTGGTGAGTTCGTGTATGGGAATCCTGTATTTTATTCATGATTGTTCTGTAAACCCACAACTTCTCTAACAAAAAAGAAATTTAACTTAAAAAAAAAAAAAGATCTGTCCCAACTAAACTGGGCCACATGTTAACTGAAGTGACCTCATCAAAATGTCCCATTTATAAGAGTTCACACTTAGAGGTATGGACCAAGTCTAAGAATATGTTTTTTCCATAAGGAGTATTATTCAAGTGTATTTTTTTAAGAAATAGAAACTGTGTCATCCAACAATGGAACTAATTTCTTTTTTCAGTTTGCAAATCCCACAAAATGAGCTGTCTGAAGTCAGGATACTTGTTGAGTTTCTTTTAAAGTGCCACTTAGCATCAGAATATTTCATAAAAGCAAATCACTTCCCAGCCTTCCCTGATTAAATGCAGAGAGTGATCACAGCAGAATGGAGTTCGTTCTAAACAATAGAGACTCTTGATTGAAATCAGATATTTGAATGTAAGAAAAAAAACAATAATGCCTACCACAATGGTTGTCTCTCTTTGGCCCTATCACTCAAGTGTTTCTGCTACCCTGAGAGCTTCATTCCTTTTTTAACAGTGTGTTGTATTGACACTGATATTTGTATTTAATTATTGTCATTTTGGCAAACTTTCTCCATCTTCTCGACAGGATTCATTTACAAGACCCTGCTACTTCCATTCTTAAAGCTGTTACCATAGTAAGGGGAAATATATTCATTTTCCTAAAATGCTCATTCTAAAGAGTTCAGATTTTCTGGTGAAAGACACTCTTTAAAGAAACCAGGTACTTTGTATTTTAAAGAGTGACTCATACTTTCATACTCATAAAAATAGTACAAACTAACTGTGCCATGGAATAAAACTGGAAGATGTCAGTATTTACAAGGATTCATATTGACAATAAAGTCCTTCAAATAAACTTGTATTTAAGCTGTGCTTACATATAGCAAGTCATTAATTTGCATCAAGTAAATTTTATGGAATATTTTCATAATTTAAAAATTGATTTTCACTGAGTTCTTTCAACTATGTCTGAAAATAAAGTGTATTATTTAGGGAGAGCTTATGAAATTTCAGGAATGTCATCTATTGGTATACAATTCAGAGCTCATATGTAAAGAGGCAATTAATTTGTAAAGTATATGAAAAACAGATACTCATAAAATTATTTTTCTCAGCAAGCTTTCTAACTCAGGAGTGAACTTTCTTAGAATTCAGAAAATTACTAGCAGTTTTATCTCAAAGGCATAGTTCTGAATGGGTCCCTGTCCTTAATTCCTGAACCCACTTACCTTCAACAGGGGCAATGAACGTATAGTGAATCTCACCTGTGAGCTGCTGTGACAAAAGAAAAGGTGTGGGAGCCCAAGAGGAACGACAGTGCTACTGCAGACCACAATTGACATGGCGCCAGCTTCTCTGCCTCCCTCTCTTATCTTCCCTTTGCAGACTGAGTTGACTCACACTAGGCCTGAGGGGACCTCAGAGGAAGCAATTAGAGCAAGAAATTTCATTTCGAGAACTTTGATAAACTAGGCCCCAAACAAGCCTCAACGTCATGAGTCTTTAACATAACTTGTGATTCTAGAAATTGTCTAAGAGTAAAGAAGGCATTGTCTCTGAAAAGCTGGGCCATAATGACTGTGCCATTTTCCATTTATGAATATCTACTATCCCTCCCGTTGCAGCACCGCATATGCACTATCAGTCTCTCATGGAGAACTAACTTCTTCAGGGTAATGAAAGCTCGGTATGCAAAGACTTGCAAGAAGGAAGCACCTTGGTCTTATTCAGTTAACCATCTCAATTAATCTCAGTAATTAATGAACTGTCTTCCAGTCCTTGGTCTTCCGGTTATTTACTCTTATCTATCACTTAGATCTCTTCATTTGTCCACAGAATGTTAAGGATGTGGGGTATGGAATCAAAAAAACCAGTGTCCAAGTTCCAGATACATCATTTTCTCACAAGCTGTATGAGCTTGGAAAAGGGACAGAACTTCTGCTTCCATTTCTTCATCTATAAAAGAGGAGAATAATATGTCCTTTCTCATAGGGCTCTTGTGAGGATCAACTAAAGTAATAAACATCATGTACTTAATACATAGTAAGCACTCAATTAACACTGATGTTCCAAGTTAACAGATAAGGAACGTAGGTTTTAAAGATAGCTCACTCAAAGCTAAGGGAGTTGTAGAACCTAAATGTGATCCAGGTATGCCTGACTCCAAACCATCTGTTTTTGCATGCAGATTGCTTCTCTGCAGCTGAACCTAGGACTCCTATTTCACTCTGAACCCTCTATCATGGAAGTAACACATATTGCAGTATATTCAGTCAGTTATGTTCAATTTCACCAGTAGGGCAATGCCTGCCACGTGGTATGTTTTTAATAAATTGTTGGAAGAAAGAAAGGGGAGGAGAGAGAGAGAGGAGAGACAGAGAGAGAGGGAGGGAGGGAGGAAGAAAAAAGGAAGAAGAAAGAACAGAAAAAGGGAAAAAGGAAAAGGAAGGGAGGGAGGAAAACAAAGAAAAAGAAGAGCAAAAGAAAGGGGAGAGAAAGGAAGAAAGAAGGAATGGAGGGAAGGAAGGAAGGAAGGCAGGAAGGAAGGCAGGCAGGCAGGAAGGAAGGAAGGAAGGAAGGAAGGAAGGAAGGATTTTTCTATATCAGAAATACAAATAAGAGGCAATTTCTTTTCTGGTAACTTTCTTTCTTGTTGGGCCACCATTCTACCCTCAGACATAGGTAAAATTATTCCATTCCTACTTAAAGGAATTCCCAACCAAGAAACACTTTACCAAATCCACAGAAATATCCCCCTATTAGTTTGCCTCTTTTCTTGACCCAAAGCACCGAATCAAAAGTATCTGCCAATCCTAATCTCTAATTTTCAAATATTTTTTAAAAGCCATTCTCTATAGCTGCTAAAGTTCAGTTCTGAATACCCTGTGCCTCCAAAACTTGCGTATATTCTTTGATTACCACTTCTCTTTCTTCTTCCTTCTCTCCTCTTTACCTTAGTCATGTACCTGGGCTTCCCATCTTCAAGAGGCCCAGAGATGTCAAGCTTATATTTTTAGACTTGCCATCTTCATAGAACAAATATTAGCTACATGAAGTTTGTTCACTGTTGACCAAACTGGAAAGCAGTATTCCTGGAACCACCCGTTTGATTAAGAGACTATTTTTTAACCTTTGGTTTTTAACCTTAACCTAAGTCAGAAGTTACAACCTTATATGATTCTACAGGCAACAAGAAGGTCCTGTAAGTGAATGAAACTGCTCCACTGGTGACTGTTGTAATCTGGAGTACACATGTCTCAAATTGCCTGCATTTTCAAGGAAAGTTAAAAAATCTGTATTTAATGTAAAGACACTCTCTACATTAAAAGGATGCCAAGCAATTTAATTTTTAAAATGACGTATAGACCAAACGAACAATGTTTTGTGCTAGATTTGGTCTGAGGGTCTTCATATTAAGACTTCTTCCCTAAGACATTTTAGAAGTAGTTTTCAAATTTATAGGAAGAAAGCATGGCGTTTATTATGAAGAAGAACGATGTGGAAGAATTCCACTAAATATCGGATATTTAATGGAATTAATAAAGCCATAAAAATGTAAAAGGGTAAAAATTAATTATATTAAGTAGGAAAAAGAATGGTTACAAATGGTGGGTTTTTAACTTTAACAATTCTCTCATATATCCACTCTTCTTTTACCCTCCCCAGCCTCACCCATGCTACCATTACATCTCACCTTAGCAACTGTCCTAGCCCTCCAAATGGGCTACTCACATATATGCATGAATGCACCATGCACAATGGAGTCTGCTTTATGTTTTACTTTTTAATGGATAATTTCAGACATATCAATCCTTAGTATAATGTGATTTGCTAAGTGCATGTACCTCGCTACTTTTACACTACTTATTTTGACTTTAATTTACATTAGAGCTCTTAGTTGAAGGTTCTGATTATTTTGGACCCAAGAAAAATCCAATTTAAAAATCTCCCCGGGAGAGTCAGGTGTGCAACCAGCTGGAGATGCGGTGGGATGGGCAGTACTGCTGGGGCACTGGACTGGTAACAGCGTGAGAGGTACTAGATTTTGGCAACAACTTCCACCGTGCGTGAGTACAAACTAGCCGTTCTTGGCTCAGGAGATGTTGCAAAGTCCACTCTGACCATGCAGTTTGTTCAAGGAATTTTTGTTGAAAAATACGATCTACAATAGAAGATTCTTATAAAAAGTAAGTTGAATAGATGTACAACAGTGTGTGCTCGAAATCTTGGATGATGCCGGAACGGAACAATTAACAGCAACGAGGGATTTGTACATGAAAAGTGGACAAGGCTTTGCATTAGTTCATTCCACCACAGCACAGTCCACATTTAATGATTTACAAGAGCTGAGAGAACAGATTCTTCGAGTAAGAGACACGGATGATGTCCCCATGATTGTGGTTGGCAATAAGTGTGACTTGGAGGACGAGAGAGCCAGAGGAAAGGAGCAAGGTCAAAATCTAATAGGACAAAGGAACAACTGTGCATTCTTAGAATCTTCTGCAAAATCAAAATTTAATGTTAATGAGATCTTTTATGACCTAGCATGGCAAATTAACATTAAAACCCCAGTACCTGGGTAGGCCCGCAAAAAGACATCATGTCAGCTGCTTTAATATACTAGACGCATTGTAGCTCTAAGCAGGTCTGAAGAACTGTTGCCCAATTCAACAGCGCCAGCATTCCAACTTTGTTTAACCCACCAACATCTTAAATGTACTTTCCTGTGGTGGTACCCTTGAAGAGGTGGATGAAAGCTACTGCATCAGTTTGCCCATTCTAATCACTTCCCAGTATCACAGGAAAGATTTTTACTTATATAATAGTCCTAGAGGATGCAACTGGTAAAACCAGAGGCTACATCCAGTGTTACTGCTTAAGAGACATTCCTCATCCACCAATGCTGTACATGTATGAAAATGGTGTCCTGTATACTTCAGCACACCCCATAAACTTTGTATTGGGGAGTGCAATAATGTAAATCCTAAAAGCACCACTATTTTAGCTCAATAAAATAAAAGAAAAAAGAGCTCCTATGTAGATTACTCCAGATAAAACTTCATTTTTTTGATACTTGTAGCTTTTTGTAATTTGTTTTAAGAAATTCAAGGTCGTTATCATTGTAGTGTACAAAATAAGTGCTTTTGATTAATGCCGCTATATAGTTTTTTCAATTTTTGAAAAATCTGTGGAGGCAGTGATCTTGTCTTTAAAATATGATAGTCCTGTCAGTAAAATGTCTTAGAGACATTGCCTTTAATATCTGTTGGGAAGGAAATGTCCAGACTTTTCAAATTCCTCATCATATGTTTCCTTTTCTGTTTACATAGGGAACAATGTTTACACTTCTGTGTACAGTGGGGTCTACAACAAGAAGCATATATTTTCAAACAATTTTTTAATGATTTAGCAATCTTTGGTAAATCATTTTCAGGCTTCTGACTGTGAATCCCTTGCTTGCTCATGCGTAAATGTATTTGCAATACCAGATATACAGATTTAGTATTTTTGCCTGTTAGTGATTGTTTCACATGCGTAACATTTCGGTTGAGATGTTAAATGGTGGTGAGTACTGTGGATGTGGGAAGTAATTTTAATCATGTGTAACTGATCACAAGGCTTGATCTGCAGTAACTATTACTGTTTGGGTATAAAAACTGTGTGTCTATCCAACAGGGAGCCATAGTATTTAAATTAAACAACCTAGTATTACAACTACTTTGAGGTAGCCAAAATTAAGCTTTAATTAAAGTGGTGCAATTTTGTATAATTTAGCATCAATAGTTCAATGAAAAAAAAAAAAATCTCCCCAGGATTTTTTCTCTCCAAATATATGCATACACCACACACACACACACACACACACACACACACACACACACACACACACAACATAATAGAAACAGAGAAAGTCAGTTAACCATGATTAAATTGAAAGATTAAATTCATTTCCAACCACTAAAACCAATTTAGGTCTTTTAAGGACAGACTTTTATACCTGTTTCTTATGAGTCAACATGAAGTTCAAATCTTAGCAGAGACCTTAGGATTATTGTGAAAATAGTGGAACTAGGGTTTGATAACACCTTTCAATTTGCAAAAAATGTATTTTCTAGATTTTTATTCAATTTCTAGCCTATAATGACTCATAATGAAAAAAATATTTTTTAAAGAGAGATTTAATCAGTCTTAGGCAAGTCACAGTTCCTGAGTAATGAGTAATGATTCAAAGTATAATTTTATATCTTTTATAGCATTAAGATAAGAGTTTAAGCCAGGTAAAATTCTGCTACACTTAGGTTTTACCACTTTTTACAATCAAATAGGAAGTATTTTCTAAATTTTAATTCATTTGTACATCTCTGTCTAGTTTTCTTGAAAAATGACAGTAAATGGCAGCTTAATTTTAATAAGATAATTTCTTATCAGTTTGTTTTAGCCTCTCTTAGCCCTTGAGAAAACAAGTTCCATAAATTCATTAAACACAGTGTTGTGTAGGATTTTCTCTTAGTTTTCTTAAAATATCTTCTTTTAACCTCTAAAATTGTTCATCTAGCCCTGAAACATGGTAATAAATTCCCAACTTTCCCCATCCATTTCCTTTCATCATTTCATAAGTTTTCATTTCTCCAGGCTTTATCTTCATATACTGAAAAGCTCTAATTTTATATTACCTGTATAATATCTATTGCTGTTACAATTCTTTAATATATATAAAAACTGCATGAGGACTGCATAAAATAGTCCAAACACTGGTCTTCATTTTTTAAAAAATTAAAGTTAAAATGTTCAGTTTCCTCTTAGTATTATTCTACATCCTATTGATCATAGCATACATTTTCCAGGAATTAAGTTTTCTGATTCCTTAACTTAAAGAATCAGCCTGTTTCAATCATTCTATGAAAAAATTATATTGTTAAGGACTATAGTATATTATGAAAATGTGTGCAAATGGACACCTATTGAAACTTGTTATACAATCTACAGAATAATATTCTTGGAGCTGCGGTATCAGCAACAATGGCAGAATGGGGATCTAAAAATTCTCTTCCCCTAAAAGCAAAGAAAACATTGGCAAAAATTGTCAGAATTCTGGAAATTAACCAAAAGTTTGAAGCAGGGATCATTTATTCAAGAGGAAAGCCTGACTCTCAATAATAACATTACATTTTCTGGTATTTTAATTCACCCTAATTCAATTATCCCTTCTCTGGTTCTGCAGTTTTAAAAACCAACAGTATGTTGGTGAAAACCAACAGCCTGGAATCTATTAGAAGGGTCAGAACAGTGTTGAACTCCTTCAAAGCTTCATTCTTCTACCAGTCATGATACGAGCAGTTTAACAGGTCCTTGGGAAACCCAACTTGCAAGGCTGTATGCATTATGCCTGACTCAGTGCTCAGCCAGTGCAAGAACCTTTCCCCAGGTCATTTGTAAAGAACAATTAGAGATAACTGATTAACTTTGTGGCTGTTTGAGGTAGTGGATAACAATTGGGCAAACAATAGGCTAACCAAAACTCTTAAAAGGAAAATCTGTGGAATAAGATGTCCACAAGGACTTTGAAAGCTCCAACATACTCTTGGGAATCTAGAAGGCTACATGCATGTGTAGTTCTGTGTACATTGCCAAATTCATGTACATGTTCAGGAAAGGTCTAAGAAGGCTCTAAGCTCTCACCTTGTGCTGATATTGAAGTTCCATGAGCAAGAAGACAAAGTAGTCAACTGCCTAAATGAGTGTTGGAAGCTTGCCCCAAAATGCACACAAAGCCTTTCAGCAAAGACTAGAACTTATTTATTCTAGGAATTTAAGAAAATATCTGTGTAATCATTAGCTGACCACTAAGCTAACCAAGCAAGATTTTGGCTACACACAATAAAGGATACAAAGTTTAGATAATTAGTTCAGAAAAATCATTCAACAAACAAATAATAACAACAAACCCCAATGAAGGAGAATCTGATATCCAGAGTTTCCATATTATATTATTTTAAATGTTCAGTTTTCAACAAAAAAATCATTAGACACACACATAAAAGAAACTATGGTCTGCATATTGGAAAAAACAATCAATACAAACAGTTCCTGGAAAAGACCAGACATTAGACTTATTAGACAAAGATTTTAAATATGTTTATTTTAATATATTTAAAAAACTAAAGGAAATTATGAAAATGATGTCCCATCAAGTAGAGAATATCAATAAAGAGATAAAAGTAGAACTAAATAGATATTCTGGAGAAAAGCACAGTAACTGAAATGTAAAATTCACTAGAGGAACTCAGAAGCAAATTTGACCCTGTGGAGAAAGAATCAGTGAACATAAATACAAATCAACTGAGATTACTCAGAATAAGGAAGAAAAAGAAAAAATTGAAGAAAAATGAACAGAACTTCAGATCCCCAGAGACAATATCAAGCATACCAACAAATGCATAATGGGAGTCCAGAAACAGAGAGAGAAAGGGGAAGAAAAACAATTTGAAAAAATAATGGCCAAAGATTTCCAGATTTGAGGAAAGATATTAATCTACATATCCAAGAAATTCAACAAAATTTGAGGAGAATAAATTCAAAGAGATCTCCACCTAGACTCATCATACTCAAATGATCAAAGACTAAGGCAGAGAGAGACTCTTGAAAGCAGCAAGAGAAAGGAAACTTGTCACATACAAGGAGTCCTTAATAATATCATAAAGCCAACTTTTCATAAGAAATCATGGAAACCAGAAAACAGTGGGCTGACTTGTTCAAAGTCCTGAAAGGAAAAGACTGTCAACCAAGAATTCTATATCCAGCAAAACTATCCTTCAAAATTGAAGAAATTAAGGCATTCCCAGATAAATGAAAACTGAAGAAATTCATCAGCTTTCATTCACAAACCTGCCCTAAAAGAAATACTAAAGGGAATTCTTCAGAATGAAATGAAAGCCCACTAGAAAATAACATGAATCCACATGAAGAAATGAAAACATCAGTAAAAGTTATTATATAGGTAAATATAAAAGACCATATAAGTGTATATTTTGTTTATAACTCTTAGTCCTGATTTAAAAGACAACTGAAGTTTTTATTTCTAAAAGTAGCTTCATGAACCAAAAAACAAACAAGCAAAGTATGTGATAGTTTGTTAAACTAAAGTGAAGCCAAAGCCCTTCTTCCTGGGATGTTAGCCCCAAAATCAGAACTATTTGCCCTCACCTGAGCTTTAAACCTAAAAAAAAGGGACAAAGCTAAATCTTTATATCAAATATACTTTCCTTGTCCCGTATGCTCACACAGCAGAGTGGAAAGAGCAAGCATTTTTCACAAAAGGCAGAACCCAATTAAACACAACCAAATACTCAATCTCTTAAATGCCATACTCTTACCAACAGAAAAATCACAGTAGTTAATCGCCCTGGCCATTAAAAAATAATACTAACTTCTCTCAAGGGAATAACTTGGCCAACACAGCAGTTAAAGCTGCAGCCCAATCAACTGAGCCCCTTCTAAGCTTCATTCCTGAACCCTTTATTTTGGCACATGTACTTTATTATTTCCCAGTTGAGCAAGAATGAACTGCCCAGTTAAAATTCATTTTTAGACCCAAAATATAGCCATGTGCTTCCCTTTTCCTCAGTCTTACTTGACTAAACCTCTCCTAGGCATGCTCATTTCTATCCTCTCCTTGCTATTAACTGGCTCTTGCATCTTTATACTTCTTTCCAAATTTATTTCTTCCAGACTAGAAGCCCTTCATGCCAAACCAATGCCATATGAGAATTTTCAGCCGTTCCAATCATCCATCCAGACTCCTCCCCTCTCAACCTAAATGAAATAGCAGAAAGTTCTATGCTCCATCAGGCAGGGCCTGTACCCCTGATAAACAGGAAGCAGATACAGAAGACAGACTCTCATCCCTCAGCAACCCTTATGATTAAAGGGTGAGAACTGTCTGAGGGAGAAGTTGAGGCAGGCTAAAACAGGGAGAGAGGGAGAAAAAATAAACATGAAGGATCCCTTGAGCAAGGATGGTTAATCAAGGTCTGGAGTGCCTGTGTCCTGCACAGACAACTGCCAGGGCTACCCACTTTCAGGACACATCCAGTGGCAGCCAACCCATCTGGAGTAAAATGTCCCACCTGAGTGAGTCATCTACGGAGAAGGGTGGAGCTGACTGAAGCACCCAAATACACTATCTACCACTGGGCACTGTCCTGGAAAGAAGAAAGTGTAGGAGAAAAAACCCCAAACAAGTAAGGGAGAGGGGAAGTAATAAAAGCTAATCTATAACAGCAAATGGTTCCACATTGCCCCTTGCCTCTCACCCTTCATTTTTCTTTTCTTGCGAGAGTGCCTGTCTGTCTTCTCACATGTGTATTCAGTAAACTTTCTATTTGCTTAAAAAAGACATTTGCATAAAGCCATAATTATAAATCTGCATTGATCACCATACAATGTATAAAAGTATAATTCATGTAAGAATAAAGCCAAGGGAAAGGGAAGAATCAGAGCTATATAGGAGCAAAGTTTTATATCCTATTTTAAGTTATTTTAATCTGAATTAGATTGTTTTAAGTGAAGATGTCAACTATAATTCCCTTAGGGAATAACTCCCAAAAATATTGTAGAAGAAATGACAAGGAATTAAAATGGTTCACTAGAAACCATTTCAAACAAAAGAGAGCAATAATGAAGGAAAGGAGGAACAAAAATAGATAAGGCATACAGAAAGCAATAACAACAGAATAGATAAATATCCTACCTTATGAGTCTTTACAAGGGAATGTTGTTCAGCCATACAAAAAAATGAAGTACTGATTGAGGCTACAACGTGGATAAATGTTGTAAACATTATACTAAGTGAAGAAGTCAGTTTCAAAAGGTGGCATACTTAGTTATTTTATTTATTTTAAATGTCCACAGTAGTCAAATCCACAAAAATATAAAATAGATTAGCAGTTGCAGAGGCTGCGGGAAAGGGGAAATGGGAAGTGACTGCTGTTGAGTATAAGTTTTCTTTTTGGAGTCATTAAGTGATCTGGAATTTAGACATTGGTGATGGTTGTACAACTTGTTAATATACTAAAAACCGCTTAATTGTATACTTTGAAATGGTAAATATTATGGTATGTGAGCTATAACTCAATTTTAAAATGTTACTTGGAGCCAGGGGTTGTCTTAGTATCCCACACTGTGCAACCTTAGTATGTGATCAATGAGTTTTTGTTGAATAAAAGACCATTTATGGAAAATGCCAACAGCAGGGCATTGCTTGAACCAGAGCTACACAAATGAGAGCTGGGAAATCAGATTTGATCAATATCTTCGCAGGCTTCTTCGTGGAAAAGTTTCTCTAATCTTAATGACCCTTCTCAATTCTGTCATTAGAGACAGAAAAGCCTGTAGAGTGGAGTTATAAATCACAACTTATCTTACTGTTTGATTCTTTACTTCTTTTCCTGTTGGTTTAATCTTCTGGGCTGCTGAAAGCAATATACCACAAATGAGTTGACTTTTGCAATGATGATTTATTAGCTTACAAGTTTATAGTTTTGAGGCTGAGAAAAAAGTTCAAATCAAAAAGCATCATCAGTGATGCTTTGTCCCCAAAGACTGGCTGCTGGCAATCCTGAACCTGGACTCTGTCATATGGCAAGACACATGGCAATCAATGTCTGCTTGTCCTCCCTTCTCTTCCAGATTTAATTGCTTCCAGCTTCTTCCTTCTCTTTGCTTCTGTGACTTTCTCTTCTTCGTATGGGTTTCTTTCTCTTATAAAGAACTTCAGAGAGAGGACTAAGATGATCCTGAATAAGGTGGACTACATCATAACTTAAGATCCTACTCACCAAAAGATTCTACTTTACAATATGTCCACACTCACAGGAATGCATTAATTTTAAAAACATACTTTTTGAGAGGTGAGGCAAGATGATAGCACAAGAAGGTGTGGAATTTAATTAATTCTCTAGGACAGTTAGTAAGTAAGAACTGTCTGGAACAACTGTTTAGAGGACTTCTCTGAGAAGACACAAATTGTACCCCAGTCAGAAATGGTTGGAGGGGCCAAGAACACAAAGCGGAACTGAAATAATGTTCCCAAACCATGGAGAAAGTCACCCTGCCCCACGGTCATGGCAAGGTGTTTTGGAGACACTTTTCCATGGAAAAAGAAGCAGTCTCTACTAGGAGCGAGTCAAGGAGAGCTCAAGAAGGCTCCAAATGCAGATTTAATTAACATATTCAGACTGCTGAATACAAACCCTAAGCATAGATAAACCCAGAACAAACACTAAAGGAACCCTGAGGTCTCTCTTGGAGGAAAGGAATATGGACTAACGGAAAAAAATTAAAAGCAGAGGCTTTGGGGGTCTGCTGAGTTCAGAATACTGGAAAAGGGCTGTGCCCCCCAAAAGGGGTACTTATGGCTGGGTACCAAGTCCAACTCTTGATTGGAAAACCTGCAGGTCTGGGGACCAGCTCTGAAAAGGGTTTTCCCTTTTAGAAAGGGAAAGTTCATCAAGAAGACATAAGAATCATAAATATTTACGCACCAAGCCAAAGTGCCCCAAAATACATAAAGCAAAGACAACACTGAAAGGGGAAGTAGGCGCCTCAACAAAAATAGTTGGAAACTTCAATATGCCACTATCATCAATTCAAAGAATACCTAGGCAGAGAATCAATAAGGAAACAGAGATTTAGAATAGTATGACAAATGAGCTAAACTTAACAGACATTTAGAGACATTATACCCCAAAACAGCAGGACACACATTTTTCTCAAGTGATCATGAATCATTCTTCAGCATTGACTACATGTTGGGTCACCAAAATAGTCTCAATAATTTGAAAAGATTGAAACCCTACAAAACACTTTCTCAGATCATAATGGAATGAAGTTGGAAATCAATAACAGATAGAAGGCGGAAAATTCTCAAATATGTGGAGGCTAAACAACACACTCTTAAACAGCCATGGATCAAGGAAGAAATTACAAGAGAAATCAGTAAATAACTCAAGACAATAAAATGAAAACACACCATATCAAAAAACTTATGGAATGTAGAAAAGGCAGTACTCAGGGCAATTTATTGCCTTAAGTGCTCATATTTAAAAAAAGAATGAGCAAAAATTGAGGAATTAACTGCTCACAACGATAAGCTGAGAAAGAACAGTAAACTAACCCTAAAGCCAACAGAAGGAAAGAAATAATAAATATTACAGCAGAAATAAATGAAATTGAGAACATGACAACAATCAAGAGAATCAACAAAACCACAAGTTGTTTTTTTGAGAAAATCAATAAAATCAATTGACCCTTAGCTAGGCTGACAAAAAAAGAGAGAAGATGTAAATAAATATATTTAAGATCAGAAATGGGAGAGGGGACATAACTACTGACTCCACAGAAATAGAGATGATGAGAGGACACTATGAGCAACTATGTACTAACAAACTAGACCACTTAAAAGAAATGGACAGCTTCCCAGAATAGCATGAACAAGAAGCACTGACCTGAGAAGAAATAGAAGATCTCAACAAACCGATCACAAGTAAAGAGGTAGAATCAGTCATCAAAACCCTCTCAACAAAGAAAAACTGAGAACTAGATGGCTTCACACGTCAATTGAAAGAATCAAGAAAAGAATTGGTACCAAACAAGAAAGAATTTGTGTATGGTGCATTGGAGTGGCTAAAGGGAAGTACCTGAAACCACTGAACTGCATTCCAGGAGCCTTGATTCTTGAAGATGGTTATATAACAACATAGCTTTTATAATATGACCATGTGATTATGAAAACCTTGTGTCTGATGCTCCTTTTATCCAGGGTATGGACAGATAGGTAAAAAAAATAATAATAATAAGGATAAAAAATAAATAAATAAGAGGGGTAAGGGGTAAAAAAAAAATTGGGTAGATTGTAACACTAGTGGTCAATGAGAGGGAGGAGTAAGGGGTATGAGTTCTATCTTTTTTTTAAATTTCTTTCTCTGGAGTGATGCAAATGTTCTAAATGATGACAGTGATGAATACACAACCATATGAATATTGTGAGCCACTGATTCTATACTATGAATGGAATGTTTGTGTGTGAAGATTTTTCAATAATTATATTTTTTAAATCTTAAAAAAAAAGCATTAATACCAATCTTGCTCAAACTCTTCAAAAAAATTGAAGAGGAGGGAGTTACCTACCTCATTCCATGAAGTCAGCATCACCCTAATATCAAAGCCAGACAAAGGTACTACAGGAAAAGAAAATTACAGACCAATCTCTTTAATAAGGATCCAAAAATCCCCAACAAAATACTTGCAATTTGAATCCAGCAGCACATTAAAAGAATTACACATCTTGACCAAGTGGGTTTTATTCCAGGTATGCAAAGTTGGTTCAACACACAAAAAATCAATTAATGTAATATACCAAATCAATACATCAAAGCAGAAAAAAACACATGATCATCTTGACTGGTGCAGAAAAGGCATTTGAGAAAATTCAACATCCTTTCTTGACAAAAGCACTTCAAAAGATATGAGTAGAAGTAAACTTCCTCAACATGATAAAGGGGATATATGAAAAACCCAAAGCTAGCATCATACTCAATGATGAATGATTGAAAGCTTTTCCTCTAAGATCAGGAACAATACAAGGATGCCCACTTTCACCAGTTATTCATCATTGTACTGGAAGTTCTAGCTAGAGAATTAGGCAGGAAAATGAAATAAAAGTCATCCAGATTGGGAAGGAAGAAATAAAACTTTCACTGCTTGCAGATGACATGATCTTATAGGTAGAAAATCCTGAAAAATGTACAGTAAGGCTATAAATAAATGAGGACAGAAGAGTGGCAGGATACAAAAGCAACATGCAAAAATCAGTAGTATTTCTATACAATAGCAATGATAAATCTGAGAAGGAAATCAAGAAAAAAATTCCATTTAAAATAGCAACCAAAAGAATAAAGTATTGAGGAATAAATGTAACCAAGGACATAAAAGACCTATACACAGAAAACTACCAGAAATGCTAAAAAAAAAAATTAAAGATTTAATAGGAAGGCTAAATAGATTTAGATGTCAATTTACCCAAATTGTTTTATAGAGTCAATGCAATTACCAATTAAAATCCCAACAACTTACTTTGCAGAAATAAAAAAACAAGTGATCAAATTTATTTGGAATTTGATAAATTCCAATACTTACAAGCCAGAATAGCTAAAAATACCTTAAAGAAACTGAGGTGAGAGGTCTCACACTACTTGATGTTAAAATATATTGCATGCTAGGGGTCAATGAAAGGGAGGGGTAAGGGGTATGGTATGTATGAATTTTTTTCTGTTTTGTTTTTATTTCTTTTTCTGAATTGATGCAAATGTTCTAAGAAATTATCATGATGATGAATATGCAACTATGTGATGATATTGTGAATTACTGATTATATATGTAGAACGGAATGATCAAAAGTTAAGAATGCATTTGTTTGTTATTTTTTAAAAAAAATTAAATTAAAAAATGTATATTACAAAGCTACAGTGGTCAAAACAGCATGGTGGTTGTACGTGTATGCGTGTGTGTGTGTGTGTGTGTGTGCGCGCGAGTGTGTGAACCAGGAGGTAGGGCAGCTGAGTTAGAGTTCCAAATCCTTGAACTCCATTTGCTATTCTCTTCTTTCTTCCCCACACCTATCTGTTGGTTGTGGGCATTCTATTTGCATTTATTTTTATTCATTTCCACATCTTTAAAAATTTTAGGATTGTAAATAGTAGGAAAGACAGAAAAAGGAAGGTAGGAGAGTGGTGGCAGAAGAGGGGGAGGTGGATGTGGAGATGGAGAAGATGACTAACCTGGAATTAAGGAACAGAGCTCCAGAAAAGATAACAGAGTCCTTGATAATTGCCATTGGGCCTGAATGATACTTTTAAAGAACTAGAGTTCCTGAGTATAGCTAGTGTGGAACTAAGTTCACTGGCCAAGCTTCCCAACTTAAACTCCAAAAGTTGGAACTTAGTGACAATATAATTTCTGGAGGCTTGGAAGTCCTGGCAGAGAAATGGCCAACCCTTACCTACCTCAATATAAGTGGAAACAAAATCAAAGATCTCAGCACAGTAGAAGCTTTGAAAAATCTTAAAAATTTGAAAAGTCTCAACTTGTCTAACTGTGAGATCACAAACCTGGACGATTATAGAGAAAGTATTTTTTAACTACTGCAGCAAATCATGTACTTCGGTGGATTTGATCAGGAGGGTAAAGAAGCATCTGGCTCTGAAGAGGAGGCTGATGAGGACAGAGATGAAGATGATGAAGATGAAGCTGCTCCCCCTGAAGGATAGGAAGAAAAAGAGGAGGAAAATGAGGAGGAGGAAGATGAGGATAAAGATGAAACAGGCTCAGAATTGGAAGAGGGAGAAGAAGACGTGGGCCTCTCATAGTTAATGAAAGAAGAAATTCAGGGTGAAAAAGATGATGATGACTACTTTGAAGAAAGAATAGAAAGAGGAAAAAGAAGGTCTTCAAGGGGAGAGGAGGAAACGAGATGCCAAAGATGACAGTGAGGAAGATGATACCTAGATCATTCTAAGACTAGACTCCCTACTGTTTCCAGGTTGCAGTAGATGATCACATCTTTGTTTCTTCATGTATGATAGTTATATCTTTATAATGTGTAACCTTTCATAGGAAAAGTATGGTTTTACTATTTTTGCCTTTTCATCATTCCAAGTAAGATTTATTAGTCTGTTTATTTATCATGACCAGGTGGGTGTTATTCCAGGTAAGCAAACTGGTTCAACACACAAAAATCAATTAATGTAATACACCACATCAATACATCAAAGCTGAAAAACCACATGATTGTCTTAATTGATGCAGAAAAGGCTTTGACAAAATTCAACATCCTTTCTTGATGAAAACTTGCATATACCTAGGAAAACCTTTAGTCTTATGTCAGAACCACTCTTTCAGATCTTGGTTTTAAAAAGCCAAGCTGAAGAAATCAAGTACTTCTCAGATACAAATATTGTTATCCATACAGTTTTATGCAACAGGCTCTGCTAATGTAAATCTCTTTTAGATGACAACATATACAGACTGTACTGGGAAGATGGAGAAAAAGAAGCAAGGGAGGCTTTGGAAGCTATATCATTGTTCTTCAAAAGTCAGAACAATTGCCTTGTCATTAATTAATGAGACATTCAAGTCAATATTTTAAAATTGGCTTCCCAAATGATTTAGATACTACTTTGCAAGATATTTTTAATTTTCAGTTATTTTTCATATAAGGCATTACCAGATATTACAGCATTTAATTGGAATATAGTAGGCAGTTGGAAAATTATTTGAAACTAAATTGGTATTAAAACTAAGATTTGTTTTCAAATGGATGTCCAATAAAATATAAAAATAATTGGGGTAAGCGTGAGTGTACATGTATGTGTTCCTTGTATAACTAGTAAATAAATTACAATGAGTAGGCAAGTACATCTCCCTTTTGTCATGGAGGCTCCACTCAGCTGTCTAATTATTTTCTCTTTCTTTTGAATATTTGTTGAGTTTATACCAGCAAATTAATTGTTTGGCTTACACACTAGAACACATTTAAACTACTGAGTATAGTTCTACTTTTTATTTTGTAGTTTAAAATGTAAATCCTTTGGGGTTTTAAAGTAAAAATTATGAAGTTATTTGTTGAGAGACTAAGAAACTTACACACAACTGACTGAAATAAAATTCTTGGGAGTGCGCTTCGGCAGCACATATACTAAAATTGGAAGAATACAGAGAAGATTAGCATGGCCCCTGCACAAGGATGACATGCAAATTCATGAGGCATTGCATATGAAAAAAAAATTCATAGGATAAGTTTGGTGGAAGGATTGGACTTTCCTAGAGACTTAGCATTTTACTTTTTTTTTGACAATTGAAAGGCCCTGTTTTAGTCCATAAAATTTTTTATCACATAGTATGCCAAATTATACAATGCTTATTTTTTGAATTGAAAACAATTGACTTTTTAAACAAACATCTTACTGTACAATCAAAAATAGAGTTCTTTGGTTTGAAAACAACAGCTTCCAGGTAGCTTAAAACTCATTTAGCTTTGTGGGTCATATTTTCATGCAAATATATAAAAGAGTGGGTTTTATATTTTGTAGAGGTTTTCAATCCTATTTTAATGTGTTTTGTATGACAATATGTATGTAGTGTGTTAAGATCCTGAAAAATCTTTCCTTTAAAAACTTCAAAGTTAATACTTCTGTGCAACTGTGTTTTGAATAAAACCATGACAGCGTTAAAAAAAAAGTATGGTATTAGAGTAAAGATAGGTAAACTGACCAATGGAATCTAATAGAGTGTTCAGAAATAGACCCTCTCATCTATGGACAATTGATCTTTGATAAGGAAGCCTCTTCAAAAAATGGTTCTTGAAGAACTGGAAATCCACAGCCTAAAGAATGAAAGAGGACCCCTATCTCACACCACATAGAAAACTGAATTCAAACTGAATCAAAGACCTATACATTACAGCTAAGACCATAAAACTTTTAGAAGAAAATGTAAGGAAATATCTTAAAGCTCTTGTGATAGGACATCCTAGATCTTACCCTTAAAATGCAAGCAATGAAAGAAGAAATAGATAAGTGGGATCGCCTCAAAATTGAGCACTTTTCCACAAGAAAGGACTTTGTCAGGAAAGTAAAAAGGCAGCCAACACAATGAGAGACTATTTGGAAACCACATATCAGATAAATATTTAATATCCAGAATATATAAAGAGATCCTGCATCTCAACAACAAATAAGACAACCCAATTTAAAAATGGCCAAAAGACATGGACAGACACTTTTCTGAAGAAGAAATACAAAGGGCTCTAATACATATGAAAAGATGCTCAACTACACTAGTTATAGGGAAATGCCAATAAAAACCACAATGAGATATCATCACACACCCACTAAAATGGCCATTGTAAACACACGCACACGCATACACACACACACACACACATATACACACAGAAAACTACAAGTGCTGGAGAGGATGTGGAGAAAGAAGCACACTTATTCACTGTTGGTGGGAATGTAGAGTGGTGCAACCACTCTGGAAGGCAGTTTGATGGTTCCTCAGGAAGCTAAATATAGAATTGCTGTTTGATTCAGCATTCTCATTACTAGGTATATACTTGAAGGAACTGAATGCAGAGACACAAAAGGACATTTGTACCAATGTCACCAATGCAGATAGCAGCATTATTCATGATTGCTAAGAGACAGAAAGATCCCAAATGTCCAACAACTGATAGGTGGATAAACAAACTGTGCTATAAACTTATGATGGCACACTATGGAGGTGTAAGATAAAATTAAGTCATGATGCATGTAACAATACAGATGTAACTTGAGGACATTATGTTGAGCAAAATTAGCGAGAAACGAAAGAACAAATATTGTATGGTCTCGTAATAAGAACTAACTATAACAAGGAAACTCTGAGAGTCAAAATTAAGAACACAGGTTATCAGAAGATTGAAATAGGGTAGAGATTGCACATTTGATGCTGAAAGAGAACAGAATGTTCAACAGGATTGAATGTAAAGATCCAGAAACGAATAGCACAATACTATCTGATGGTAACATACTATCGTAAGTATAATGAACAAAGCTGAGTGTGAATATGGTTAAAAGAGGAATGCTAGAAGCATGTATGACACCAAAAGGAAAGATAAAGTATAAAAACTGGGACTGTATAACTTAGCAAAACCTAGATTGGACAATAATGGTGATCAAATCTACAAATACTAGAAAGTTTTTATATGAAGGAGAACAAATGAATATCACTTGTATATGGAAAAAGTGCAGTCAATGCAAACTAAGGTCTATAGTTAACAGTAACATTGTAATATTCTTCCATAATTGTAACAAAGGCAATATAACAAAGTTAAATTTCAACAGAGGGGATATAAAGAAGACGCATGGGATTCTTGGTGTTTCTCTTTTTCATTTTTTATTCTTTTTTTTCTGTTTGATTATAATATTTTTATTTTTAATTTTTTATTATTTATTATTTTGTCTTCTTTCTTTGTGGATAAAATGGAAATGTTCTCACATAGATTTTGGTGGTGAATGCATACCTATGTGACTGTACTGGGAGTCACATTGTTCACTTAGGATGGATTGTACGGTATGTGAAAAAATTGTATAAAAAAAATAAACAGAGGGCGGGCCGCGGTGGCTCAGCGGGCAAGAGTGCTTGCCTGCCGTGCCGGAGGACCCGGGTTCGATTCCCGGCCCCAGCCCATGTAAAAAACAAACAAACAAACAAAATATAATAAAACAAGAAAATGTTTAAAAAATGTTTCCCTTCCATCCTTCCTTCCTTCTCTCTGTCTTTCCTTCCTTTAAAAAAAAAAAATAAATAAAAAAATAAATAAATAAACAGAAAGATATAAATGTGGGAAAAGACATGGAGTTAGATATATAGCTATTCACTGTTGGTAGGGAAGTAAAATGGTGCAGCCACTCTGGAGGGCAGTGTGGTGGCTTCACAGGAGGCTAAGTGTGGAGTTGCCATATGATCCTGCAATCCCGTTATTTGGTATATACTTGGAAGAACTGAAAGTAGGGACTTGTATAGACATAGGCACAGTGTGTTTATGCTGTCATTGTTCACGATTTGCAATGAATGGAGGTGGCCTAAGGGTGCATTGATGGATGAGCGGAAAAGTGAACTGTGGACCACACCTACAAGGTAATATTGAGCAGCTGCAGGAAGGAATGAAATTGTGAGGCATGCAATTAGGTGAACAAAACTTGAGGGCATTATGTGGAGTGAAATAAGTCAGAAATGAAAGGACAAATATTTTGAGGTCTCTCTAACATAAACTATAGAGAACAAACACTGAAAATTGAATTCAAGAGCTTAGGTTATCAGAGAATAGACCGTGGACATAGATTGGGCAATTGATGATTAAGGAGTACAGAATGTTTAATAAGCCTTACTGTAAAGGTTCCTAGATTGTAAACTCTTACAGCAGTCACATCTATTCTTGAGTTTTAACTGTTATTTCCAAATTCTGAGATGCTAAGCTCCTTGTGTATAGCCTGGTAGTTCCTTGGAACTTTGGGTATCTGTGTGATACCTGAAACTCAGAATTAGAGTACTGCTACTCTGAAAGTCAGCATTACCCCATACGGCAACTGTGAAAGAAGCTGAAAAAGAGGTGAGACTTCAATTAGAGATATGAACAAAATGGACTGGTTAGAACTAAGGAAAATCAGAGTACAGGGTAATGGATGATATTGACTGTAGTTTAAAACTTGAACTTCTATATGATACTAAAGGAAAAGATGTTCATTTGGTACAATATTTACAGTTTCTGTAGCACACTGTCTAATTTAACCTGCACATTCAGTTTATTCAAATACCATAATTACATAGAATTTAGAGTAGGAAATGAGATATTATTCTGTATAGGTTAATGTACAGAATATATGCCAGGGTATTTGGGGGCAGGAAATGAAAAAAAGTATTTACAAAGACCCTGTGAGGAACTGGAAAAAAATGTGGAAATATTAAACTTTCCCACCTTGGGAATTCCTGATAGTCTCACAAGCACTGGGTATCCCAAATTAGTAAGCCAAGCCCATGATCCTTGGGCTTGCCCTTATGAAACGTATTCCTGCAAAGGAAAAGCTAAGACTACTTATAATTACGCCTAAGAGTCACTTCCTGAGAATCTCTTTTCTTACTCAGATGTGGCCTCTCTTTCAGCCAACTCTGCAACTCACTCCCCTCCCTCCTACATGGGACATGATTCCCAGGGGTGTATGTCTTCCTGGCAACATGGGACATGACTCCCAGGGGGACCTAGAGTCATGTGATTGAGAATGACTTTTTGACCAATGGAGAGAAGAAATGAAACAAAACAAAATGTCAGTGGTTAAGAGATTTCAAATATATTTGAGAGGTCAATCTGGAAGCTATTCGTTTGCACTATATAGATATTCCTTTTTAGTTTCTAGTATCTAAGAAAATCTAGAAGGAAATACCTGGAACTGTTAAACTGTAATCCAGTAGACTAGATTCTTGATGATTGGGTAACTATATAACTTTTACCATGCAATTGTGAAAATCCTGTGACTGACATTCCCTTTATCTAGTGTATGGACAGATGAGTTATAAGATAAATACATACATACATAAATAAGCAAATAAGTAAATAATGGGGGGTAAGGGGTATGGGATGTTTGGGGTGATGTTTTTATTTTTATTTTTTTTCTTGAAGCAATGAAAATGTTCAAGAATTTATTGTGGTTATGAATGCACAACTGTATGATAATACTGTGAGCCATTGATTATGTATTTTGCATGGATTTTTGATTGTGTGCATATATCACAATAAAATTGCATTTAAAAAAAGAGCATACTTTTCTGGGGACTGTACAGCTTCAAACTGTCACAGCTGCCATCAAACTGGGCAAAAGCAATGTTCATGTCATTGATCCATTCCACACCCTAGCGCCTCATTTTGTTAAGTACCTCAACTCCTATAACCTAACAGCAAATTTCCATATGAGTCACACACACAAAGGCGGCACCTTCAAACTTGCTTTCACCTACAACTGCCTAATGACAAAAAGCTGTCTTTCCTCTTGACCACAATCTACTAATTTTCATGCTCTCTTTTTCCTGCACTGTCTTTTTACCTGGTCTACTGCTTCACTGACACTTTTAGTTCTATATTTTCTCCCAATCTAATAATAATGTATTTGTCCTAAAAATGAAACCCAAGATAGGTGAAAAGCAGTAAATGAGATTGAAAAGTCAGACAAAAATTCAATTGCACAGGGACTTGTGGAATCTGGGAAGTAGTCAGGACTTTATTCTATTGGAAGATTTTATTCTATTGCAATTTTATCAAAAGCCATTGTGAACAGGAAACTGACAATCTAATTTATGACTTTAGAAGATCACTCTGGCTTTTTTTAGGAGGCAAAAGGTATAAACAGGGAAGCCTATAACGCAGATATTATAGAAATGCATGTAATTTGGAATTAGGTGATGATGGTGAAGGTGAAGGGAAATTGATGAATTTGATATGCATCTTGATATATAATAAACAGAATTTCTTAATGGATTATATGTGGAATATGAAATAAGAGGAGGTATGAAGGATGACACCTAGGTTTTGCAAAGTTATCATTCATGCCATTTACCAAAATAGAGACAATTTAGTGAACCTAATTTGGGGTAAACAATCAGTATCTATTTGGGGAGGATTCTGGAAAGGTAGCAGAGGCAGCTGAAGCATGACTTTTATTTAAATCCCGCTATTAAAAAGAGATGAGTCACTAGAGAGCAAAACTAAATGGGCAGCATCTGAAACAAAACTAAGTAACAATTTGTTGCACAAATCACAAAATACTAGTGAATAGAGAAATGCCACCCACATCATAAGACTTGGTGCATGAAATGAACGTGACTATGATATATGTGAACATGTGAGCTGGATGAAGCAGGGAGGCAACTGTCGTCTGTTAGACCTGAGAACAGGAAAACCAAAATAGTCAACATATACCCATTGGGAACCATGATGACCCAATTTGAGAAGAAAAATTGAACTGGTAATAGTTCCACACTTGCAGGCTATTGTGCATGCACGGGATTTGAAAGGAATGGAATAGTCTAAGTCTTATGAACGTCAAAATCAAGCCAGTGATAGTAACTTTCCAGGACAAAGCCCTGTATTGAGGAGAAATAACAGAATAGATTATAAATTGAACAGGACAAAATCAGTAGAAGCAAAGCAAATACAAAGTCAAGATAAAAGCAAGGGAGGGGAATGACCCAGAAGATATCAGAAGGTACTGGGTTATAGTTTTTAGTGCTTCATGCAAACAAAGAACTACAGCTATCCTGACACATATTTCATTGTAAAAGTTCAGAAAAACTAATTTGCATACAAAGGAGCAAAAGGAAAAATTCTTGGTCATGTGCACCTACAGTGAGAACAATGAGAATAGAAACAGCACAAAGTGTCTACAGATTACGAAAACATACAAACAGAAATTTCCACAAAGAGATAAAAATTACAACATAATGTTTAAAACCAAATTATAAGATGTGAGAAAATTGTGCAGAATGTGAAATGACAACAGAAATAAAAGAAACTAGAAATGATATAATAGAATCAGTAAAGATGTAGAAATAATGAAAAAATCTTTTCAGAAATGACAACTGAACTACAAGAATCATAAAAGCAAACTGTTCTAGTTTGCTAGCTGCTGGAATGCAATATACCAGAAACAGAATGGCTTTTAAAAAGGGAAATTTAATAAGTTGCTAGTTGATAGTTCTAAGGCTGAGAAAATGTCCCAATGAAAACAAGTCTATAGAAATGTCCAATCAAAGGCATCCAGGGAAAGATATCTTGGTTTAAGAAGGCCAATGAAGTTCAGGGTTTCTGCCTCAAGTAGAATGGCACATGGCAAGCACAGTCAGAGTTTCTCTCTCATCTGGAAGGGCACATGGCAACCACGGCATCATCTGCTAGCTTCTTCTTTCCTTGCTTCTGGTTTCATGAAGCTCTCTGGGAGGCGTTTTCCTTCTTCATCTCCAAAGTTCGCTGGCTGGTGGACTCTGCTTCGTGGTGCTATAGCATTCTTTGCTCTCTCCGAATCTCTATTCTTCAAAACGTTTCCTCTTTTATAGGACTCCAATAAACCAATCAAGACCCACCCAAATGGGTGGAGATATGTCGTCACCTAATCCAGCTTAACAATCACTCTTGACTAAATTATATTATCCAGGGAGATGATCTGATTACAGTTTCAAACATACAGTATTAATAATACAATGTTAATAATAGGGTGGTATATGGGAAAAAATACACTTAATATAAACTATGGATGATAGTTAATAGGGATTATTCTACCTTTATGAAATGGGATTTTGATTTAAACATGGCTTTTCTAGGGGGCATACATCCTTTCAAACCAGCACACAAACACAAGATAATGCCTAAAAAGAAATTAAAATGGAAAGGAAGGAAATTTTTAAAATCGAAAGAAGCAAAAAAAGAGAAAAAAAAGAAATTAAGAGACATAACAGAAAATAAAGATGGGCAAAGAAAAATCAAGCATCCATGTAATAGTCCCCATAAAGGGCCAAAAAACTAAATCAACATAATAGAGCAAAATTCTAAAATTCAATAATACTTGTCTGAATTTTAAAAACTGAAAAGGCATACTGCAAACAAAGTCTATGAACCAAGAAAACTTCAAAAATTCAAAGGATATGCTTCATTAATGGATAGTGGTGATAGCAGCACAACGTTGTGAACATAATCAACAGCATTAAAATATGTATCTGAGTGTGGTTAAAAGGGGAAATATTAGACTGTATATATGGTAACAAAATTTAAAAAATTAAAAATCCATAGAATTACACTACACAATGAACCTGTGTTAAACCGTAGACTACAGTTAAAAGTACAAATATAAAAATGTATCTTCAACAATTGTAATAAATATTCTACACGGGCGCAAGGTATTAATAATAGGGTGACTCCTGTATTTTATATGTGATTGCTCTGTAAACCCACAACTTCTCTAATAAAGAAAAAATTAAAGAAACAAAAAGTAGATTTGAAACTAAATGTTGAAAGGATATATTGCATATATAGAAAAATAGCTAAAAAGCACTTGAAAAGATGTTTAACATGGCTAGCTATTAGGGAATGCAAATCAAACCACAGTAAGATATCATACCACACCCACTAGAAAGCTACTATTAAAAGAAAAACAGAAACTACAAGTGTTGGAAAGGATGCAGAGAAAGAGGAACACATTCATTGCCAGTAGCAATGTAAAATGGTTCAGCCACTGCGGAAGGCAGTTTATCAGTTCATCAGAAATCTAAGTATAGAATTACCATATAACCTGGCAATTCCACTACTAGAAACACACCCAACAAAACCGAAGGCAAGGATTGGAAAAGATATTTGCACACTGATGTCCGTAGTGGCATTATTCACAATTGCCAAAGATGGAAACTCTAGTATCCATCAACTGATGAATGGATAAACAAAATGTGGTATATTCATACAATGGAATGTTATTTGGCCATAAAAAGGAATGAAATCCTGATGCATACGACAACATGGATGAACCTTGAAGACATTATACTGAGTAAAATAAGCTAGACACAAAAGGACAAATATAGCATGATCTCACAGATATGAATCAATTATAATAAGCAAACTCATAGAGTTGGAATCTAATATACATAGGTTACCAGGGGATAGATTGGGGTTAGAGAATGGGGAGTTGATGCCCAATTTGTAAAGAATTTCTATTTAGATTGATTGCCAAGTTCTGGGAATGGATGGTGGCGATGTTAGCACATTATAGTGAACATAATTAACAGCTTTGAATTTTATACATGAATGTGGTTGAAAGGGGAAGTGTTTGATTGTTTATGTTCCTAGAATAAATATTAAAAGATAAAACATAAGCTGTATAATACAGTAAACCCTACTGTGGATAATGGACTATAGTTAAAAGTAAAAGTACATGAATGCTTTTTCAAGAATGATAAACATACAACACTAATACAAGGTGTTAATAATAGGGTGGTATATGGAAAAAAATACACTTAATATAAACTATGGATGATAGTGAATAGTACTATTTTAATAATTTTTCATAAATTGTAACAAAAGTAACTACTATTTTTAAAAAGTGTCATTACGAAAAAGTGTCATTACTACCATCAGTCATAACAAACATTCCACACCACGCATGGTGCTGGTGGTAGGGTGGTGAGTGGGAGTCCTAAATTTTATGCATGATTATTCTCTAAACCCACAACTTT